>NC_139692.1:2500-602500 GCF_964106915.1 Podarcis gaigeae | reverse complement strand
TAATTTTGAGCACCTGATTTATCAGATAAACAACAAAAACCTCCAGAGTCCACTTAGGAGAGAAGATTTGCCATCTACAGAAAGACAACTGGGGAGTGAGGGCATGCCTTATAAGCTGCTCTCAGATACTGTGGTAAGTGCTAAGAGGTTTATTTCATTCTTAAACTGGCCTTTAGGAGTAATTACCATCAATATTCATTTTTTATTTGGAGTCCTCCCTGAGAACTCAGATTAGTAGGCTTACAATACAGATGCAATGCACAGCCTGAAAAAAGTGGGGCAGCTTGATGCAGGCTTGGTTCTAGTAATCTGCTGCTAACGTTAAGCCATTTTCCATTATAAAAGTACAAAAATGATTACTAAATGTGATTTATTTTGTCTTTCCTCAGCCACTGTCAGATGTCACTAAAGTACACAGATACATAGAAATATATATCGTTTTGGATAAGGGTTTGGTAAGTTACTGACCACGAGAAACACATCTTCTTAAATTGCAAAGGCAATTCATTGAACCAGCATGGTGTTGTGCATGTGGGAATGTTCAGGGAGGCAAGAGATGATATATTGTTTAATGATATCCTTCCTAACTTGTGTTAGCAAGTTCTATATCTAAGCAGAGTTTCAACATTCCCTTTTCAAACGCACAACTTGTTGCAGGCTAGTTTTAGCCTCTAAATATATAGGATTCCTGGTAAGATCCTTTCTTTCTTTCTTTTTTCAAAAAAAATATATATATTCATTTGATAACACAAATAAATAGCACTAACAGAAAAAAACAAACAAACAATACAAACAAATTCTTGTCTTATCCTTGCTCACATTGTTAGGTGAGCTTCCCCAAGTCCTCCGTATCTGATTTTCATTTTACCTCATCCTTAGCAGTTTATAGATATCATAATTTTTAACCATTTTTTAAAATCACACTTACCGTATTTTTCGCCCTATAGGACGCACTTTTCCCCCTCCAAAAATGAAGGGGAAATGTGTGTGCTTCCTATGGGGCAAATGCAGGCTTCAGGAAGCTATCCACAAGCCTTGGGAGCACGCGGGAGTTCCCACAGGGCTCCCCACGGCTTGAGGAGAGACCCTGTTCTGGGTGATGGGGTCGGGGGAAGCTCGGGCTGGGGAAATAAAAATATTTTTCTTTATTTCTCAACCCAAAAACTGGGTGCGCCCTATGGGGGCAAAAAATACGGTACTTTTAGCATAAAAATCTTCACATTTTATCCCTTACATATATTTATACTCTGGTTTCTCTTCAGATCGTATAAATCTTTCGCCTTTTACATATAATACTATTTTAAAATATATTGTCTTCTACTTCTACCCTACAGCCTATATCCACTTCCAAAGCTATTCTAATTTAAATATTAACTCCCCCCCCCCCCCCAATATTCTTTAAACTTCTTCCAATCTTCTTCCGCCGTCTCTTCTCTCTGGTCCCAGAGTCTCCCAGTCTGTTCGGCAACTTCCATATAGTCCATCATCTTCATTTGCCATTCTTCAATAGTTGGTAAATCTTATTTCATCCAATTCTTCGCTAGTAATATTCTCGCAGCTGTTGTGGCATACAGAAAAAAAGTAAGATCCGTTTTGGGGATTTCACCCCCCACTATACCAAGTAAAAAGGCTTCTGGTTTCTTAATAAATGTGTTTTTAAACACTTTTTTCAGTTCATTATAAATCATTTCCCATAAGTCTTTTACCTTGGGGCGCGTCCACCACATGTGGTAAAAGGTCCTTCTTTTTCCTTATATTTCCAGCATTTATTATCATGAGTATGTTACATTTTTGCTAACTTCACTGGTGTTAAGTACAATATATACATCACTTTCATCAAATTTTCTCTTAATACACTACATTCTGTAAATTGGATTCCTTTTTTCCACAATTTCTCACAGTCCACCATCATAATATTGTGCACCACATCACTAGCCCATTCAGTCATTACAGATTTCACTTGTTCATCTTTCGTATGATATTCATAGAATCATAGAGTTGGAAGAGACCACAAGGGCCATCGAGTCCAACCCCCTGCCAAACAGGAAAAACCATCAGAGCACTCCTGACATATGGTTGTCAAGCCTCTGCTTAAAGACCTCCAAAGAAGGAGACTCCACCACACTCCTTGGCAGCAAATTCCACTGTCAAACAGCTCTTACTGTCAGGAAGTTCTTCCTAATGTTTAGGTGGAATCTTCTTTCTTGTAGTTTGGATCCATTGCTCCATGTCCGCTTCTCTGGAGCAGCAGAAAACAACCTTTCTCCCTCCTCTATGTGACATCCTTTTATATATTTTAACATGGCTATCATATCACCCCTTAACCTCCTCCTCTACAGGCTAAACATACCCAGCTCCCTTAGCCGTTCCTCATAAGGCATCGTTTCCAGGCCTTTGACCACTTTGGTTGCCCTCCTCTGGACACGTTCCAGTGTGATCCTGTCCTCTGGGGTATTATTATTCCAGTAATAAATTATACATCTTGGATAAATTTTTCATTTTTGTATCTAATAATTCCATTTTCAGTTTGGATTTCTCTGTTTGAAATCCAATTTTCTTATCCACTTTAAATGCTTCATTTACCTGGATGTACTGGAACTAATCATCTTAGAAGAGTGACTAGTGGGGTGCCACAGGGTTCTGTCTTGGGCCCGGTCTTATTCAACATCTTTATCAACGACTTGGATGATGGACTCAAGAGCATCCTGATCAAATTTGCAGATGACACCAAACTGGGAGGGGTGGCTAACACCCCAGAGGACAGGATCACACTTCAAAACAACCTTGACAGATTAGAGAACTGGGCCAAAACAAACAAGATTAATTTTAACAGGGAGAAATGTAGGGACTTCCGGGTTGGCGCCATCGCCGAATGACGGACTCCCTCCGAGCTCCGGAGGGAGCCTGCTCGGAAGGGGCTGGGTCCCGCCGCGCCGGCGATGCGGGGACCCTCAAAAACCATGGGCGCAGATGCCCATGGACCTGGTGACTCGGCGGGGCACCGTTTGCGCCCCCCGACCCGTGAAGGAGCCTTTTTAAAGGCTACGGAGCGGGGGATGGGGGTGTGTGGTGCTATGAGTCCTCCGCTTCCCCTGCCGAGCGAAGCCGCATGCCATTTGGCGGAGAGCGCTGACTTCTTCCATTGAAATTTGGACTAAAAACAACAACCCGTGAGTAATTGGGAATCCGGACTTAAAAGGAAAATATTATTTTTTAAATTTGGAACGAGCGGGGGAGGTGCAAAAAGGAAGTCCGTCTCCTGCCTGTTGTAGAGGATTTAAAGCAAGGATCCGACAACTCAGATCGAGAGAAGGGTCTTTTTTATTGATAAAAGTGATTAATTTCACGATGGAAAATTACAAGATAGTGCTGGAGGAGAAAAGTGGATTGTGTGCAACCCCCCCCCCCGGGAACCGGGAGTGATCCGTGAGAGAGCCTGGTGAGGAGATATAAAGATTTTGACAGCTGTCAAAGTAGCTGTCAAAGTTGGAGAATAAAAAGAGAACTTTGTTACGATGACTTTGCCGCTTAGATTCGTTACAATTTGGATATAAATTGTTGAAAACAAGGGATAACAACTTAGTTTGACTTTTGGGAGTGATCTGGAAGGAAACAAAGTTACCATAATCCCTCTAGAGGGGGCTTTGGGACACTATAAGAATTGCTGCAAGTGGAAAAATACTCACGGATTTGATCAGGACTTTTTATCTCCTGGGAAAGCTGCAAAAATGAAACACTATTTTGTCTACAGAGGTCTCTACACTAAAGGAGACAATAGATATATCTATTGAAGAACGGAAGGGACTTGACGCAAGTTTTTGTTCCTGAACAAATAAAGCCTCTGTAGTGGAACTAGAAGTTTTTGAAATTAGAACGTTTTTGCAGCGGAACAGGAAAAGAAACCTGAGGAAAGTGAGGAAAGAGAACAACAAGAATTGGATAAAGCTGGAAGTGGGAGCATTTGGGACATTCAGATTTAAAAAGGATTAAGAAACAAAATTTGAGTTCTACTCTTAAATATAGAGATCTGGATGAAAGAAAAAATGGACCTTCTTGAGATACAGCTTTTCCAAGACTGGGTTTTCGAAACGAAAGACTACTAAAAAGACAGCAAAGATTACTAAAAAGACGGCAAAGTGAAGCTGAGCGAGATTCGGACATGGAAGTGGGGTCTCCAGGCTGACAACAGATAGATTGATGAACATTGGGGATCGAAACTGGGAAAGGGGGGAGGGAAATTCGGAATCCAAAGGGTGTAAAATTATATTTTGTTCTTTACTTTGTTATTTCATTCTGTTTTGTGTATTAAAGAGGGGAATTCGTGGAAGGGAACAGGGGTCGATCTTAGGGGGGGGGAAAATATTTTTAAGTGAAAGGACGGTGGAATATAAAGTGAAAGTGGTCATATAAGATGAATTAAATTGAACATTGGGTCAATGATAATAATGATAATAAGCTTAAAATTTGGGGCAAGAACTTGTGGAACTAATTTAATGGAAATGGAATACAAGAGGGGGTGGGGTGGGGAAGTCCTGGAAAGATGTTAATGAAAGTAAGGCCTAAATGTAATTTTTTCTTCTTTTTTTTCTTTTTTCTTTTATATTTTGGATTTTTCTGGAAATTTCAATAAATATTATTTTTTTAAAAATTAACAGGGAGAAATGTAAAGTATTGCACTTGGGCAAAAAAAAGGAGAGGCACAAATACAAGATGGGTGACACCTGGCTTGAGAGCAGTACATGTGAAAAGGATCTAGGAGTCTTGGTTGACCACAAACTTGACATGAGCCAACAGTGTGACGCGGCAGCTAAAAAAGCCAATGCAATTCTGGGCTGCATCAATAGGAGTATAGCATCTAGATCAAGGGAAGTAATAGTGCCACTGTCTTCTGCTCTGGTCAGACCTCACCTGGAGTACTGTGTCCAGTTCTGGGCACCACAGTTCAAGAAGGACACTGACAAACTGGAACGTGTCCAGAGGAGGGCAACCAAAATGGTCAAAGGCCTGGAAACGATGCCTTATGAGGAACGGCTAAGGGAGCTGGGCATGTTTAGCCTGGAGAAGAGGAGGTTAAGGGGTGATATGATAGCCATGTTCAAATATATAAAAGGATGTCACATAGAGGAGGGAGAAAGGTTGTTTTCTGCTGCTCCAGAGAAGCGGACACGGAGCAATGGATCCAAACTACAAGAAAGAAGATTCCACCTAAACATTAGGAAGAACTTCCTGACAGTAAGAGCTGTTTGACAGTGGAATTTGCTGCCAAGGAGTGTGGTGGAGTCTCCTTCTTTGGAGGTCTTTAAGCAGAGGCTTGACAACCATATGTCAGGAGTGCTCTGATGGTGTTTCCTGCTTGGCAGGGGGTCGGACTCGATGGCCCTTGTGGTCTCTTCCAACTCTATGATTCTATGATTCTATTATCTAATTTATCTTTCAACTGATCATAAGATTTCAATGTAAATTGGTCCCCTACTTCCATCAAAATATCATTATACTTCAACCATGTGGCTCTCATATTCAACCTTTTATGGGTCTTAGCTTCCAATGGTGTTTTCCTTTCTAACAAATGCTTATATCTTATCCAAACATTGTACAAAGATTTTCTAATTATATGATTTTTAAATCCTTTGTGAGCTTTTATCTTATTATACCATAAATATGCATGCCAACATTATCAAAACCTTCCAAATCTAAAACATCTGTATCTTCCAACAAAAACCATTCTTTCAACCAGCAAAAGGATGCTGCTTCAAAGTAAATACTTAAATCTGGCATGGAGAAACCCCCTCTCTCTTTCACATCTGTTAATAATTTAAACTTAATTCTGGGGTTTCCTCCCCTGCCAGATAAATTTAGATAATACCTTTTGCCATTCCTTAAAACAATTCAACTTGTCAACTTGAAACAAAAACAACAACTTAGGCAATACATTAGGCAAGAAACATTATCAAAGGCTTTCTCTGAATCAATAAACATTAACATTGCTTTAGTTTTCCTTTTTACCTCTAATCTTTCCAACACATCCACTATGTCCCTAATATTATCTTTCATATGCCTCTCAGGTAGTAAGCCTGATTGATCTTTATGTATGTGCTTATTCAAAACCTTCTTCAATCTTGTAGCCAAAATATTTGCAAACATTTTATAATCCACATTCAACAAAGAAATTGGTCGGTAGTTCTTGAGCTCTATTTGTGTCCGGTTTGGGTATCAGAGTGATGGATGCCTCTTTCCAGGACTCGGGTGCTTTGTCCCCCTGTAATATCTTGTTACAAACATCCATCAATGGTTGTATCAGCCAATCCTTAAATATTTTATAATATTTGGATGTTAAGCCATCAGGTCCCGGTGCTTTGCCTATTTGCATTTGGGCAATTGCCCCTTCAATGTTCTTGTCTTGTAATCAGTTCATTTAGTAGGTTCTTTTTATCCGCTGGAATTTTCTGCAAACCATTTTTGTCCAGAAGCTGTTCAATTTTTTCCTTTTCTTCTTCTTCTTTTTTGTAAAGCTGTTTATAGTACTTTTGAAAGCATCTTCGAATCTCTACTGGGTTCTCAATATTCTTTCCATCCTCCATAATATTAATTATTGTACTCTCCTTCAGTCTCTTTTTCAATTTCCAAGCCAATAATTTTCTGCATTTATTTGCCGATTCAAAAGTCTTTTGTTTCATCAATTTAATTGTCCATTCAATTTCTTGATTGACTATTTGTGAATACTGAGATTGTAATGCCTTAATCTCCTTTTGACAACCATATGTCAGGAGTGCTCTGATGGTGTTTCCTGCTTGGCAGGGGGTTGGACTCGATGGCCCTTGTGGTCTCTTCCAACTCTATGATTCCTTTAGAATCTCTTGATTTTTTGGATTACATCTCAGTTTTTTCTCTTTCTCCTTTAATTGAGACAGGATTTTTTCCTTTTGCTCATTCTGTGCTTTCTTCCTGTTGAATCAGGAAACCTCGCATTATTGCTTTACTTGCATCCCATACAACCCTTGCTTCAATTCCAGGATTCAAATTCAACTCAAAATAGTCCTTTAGGGTCTTCTGAGCTTTATTTACAATCAAATCATTTCTCAGTAAAGCATCATTCATCCGCCATCTAAAAGAACCCTCTAGAGACAATTTTAACTTTGTCAACACAGCATTATGATATGACAAATGATTGGGCAAATCTCAGATTTAGTCACTCGGGGTCAAGTCTTTAGTTAGCCATATATAATCCAGACGGCTACATGATAGATTTGCATCTGAAAAAATATTTCTCCATTTGAGTCCTCAATCTCCAAATGTCCACCACGTCAAAATTGTCCACCATCTCAAAAAATGTATTTGGTAGCCTCCCATCATTAGTAAGTGTCAGCTTACCAGCTGCAGCTCATTGCTGCTCTCAGCAGAGAGAGCACTCCAGGCAGCCAGCCATAAATTCCATTCTTTATTTCCTTCTGACAAGATTACAGGCAGAATAAACAAAGTGATCCGTCTTTCATGACACGTTGCTTCGACTGGTTTCTTTTTTCCCTCGCCCTCGAGACCAACACAGCCAACGACCCAGCCCCTTCCGTTTTTCCCTGTGAAGTGGATCCCCCTCTCTCGGAAGCACCCCCTCCTGCTCAGACTCACTTTCCTCTTCTGTGTCCTCTGAGGACGAGCCAGTGCTAATCAGTGGAGATCGTTCCCTGTATATTTTAAATAAAACTTTCCTTCCTCCCTCGCGGCCTGCAGTTCCCCGACAGTACGTTTTTGCCTTTGGGTTCTATCCATCATTGTTGTTCAAATCCCCCATCAAGATAATTTTGTAATCCAGGTAATCCATAAAGGTGGTCTACAAATTTTTAAAGAATTCCGATTTGCCCTCATTTGGTGTATAGATTCCAAGCATCAAGAGTTTTTGGCCTTGTACTGTCAATTCCACTGCAACATATCTTCCAACTTCATCCTTAAAGATCATTTTGGGACTGAATTTCTCTTTAACATAAATCACAACACCTCTTTTTTTAACCTTATCTGAAGAGATAAATTCCTGGCCTAATTTTTTATTTTGCAGAACGTTCCTGTGGGTTCTTATTACATGAGTTTCTTGTAAACATATCACATCTAAATTCTGTTTTAACAGCACATGTTGAATTTTATTTCTTTTAGGCCGTGAATTAAGTCTGTTCACATTCCAAGATAAAATTCTTAATGCCATATTATTTCAATCCAAATCTGGAGGTCTGATTCCTGCCCCAAGTCCTGATCCTGATCCCGGACCTGCACCTGTAGCTGATCCAACTCCTGCTCCTGTGTCAAATCCAAAATCACTAACGTTCTTTTCCAAAAATCTCTTTTCTTCAATTGACCTGATTCGAAGTTTCCTTTGCTGGTATTTAAGTGGAAATTCCCATAAAAAGAAGATATGGTTTCTTCTCAATGCACTTGTAAGATCCAAATAGTTATTTCTTTTTGCCAAGAAAATTTTTGGGATTTCTTTAAATAAAACAATTGAATGTTGTTGTACTTCAAAATTCTTCTTGTAATGCAATCCCAAAATTTTATCTCTTTGATCCTTTGTTTGAAAGACTACCAGGCAATCATTTAAAATTTTGAGTCCTTTTTTCCTCTGGGTCCAAATCTATAGGCCTTTACAATTGTAGGTTCCACCTCTTCCTTTGTTAGGTCCCAAAAGGACACAAATTCCTGGACCAAGCACTCTTTCAAATTTCTTTGTTCAATGTCTGGTAGGCCTCTCAAACGAAGATATGTCTCTCTTTCCTTAAGTTGTAAAAAAGCTATTGCTGTTTGGGCCTCTTCCTGTAATTCTTTTAAGTCTGAAAGTTTAACAGCTTCAATCTCTGATAGTCTTTTCTGTAAACCTGCAGCTTCTGTTTTAACCTCTTGGAGGTCTTTGCACAGAATTCCAAAGTCTTTTTTAAATTCCTGGAGACAGAGCGTATTAGCTCTGACCTCTGTTGCAAGACTCTGCAGACCCTGCTTATTATCTTTCATAAACTCCAATATTTGCTCTTGGAAAGCCTGGTCTTTAGAGTCTCTTCTTGTTTGTGGCTTTTTCCCAGGCTCACCCGCCATAGCACCGCTAGTAACTCAGATTTCCAAAGTCAAAGATACTTTTATTTCAAAACAGTCAGGAGTAATGAGCTGGAAGGCAGACAACAGCTCCAGTTTGCAAGACAAGGCAGTTAAAATACAGTCCCAATTTTTCCAACCTGCCGTTCTTATTTATTTTCCCTTTTCACTCCTCAAGCAATTCAGATAGAGGTGTGTTGCCAGTTTTCACTTTAAGGGTTAAAATGTTTCAGTTTGACCGCTGCAGCAACTTAAAAATATCCAAGTAGGAAACGAAAGTAACAAGCATGCCTTCTATTGTTACATCACAGTGGCTGTTTGCCACTCTGACCGGGTCACCGCTTCCAGAGAGTCAAGCGGCTTTAAAAATACCTTTTTAAGAGCTTTTGCAGGTATTTCAGTAATGTTAAATCCTCTTTCCCCCTTCACCTGCTTTTGGGGGGTTAATAGATCCAGTCTTTGGAAGTTTAAAAGTCTCTAAATCTTTTCTCTTTGCTTCAGAAACATCTCTGCTTTCCCATTCTATCAGCGGGTAGGGACTGACATCCATTTTTAAATTCCCTCACTCATGTCCAGATTGTTCCAAATTTTAATCCAAATATAAAGGGTACTCATAGTACAGTCCTTAAATGATTTTAGTGTTGGAAGAATTGACCACTAATGCCTCACAGTCTCGCAGCTTTGTACCATCAAAGGAAGCGTTCTATCCGTTGCGTTGCAGCTCCAACCCCCTCGATCTCAGAGCTCAAAACAGCTTACCGGGGAGGGGGGAGCCCGCTTTTGACACCCACAGGATCCCACATCCTCATGCTCGACCTCATGCTCGATTTGAGGTTTTTCCTGGGGGTCTTTGACTGTGATAGGGTGCGATCAACTGGAAGCTCTTCTGTTAGGATCCCTTCTTGTCCCTCTTAAAAAAATAAACACAACAATCTTATTAAAGTCAATATAAATGTAGTTTACTCACATTCATTCAGTTCACAATTGGATCCCTGAAAGCAGACTTATGTTACAAAAGTATATTGCATATGTGGAAATATCCCATAAAGGAGTTAGTTAGTTCTTAAGTGACTGCAAACAAGCAGTCACTTCTCCTCACACGTAGAAAAACAAAATGGAGAAGAGCCGAAAGAGAGAGAGATGTGCTCCCTGCCTTGCTTTTGTTCCCAGGCAGAGAGGGGGCCGGATTAGATCATGCCCTCCTCTAGTCACATGCAGAGGAAGTTTGTCCCAGCTCAGGAGGAAACAAGAAGTTTTCTTCTGGCTGGTACAAAGCATCCTCTACCATGTTCACTCTAGGAATGTTGTACTTGACTGCTATGTGTTTCATATCCAACACTGCAGAGGTTTTCAACCTTTTTGAGTCCATGTTCCCTTGACCAACTACATTCATTCTGCAGCTGCCCTGTGGGGAAACACACTCCAAGCCTCAGAAGCCCAGTTATGTCACCCCTTGCCTGCAGAGTCAGCACCCTCTCACCCCTTTTCAAACACCCTCCCTTGTGGAGTATTCCCTCAGCCACCTCTCCTTGGGAGTCCTCCAGGCAGCTGCCGCCACTGGCCCTGGTCTCTGAACTACCCCAAAGAGGCCCTGGGAAGAGGATGCCCCTAGCCTTAGCGGCCCAGTGAAGACCGGCCAAAGGTGAGCGTGAGGCCAGCACCTTACTCACCTTGGGAGGCAGCCGTGGGTGGCGCTGGGCCTGCAGGGTGGAAAGGCTCCCTTTGGCGCTGGGCATTCAGCTCCCAGAAAGACATTGCACACAGCAAGCACAAGAAAGGCCAACATGGCACCTGCCTGCATGGCTTCCTACTTGTTCAGCCATTCTCAACAATAAGGGCTGGTGGACTGGCTGGCTGGGCTCCCTCACCCGCTTGCTTGCTTACTCTGAGGCCGCCTCAGCTCCTGGCAACCAGCATCCCCTGGCCAGCCTCAGAGGATCCATTTGCCTGCGGAGCTTGTAGCCAGGCTGCTGCAACAAACAGCTGTGCAAGCCTTTGGGAGGCAGAGATGCAGGAGGGCATCAGAGGGGGGGGGAGAGAAGGTGCCTACAGCACCCCTGACCATCATTCAAGGCACCCCAGGGTGCCATGGCACACGGGTTGGAAACTGGTGTAGTGGATAGAGTGTTAGCCTTAGATGGTGAGATTTGGCATATAGGGTCAACTTGGTCTAGCCATTTTATCTCAATCTAATCTGGTTTGCAGGGCCACTACTGAGTATAAAATGAGATAACACCGTATACTCACTTAGCTTACTAGCAGTAGACTGCAATTGAAGCATGACAGGAGGTTGTTGAGGACCCTGAAGACCATCTCACCCTGCTAAGGTTGTTTGATTCACTGCTATCCTACAGATGCACATGCACAGAAAGGCGAGCTCTAAGAGCATTCAAATCACTTCACATCTCTTTTCCATATATGCCTGGCCCAACGTCTGGTTCATCTGTCATATCAAGTTGCATTCTGTTGCCAACACTGGCAGTCTACCATAACTATTGTCTGTTTTATTGTTTATTTTTGCTATGATGCACACAACTGTTTTTCTCTCCAGTACAACTTTTTGGGTGGAAGCAGAGAAATTGTAACCGACGGCATAGCACAGCTTATTGGTTTTGTCAACAGTGTAAGTGACTGCCATGTTTTGTTTTTCTTTTGTATAACAAGAGCCACTTGGATGTTTTCACTTGGCTCTCACTCTTAACAGCCTTGTCTTTCAAGCATCTGTTCTGGCAAAGTAATTGCATAGCATTGGATGATAGGAATACATGCACACTCATGAGGTCATGGCTCGTGATCTTATTTCAACATTACAATGTTACATAAAATGTTTCTCTTGGAAAGGGAGCATATAAATAATGTACGCAAATAATTAAATGGCCAACACTGATCATTATGTTCTGTTATATCAGATAATTAGGTCTTGATCCAGTTAAATTAGTATAGATTACATTCCATTTAAATCGAGACACCACTTAGCTTTGACTAACTTAAACAGCATGCATGGTTTCAGTAGTACTTACCCTACAATAGAAGACAAGATTGGCATGTCTGACGCTTTTAGGACATAATGTTAAACGATGGTTTAACACAGGGGTGTATGGATTGTTAGGGGAGGGGTAGTACCTCTGGTAGAGGACACATCATTCTCTTTCTGGGGTAGTTTGTCCACTTTGGTTGCCACCCTGCACTCAGCTCTCACCCGTGGTTCCTAGAAGCTGTCAGCATACAACAGTGGCCACACCCCAGGAACAGCTTTGGCTGGCTGGCTAAACCAGGTGAGGGTAGCTAATGGGTCTCAACCCCTTGGTGAGTTAGGGACTTCCCCTGCATGCAAAGACAGGCTCCAGCAGACTGAGCAGATGAGGCCAAGAGGGGGTCCAACAGTCAAGAAGGCGGTTTCTGCATGTGTTGTAGAGGGAAGTGAGGGGCAGATGGGGCTCATCAACCTGGGAAGAAGGAAAACTCTGATCCTAAACCTCTGCTGCCTTGTGGGATATCTTTGAGAGAAGAAAAGGCTAAGGAATAAACCCTACACAAATCCAGAGTGGAATCCCTAAGACAGTTGGATGGCACCTTGTATACCTCCTTCCAGCAACTGCTGCAGCCAAAGCTCTTCTTCCCTTTGGACCACATCAGTGAGGCTGAGAGGAGGATCTTCTTGTCTGGGCAGCCTAGGACCTCCAGACGCACTGCCCAAGCTTGTGTCCCAGGGAGGTCAGTTCAGTGCTGCTAACACAGCGGTTTGACATCACCCCTGGAGGCACACTCCATTGTCTCTCGAGACAGATGATGCCAACACACAGTTTAGCACAGAGGTGCTCAAAATGATGTCCTCCAGCAGTTTGTTAGATCACAGCTCACATCTGTCCCAGCCAGCATGGCCAATGGTTTAAGAGAATGGGAGTTCAACAATGTCTGGAGGGCACCACACTGGCTACCCCTAACACTTCACACTAGTAGCAGTGAACCTTGGGTTCACACACTCTTTATTTCTCTCCCCTCTTCTGGCACAGCCATGAGAAGGAGATCTGAAGCTACTTGCTTCCTATTTAAAACTAATTAGAGTTTCATTTATGTCTGAACTGGGACCAGGGTGAGGTGGGGTGGAGGAACTCTGTTTAGTTAAAAGTACTGTCTGTTGAAACAAACCAGGATCAAACCTTGGTGTGGGATCTTGACTTGTTAACAAACCATAGTTCAAACTAACCAACCTCCCCAGTTCAGAAGTCTCTGTTTAGTTTAAAACCACGCTAAAAGAGGAATGGGGAGGGGGCAGCATTTGTGCATGCAGTCTGGAAGTCTCATTCTCAAACCTTTATTGAGTGGCTGGTCCTGAAAGACCTACATTGGCTCCCAGTATGTTTACGAGCACAATTCAAAGTGTTGGTGCTGACATTTAAAGCCCTAAATTACTTCAGCCCAGTATACCTGAAGGAGTGCCTGCACCTCCATCATTCAGCTCGGACACTGAGGTCCAGCACTGGGGGCCTTCTGGTGGTTCCCTCACTGTGAGAAGTGAGGTTACAGGGAACCAGGCAGAGGGCCTTCTTGGTGCTGGTGCCTGCCCTGTGGAGCGCCCTCCCACCAGATGTCAAGGAAATAAACAACTATCTGACTTTTTAGAAGACATCTGAAGTTTTATTCTGTTTTAATGTTCTGCTGAAAGCTGTCCAGAGTGGCTGGGGTAGAAATAATAATAATAATAATAATAATAATAATAATAATAATAATAATTATTATTATTATTATTATTATTATTATTATTATTATTGGCATATGTACAAGATTCCAGTAGGTTCAATACAAAAAAATTACTCATCAGAAACCTGCATCTAACACTTAAGTTACATGTACTATAACATGTTAATGAAACCTGGCTACTATCTCCATCTTATCCCCCATCCTGAAGGCAGCTACCTTACATTTGTCTGAATGGCCATTCCTTACTAACAAACCTACAGATTAATAAGCTTAGATTGAATTATCTGATGCTAGGACATGGGTGACTGATTCTATTTGTCACAGCACTCACCACTCACTGCCCACTATCAGCATGCACCCAGACAGTGTGTGTGCCGCAATGTGTGCACTGTGGTGCCCCTTCCAGCTGTC
The DNA here is from genome assembly GCF_964106915.1 of Podarcis gaigeae. Taxonomy (NCBI): domain Eukaryota; kingdom Metazoa; phylum Chordata; class Lepidosauria; order Squamata; family Lacertidae; genus Podarcis; species Podarcis gaigeae. Next base: position 588,322 of record NC_139692.1, on the reverse strand, counting down.
CGGAGGCTGCCTCCCTGAGGCCACCCCCACATTTGCCTCATGGGCACACAAGCCCTGAGCCCCTGGCTTCTTGCACGTGTAATAGCAGACTGGTGAGCTCTGGCACAAATTAGGACCAGGCTCTTACTTACAATCACCCAAATCTTTATGATGAATTTGTCAAAAATTAAGATGGAACCAATGAACATGTATTTCTCCCTGCCTTTATTTGAGTTTGCATTCTTTCCATCTTTTCAGATATTTTCTAGCCTTAACATTACAGTTGTTCTATCTTCTTTGGAGTTCTGGACAGACCATAATAAAATCTCAACATCAGGAGAGCCCGATGTGTTACTCCGAAAATTTTTACGTTGGAAAAATTCATATCTTGTTCTACGGCCTCACGATCTGGCACTTTTGTTAGTGTAAGGAGGTATATTTTCTCATATAAAGCACTCTAATATTGCTATAGCATGCATACTCATATACACTGAGAGATAGTGACTCACTAACATAGGTGCTATCTTCCTGGGGCTCTGGGTGCCCAATCACCCACAAGAGTTCACGTATAGGGGCTGGGCACCTACAAAATGCAGGGGCAGGCACGTGGACACCATGCTCCATGGAAGAGAGAGTGTGGAGTTTGGGTGGAGGGTGGAAGAGAGTGTGGTGTTCGGGTGGGAGAGGTCCAGTCACCTCACTGCTGAAGCTCATGCCCTGCACTACGACATCATGACATCACAGTTTGGGTGGGGCATGCTGGGCACCCACAGTGGGGCCCGAGTCAGTGTCGCTGCTCTCTAAGATATCAGAGAGGCGTCTTTCTCAGACTCAGCTGGAGCTGGCGGGGACTGAGCCTGGGACCTTCTGCGTGGAAAGCAGGTGTTCCACCCTGAGCCATAGTTTTTACCCTTTACTGAAATATTATAGAACATTGTGCCCTTTAACAATATTTCTTCCTTAGAGTAGGTAGCAAATATAAATAACATAGCCTTCCATCAAAATGCAGTTCTGTTAAAACTAGGGATAGATAGATCAGTTTTAGTCCACTTCATATAGCCGTTGTGCATGTGCTCACATTTTACATTTGTTGTTTGCACATTCCATGTGCAGAATTCCCCCCTCCCACTGAAAAATCACCCCAAATGTAGTAGTTTTTAAAAAAATACTTTCATGGTGATCTGAGACTACATGTTTTCTTTTGTTTAATAACTCAAGCAGCTAGAAAATGATAACTATGTTCTCCCTCCACTGTCAGTGGTAGAACGCCTCTGAATACACTTGGTGGGACTCACAAGTGAGAAGAGTGCTCTTGCGTTGAGATCCTGCTTGGCCACTATGAGAACAGGATGTTCCACTAGATGGGCCTTTGGCCTGATCCAACAGCCAGGCTGCATGTTGAAAAGGGGGCTGCAAAAGCATCTGGGGATGTTATGGTGTATTGTCTCTCTAATGGGGTTCATATGGGAAAAGCAGGTGACTGCCCTGATGGCTGATGAGGAGGGGGGGGTAACCTTTTTCCTGTACTAATTCCCTGCAGGGGCTGTTATGTCACCATGCCTTGTTGCTGCCCCATTCCCTGCTTCATGTGGCTGACTCCAGTTTTACAAAGGGAACTATGTATTAATGTCAGCCCTAAGACAAGTTAGTGGAAATCCTGTCCACTTTCCTAGGAGCATGCCCTGTTGAGCTTAATGGGACCTACTTCTGGGTTTGGGATTATGCTATTAGGATCAAAGGATTTTCAGCCTTTTTGTGCAGTTAACTGAAAAATATAGCATTGCAAGAGCACCAGCAGCTGACCAAAGACAGTGAACCAACCTTTCCATAGAATAAAAAGTGCCTATGATCAGTCACTGTGTTGTAGATAGCATACCAGAGAGACCCTTTTCCAGATTCCTCTTCAGCCTTGAAGCTCACTGAATAATCTTGGGCCAGCATTCTGTATTTGTTTATCGAGGAGTAAATCCAGCATTGTGCTGTTACAAATGTTATGTCAGTGCAAGCATTTTTGCTTGTCCCATGGAACCATCTCCCCCCCCCCCCTATGCTGTTCTTGGAGCACTCTGGACCCTGCCTCCAGCCAATCAGAGGGCATGGGGGCAGAGGGGAGAAAGCCCCATTGTGCTGGTTTAAGTCTTTGCACAAGTTTGGACCAGTTAGTTGAATCCAGTGCAATATTTATATAGAATCATAGAGTTGGAAGAGACCACAAGGGCCATCGAGTCCAACCCCCTGCCAAGCAGGAAACAATATCATGCCCCTTTCCTCACGAAGCATTTTGTCACAGAGTTGCCTGAGTTCCTTGGATGAAGATGTGATGAAAAATGTCAGCATATCAAATAATAGTTGTGCCACGTTAAATGCTCTTGATGTGGGGCAGCATATGGAAGAGAAATCAAATGCATCTTTGGACAACTGTAGGATTTTATGTTCACATTATAGATGGATCTAAGGAAAAGCCAATTTAAGACATAAGAGAAAACTCCAACAGAAGGGTATGAGAGAGACAGAGATTTCGCCAACCTGGTGCCCTCCAGATGTTTTGGATTACAGCTTCTATCACACCCAGCTATCTGTTGGCTGTGGCTGATGAGAGTGGCTGTAATCCCAAACAACTAAATGGCACCAAGTTGGCAAAGCACCTGTCATAGATGCAATACAGAAACTGCACAAGAAAATGTTGTCATGGACTATCCCTCCTCTTAAAAACACACACTGATTGAGTGGTAGGTACAGAAAGCCGCAACCAGTGGACAGCAAGCAGAGATAATTGAAAGCATAGAAGCACAGCTCAGAGGCCTCTGCCAGGAACATATTTCCCTTCTACTGAAAGATTCCAGCAGATGTTAGAGCTAAATAGCAGATTGCTCACCTGGGATTGTGGGCAAATGATGGTGGAAGGGACCAGCTTGGTAACAAGATCTGAGAAAAAAAAAATCCCTTCCAGTAGCACCTTAAAGACCAACTAAGTCAGTTCTTGGTATGAGCTTTCGTGTGCATGCACACTTCTTCAGATACACACGAAATGCATGCACACGAAAGCTCATACCAAGAACTGACTTAGTTGGTCTTTAAGGTGCTACCGGAAGGAATTTTTTTTTGTTTTGACTATGGCAGACCAACACGGCTACCTATCTGTAACAAGATCTGAGAAGGCCACTGTGTATGTAATGTTCTCCACAGCTTCTTGATTATGTGAAGATTTTGCCATTTGTTTTGAAGACACAATCCCTTTGGCTACTCCAAAGTGTATGGCCCACCATCTACTTTTGTGTTTTAGTTACAGGGAGAAACCTAATTATGTAGGAGCAGGATTTATGGGGAAGCTGTGCCTCCGGAATTTTGATGCAGGAGTTGCTCTGGTACAGTATCACTGAACTTTCTTAGCTGAAGTGTATATGTTGCCTGTCTTGGATTTAGATATTGCAGGATTGGGTAACCTGTGACCCTTCAGATGTTGTGAGACTACAGCCCCCATGTTCCTTGACCATTGTTCTTGCTGGTTGGGGATTGTAGAAGCTGGTATCCAAGAATGCCCTACTGAAACCTTAGAGACCCAATCAGTATTGGCATTCTGCCAACTTTTGAAGAGGCACTTGTTTCTCAACTTAAGCCTCTTTTAATTGCTGTTGGGATTGTTTTATTGCATATCTTAATTATGGATGTTTATACTTTCATATTTCTGTAACTGCTTTTTATACATCGTAAACCACTGCAAAGCCTATTTTGCCATAAAAGGATGCATAGATAAGTAAGATTAGATTAGTTATAGCAACATTTGGAGGGCTACGGGTTCTCTGTTCCTGCTGTAAGTATAAGTTACATGCCTCTGCGTATTTGTTTTCCAGTGCAATTCTTGGAGGAGCTGCATTCAGTAGCTTAGGATATAATCCTGTACTGGAGTCATGCTGGCAGAGTGGCTTTAGGATTTGACAGAAACCGAGTCCATTCCTCCCTTATATAATTTTTGTACATGCTGTCCCTGACATTGCCGGTCATTTAAGTGCGTATGCTCAACATGTCTACCCCCCACACCATTTTTTCGGACTGTAAATTATCAGCTTTCCAGCTGCTTAATACTGTGTCCAACTGCACACTAAACTGTTATGGTTCTCGACTGTCAGGGGTTAGTTAACACTCCAGGAGCATTCTTATCAACTGGGTGCACTGCCCACATGATCCATGCCTGTTCCTTTGATCTGTGCTCTGTAGGGACTGAGCTCTCTCTGGAGAGCAGTCTGTCTGGGAACGTTAGCAAGGTCGTTTCGTTTTTTGTTAAGAGGCAGAAAGCTGCGAACATGCAGCTGGATTCTGCAGGTTTTCTTTTCTGTTTTGAGTGCTAAATAAAGAGTTTTGGATTAGAAGCACTGGTGTCGGAGCTGTGTTATTCAAGAGACCACGTCAACACAGACAAGCCATTTTCTGCTGCGTATTATCTGGCAACTGAGGAGAGTGGCAACGCGCGGAGTGGAAGCGTGTGGGTGCCATTGGAAGTTTGTCGGAGTGGCGCTAAATCAAATTTACTGCAGGGCCATTGCAGCAGACTCAGTGGGTCAAAACATATATGACCCACAAACTTTAACATAAACAAGCTCCTGGCATTTCAGAAATGCTAGGAAAGCTCTCCTAGTACACCAGCAGAACCATATGCTGGCAGACTGGACAGGATGGGGAGGGGCACACTTCATTCTGTGCTCCTGCAATCCCTGACAACGCTCCTGTTGACAGCTGAACTTGCTATTCTGCAAGCCATGCCTGCATCAGTGAACACCTTGCCTATGTCGCCACAGCAAAGCATAGGATGTCATGTAGCTCAGCACCCAAACACACCACTACCTTCTGTATATACACTGAGGTCCAGCTCCGAGGGCCTTCTGGCGTTTCCCTCCATGCAAGAAGTGAGGTTACAGGGAGGCAGGCAGAGGGCCTTCTTGGTGGTGGCGCCTGCCCTGTGGAATGCCCTCCCATCAGATGTCAAGGAAATAAACAACTATCTGACTTTTAGAAGACATCTGAAGGCAGCCCTGTTTAGGGAAGTTTTTAATGTCTGATGTTTTATTGTGCTTTTAATTCTGTTGGGAACCACCCAGAGTGGCTGGGGAAACCCAGTCAGATGGGCAGGAAATAAATTCATTCATTCATTCATTCATTCATTCTCCTCTCCTTCTAATGAGTGCTGTGCTGAAGCCTGTCCTCCAGTTTCTGGAAAGTTTTCTTCTCCTTTGAAAGAGCTTTCCATTATTATTTCTTTGCCTCATTCTCAGGCTGCTTTAGAATTTTGTTACTGTTTCAGTGGGTGTCTGTTGAGTTTATCTTAACATTGCAAGGTGTGTTTTTCTTTCCATTAAGCATTTATCCAGTCCCACTCCATCCTCTCAGCCTTCCCACACTCCCTGATCTGAAAAAGCCTCCTTCAAGTGTGGGAATCTGGGGAGGCTGCAGAGTGGCTGTAAAACATTCTTCCTGATCTGCTGCTCCTTTTAAGCCTCTGGTGGTCATCTACTACTTTGAAAAGTAATGCCAATTATTCTAAAACCTGTTGTATAATTTAACATTGCATATTACATAACCTTTATTTATTGCACTGTGGTTTAACCCACAGCGCCACCTGCGTCCCTTTTAATATGATCTTAGGTTCTACAAAATGAGCTTAAATACTGAGAAGCTCTAACAACCCCCCCCCCCCAAGACCATTCCTCCTAGACACCAGCAGGACTTGGCAGGGACGGGGGAGAGTTCACTAGTTGGTGCAAATCACAAGCCAAACGGTAAAGCTGCCATCACCTCCTTTCCTGGGCCACCCTCAAATGGGGTTCAAGGAGGAGGACCTCTGTTCGATATTTACCAGGTTACCCAGCCCTGAGTCACTTTACCATGACGCAGACATTAATTCACCTGGTAGGTGTCAGAACGGTCAGGCACTAGTTCAGCTTCTCTGAGCAAAGGCACAGAATACAAAAGGCAAAAAGGCCTTTTCCAAATTTACTGAAAAAGCTACTCAAAAGGTTTGCACAGTTCTTAGAAGTTACAAACAGAAAATAAAAACATGGTAAAATATAGCTAACTAAAAACCATACTCACATATCAACAATAGTTCAAAGCACAGCGAGTAGTCAGGAGTCCTTTCACTGGTTAAACGCCCTCAGGCAAAGTACCAGGGCAAGATGTTTTGCAATTTGCATCTGAATGTAGTGGTTACGAGCGGTAGTCTCGTAATCTGGGGAACCGGGTTCACTTCCCCGCTCCTCCACCTGCAGCTGCTGGGTGACCTTAGGCCAGTCACACTTCTTTGAAGTCTCTCAGCCCCACTCACCTCACAGAGTGTTTGCTGTGGGGGAGGAAGGAAAAGGAGGTTGTTAGCCACTTTGAGACTCCTTTGGGTAGTGATAAAGCCGGATATCAAATCCAAACTCTTCTTCAAATCCTTTATCCTTGAAAACGCAGGTGGAGGGCAGGTTAGGGACCAATCATTTCTTTAGGTTAATTACCAATTTACCAATGGCTGTATGATGAGACTATATCTCCTGGTTGTCAGGAGATGGCACAGCTGAACTTTGATTAGGTTCAGAGACCTTGAGATCAAAAAGGCTCTCCCTTCATTTCCTGGCCTTTCTTACACGTACCAGGCTTCCAAGCTGTAAATTACTTGATAGCCTCCTGCACCTTTATACAACCCAATCCACACTCAAACCCCCAGCTGTGCCAGGGTCTTCAAATCAGATAATATCTCATCTTGCCTAGAGTCAAGAAGTAATTGACTCACACTTCTAGCGACAGAGAGTTTCTATGTTTAAAGAGACCAGACACCCATTCCCCAGAAAGCAACAGTTTTATCTCTTCCAAAGCAACAGTTTTATCTCTCTCACTGCTGTGTGAACAAGCGTTTGACATACCAAGATTTCCCAACTTCACTATACTCCTAAAATATGGACCGAAGAGACTTGTTTGCATTTAGTTTCCCATAATGGGGTGGAATAATCTGGTTCCTGATTCAAGTTTTCCCTCTTCCTTCTAGTATCAGAAGTCCATGACCAAAGAGCCATTCTCTGTCATTCTGGCCCAATTGCTGGGCCTTAACCTGGGGATGGAATATGACAATGGCAAAGAGTGCAAGTGCCCAGGAGGCTTTGTCTGCATAATGAACACGGAAGCAGTGTAAGTATTATGACTATTGCACTAAGCAGCTCATAGGTTTTAGGACTGGACATAAGCCTTTGCTTGTACTTTTGATAGTGGAAGGCAGCAGCAGAGCTCATTTCCTATCTCAGCACTGTATAGAGATTGGAGATAACAGAAATGGTGGCTACTCATCTGCAGTTTACCATCAAAGAACAGGCACAGGCTTATCTCCTGTGGTTTGTTGTCAACAACAACAACATTTATTTATATGCTGTCCATTTGACAGGGTTGCCCCGGTTGAAAATAAGATATGTTCGAAACCAAAAGTTCATCGAGGATTGGGGAAAGTTTGTAGATTATCTGAAAAATGTATGTGATGTGCAAACAACGTTAGTGGGGTTTCAAGAAGCACTGTAAAAGTTTGAGATGCATAGTCAAAAAGAAATAGGGAAGACAAACGGCAATGCAACGAAGTGAATGCGTATTGAATAGTAAACATGGATGATTACCAGAGAAGCTGAAGGAAGTAAAAAAAGATTAATTTGTTAAAACATAGAGGAAAATGTATAATTGTTTTGGAAAACTAATAAAAATATTTAAGGGAAAAAGACAGGGTTGCCCCGGTTACTCTGGGTGGCTCCCAACAAAAAATAGTAAAAGCACAATTCAACACCACACATTAAAAACTTCTCCTCAACTTCTGGGACAAATTCAGAGGTCAGGAAAGCCTAATTTATGCCCCGTGGATCTGATGTTCCCCACTCCTGCCATAAGGGGTGAAGTTCTGCTATACCTGTGTATAAATAGGGCTTGTGCACTAGCAAACTTTGAAGAGCCAAAAATCTTCCACTGCTATTGATAGATTTGGTATCTGCTGTTATCATTTTGTACCAAATGTAACTGGAAAAAATCCAGTAAGTAGAAAGGGTAAACCTTGTTTAATACTGGAGACTTATGCTACCCCCCCTCAAGATAATTGGAGGTGGTTTTAAAGAGGGATCATGCTGTGTGCACTCATTTCTCCTTTTGCCTCTTGATAGCAAGTTCTTTCAGGTCTTTTGCATTCTTTCAATAATTGCAAAACACCCACAACTTACATTTAAAACACATGGCTTCCCTCCAAGAATCCTGGAAGCTATACTTTGTGTTTGTGAAGTGTATCTCTGTGAGAGGTATACTACAGTTCCCAGATAATTGGGGGAAGTCGTGTGTTTTAAATCTATGGTGTGGATGTTTACCAGCTGAAAGGAGGACAAAATAAATACTCATTTTTAATAATTGGCTCCTACCTTATAGTGCTTCAGTATGATGCCTTGGAGCTGTGTCTGCAACTGTGCAGACTGTAACAAAACTTCTTGGCCAGGGCACAGCCTGACTCCCTCCCTCGGCAATCTTCACGGAGCTCTGGCCCAATGGTGGCCAGTGGCTTGAATTTAATTAATTTTATAATGAATGATTTTAGAATGTTGTTTGTGCTGTACTTTTGTACTGTTTTATTGTTGTTAGCCGCCCTGAGCCCCGCTTCGGCTGGGGAGGGCGGGATATAAATAAAATTTTTTATTATTATTCTTGAAAACTCCATACATATATATATATATTAAAGTTTGCTCAAGTCACCTTCCAGGTTTCAGAGACTGGCCTGGCCTCCTGCGGCCCTCGGCAGCCCTCCATTCAGCATGCATAAGAATGAAGGAGCTCTTGTTTTTATTTTTTATAACAAAATATGTTGTGTGTGTATTTGTGCTTGCCATATAATAATAGCAGATTCATCTTACTATGTTTTAGACTTTCAAGTGGAATTAAAGCTTTTAGCAGCTGCAGCATTAAAGACTTCCAAAATTTCATTAAATTCAAGGGAGCCCATTGCCTCTCTAATCGACCTAATTTAAAATTGTTTTATAAGAAGCGAAGTGCCAGAAGCAAAGCGCTTTGTGGGAATGGTGTTCTGGAAGCTGGAGAGAAGTGTGACTGTGGCTCTGAAGAGGTCAGTACCTCCTGTTTTCCAGGTTTGTTCATTTGAATGTGTATTCTGCCCTATTCCAGGGGTTTTGGGTTGATTATTTAAAATAAACAGAGAAGCAGACATTTAGAATAACTCCCACCTACCTGTGCCTGCTTTCCACTTTTGCTCTGGGAAGCCTCCAGGGCTGCTGCAAACACCCCTTTTGGAAAACTGGCAGCTGCCTTAAACCAAGCTTACCTGGAGATGATGGGGATTGAACCCAGGACCTTCTGCATTCAAAACCGATGCTCTAGCACTAAACTATGGCCCTTCTGGTTGTTTTCACCTACTCCTGATGTGTTTAAATTGGAAAAATACTTGTTGCATTCTCTTCTAGCACAGCTTTGGAAATTTAAAAACAACATGGTTATCAAATGAAAAACTATGTCGCAGTTATTTGAAAAGCCAACCAAAGCCAACAGGAGACCATATATATGTGTGAAGACCAGTTTACTGTCAGAAATGTAAAACTAACCCTATATCCAAATAACAGTACAAAAAGCTCATCGGCTTAGAACCAGGTTAGCTTTGGGACCAATATATATCTGCCTAGGAATTAAGATGAAAGTCAGAGAATCATAGAATTGTAGGGTTGGAAGGGACCATGAGGGTCATCTAGTCCAACCCCGCAGGGATATTTTTGCCCAACATAGGGCTTGAAACCATGACCCTAAGATTAAGAATCTCATGCTCTACCGAACGAGCTGTCCGATTCCTTGTTCTTGGTGCCATCTCAATACAGTATATTTCTTGAGAAAACTGGCAGGCAGCAGTGGCTGATTCAAAGGGCAAATGAGGCTTTGCCCTACCAACCTCAGTGCCCCCTCACCTGCCCACCTTTTAACTAGTCCAGGGGATGACAGTCGGCTTCCTCTCACTCTCAATGTTGTCCCTTGGATAAATCAGCAAGGATGGGGATGGGGACAAAACCAGAATGAGTTGGTTCTGTCTGTTGTTGGCTCTGACCCTTGTTACTGTTAGTCTCCCTGCCTTCCGCCCTGCCTGTCCCAATGGGCACCAGTCATCACTGCTGTCTCTTTTGCCAGAAATTGAAGATGCTTTTTATTTCAATAGGCTTTTGACATGCAACACCCAGGGTTATGGATGCAAGTTATAATACAGTAGCAGGGGAACAATGGCCCTCCTGATGTTGTTGGAATACCACGCCTGTCTTCCCTGACTATTGGCCATGCTGGCTGGGCATGATGGAAGCTGTGGTCCAAAGCACCTGGAGGGCACCAGGTTGATGAAGAGAAAACACATGTGAGAGCTGGTGTTAAGGTGAAAAGCACCTCACCATTTAGCTGTATTACAGCTGTTATGGCAGGTACCCCATACTCCCTGAACACAGACTTGAGAAAAACCCTTCCACTGGCTCAACAAATATTCTTTCAGTGGAGGGAAGAGCAAGCGGATGGGAACCTGTGAGGGCCCGGGAAGGCCTCTGAGGGCTCCAGCCTGCCTTTGGGTTTCCAACTGCTTCAATGTGAAATTGAGAAGGTGCTCTCCATATGACTTCCCCACCAACCACAGAATTGTATCCTTTGTTTTCATCACTAGACTACTCCTCCTTAGGGCTCCTCCTTAGAGCCTGTACACATTGCTGGCACAGGCACATAATGGCTGCTGCAGGTGCAGGGGGGTTCACAGGAATGGACACAGCAGACTGGTATTGGGTTGAATAAGGTCACAACTTCACTGATCACAGGAAAGAGTAGGTTTGGCTAAGGCATTGGGCATGTATCCTGATCAGGCAGCCTGCCTGCTACCTGATATGGACCCAGTGGGTTCCATCCTGTGCTGAGGAGTTGCCCCCAATGTAGATTGGGTGTCTTGACTCCACACAGGCCACCATTTGGAGAGGGGTATTGGCCCATCATTCCCCCTGTGGACTCCCAGACAGAGTTACCTTTCCTGGACACCTCTAATGGTGTACCCCTGTGATTAACGATCCAGTCCAGTGCCTCATCTACCCAAGTTGCGATGGTTGCCGTGAGGTAGGTGAAAACCTGCAAAGCGGCCAGTTTGCTTGCAGGAGAAAATTCCTCTCTGGCCACAAATATGACAGCCGAGTAAATCACAGCAAGGTTCATATGCCACTTGCCCACTCTCCCATTGAGCGGTCCCTAACTGGGTGGGTGGAAAATCCAGTGACAATAAGGCAAGAGGGTGACCTGCACCTGGCTGCTCTCTTAAATAGGCCAGAGATGGGCTGGATGCAGCCTTCCAAACCCTGCCATTGATTTGGCCCTACCTACAGGCACTGCCTGCCCATACCTGCAAGGCTGTTGCAGATGGAGGTGGGGTGGTGCCAGGTAACCACTCCTTCCCCCAGCTGCAGCAGAAAATGGTGGCATCCCTGGACCCACCATGGCCACACCATCCAGCAGATGTTGCCCATCCAGAGCCCCAGGTGAGCAGTTTCTCTCTTCTGCATCAAGGGGTAGGGGGTGATAACTCAGTGACAGATCACATGCCCCATATGCAGAAGAACTTGGAATTGATTCTGAATATTCCCATCTATAGAATTCCAGGCAGCAGGACTGAGAAAGACCCCATGCTAAAGACGCTCCAAAGGACCCCCAGAAGAGGGAGCTAAACATTAGCATGTGCCCCATTTCCCCACAATGACTGAAAAGTGGGCAAAAAAATGCCCTCCCGAAGCATTCTCTCTCCCTATAGGAAGAAAGATGCATTGAGCCTTTATTTCCCCCCCTCTGTTGAGTATAAAAGCAAATAAGGGGGTGATGATGTGTAGCACCCTGCTTGTGGTTAACGCTTAGCTGGAATGAAATATTCAACGCAGCAATAGAGAAATTAAAATAATAATTTATTTGTCAGACAAATAAATGAGAGGCACAGTGGTATGGTTACCAAGCTCTGGCCTGCCCTCCTGCCATTCTGGCCAGCACTTATATTTCCTTAATCCAGCCCCCTTGCTCCTCCTGTGGCTGCCTCTGTCCAATCAGCCTGGTTGAAATTCCTATTGGCTGTTTGCTAGAACCAATCACAAAAGATACACCCATTTCCTTCTGTCCTTTTATGGAACACAAAGAGCTATATATTCTTCCATCTATAAATGACAAATAAGTAGTAATATATCTTACATGTGTCTCAACAAGGAATCTTAATTACCAGCTCACCTCTTGCCCTCCTTGCCCTATTGCCTTCCAAAACAGATAGTTAATCTTGAATTTTTATCTTCAACAGATGTCAAGGATCTTGAGTTCACATCAACATTGAAAGATCTCCTTCATTTGAAGGTTTCTAAACAAAAAGCCTGACAACTATATATCAGGAGTGCTCTATGGCGTCTCCTGTCTGGCAGGGGGGCTAGGCTGGTGGCTGACTTAATTTCAGGATAGTTAAAACTCTTACAACTATATGAAATAAGAATCTAGCATTTCTTAAATCCTTTGCATAATTACATTTAAGCCAATATATTTAATACATTATCATAGGTAGCCTTTTAAAAGGAATAAGGCCTTTGTAAAGTAAAAAAGGAACTCAGTAAAAAACAGCTTCAAAAGAAGCCTCTTCAGTTTACACCCCTCCTTTCACCCCTCCTTTCCAGCCAGACCAGTTGCTTTTCTTTTCCATTTGCTCTTGGCCTTTTTAACCTTAGGAAGAAGATATGGCTCATTTTACTGGGAGGCACATGGTATCATTTTATTATTTACTCATTCCTAATTATGTTTATCTCTGCTTTTTTTATCTTCTGTAACATGTAGGATCAGTGTCCTCGCTCTCAGCCTGTAATTTCCTTTTTTACGACTTTGAGAATTGTTTTCTGCTATAAATCAGGGGGCCCCCTTGTCTTAGGAGGAAAAACATTGCCAAGGCCTTTTAGGCAGCTGGTCTTTTGCCTGGCATGAAACATTTGAAAATCTTTAAGATACAGGCCCTGATTGAAATATATAAGCTTTGATAAAAAATGCAGGCTTATGATTAGATGCCTCAGATGTACATACAAACTACAGGAAGGGAATGATTAAACAGCACCCCTCCTCCCCAAGGCTGCTCATAATACTCTTGATAGTGGCAGCTTGGTTGCTCGTGGGGTGGGGGGGTGGGGTGACAGAATCTCATAACTGATATCTCAACAAGTGTTCTAAATGGATATCTTTATCCCAGCTGATGTCTATATTGAATCTGAACTGATTTAATGTTATGTGCTGGTGTTGTTTTAGACTGTTATTTTTATTTAAATACCTGTATATAGTAAGATTTTTGTTATATGTAATAGTTGTAACTGATATATATTTGTAAATACCTCTGGGAAGTGGTTCATATATTAAAAATAGTATTATAATCAGGTTTATTTGAGTAAAATTTGAAGTCAACCTTTCCCTCTTGTCCTTTCCTGTATTTTGAAATTCCTATGTGTAAAAAAGCATGATGTAGCAGAAAAGATTTGAGCAGATTCCATGTATAAACCTTTACATTTATTTATTTAATAAAATCCATACACTACTTGATTGTAAAACAAACCTCAAAGCTTACAAAAAAAGATAAAACAATAGAGTGCCCTGTTGGCTTTAAGCTTTGGAGTTTCAGCTTTCACTTTCATTTTTTTCATTGTCTAAACTCTTTACTGACCCCAAACAAAAAGCTGTATGATTTTTGTTTTCAGGAATGTAAGTACAGTAAATGTTGTACTAGCTCATGTACGTTTCTCCGTGGAGCAGTGTGCAGCAATGAATTGTGCTGTGAAAACTGTCAGGTAAGATGCTAAAGTACTCTCTTCACTGCCTTGGCCACACATTCACCTCAGTTTGTTTGAATTGACACTACCACTTCCTCTGAATTTTATCTCCGTAACCTCTGTGTTGCAGCCAATGCTCATCCTACACAAAGCTGACCCATCAAAGTTAATGGACATGGCTAGCTTAGTTTCATTAATTTCAATGTGCCTACTGTGAGTAGAACTTAGTTAGTTACAACCATTTGCAGCCTGATGTAAGATGCTAATTAACTTTGAACTGCAATCAGATCAAGGAAGAATTTCCTTTAAAGATGGAATGCCACTTTTGAGGATTTCCATATCAGCATTAAATGCTGATGTTGTTCAAGGGTAGGGAAAGAATCTCTTTTTTAAAAAATAATAATTTTTATTCAATTTTTAAAACACATAATTAAAAGACAAACACATCACAAAACACAAACAAACATAAACAAATCAAACAAAAATAAATTCATAATCTTATTTTCTTGTAACTTCTTTCAATCGACTTCCCCATACCTCCCTTTCGCTGCATCCTTATTTTAGAAAAAAAAAAAAATTAGCAACCCTTTAATCAATTTATCCATTTAGTTCCTTTTCATTAAATTCCCATAAATTTGTTGGTTACAGCTGTAGTTCTCTGCTTCTTACCCCTTGACATCTTAACACTCCTCAATTTTACAACAGTTTTTAAGATATATTTTAAATTTCTTCCAGTCTTCTTCCACTGCCTCTTTCCCCTGGTCACGAATTCTGCCGGTCATCTCTGCCAGTCCCATGAAGTCAATCACCTTTGTCTGCCATTCTTCCAGAGTAGGTAGTTCTTGCATCTTCCAATACTTTGCCAGAAGAATTCTTGCTGCTGTAGTAGCATACATAAAGAAGATCCTATCCTTCTTTGGCACCAATTGGCCAACCATGCCCAGGAGGAAAGCCTCTGGTTTCTTAGTAAATGTCCATTTAAGGACTTTCTTAATTTCATTATAGATCATTTCCCAGAATGCTTTCACCCTCGGGCAGGTCCACCATAGGTGATAGAAGGTACCTTCATTCTCCTTACATTTCCAACATTTATTATTGGGCAAATGATAAATTTTTGCAAGCTTGACTGGAGTCATGTACCACCTGTAGATAATTTTCATTATATTTTCTTTTAAGGCATTACATGCCGTGAACTTAACACCAGTGGTCCATAACTGTTCCTAGTCAGCAAACATGATGTCATGACCGATATCTTGTGCCCATTTAATCATAGCTGATTTCACCGTTTCCTCCTGTGTATTCCATTTAAGCAGCAAATTATACATTCTAGACAGATTCTTAGTATTGGGTTCTAACAGTTCTGTTTCTAACTTTGACCTCTCCTTCTGAAATCCTATTTTCCTGTCCTCTTTGAATGTCTCATTTATCTGGTGGTAATGCAACCAGTCTCGAACTTTGGACTTTAGTTTTTCATAGCTCTGAAGCTTAACCCTTTCACCTTCATATTCTAAGATTTCACAATATTTTGGCCATTTAGAATCCATATTAAGTTTTTTCACCCCCTTAGCTTCCATTGGTGACAACCACCTGGGAGTTTTACTTTCCAATAGGTCTTTGTATCTGCTCCAAACATTATATAATGCTTTTCTAACAATATGGTTTTTAAAACCTTTGTACACCATTGCCTTGTTATACCATAAGTATGCATGCCAACCAAAACTGTTATCATATCCTTCCAAATCCAAAATGTCAGTGTTCTCAAGAAGTAGCCAGTCTTTCAGCCAGCAGAAAGCTGCTGCTTCGTAATATAATCTTAAGTCCGGCAGGGCAAACCCCCCTCTATCTTTTGCATCAGTTAAAATCTTAAACTTTATTCTGGGCTTTTTGCCCTGCCAGACAAATTTTGATATATCTTTCTGCCACCTCTTGAAACAATCCATCTTGTCCATAATTTGTAAGGTCTGAAACAAAAATAGCATTCTAGGCAATACATTCATCTTAATAGTAGCAATTCGACCTAACAAGGACAGTTTCAACCTTGACCATGTTTCTAAATCTTTCTTTACTTCTGACCAACATTTTTCATAGTTATCTTTAAATAAATTCACATTCCTAGATGTTAAGTTTACCCCCAGGTATTTCACTTTTTTCGTTATTTCCAAACCTGTTTCACTCTGAAACCTCTCTCTTTCTTCCATTGTTAAATTTTTCTCCAAAACCTTTGTTTTCTGTTTGTTCAATTTAAATCCTGCTACTTGACCAAATATTTCAATTAGTTCTAGCACTCTTTTGGTACTAGTGTCTGGATGTTGCAAAGTCAAAACTAGGTCATCTACAAATGCTCTTAATTTGTAGTGTCTGGCTCCGACCTGAACTCCTTTAACCAACTGGTCCCTTCTAATCATATTTAACAAAACCTCCAGGACTGATATAAAAAGCAGAGGGGATATTGGGCAACCCTGTCGTGTACCTTTTTTATAGATATTTCTTCCGTTACCACATTGTTTACAATTAACTTTGCTTTTTGTTTAGAATATATTGCACCTATACCGTTTTCGAAACCTTGGCCTACCCCCATCCCTTGGAGATTCTTCTTCATAAAACTCCAACAAATGTTGTCAAAGGCTTTCTCCACATCCACAAAAATCAAAACCGCCTTTCTGTTAATGTCAACTTCTAATAACTCCAAAATGTCTATAATGTTCCTCACATTGTCTGACATATGTCTCCCTGGGAGAAAGCCAGTTTGGTCTTTATGAATCTCCGCTATCAACACTCTCTTCAGTCTTTTTGCCAAAATGTCTGCAAAAATTTTGTAATCCACATTAAGTAAAGATATTGGGCGGTAGTTTTTAACCTGGTTCTTTTCAGTCTCTGTTTTCGGTATAAGTGAGATGAAAGCCTCTTTCCACGATTCAGGTGCCTTTTTCCCCTCCATAATTTCATTGCAAACTTCCTTTAATGGTTGTATTAACCAATCCTTCAGCATTTTGTAGTATCTGGCAGTCAAACCATCTGGTCCTGGTGATTTTCCCAGTTGCATATTCTGAATGGCACCCTCTATCTCTTGTTCTGTTATTTTCTCATTCAAGATCCTTTTATTTTGTTCTGAAATTTTTGGTAGTCCATACTTTCTAAGGAATTCTTCAATTTCTTGTTCATTTACTGGCCCTTGTGTATATAATTTCCTAAAAAAACTTTGAAAACAATTACTTATCTCGTTGGGTTTATAGATAGTCTTTCCCTCCATCTCTAAACTCGTCACTGTATTCAATTTCTGCCTCTTTTTTAGTTGCCATGACAAAAGTTTCCCACATTTATCTGCTGATTCAAATGTTTTTTGTCTCAATTGGTTTATTTTCCATTCTATTTCTTGATTCATCAATTCCATATATTGCATCTGATAATACTTTATCTCTCTCAAGATCTCTTGAGACTTTGGTTTGGACCTCAATTTCTTTTCTCCTTCTTTCATTTTTCCTAGAATTTTTTCTTTCCTCTCATTTTGTCTTTTCCTCTTTATAGAGTTCTGTTGAATTAAGAAACCTCGCATCACGGCTTTGCTGGCGTCCCAGATTGTTCTTTTCTCCACGTCTGTTCTCAAATTTATCTCAAAATAATCTTTCAATGTTTTTTGGGCCTTTTTATAAATCTCTTCATCTTTAAATAGGGTGTCATTCATTCTCCATCTAAAGGATCCAGTTGTTGTTAATTTCATCTCCATCTTTACAGCGTTATGGTCGGAGCAGGTTTTTGGGCAGATTTCTATTTTTTTGGTTATTGGCGCCAAGCTGCTAGTGATCCAAATTTGGTCAATTCTTGTCCATGTCATTTTTGCTTCAGAAAAGAAGGTTCCCTCTCTTTCAAGAGGGTTCCTTATTCTCCAAATATCAATCAAATCCATAGTTTCAGTCATTTCAAAAAAGGTCTTTGGTAGTCTCCCCTCCTTTGAAATCACTTGTCTCTGTGCTTTATCCATGTTTGTGGAGACGACTCCATTCATATCTCCCATCATTACGATTTTATGATCCAGAAAGTCCATTAAAGTCTCATGCAACTTCTTAAAAAATTCGGCCTTCCCTTCATTTGGTGCATAAACTCCGACTATCAAAATTTTTTCTCCTTGAATTTGTATTTCAATTGCCAGGTATCTTCCTTGTTCATCTTTAAACATCATTTTTGGAGCCAATTTTTCTTTTGCATAGATCACCACTCCTCTTTTCTTCACTTTGTCTGATGAGATAAATTCCTGTCCAAGTCTCTTATTTATCAATAATTTCCTGTGTGTCCTGGCAATATGGGTTTCTTGCAAACATATTAAGTCTAACTGTTCTCTCTTCAAAATATGAAAAACTTGGCGTCTTCTTCGGGGAAGGTTCAAGCCGTTACAATTCCAGCTAAGAAGTTGCAGAGACATTTTGTTACTAAGTACCTGTTCCTCCAGCTGCTCCAAGTTTCTGTTCTTCTTCTGATGGTGGTAGCAAAAGTCCGAATGACAGGTTAGCGATATCAGTTGGTTCGTCCTCGTCTACAGTTCCTTTCTGCAGGTCTTCCCGGTATCTCCCCAGAAACTGTTCTTTATCTTGGATTGTTCTTATTTTGATCTTCCTTCCTTTGAAGTTAAAGGACAAGCCCTGTGGAAATTCCCATCTAAAAGGAATGGCGTTTTTCTTCAGCAGGTCAACCAATTCTTTAAAGAGGGTTCTCACCTCCAAAATGTATTTAGGGATATCTCTAAAAATCTGTACTTGAGAATTCTGGATCACCAAGGCTTTTTGATAGTGTAGGTTCAATATTTTATCTCTCTGTTCCTTGGATCCCAATGTGATTAAGCAATCCCTTGGTTTCTTTGCTTGCCTCCTGCCTAGCCGAAAGGCTGTTGTTATTTCAATCTCAACTCCTTCTCCTTCTCCCCATTCCTCATGCCAAAATTCTGCAAAGTTGTTTTTAAGGAATCCCACAAGGTTGTCCCCCTCACTCTCAGGAACCAGTCTAAGTTTCAGATTCTTCTCCTTTCTCTGTAGTTCCCATAAAGAGAGGGTTGCATCATGTTCATTTACTTTTTTCACAATCGGCTCAAACCTTCCCCTTGTCTCCTCTGCAGTATTTTTTGCACTTTCAGCAATCCTTCGTGTTTCAGAACTTTCTCGAATTAATTTATTTATAGAATCTGTGTTAGATGACACGCTTGCCGTGTTCAAGTCCAATCTTGCTGTCAATTCTGTCAATTTTTTAGAATTTTCTGTGGACTGCTTTGTCAGCTCTATGGATTGCTTTGTCAGTGCTTCCAAAGATTGATTTATTTTGACCAGTGCCTGAGTCATAGAATCCATAGAAGCTGTTACTGTCTTTTCCTGTGCAGCTGGTGTTGTATCTGATATTGAGCCCCTTTTCTTCTGTGCTTGTGCTTGCGCTTGTTTTGATTTATGTCTAGTTACTATCTCATCCGCAGGGCCACTCATTGCCTCAAGGTCATTCTCACCGAGAAGACTTACAAGTGGAAAATCCCACTGTTTCTTTTTTCAATGTGAAAGTTTCTCTTTAAACCCTCTAGAGCAGTGTTTCCCAACCTTGTGCCTCCAGATGTTTTTGGCCTACAACTCCCATCATCCCTGACCACTGGTCTTGCTAGCTAGGGATGATGGGAGTTGTAGGCCAAAAACATCTGGAGGCACAAGGTTGAGAAACACTGCTCTAGAGGGAGCTTTCAATTGTATCCGAAAGGAAATGGGTAACAAAGAAGCAAGGGAAACATAGAGCAATGAGCCAAAAGTTCAAGAGTCGATACTATAAATCCACAAATGTTTCAATTTAACCAAAAGTTCAACAGATTTATTAAAGTCCAGCAGCTTAGTTTCCAACAAAACCTTACTTTGTATCCAATTTAGACTGACAGTTCTCCTTTCCCGGTGCCTTGCTCAGGCAGCCCGACCTGGGGGAGTTTGGCAGTGAAAGGTCTTTTTTCTACGATTATTTCCACGCAGGAACAATGTCCAATTTTATCTTCCCCCCTTCTCCTGCCAATTGGGGGGAGTATTTAAGTCCGATGTCAGGTTTGACAGTTTGCAAAAGGTTTTTTCTTTCAAATACGGCTTGCTATTTTCGTTGCTTTGCTAATCATGCAGTTCGGGGGGGCAGACTTCCTTGTTTAGTGCCTTCCCCGTTTTCAGCCAATTTTCAAATTTAGTGTCCCGTTAAGTCCCTCAATCTTACTCACGGATGTTGCAGTCAATTCTTTCTTTCAGGAAGGAATCGGCGCTCTCCGTTCATGGCGACGCGGCTTCACTCCACAAGCTGGGTAGCGACTCTCAGCACCGCGCTCACACCCGATGCCGCTCCGGAGCCTTTAAAAAGGCTCCTTTACAGTACCGGGGGGCGCAAAAGGTGCCCGCCGAGTCTCCTTGTTTACAGGCTTCTGCACCTGTAATTTTAGGGGTCCCCCGCTCGCCGTAGCGGGTCGGACCCGAACTTGCGGAGCAGTCCTGCCTCGGAGTTCGAGGCTAGAACCGCCATTAAACGATGGCGCCGACCGGAAGCCGGTAGGGAAAGAATCTCGGGATCCCAGCAGCAATGTAAGCACTTACACAGGTGAGTGTGAAGGTTTACCAAAGTTCTGCAGACCATGTAGGAGAAATCCAAATCACAAAAAGGAGACGGTTTTATTGATTGCAAAGCAATGCACATGGCCACCAGGCTACAATATAGCAATTGATAACAAATGCCCCAAAGGCTGCAGCCACAACAGGGAATGCAGTTACTGATCAAAGACGGCTCACTGCACTCAAATTATACCTTCAACGGCAACTCATCTAGCCTTCAGGCAGAAGAGACTCTCTGCTCAGCCCAAGGCAGGACTTCACTAATCTCTAGGGAAGAGATAAATATATAATAAAATTATACTACTCTACTAATGGTTCAGGAAGCTAGTCCCACAGTCTGTTTCCCAGGCCTTGTTTCATCAAAGCCTTGTTTCTCCCATTGCTCTGTCCCAGCTCCTGCCAACCTCGCAGTTTGAAAGCACACCAGTGCAGGTAGATAAATCGGTACTGCTGCAGCGGGAAGGTAAATGGTGTTTCTGTGCACTCTGGCACTTGTCACTTCATTTCTTTGACCTTGCAGGTGGTGGGCAACTCCCCAAACTCATGCCAATAATTAACATAGATAACAATTTTCTGAGAACAAATGACCTAGATTTACAGCAATCCCCAACAGCATCGTCAACCACTCTGTGCTCCAGTTCAAAGTAAGGGTGGAATAAAGGTAAAGGTAAAGGGACCCTTGACCATTAGATTCTGGGGTTGCGGCGCTCATCTTGCTTTATTGGCCGAGGGAGCCAGTGTACAGCTTCCGGGTCATGTGGACAGCATGACTAAGCCGCTTCTGGTGAACCAGAGCAGCGCATGGAAACACCGTTTACCTTCCTGCCAGAGCGGTACCTATTTATCTACTTGCACTTTGATGTGCTTTCGAACTGCTAGGTTGGCAGGAGCAGGGACCGAGCAATGGGAGCTCACCCCATCGCGGGGATTCGAACCACCAACCTTCTGATCGGCAAGCCCTAGGCTCTGTGGTTTAACCCACAGCGCCACCCGCGTCCCAAGTGTGGAATATGAGGAACTAAATATGTAAAACATGCACATAAATACTCATATTGAGGCAATAAACAGCCTCCAGGAAGACCATGCTAGCATGCCATCTGCACATTTTTCTGTACAATGAGTGGAAAAAAGACGTCAGAAACCAAAGGTAGGCAGCCACTTTTTTCCATATGGTTCCCACATGTTGTGTTTGGCTATGGAGCTTCTCTAAGCAGCTTACAACCTCTTAAGAGTTAAAGAAACAGACAGGCCTTAGACCATCTTGTAAGGACTGTGTGGGCATGTGCCCTGTTCAGTCCAGTGATTATGTGGCTTAAACAACTTTAGGACCTGTGCATACGTCTGAGGGTAATGAAATGGGAAGGTTAACTGCAAATTGTGGAGTCAACAGGAATCCTCCTCAACCCTAGCTGTAGTCCTCCGTGAAAAACGCTATTGATACTTTCCTTCTTCCTTTTCCTTTTCACCTAGTTTAAGCCAAGAAACACAATCTGTAGAGCAGCTGTAGATAGTGTCTGCGATTTCCCTGAGTACTGCAATGGCAGTTCGGCGTCCTGCCCAAGCAATTTTTATGCCCAGAATGGTTATAGCTGTGCTTCTAATGCTGGCTACTGTTATGGTGGATCCTGTCAGGCAGCTGATCTACAGTGTCAGGATCTTTTTGGTGAAAGTAAGTGAGACAACTTGCTTTTTGGCTTCTTTTAAAAACAAAATGAAATATTTACTCTTAAAAAGAACAAACAAGGAAGCAAGCAGCTTCCTTCTGTAACCAAATTGTGTGTGCATGCCCACTCATACCTATACCATGAGCTTTCCTCAGCTTTTATACCAGTTTGCCCGTTGAATGAGTCCTGGCTTTCTCTTGAACTCTTTGAGCAGAATTCAGCGTCACACTACTGTACAGTCATACTTCGGGATAAATATGTTTCAGGATAAGTATTTTCGGGTTGTGCTCCACGGTGAACTAAGTGCGTTACTTCCTGGTTTCGTCACTCACGCAGGCAGAGATGGTCAAAATGACGTCACACGCATGCACGGAAGCAACGAAACGTGACCTGTTCTATTCAGGATGTGAACGGGGTTTAAACCTTCTCCCCCCTCCTCCCCCCACACCCTGTTTGGGGGGCTTTCCTGACACATATGCCCTTTTGGCTGAGGTGGCTGGAGGGGAAGCCCATAGTGTTAGTTGTGCTGCCTTCCACGTTTGCAACTAGTCCCAATGTGGCTGGTTTCCAAGGCATGCTTCTTCTTCATAGAATCATAGAGTTGGAAGAGACCACAAGGGCCATCGAGTCCAACCCCCTGCCAAGCAGGAAACACCATCAGAGCACTTCTGACATATGGCTGTGAAGCCTCTGCTTAAAGACCTCCAAAGAAGGAGACTCCACCACACTCCTTGGCAGCAAATTCCACTGTCAAACAGCTCTTACTGTCAGGAAGTTCTTCCTAATGTTTAGGTGGAATCTTCTTTCTTGTAGTTTGGATCCATTGCTCCGTGTCCGCTTCTCTGGAGCAGCAGAAAACAACCTTTCTCCCTCCTCTATGTGACATCCTTTTATATATTTGAACATGGCTATCATATCACCCCTTAACCTCCTCTTCTCCAGGCTAAACATGCCCAGCTCCCTTAGCCGTTCCTCATAAGGCATCGTTTCCAGGCCTTTGACCATTTTGGTTGCCCTCCTCTGGACACGTTCCAGTTTGTCAGTGTCCTTCTTGAACTGTGGTGCCCAGAACTGGACAAGTACTCCAGGTGAGGTCTGACCAGAACAGAATACAGTGGCACTATTACTTCCCTTGATCTAGATGCTATACTCCAATTGATGCAGCCCAGAATTGCATTGGCTTTTTTAGCTGCCGCGTCACACTGTTGGCTCATGTCACGTTTGTGGTCAACCAAGACTCCTAAATCCTTTTCACATGTACTGCTCTCAAGCCAGGTGTCACCCATCTTGTATTTGTGCGTCTCATTTTTTTTGCCCATGTGCAATACTTTACATTTCTCCCTGTTAAAATTCATCTTGTTTGTTTTGGCCCAGTTCTCTAATCAGTCAAGGTCGTTTTGAAGTGTGATCCTGTCCTCTGGGGTGTTAGCCACCCCTCCCAGTTTGGTGTTATCTGCAAATGTGATCAGGATGCCCTTGAGTCCATCATCCAAGTCGTTGATAAAGATGTTGAATAAGACTGGGCCCAAGACAGAACCCTGTGGCACCCCACTAGTCACTCTTCTCCAGGATGAAGAGAAACCCTTTGGGTTCGGTCAGTCAGCCAGTTACAAATCCACTGAGTGGTAGCATAGTCAAGACCGCATTTTACCAGCTTCTTTACAAGAATATCATGGGACACCTTGTCAAATGCCTTGCTGAAATCAAGGTAGGCTACATCCACTGCGTTCCCTTCATCTGCCGTAGCCAACAAGATGCCTATAGGAAGCCTACAAGTAGTTCTGCTGCTCCTTCTGCCTCTTTCTACAGGAAGTTATACTGTATATAGAGCTGTCATAGCTAGTAGCTATCTATAGACTTACCATTCATAATTTTGCAAATCCCCTTTTAAATCCATCTCAGTTGGTGGCCTTCACTACATCTTGCAGCGATCTCCATTGTTTAACTATGTGCTGCATGAAGAAGATATCTTAAATAACTAAATAATTCTGCTTCAGTGAAAACAACAGAGTCTTGCAGCACCTTCAGGGCTAACATTCATTATTTGCAGAGGCAAATCCAATTTATGCATCAGATTGATTTGTTTGTACACATATGAAAGTATCTGTTAAGAGCATTGCTAAAAGAAAACTATTAAATGTTTCATTTTAGTTATTCTAATCAAAATCCTTTTAATATTTATAGAGTCAAAAAGTGCTCCTCAAGCATGTTATGAAGAAATTAATGGTCAGACAGATAGATTTGGACACTGTGGGATTGACATACGAAAGGGATTTAAGACTTGTTCTTTCCGGTATGTGATTAGGAAACAGAAGAAACTGAAATAAAATTTTCAGGGAGAGGAGTGTGGTTGGATGTTTGTGGGTTGGCGGCTTGAGCATCTTCTATTGTATGGTGCATGTTTTTACTGTTGTTATAGTATCAAGGTAGCCAGTGGGCTGTCATGATCCTTCCACGGGGACTAGGACACCCAGTTGGAGGCTCCTGTGTCACTAGCTGAGGGGCGGCACTGGGTTTCTGACCCTGACCCTTGATGCTGGTGGTCAGTCCCACTAAACTGTGGTTGACAGTCAGGTGTCTGCTGAACCACATCCCACAGCATCAAGGCCCATGGTGCTGGAGCCAGGATTGTCATGGGCATCTCTTCTCCCAAGACCAAGGAACACAGTGTCTCCCACACCGTCAGTCCAACAGTGCAAGAAGCACACCAAATGGGAGGTCATGGAGCACTGAAGAAGTGCTTATTTTCAGGCCCTTTAGGAGATTCTAGTTCCCCAAAGGGAGCAGAGCCTCGAGACAGAGGTTTACAAGTCCTCAGTTCACTTCCAAGCAGGGGCGGATCTTGGTAATATGGTGCCCTGTGTGAGGCCCAAATTTGACGTGTTCCCCACTCCACCCAAAGCTGCCTTCCAAAAGCTGGGGAAGGGAGGCACCAAGCTTTGGGAAAGAGGCACAAATCTCCCTCCCACCTCCTTCTTAAAGCTGGGCAAGTGCTAACTAGGCTTTGGGAAGGAAGCAGGAGGACTCTAGGGTCCTGTCAGAGCCCTCACACCTCCCCATCATTTAAATCCATCTCAGCCAAAAGAAGAGAACTCATTCTGAAACTTATCTATAGATAACACCACGGAATCTGGCACTTCCTCATCTAAATGCTGGAGAGGCTGCACTTCCATGGCCACGTACCTCCACATGTGGTGGGAATGCCCCCAAATTTAATCATTTTGTATATCAGTACTGCAGAAAATCTGCATAATAACAAAACAAGTAATAGAAGCAACTCCAGAATTAGTCCTATTAAATATCTTCCAAGGAACAACTCACATGACAAGTCACTTACTCTCAGCAACTAAAAACATCATGACTAGACACTGGAATGACCTATCAGGAGTGAATATAGACCACTAATACCAAAAAGTATAGAAAACTGCCCTATTAGAAAAGTTAACCAACAAACTGAAAGTAGCACGGGTGTGTCTCCCCTTTATCATATATACAGCACATCAAGACAATGATCTATTCTCTCCCCCACCCCAACAGCATAAGAATCAATATGGGTAATCTGACCCAAAAACCCCATACCCTCATACCAACCAACCAACCAACCAACCAACCAACCAACCACACTGCAACTAACTGAACACAACCAACCGAGCGTTGGACACTCAAATCTCTCGCAGTGCCATCATAAATCAATAAATATATAGAGGACCTACCCACACGATGCTGACATAAAAACCCTGCACAAACTACACAACAGAACAAAATATCAATGTCCCCTCATCTCTCTCCCCTTCCCTCTCTCTTGTCCCCCAATCACATATGTGTCTAGTACTAAATGTTAACGAACTGTGAAAAAAACTATGAATTGAAAGTAGAGACACTATATGTACTTTTTTTGTCTATTTGTTTGTTTGCTACACAATAAAATCTTTAATAAAAACTAATTTGAAAAAATAAAGGACACAACACAAAAGAAAAATGGATTGGGAGGAAGGATTAATTAATTAATTAATTGTAGCTTGCCTTTCACCAAAATGATTATAAGGTAGTTCACATAAGAAAATCAACAGAGCAAAACCATACTACTACAACAAATTAAGATATACCAAAATAAATCCGTTGGGCACAAACTGTTGGGCAGTAATCTTTGATGCCAGATGTTTCAAAGGTTGAGGAATGACAGCCCCTCCCACATGTCATCTGTGTAATGAAAAGCATGCATTTTTAGGTAACATGTTCACAAATATACTTCAGTTGTTAAATCTGGTATTTTGGAGGTGAAAAAAACATTTCCAATACATAATCCCCAGCTCTTTACAAATGTGTGATCCTGTTCTTTTCTCCAAATGCCTTTGATAGGGATATCAAATGTGGAAAGTTAATTTGCGTCTATCCAACCAGAAAGCCTTATGTTGACATGAACATTCCAATTCTGTACACTCCTTTCCAAGATACCCTTTGTATATCTCTGGACCTTCAACAACCAGAGGGCTTTCCGGACCCAATGCTGGTGAAAGATGGTACAAAATGTGGAACTAAAAAGGTAAGGGATACAATCTGACACAGCATGACTATTACTGTGACTTAAATGTTGTCACCAGTGTGTATGGTGACCTAGAGAGTAGCATAAGCAAAAGGAAGACCACTGGTCTCATGCTTGAAGAACTTAAAATCTAAATTTCAGCTTTGAGGAGACAGGTATGATGGGCTGGGAGCGATGGGAGAAGCAGAGATGGAAATCAGCAAATGCAATTAGATGTTGTTTGTTCATAAGTGCCGAAAGTGAGGGGGGGGGGCTCAGGGCCAGGGGGCTTAATGCAGCCCTGCAGACTTTTTTTTCTCCTCAGGCTATGCCCCCTCCACAGATCTCACCTCTCGCTGGCCTTGCCCTGTGCCCTCCTGAGCTGCTTTTGCTTGGCTGCAACATGTCCCTGAGCAGTGCTGACACCTCTTGCTTGCCTGAGTGGAAGAGGGAGAGAGGGGTGCGCATGTCAACCCACACAGCATGGCCACAGACTTGCATGGCCGGCTTCTGTCATCTCTCTTGCTCCATCCACTTTAGCATATGGCCTACGCAAATTAATCCTGCCGTCCAGTCAGCGCTCCCTGCTCAGCTCTGCTGGGACTGACCTGGGCAGAAAATGCAGAGTCGCAGCAGTCCTGCCGTGTGAGATAGAGGGATAAAACAAATCCAGAGACAGTTTCTTGCTATCTCTAAAAGCGTTTATTTACAAGCCATAAATCAGTCTCATTCCATCTTTCCCGTGCTAAAAGCACACACAGTCTCTCTGCAGTGTCTCAGTCTAATGTGAAAGTAGCTTTCACAGACAAAGACGGACAAGGTCTGTGATGTATGGCCCCTCCCAAGATACAGGACACCAAGGAGTTTAACCCTATAACCTCCAAACTCCACACCCACTCTTGTCCTGCATCTGGGGGAAACAAGCAACAATGCTCACCCCAAACACAGACCTTCACAGAGTTCCTGGACCAAACACGCATAGAACTCCAGTTCTCTGCAAACCTCAGATAGCGCACTGAACTCAGCTTCAGTAGACGAAAGCACTATGAGACTTTGCTTCCGGGACCTCCACCCAACTACTGAGTTCCCAAACTTCACCACTAGGCCTGACACTGATTTGCAGTCCTGAAGGTTAGCCCAATCCGAATCCACCCACGCTGTAAGCTTGACATCACCCTCAGCTGACAACTTGAGGCAAAAATCTTTGGTATCTTGCAGGTAACGCAGCACCCGTTTAATACCATTCCAGGCCTGTACACTTGGACTTGAAGCCTCTCTACTGAGCAGATTGATAGCAAACGCTATATCTGGTCTGCTCCACTGTGACAGATACAGTAGACTACCCAGAGCTGATTGAAAGAGTTCAGCATTTTCGAACACAGAGCGTTCTACTTGCTGACATTCTTTCACGTAACCAGCCTCCATGAGTGTTTTGACACCTGCACACTCAGACATTCTGAACTTCTCAAGCAACTGCTCAATCTTACCTTTCTGGTTGAGCAAAAAGCTTCCATCTCTTGTTCTAGTTATCCCTACGCCTAGATACGACTTGACATCTCCAAGCTGCTTGAGCTTGAACAGCTTTCCAAGCTCCCTAGCAAACTTCTCCACTTGTTTACCTGTCTGTGATATGTACAAAATATCATCAACAAAAATCTGAGCAGCTTCCTGTGTCACACTTGACTCTTTAAGGTAAAGACAGCTGTCAGCAACACTTCTCTTGAACCCTAGCTCTTCTAAGGCTTCATTCAGACACATGTTCCAGTTTCTGGCAGATTGACGTAACCCATAAATGGATTTGTGCAACCGCCACATGATGCCTGGCCCACTGACCTCAAACCCTGGAGGAGGAAGCATGTACAACTCCTCCTGGAGGTCTGAGTTCAGATAGGCGACATCCACGTCAAAATGGTTCGCCTTCCAACCTTTATATTGTGGTTCTCCAGCTTCGTGGGTTTAAGGTTTAAGGCCATCTGCAACTCATAGCCTGCTTGCCAGCTGGCAATTGTGTGAGTGAGAACACACCAAGAGATTCCATTGAGTTTATCTCCTTCCGCATCGCCTCATGCCATTTGCTAGCTTCTTCCTGAGGCAACTTCTGAACATCCTCAAAGGATTCAGGTTCACATCTAGCCACACCTACCCACATGATAGTGGCTTCATACCTTTCCGGTGGCTTTCCCTTGGTTGACCTTGCTGACCTTCTCAGCGTGAATTCTGGAACTGCACCTGATTCACTAGGGCCAGCCACACCATCCCCTGTGTCAGAAACCTCCCCCTCTGATCTGCTGCGCCTTTTAGGCCTCACAACTGGGTCTGTAGGCGGGGATGGCTCACTCCTTGGCTCAGACTTGACAGAGACCTGTGGAGGGGTCTTGGGACTTCCCTTTGGAGAGGTTCGGAGCCTCTCCCTTGGGGACCCCGGTTCTGGACTCTGTGGCTGTGGACTGTGCACCTCAGCAACAGGTTCAGTTTCGTCCTCCTCCTCTTCCTCATCTGAGTCAAACTGTTCTGAAAGAACATCCGGGTTCCCGTGAAGACGTTTCCACCCACTCTGCTCAAAGAACTCAGCGCTGCCGCTAATAAGCAGCTTAGACTGGTTGCCAGTAGGGTATGCGAAACGCCATGCCTACAGTTTTTTTGAAAATTATTCAAAATTCTAAATTTCTCAAAATTCTAAAATCAAAACCTGAAAAATCTCAAAATACAAAACAATCCTTCACTGCCTTGGGTCACTGTGAACTCTGAGGGAAGGGGGGGGGTTGCTTAATCCCCACTGCACAATGGAACAAAGGACCATGTGCTTACCAGGAAGTTATCTCAGAAATTACTACTCAACTGAAAATCACAATCCAATGCAATCCTTCAAAAATACACAAAAATATGGAATACTGGGGCCAATAACCCTTTGTGGGGGACTTCCGGGTCGGCGCCATCGCCGAATGGCGGGCTCCCTCCAAGCTCCGGAGGGAGCCGGCTTGGCAGGGGCTGGGTCCTACCGCACCGGCGATGCGGGGACCCTTAAAAACCACGGCCAGATTGAGGCCGTGGACATGGAGACTCGGCTGGCACCGTTAGCGCTCTCCCGACTCGTGAAGGAGCCTTTTTAAAGGCTACGGATCGGGTGCCGGGGAGAAGCGTGGTGCTTTGAGT
Source organism: Podarcis gaigeae (assembly GCF_964106915.1). Classification (NCBI taxonomy): domain Eukaryota; kingdom Metazoa; phylum Chordata; class Lepidosauria; order Squamata; family Lacertidae; genus Podarcis; species Podarcis gaigeae. The sequence goes on along the minus strand of NC_139692.1, from coordinate 558,576 downwards.
TCTCTGCTATCCCTGCCGAGCGCAGCCGCATGCCATCCGGCGGAGAGCGCTGACTTCTTCTATTGAAAATTCGGCTCTAAAGAAGAACCCGTGAGTAATTGGAATATGGACTAAAAAAAAGGGGATAAATTTTTAAAATTCGAAGCGAACGGGGGAGGTGGAAAAAAGGAAGTCAGCCCACCCCTAAATTGTAGAAGAGCCAAAACAAAGGACTGGACAACTAAGATCGAGTGTAACCTTATCTTGCCGAATCAGCAACTTCGCGAGGGAAAAATAATAAGATTGAGCTGGAGGAGAAAAGTGGAATTGTTTTAAAAAAAGCAACCCCCCCGGAATCCCTGGAGCGATTCGTGAAACTGCCTGGAGAAAAGTGATGGAGGTTTTGACAGCTGTCAAAGAGCTGTCAAAAAGGAAGATTAAAATAGAGACTTTGTTATGAGGACTTTGCCGGTTATATTTGTTACAAATTGAATACAAACTGTTTTAAATATCGGTCAACAAGCTACTTGGTCTGGTGGATGTGATTCTGGAAGGGAACTTTGTTACTGCAATCCACCTAGAGGAGCCGAGGGATATTGCATGTGTTTTTCACAGGAAATCTGAACAGTTGAATGGAACTTTTAATCTCCTGGGAAACTGCAGGAATGGAACATTATTTTGTCTACAGAGGTCTACACACTACAGGAAACAATGGAACTATTTGTTGGAAAATGAAAGGAACATGATGCAATGCTTTGCTCCATGAATAACAAACCTCTGCAGAGACACTAGAAACTTTTGGAAAAAGAACATTTCTGTGGGAGAACAGAGAAATAAAAAGGAGGAGAATGATGGATAAGAACAAGGAAATAACAAGAACTGGACAGAACTGGGGGAACATTTGGGATATTCAGGTTTGACAAGCTTATGGATACAAAATTGGAGTTTTTACTCCTGGATATAAAAACCTGGATAGAAGAAATGGGCCCTTATTTGATAGACTCCTTCTACGATTGGACATCCGTAATTAAAGACTGGCAAAGAACCGGAGGGACATAGTGTAATGTGGGAACTCCAGGAAGATATTAGAAGTGGAGGGATAGGTGAAACGCAAAGGGGAAAGAGGGGAGGGAAAATTGGAATCCAAAGGCTGTAAAATTATTATTCATATTTATCTTAATTCCATCTGTACTATGTTTGAAAGGGGGAAACTCGTGGAAGGGTATAGATCGATCTTAGGGGATGAGAATTTGGATAAATTGGGTTATTGATGAAGAGTGTAACTTGGGGATAAGAACTTGTTGAATTTAATTGCTTATTTGGAAGATTTGGAACACAAGAGGGGGTAGGGAGGGGAAGTCCTAGTTATTGGTAAAAAGTTTATAGATTGGATTTAATTTGTTTTGATTTGTTTTAATTTGGAAAACCTTAATAAAAATTATTATAAAAAAAAAAACAATAACCCTTTGTGGGAATGTTCAGGGATGCAGGAGAGGATATATTGTGAGATTATATCCTTATCCAACTTGTGCTAACAAGTTCCCAAAATATCAGCAGAGTTAGTAGACATTCCCCTTTTAGGTTCACAATGGTAATGTGTGCTCAGGTTCGCTAGAACCTCTATAATAATTACTCTGGTAATTTTCCCTTTGTTCCCTCTTAAAATAGAAGACACAACAGTCTTTTATAAAAGTATAAAAAGAGTTTACTCACGTTCTGTTCACAATAGGATCCCAGAAGGCAGACAGGCTTAAAAAGGTAAAATAAATTTAGAATCTATCTTATAGGAAGATAGTCCCTTTCTGCTCTCTTGGCTGGGAGCCAAGAGGGCATCTTTAGCCGATGTGGCTTCTTCGAAGGAAGATGGCAGAGAGAGCAAGAGGCAAGAGAGGGCTGTCCTGCCCTGTGCTTTTATCATTACCTGCACAGGTGAGGCCACACCCACCTCTGATCACATGTGGAGGAAGTCTGTCCCAGGAAATTTACCTGCTGGCTGGACAGACATCCCTCCCTATGTCTTTACATGTACACTCTAGGAATGTTGTAATTGACTGCTCCTGTGTTTTACATCCCACACAGTTTTCCTGTAAAAAGGGTAGATCTGGATTAATGGAGGGAAAAATACAGACTAGCACTTGGATGCAGATGACGTTTTACATACACTGGAAAAATCTTGCATTCAGATCTCACAATAAACACCTGTCTGGAAGCACTCATAGATGGGGTCTGGTGGACGCAAAAGGTCCGTTGCAGGGCAGCAACTCTTCTTGAAAACTGAAAAATACTATTGCTTTTTTTAAAGGTTTGTATCAAACAAGTATGTGAAAAGTATGGCGTCCTGAAATATGATTGTGATCCTACAAAAAAGTGCTTTGGGCATGGAGTAAGTAAAATGAATGTTATATTTTCCATGTTAGTGTTTAAGCTATAAAAAGGAGATTGTGGTTTTCCCTCAGAAACTATTTGGTATTTTCTTGAGTGCCTGAAGCGTTCCCCTGTTGATGGCCTCTCAGCTGATTCTCTTTGGACCCAGCCATTATGGGCAATTATCATCAAATCTTCCATTCTTAGGCAAAGTAATTGAGCAGGTGGTTGCTCAACAGCTCCAGGCATGTCTAGAGGATGTGAAACATTTGGATCCCTTCCATTTAAATTGGAACTAGTGAATGTCCGGTGTGAGTGTCTGGAAGCAGTTGGAGGATGGATGGCAGCTAACAGGTTGAGGTTGAATCTCAACAAAACAGAAGTATTGTTTCTGGGGGACAGGGGGCAGGACTTCCTAGTCCTGAATGGGGTAACTGTGCCCTTGAAGGACCAGGCGCGCAGCCTGGGAGCCATTTTGGACTCACAGCTGTCCATGGAGGCACAGGTTAATTCTATTTTCAGGGCAGCTGTCTACCTGCTCCATCTGGTAGGCTGGCTGAGACCCTACCTGCCTGCGTACTATCTCACCACAGTGGTACATACCATGGTTATCTCTCGCTTGGACTACTGCAGCGTACTCTACGTGCCTTTGAAGGTCCAGCTCCAAGGGCTTTCTGGCAGTTCCAGCGAGAAGTGAGCGTTACAGGGAACCAAGCAGAGGGCCTTCTCAGTAGTGGTGCCCTCTCTGTGAACGCCCTCCCATCAGATGTCAAGGAGATATTCTATTCAACCTTTAGAAGACATCTGAAGGCAGCCCTGTATAGGAAATTTTTTAATGTTTAATGTTTTGTTATGTTTTTATGTTGGAAGCAACCCAGAGTGGCTGGGGCAAACCAGTCAGATGGGCGGGGTACAAATAATGAAATAATAATAATAATTACTACTACTACTACTACTACTACTACTACTACTACTACTTTATCCTTAATTTTATTTTAGACTAGAACTGAGGCCCTACTCAGGAAGTAATAAGAATAATAATGTTTTCTTAAAGCATATTTTTCTTTTTAAGTAAAGCACATAAGCAAGGAGTAAATGTTTGCTATTCCTCCCCCACCTTCAGATTTGCAACAACAAAAGAAACTGCCACTGTGATCCAGGATGGGCACCTCCAAATTGCAAGGAAAAAGGAGGCCCCCTAGGAGGAAGCGTTGACAGTGGGCTTCGTATGTTGGCTTCTGGTCAGTAAAAGCAGGATCTTCCATCCTGACAAATAGCTCTGCTGCAGTAGTTTCCAAACTGTTTAGAATTAGGACCCACTTTCCATCTCAACCTGAAACCATGGGACTGGGTTTGATTTATGTTTTAACCCATTCATTCCCCTCTTTATTCTTCCCTTGAATTTTCTGTCTTTCTCAAGGCAGAAAGAACAAGATAAGAAGTGACAGCACATTAGCTTAATAATCATTTCTTCTTCCAAAGGAACTTTAGGATTGTAGGCTGTGTGTTTATGAGAGTGAGTGTGAGTGAAATGTTTCAGAATTCTTAGTACCTGAACTAAACTGCAATTCCCAGGCAATGGGAGAAGTGTGGCAGTTAAGCTAGTATAAAATTTTCAGTATAGATTTAACCCCTCTCTCCATCCCTGTTTTCTAGTTATCCTTCAAAGAGCAAAAGTGAAAAGCAAATGTTTTAGTACTACTGCCCCTCCTTAAACCAGGCTGTGATGAACTTGTGCATTCTGATGCGCCAGCTGAATCCCAGTGGACTAGTACAAAGTCAGCATGGGTTTACAATTAATTGGGTCAGAACAATACTTATTGGTGCCAGAATGAAAAAATCCAAACAATACCTTCTTCTGCTTGTAATAACCCTGGAGCACAGGAAACACTCTACCAGGAGACACTCTTGCCCAAACTCCAGTGACACGAACAGGAGCTGCACATGAGGATTGCACTTAGACACAGAAGAGAAAGAGCACTGCAGAGAAAGAAGCCAACACATTCCTAGTGCCACCCAGTTACTGCTTTTCTGCTGTAAGCTGCAAGCAGAACTGCAACTGATTTCCTACATCATTAGTAGTAGGGCATTTTTCTATGTGTATAACCTGCTATGTTCCTCGGACACCTGTGGATTTGACATAACTTCTGTCTGCAGCTCAGTACACATTCACTATGACCTTTGTGAAGGATGCCATTTTATAACCCCATTTTATATATTTTTTAATTGTCTTTTAATTTAACACTTTTCCAGCTCTCTGTTTTTTTAAATGAAAGAGAGGAATGGTGCTATAAAACTGTGTTAGTACAATATTACATTTTTATACCACAATAATGCTAATTTAAAAATAAAAAACCTTTCTGGTTGTTGCTGTTTTAGCAATGTGGAAAGAGTTTGCTTTCTAATCTTTAAAAAATTCTATAAAATTGGAGCTTTGGGCAGTGCCATGCTAAAAATGTCCAATGCGGCAGCTTTCCTGGTTCAGTCTTTGCTGTGAAATTTGTTTCCATCTAGATATTACAGAAAGAGTCATAGAAGACAACATGCGGACGTGGGTGCTCCTGAGCATATTTCTCTTTCTGCCCATTGTGGTTGGGTCAGCCATCCTGATTGTCAAATGGGCACGAATCAGCAAGTACTGCATAGATGACAGCGAGTCTCTAGGCGATTCTGAGTAAGTCACTTTGGCCACAGTTTATCAGGGCCTGCCCTGTACACACCTGAAATCTTCTGGTCCATCAACAATTTGGACAAGTAGGACCTGCAACAGAATGCAGTCTTCAGCCATGGCTGCCTCCACGTACCCTTTCCCCTCTCACACACTTTTGCATTGGGTTGTGGGGTTCTATTGTGGGGTGTGTGAGAGGAAAGTCCCTTGCTTAGGGTTTTTTCCTAATATTTTTGTTGTATTTCTGCAAACCTTGGGGTTCGTCTGAGCCTGCTGATGCGTCAGAGGTGCCATTTCAGCTGCATTATAACACAGATAGGAGTTTGCTGTTATATAAGGGAATATATATATGTATATATAAGGGAAGGGTTGGCCCAACTGGAGGAAGATGATGTCCAACAACAAAAGAAAGAAAAGCAAGGATAGGAAACCTGTGACCCTCCAGGTGCTGTTGTACTGCAACAACCCATGGTGGCTAGTGGTCAGGAAAGATGGGAGGTGTAGTCCAGCAACCTCTGAAGGGTCATAGCTTGCCCACCCCAGTACATATAATATAATATAATATAATATAATATAATATAATATAATATAATATAATATAATAATATAATATAATAATTATTAATATAATAATTAACTTTCAGACTTTATAGTAAAGCTAACTCCATGACAAAACTGAGGTATGTTTATCTGTATATAATTAAGGTTAAGTAATCTTAATTATATACAGATAAACATACCTCAGTTTTGGGACGCAGGTGGCGCTGTGGGTTAAAGCCTCAGCGCCTAGGACTTGCCGATCGAAAGGTCGGCGGTTCGAATCCCTGCGGCGGGGTGCGCTCCCGCTGCTCGGTCCCAGCGCCTGCCAACCTAGCAGTTCGAAAGCACCTCCGGGTGCAAGTAGATAAATAGGGACCGCTTTCTAGCAGGAAGGTAAACGGCGTTTCCGTGTGCGGCTCTGGCTCGCCAGATGCAGCTTTGTCACGCTGGCCACGTGACCCGGAAGTGTCTCCGGACAGCGCTGGCCCCTGGCCTCTTAAGTGAGATGGGCGCACAACCCCAGAGTCTGTCAAGACTGGCCCGTACGGGCAGGGGTACCTTTACCTTTACCTTTACCTTTAATCTTAATTCTCATTACATTTCAGATCTTATACTAGATCCGATGAATATAGCATGTCAGACAAAACAAGGTAAGCGTCAACTAACTTAAAGTATATTGATTAATTTTCCTTCCAGAGCTGGCTGCAGTCTAGAAAAGGATCACTCCCTAATTTATTTTCTCCCTTTGTGATAGTGAAACATGGATTAAATTGTCTAGTTTTTCCCACCACTTAAGGATGGACTGGGTTTATCTGCAAAATCTGCTTATTATCTTTCCTTCTAAGGAAAATAAGTAAAATAAGACCTGAAAACAAACATGGGCAGTCTTTTACTCAGGGGTTGTGCATGGGGGTGGCCGGAGAGTGATTCTGTTGCTCTGCCAGCGAAATAACTGTCTCACTCTTCACTATTCAGTCTCACTCTACCTGAGAGGGGAAAACACACCAGTCCAAAAATTAGAAGTCAGCTTAATAGTCAGACACAGCATTCCTGGAAAACCATCAAAGCCTACCATTCCTAGATTCCACCAGGAAGGATACACACAGGCTGCCCCCACATGCAGCCAATGGACTCATAATGATGAAGTCCTGCTCCTAGCACACCCACTGCATCATCAGACACACAATGTGCATCATTGTCCCCCAATGGCACAGATTCAGTGGCACAGCCAGCAGTCAGCCCTCTACTGCTAGTCTCCAGGCTGCTTGAACTCACAGCTGTTGTTCTTTTAGCACAACACAGGAGAACCCCCAAAACACAGCACCCATATAGCTCTGGGCTTAGGGGGCCTTCAAAGAGCACTCACATTCGTCCTAAGCCGAGACAAAGGTTCAGGGCCCACCCAAGGTTCTCCAAGGCCAAGAGTGGAAGATGCAACAGGAAGAGTCACAGACACCCCAGAACAGCCATCAGCCTCCAGTTGATCACTGCACTGAGTGAAGGATTGTGATGCAGAAGATGAGAGTTTTTGCCACACCAAGGTTGAGCCAGTCAGCCAAAGCAACCCAAAGAGGTGGGTTCACTTGTGGTTGACATGGAACATGAGTTGGGATGGATCATACCGCATGCAGGAATTAGTCGCACAACCCGAAGCCTTTCTAAACAAGGAGGAATTTTGCTTGTCTCCTGGAGGGGACTGTCAGGCAGGATTCCAAAGATTTTTTTTAAATGTTCATGACTTTTGCTATTCTGTGGAAATACAGTGGTACCTCAGGTTACATATGCTTCAGGTTACATACGCTTCAGGTTACAGGCCCCGGTAACCCAGAAATAGTGCTTCAGGTTAAGAACTTTGCTTCAGGATGAGAACAGAAATCGTGCTCCGGTGGCGCAGCGGCAGCAGGAGGCCCCATTAGCTAAAGTGGTGCTTCAGGTTAAGAACAGTTTCAGGTTAAGAACGGACCTCCGGAATGAATTAAGTACTTAACCCGAGGTACCACTGTATATGACTATGAGTATCCTTAAATTATAGATCATAAATATATAAATACTACAAATACCAACAAAAAACTCATTAAATACTCATTAAATAATATTAAATATTAATTGCAGTGATGTTTGCTGTTTCTTTTCTTATTTTCTTTTGAATTCTTTGTTTACAGCATTATACATTCTAACATGCTCCATTTTGAGTGTTACGCTGAGGTCTGTTTCTGCTATTTATTTTGTGTTTTTGTTTTTGCGGCTCTTTTTGTTTTTGTTTTTGTGACTATGTGGAACCCAGTTCAGCTACTGATTGATTGTGTGACTGCAGTACATTGATTATTGCTTTCTTTTTTATTATTTCTTTTTTTTCTTGCTTAAAAAACACATAAAATAAAAATTAACATAAAAAATAAAATAATAACAAAAAACAAAACAAAAACATATATACAAATCCCCCCTGTGGTTGCCCCCCCAAAAAACTCGACATTCTTTATTTTTTTCAGTCTTTTTACCATTGCATCTTTTATATCTTGTCCCTGATATTCCTAATTCTATTCTATCTATTTCAGCTTTTACATACTTAATCTATGCATATTAACATGTTATCTTTAGACCAGTGTTCTTATAGTCTTCAAAACATTACCATTCACTCCTTAGTTTCTGATTTGTCTGGAGTCTTACGGCAGCTGTTAACTTTGCCAGTTGTATAGAATCACATAGTTTATTTAACCAATCTTCTTTTGTGGGGATAGTATCTCCTTTCCAATTTTTTGCCAGTACTAGTCTGGCTGCTGTAAACAAAAAAATCAAAAGAAAATAAGAAAAGAAACAGCAAATCATAGGTTTTTTTAATAGTATTTTTGTAATTTAGATTCTTCTTTCTCAAATCCTGTTTTTTTATCCACATTAAATACATTATTTAACTGACGGAACTGGAGCCAGTCAGTAAGATAGTGTCTTATCTCCTCAAATGATTTTAACTTCAGGTGTCCTTGGTCTTCTTTTAATAATTGGCTATATATTGCCCAATTGCTTTGCATGTTTAATTTTTTAACTGTGAATGCCTCTAATGGGGACAACCACCATGGTGTTTTTGGTTCTATTAGTGGTTGATATCTCGTCCACACCTTATATAATGCATTCCTTACAATATGGTTGGTGAACACTCTTGTGAGCTTTTACCTTATTATAGCCACCCAAATCTGTTGTTGACACTCTGCAAACCCAAAATATCTGTTTTCTCTAATAGAATCCAATCCCTCATCCAAATTAAACACTGCCTGACAAAAGATTTTTAGTTTTGGTAGGGCAAACCCCCTCTTTCTTTCTTTCCTGGCTGTCAGTAATTTGTATTTAATACAAGGTTTCTTACCCTGCCAAATGAACCTTGTCAGATCTTACCTCCATTCTTCAATGCATTCTGTTTTCGCTATAATTGACATCATTTGAAAAAGAAAGAGCATTTTGGGGAGTATATTCATTTTTATTACTGAGATTCTTACCCAAAATGATAATTTCAGTCTAGCCCAAATTTCTAAAGGTTTTTTTATAATTGTCATCAAAAATGTCAGTTCCCAAATATTTTGTTTTCACTATCGACAACCCTGTTTTTTCCTGAAATTCCTTTTTCTCTTGCTCCTGTATATTTTTGACCATAAGCTTTGTTTTTGATCTGTTAAGTTTGAAGCTGGAGACCTCTCCGAATTCTGTTATAGAATCATAGAATCATAGAGTTGGAAGAGACCACAAGGGCCATCGAGTCCAACCCCCTGCCAAGCAGGAAACACCATCAGAGCACTCCTGACATATGGTTGTCAAGCCTCTGCTTAAAGACCTCCAAAGAAGGAGACTCCACCACATTCCTTGGCAGCAAATTCCACTGTCGAACAGCTCTTACTGTCAGGAGGTTCTTCCTAATGTTTAGGTGGAATCTTCTTTCTTGTAGCTTAGATCCATTGCTCCATGTCTGCTTCTCTGGAGCAGCAGAAAACAACATTTCTCCCTCCTCTATGTGACATCCTTTTATATATTTGAACATGGCTATCATATCACCCCTTAACCTCCTCTTCTCCAGGCTAAACATGCCCAGCTCCCTTAGCCGTTCCTCATAAGGCATCGTTTCCAGGCCTTTGACCATTTTGGTTGCCCTCCTCTGGACACGTTCCAGTTTGTCAGTGTCCTTCTTGAACTGTGGTGCCCAGAACTGGACACAGTACTCCAGGTGAGGTCTGACCAGAGCAGAATACAGTGGCACTATTATTTCCCTTGATCTAGATGCTATACTCCTATTGATGCAGCCCAGAATTGCATTGGCTTTTTTAGCTGCCGCGTCACACTGTTGGCTCATGTCAAGTTATCTTTTCCAACGCTTTGGGAATACTTGTTTCTGGGTTTTCTACTGTTAAAATTAAATCATCTGCAAAAGCTTTCAATTTGAAAGTATTTTGACCTAAAGATATCCCTTTAATTTCTTCTTTCCTCAGTTCCAAATTTAATATTTCTAGGGTTAATACAAAAAGTAGAGGAGAGAGTGGGCAGCTTTGCCTTGTGCCTTTTTATATTGGGATGTATTCTGTTTTCCCATCATTGATTATTAGATTTGCTTTCTGTTTCTCATATATGGCTTTTATAGCCTAGGTAAATCATTCTCCCTTTGTGAATAGGTCAATCACTTTCCTTAGAAATTTCCAAGAAAGGTTATCGAAAGCCTTCTAGGCATTGACTAGCATTTCCCATCTTGTATTATTTTATTCAAAAAAATCTCCCATTTTTTTATAATGGATTACAGGAAGTCCATCTGGGCCTGGGGATTTGCCCAATTTAGAACTAGAGATTGCCTGGTATATCTCCTTCCTGGTAATTGGCGAGTTTAATTGTTCAAGTTTCTCTTGTGCTATTTTGGGAATTTATTTCCCTTGTATTTCACTATGTCATGTTCTCCTTCCGTTCCTATCTTATATAGCTTCCTGAAATATCTTAAAAAGCAATTATTTATTTCTTCCTGTTTGTCGATTACCCTACCGTCTTGTACTATCTTATCAATTTGTTTTTCTCTTTGTTTCTTTTTTAATTACCTTGTCTGTTAGCAAATTCAAAATTCTTTTGTTTCATCCTTTTGATGTTATTCTCTATTTCATCATTTAAGAATATTGATAGTTGGGATTGCAATATTTTAATATTTCGGTTTGCGGTTTTGTTTTTTGGATTGTTAACAAATAGATTCTAATTTATTTCAATCTCTTGTCTAATCTGGTCTAACTTTGATTCTCTAATCTTTTTTTTGTATTATGTTTTGTTGGATATAAAAGCCTCATATAAAGGCTTTACCGGCATCCCATATTGATCTAATATCAGTCTCTTGTGTCATATTTATTTTGAAGAATTCTTTCATGGCCTCTTCAGCCTTTTAAATAATTTTCTCATCATTCAGGATTCTCTCATTCATCCTCCACTGCTTGTTCATTTTCTTCTTATCCCTTAATTCTAGTGTAATCAGGTTATGGTCTGAAATGGATTTTGGGTTGAATCTTAGTTTTTTTAATTAGTGTCATTAAACTATTCAATATCCATATTCCATCTATTTGACCTGCAGATTTTTAAGCTTCAGAATAGAATGTATACTGTCTTTCATTTGTATGTTTATTTCTCCAAGCATCTACTAAGTTCAGATCTTAAACCATTTGGGAAAAAAATTGGGAGTTTTCCTTCCTTAGATGCTTTCTCTCTTTCTGTTCTATCAAGGTTCAACAAAGGGAGCCAGTGTGGTGGTGTGGTTAGGAGCGGATATTCTCGTAATCTGGGGAACCGGGTTCACGTCTCCGCTCCTCCACATGCAGCTGCTGGGTGACCTTGGACCAGTCACACTTCTCTGAAGTCTCTCAGCCCCACTCACCTCACAGAGTGTTTGTTGTGGGGGAGGAAGGGAAAGGAGAATGTTAGCCGCTTGGAGACTCCTTAAAGGGAGTGAAAGGCGGGATATCAAATCCAAACTCTTCTTCTTCTTCTTCTTCTTCTTCAAAGTGACCCCATTAAAATCTCCCATAAGAATCATGTCCTCATTGTTATGTTCCAATAATCTTTCCTCTAGTTTTTTAACATATTTTGATTTGTTTCCTTTTTTTAATTGATTTTAATTCGTTTTGCTACATCAAACATTAAAAGAAACAAAAGAAACATACATAACACATACACATAAAAAAGAAATACATAAAAAAGAGAAATAATAATAACGAAAACAAAAGAAAAAACATCTCCTAACATAAGATACCAACAAATTAACTTACATTTACTAAATAACACACAACACTGATTGACTTCCCTTCATCTCGGTTTCAGAATATATTATATGATTTTTTATCTGAAGTTTCTTTTCCTCAAAAAACTCTTTACATCACAAGTGTTACGTCACACCTACTGTGATTTTTAAATTTTTAACCTCTGTTTCCATGTAAGTCATAAATTTATTCCATTCTTTGTTAAACTTTATATCTTTTTGATTACTTATTTTCTGTGTCATTTTTGCCAATTCTAAATAGTCAAATAGTTTGGATTGCCACTCGTTTATAGTTGGGATTTTTGATGTCTTCCAATTCTGCGCTATTAGAGTTCTGGCAGCCACTGTCGCGTACTGAAAGAGTGTTTGATCTTCCTTTTTGATTTCCTCTCCAATTATCCCCAGCAAAAAGGCTTCGGGTTTTTTTTTATAAAGGTATATTTAAAGATTTTTTTTAGTTCATTGTAAATAGATTCCCAGAATTTTTTGATAGGCTCACACAACCACCACATATGATAAAAATCACCCTCCTTGATCTTACACTTCCAACATAATTTATCACCAGTTTTATATATTTTTTCCAATTTTACAGGCGTTACGTACCACCTGTACATCATTTTATACATATTTTCCCTGAGTGTTGTGCATGCCGAGAATCTCATACCTTTGTTCCATAATGCCTTCCATTTGTCAAACTCCAAATGTCCGAAGTCCATTGCCCATCTCACCATTACCTCCTTTACTTCTTCATCCTTGGTGTCCCATTCAAGTAACAGGCTATACATTTTCGATAGGAGTTTTGTTTTATTTTCTAGTATTTCGATCTGGAATCTAGATTTTTTCTCACTTATCCCAATCTTTTTATCTTCAGTCCATATAGAATTAATTTGGTGAAATTGGATCCATCCTGTCAATTTGTTCTTTATTTCTTCATAAGGCCTAATCCTCCAACCGGTCTCTGTTTTTACTAGCAAGTCTTCATAGGTCCATCTTTCTCCGATGTTTGTTTTTTTATGGTCAGGATATCAATTGGTGATAGCCACCAAGGGGTCTTCTGTTCCAATAATTTTTTGTTTCTTTCCCACACTTCCAGCAGTGGTCCTCTAAAAATGTGGTTGGAAAAACCTTTATGAACCTTTCCCTTGTTACGCCATAGGTAAGCGTGCCAACCAAATCTTATATTAAATCCTTCTAGGTCTAACAGGTCTTTATTTTTAATAACAATTAAAAATTGTTTCCATTTGGAAACACACCCACCAGTATTAATTTTTCTTTGCTTCTTGTTAACTGCATGCCCAGCAATCATTCTTCATTGTCTTTAAATATTAATTTGTTTTTTTTAAAATAATATTTATTAAACGTTTCCAATTACAACCAAATAAAAAACAAAACATCCAAATTTAAAATCTTGTTTTCCATAACATCTTTCCAGGACTTCCCCTCCCCTCCCCCTCTTGTATTCCAATTCTTACTTATAAATTCAGCAATTTCTTATCCCAAATTTTGGACTTATTGTCGTTGACCCAATTTAAAAATATTTTCCCATCTCCTAAAATCGACCTGTTCCCTTCCGCGCGTTCCCCCCTTTAACATACATTACAGATTAAAATATAATGAAATAAAATGTAGTTTAACACCCTTTGGATTCCAAATTTCCCTCCCCCTTTTCCCGGTTGCGTTCCCAAAATTTATCAACATCTGATGTCTTCCTGGAGCTCCCACAATTTATTTAAGCCATAGTCCTTTACCAGTCATCTTTAATTTCGAATGTCCAATCTTGGAAGGAGTCTGTCTCAAAAAGGCCCATTTTTTCCATCCAGATTTTTATACATTAGGAGTAAAAACTCCAATTTTATTTCTTTAAACCTTTCAGGTCTGGATGTCCCAAATGTTCCTTCTTTCAACTTTATCCAATTCTTGTTATTCTTGTTATTCTTGTTGTTCTTGTTGATCTCTCTCCTTTTCTTTTTTTTTTCTTTTTCCTGTTTTCCTGCACAAATGTTCTAATTCCAAAAGCTTCAAATTCAGCTGCAGAGGCTCTGTTATTCAGGAACGAAACATAATGCCAAGTCCCTTCCATTTTTCCAATAGATAAGTCTATTGTCTTCTGTAGTATGTCAGCCTCTGTAGTCAAAATAGTGTTCCATTTCTGCAGTTTCCCAGGAGATAGAAAGTTCTATTCAAATTCCATGTCAACAACTTGTAATATCCCTCGGCTCCTCTAGGTGGGTTGCAATAACTCAGTTCCCTTCCAGATCACCCCAATCAGTCCAAATAGCTTGTTATTCCTTGTTTTAAACAATTTGTATCCAATTTATAGCAAATGTAACCGGCAAAGTCCTTGTAACAAAGTTCTCATTTTGTTCTTCTGCTTTGACAGCTCTTTGACAGCTGTCAAAACCTCTCCTTGTCTTCTCCCGGCGCTCTCACAAAACGCTCCCAGGGTTCCGGGGGGGGGGGGTACTTTTAAATCAATTCCACTTTTCTCCTCCAGCTCAGTCTTAGTTTTCCGTCGCGAAATTAATATCTTTGTAAAAATAGGGTTGCACTCGATCTTAGATGTCAAATCCTTTGCTTTAACTCCTCTACAACAGGGGGGGGGCTGACTTCCTTTTTGCGCCTCCCCCGCTCGCTCCGAATTTTTTAAAAATTTGTCCCCCTTTTTAGTCCAGGTTCCAATTACTCACGGGTTATTCTTTTAGGTCCAGATTTTCAATAGAAGAAGCCAGCGCTCTCCGTCGAATGGCATGCGGCTTCGCTCGGCAGGGGAAGCGGAGGACTCAAAGCACCACCCCCCCGTCACCCGTTCCGTAGCCTTTAAAAAGGCTCCTTCGCGGGCCGGGGAGGAGCGCAAAAGGTGCCAGCCGAGTCACCATGTCCATGGGTTTCAGCGCCCATGGTTTTTGAGGGTCCCCGCGTCGCCGGCGCGGTAGGACCCAACCCCTGCCGAGCAGGCTCCCTCCGGAGCTCGGAGGGAGTCCGCCATTCGGCGATGGCGCCAACCCGGAAGTCCTGTCTTTAAATATTAATTTGGATTCTAATTTTGGGTTTATGTATATAACGATTCTTCTCTTTTATGTAAATCAGAAGCTATAAATTATACCCCTAGTTTCTTATTTACCAAAACTCTCTTGTGCTTCTTAGCTATATGTGTTTCCTGAAGACAGATAATGTCCCAGTTCTTTTTTAGGATATGTTGGGTTTTATTCCTTTTCTCTTTATTATTTAAACCATTGATATTCTACGAGATAATGTTCAAATTCATCAAATAATAATTACAAATTGGATTCAGAAAAATATATAGAATATAGATTTAATCTGGTGGGTTACGTCTTATTGTATCTATTAATAAGAATTGCTTTTACTCCCCTCCTGTAGTTTCTAACTCTTCTCTCTCCTGCATGACTTCTCCTCCCAGTTCTCTCTTGTATTTTCTCCAGAACTTCCCTAAATATCCCCTCCAGGAATTCCCATTTGTATCTTATTGTGTTGGTTTTTAAAGCATCTGTTAATGTCTTGTAATTTTGTCTTTTTTAAGGAGTCTTTTTGATATTTCTTTATGAATTATTATATTCCTTTCATCTATTGTCAACTTCCTTTTCTGGAGTACTTTATCCTTCAGTAGTCTTGAATTAAAGAAGACAATACAGGGGGCCGCTAGGGGCGCATTGGAAGATGGCCGACAATACCATCTCTCCGGCTCACATGAGGTAATTAAGAGGCTAATATGGGAGTAATTAGCCTCCCGAGTTTTCCCAGGGGGAATGGGAAAAGGCTGCCTCGTTCGCGGATGCCTATAAATCACCCCCGAGTTCGTAAGGAGGGGGTGAGGGCACTGGACGGAAAGCCCTTGTGTGAGTTTTTTTGGCTCTCCCTGACGCTGCTTCTGATTGCAATCCTAGTTGCATGACTCAAGATAAACAATTGGAGAAGAGTAATTGCACTTGTTTCGAGTGAAAGGGAGTATTGATTGCTAATTAAATCAACCTCTGTGAAGCTGAGTGGCAGGTTGGATTGAACAGAACTACATCAAAGAAGACTACATCAAAGATGTTGGTATGTTGTAAAGGAGCGGAAAGGGGGAAAAACTTTTCTTTCCCCCCCTATGTGATTTACCTAACAAACCCTCCCTAAGAAGAACCGTCACATGACTGATTAGCAAGTGAGATGGAATAATAAACTGTGTGGAAATGAATTATTGGCTAAAGGCTTTGTCTTGTGGAAGATCTGGAAAGGAATGAAAGGCTTTTGGATGGCGCAGTTCTAATTGAGAACCCCCGTGACGAGGCAGGCTTTGTTGCAAGATTTACGGTCAAGAGGGGGAGGAAGCCACGGCTTTGCTATTATATCTGAATTCTACGTTTGATCTGGCAAGAACTCCCTGAAAAGACTGATGTCTGGGAAAGTTAATGAGCAGACGCTTAGACTGTATTTTATGGAAATGCTGAAATGGCATCTGCCGTTCGAACAGGACCTTTGGACTAATGTGAAAATCCACACAGGACTATAACAATGTTCGTTTCAACTCACTTGTGGAGATTTACAGAGGTTAGAAAGAAAGGGGGAATGATAACAAGAAGATTGGAAGATGATTTGTAAAGAATAACAAGGAGATGGAAAGATAGAACTGAGAACATCAAAACAGTAGAAACATGAGAGGATTGGACCCTTTCTGAGCTCGAAGCATGGGTACCCCCAACAAAATTTTAAAACTTCGGTTAAATATTTGGAAATATTTGGAGTTTATTATGTATTGGTATAATTGGAATTAATGTGATTTGATTGGTTTGTTAATAAAAATTAATTTTTTTATAAAAAAAAGACCATACAGTTCCTGATCCTTTATTCGTCTTTGTTCCTTCAGATTTGATTCTGAAGATCTTATCTATGTCCATTATTAATTCTTCTTCTTGGGCTCTGAGCCATCTAGCTAATTCTTTTGTCAGTTTGGTTTCAATGTCTTCATTCTGCATCTCTGGGATCCCCTGAAAGCATAGAATAAGCTCCCTTTAGTGCATCTCGAGAATCGCGACTTGATTTAACATTTTCTCCTGTATTCTCTTTAATTCTATTATCTCATCTTGGCCTTTTTTCAGCTCTTTCATTTTTAATTTTCTTGTTTTTCCCCCCTTCGATAGTTCCTCTTGTTTATTAGTTCTAGATTTCAAATCTTGGACTGTTTTCTCTATCTCCCTAATTTTAATAGTCAGATCTTTTACCTGTGCAGATAGGTCCATTATTAATTTTGAATTTTGTTCAATCTTGTTGCCCATGGAATCAAGTTTATCATTAATAGATTTATTCATTCCAATAACCAACTCTCGTTGGCATTCGTATCTAACTCCACCACTGATTGGCGTCTTGGAGCTCCTGAAGAGGTCTTGGAAGTCATTTTAGTTGCTTCTCTAGATACACATGAATATAAGCTTTGTCCCAGTCTTAATAAGTTCCTTTGATATTTTTGTACTTTAAATACCCTCAGGTCTGTATTGTTTCTATTCAGAGAGCTCTGGGAAGTATTTGTTCAATTATTCCTCCCACATTTGGCATTTATGTATTATTAAATACTCTAATTGATTACCAACTTCTTAAAATATTTGTCAATCAATATTTCTCCTTACCCTCCCTACTATCTCAGATCCTGAATCGAGATTTGTTACCCTTTATGTCCTAGAACTTAGTTAATATGATTTGTCAATATACTTATTATAAATTCCTTAATCAACACACTTCATAATGATTAAATCAAATGATTATTGCTTTCATTTTATGAATCAATGGTCTTGTTAGATAGTAAAATTCACGTTAACCTGCTGTTTTACGAGTTGTTTTTAAAAGTATGGAACAGATTACCGTATTTTTTGCTCTATAAGACCCACTTTTTCTCTCCTAAAAATTAAGGGGGAATGTGTGTGCGTCTTATGAAGTGGATGCAGGCTGCGCAGCTATCCCAGAAGCCAGAACAGCAAGAGGGATTGCTGCTTTCACTGCGCAGCGATCCCTCTTGCTGTTCTGGCTTCTGAGATTCAGAATTTTTTTTCTTGTTTTCCTCCTCCAAAAACTAGGTGCGTCTTGTGGTCTGGTGCGTCCTATAGAGCGAAAAATACGGTAATCCACTTTGCATTACTTTCTATGGGAAAGTGTGCCCTGGTTTTGGAATGCTTTCGTTTTGGAACAGACTTCCAGAACAGATTAAGTTTGAGAACCAAGGTACTACTGTATATTATTAATCATCATTACTCAATTTTAACTGTATATATATGATAGTATTCATTCTAATTGCTTAGATACTGTTTTCTCAATTCACATGGTTTCATCAATTCAACAATGTTAAATGGCACACCTAAAACTCTGCCAGCCTTCACCAGTTGGTGCCCTCCAGATGTTATGGAGTGCAGCTCCTGTTGGTCTTAGTGAGCATGGCTGTTTGATGCCAGACTAAAGGGAGTTGTGGTCTAAAACATCTGGTGGGCACCACCTTGGTGAAGGCTGAACAAAGCAGTGACAGGCATTGCTTGGGGAACTGTTTCATAACAGCAGCAGCACTTCCAGGCAAAGCCCCACAAAACTAGATCTTGCCTCTTACAGGTAAGGTACAAAGTAGGGCCAGTCCACCCAAGAGGCAAGGTAAAGTGACTGCCTCAGGCAGCAGGATTCATGGGGACAGCAGATCTGGCCTCCAAGGTACACATCACCCCCTGCTGCTGCTGTGACACCACTCCTTGGAGGCCAGATCTGTGTTTCCCAGCAGCCTCTTGGCAAACAGGTTTCCTCCGACTCTTTTTCCCAATGCACAGCTTTATCCCCCCCGGTTCTGATGTAGATGAAGTGAACTCAGACCTTCCTCCCTGACAAGCAGGAGATGCCAGTTTGTGGTTTGCCTTAGGAGCCCAAGTGTCTTGGGCCAGCCATGGTACAGAAATTTCAAAGATTGTGCAGGGAGTGGAGAGGCTTCTATGGGAGAAGGTTGTTTTTCCAATCTCTTCTCCATCTTTCTGGGTGGTGCTAAATTTTGTTGATTCTCCTTATTGTATTGCTCCATCATGTCTTCTCTCCTCTCTCCCTCCTGCTGCCCCTGGGATGTGAGTAGCTTGAGCAACCAAGAAGACACGATGTGACCAGACCTGGGTCAGGCTCCTGCTGTTTATGTGACTTGTAGCTGTTTAATAAATTACTGCTTGCTTATACAGGTAAAAAGTATTCTGTGAATGGTTCTCCAGGTCCTTCTTTGCATTTGTATACAGCATGCAGGGGCTTCATTATGGGTTGGGATCAGCAGACACATGCTGCGGTCTACACCCCAATAGGGGCTTACTGCTTGTTCCAAGAGCCTCTTTGCCTTCCTCCTTGCTTTTATTGCCTCTTCATCTCCAAGCAACGAAAACCAGCAGTGAGCTAATCTCTCTTTGAGGGAATAGATGCCAATTCTGCCAGGGATTTCTGCCAGAGGGAGCAAGGGGGTAACAGGCACTTTTGCCTCTTGCTGCCTGGCTGCTATTTGCTACTATCCTATTTGCTCCCTCAGCTTTCTTTCATGGCACATATTAAGAAATGAAGCTCTCCCTAACCATGCAGATTACAGTGACAAGGGAAAGGTTTGCTTTGCTGCAAGTACTGCCAATTACCCATCAAAGCTCTACCTAAAATATATAATAAATAATAATAATTTTTTTTTTTATTTATACCCTGCCCTCCCCAGCCAAGGCCGGGCTCAGAGCGGCTTACAAGCAATAATAAAAACAAGATGAATGATTACAACTTAAAAACAAAAATAAAATACATTAAAATAATGGAACATTAAAATCTTAAAATGTAGCCTCATCGCAGGAGGAGAAGGAAAAGAAAGGAAAAAAAAGAGAGGGAGGGAATCAAATTGGCTCCAAGCCAAAGGCCAGGCGGAACAACTCTGTCTTACAGGCCCTGCGGAAAGAAATCAGATCCTGCAGGGCCCTGGTCTCATGAAGCAGAGCGTTCCACCAGGCCGGGGCCAGAGTTGAAAAGGCCCTGGCTCTGGTTGAAGCCAATCTAACTTCCTTAGGGCCTGGGACCACTAGGGTGCTGCTATTTATGGACCTTGAGGCTCTCCGTGGGGCAGACCGGGAGAGGCGGTCCCGTAGGTACGAGGGTCCTAGGCCGTGAAGGGCTTTAAAGGTCAAAAGCAGCACCTTAAATCTGACCCTGTACTCCACCGGGAGCCAGTGCAGCTTGAAAAGCACTGGGTGAATATGCTCCCATGGCAGGGACCCCGTGAGGAGCCTCGCTGCAGCATTCTGTACCCGCTGGAGTTTCTGGGACAGCTTCAAGGGCAGCCCCGCATAGAGCGAATGCTTGTATTCTTAGGCACACATCCAAGCATTCTTCACAGCTAAAGTCCCCCCCCCCCCCGCCAGCTCTTAGGCTTACCAGCTGTGTGGGAAGTTCCCTCTAGTCAGGCCTCCCGTTACCCACAGCCACCAGCCTGATGTCTGTGGAAACTACAAGTCAAACAGCTGCGCTGGCAGCACCAAAGTGACCACTCCAAGGCACAAGCCTGGGCAGTGTGTCTGGAGGTCCTGGGCTGCCCAGATGGCAGGGTCCCCCTCTTGGCCTCGCTGATGGGGTCCAAAGGAAAGCATCATCTTGGCTGCAGGAGTTGTCAGACGGAGGTGTACAAGGTGCCATCTGTTTCAGAGATTTGTGTGGGGTTTCTCCTGAGCATTCTCTTCCCCGTGTTGACTTGCAAGGCAGCAGAGATTTCAGATCAGTTTTCCTTCTCCTACATACCCTCCCAGGTTGTTGGGCTCCATCTGCCCCTCATTTCCCATGCTCATATATACATACAATCAGAATTACAGAGTTGGAAGGGACCGCAAGGCTCTTCTAGTCCATCCCCTGCAATACAGGAATCTTGCCCAATGCATAGCTGTCAACTTACAGATTTCAAAATAAGGGACCAGCAGCCTTGAAAATAAGAGACCAGCAGCCAAAATAAGGGACCTGCAGCCTCACCTGTTCCAGGCACTCCAGTCTTCCTGTCCTCCTGCAGTCTGGTCAAACTCATAGATAGATAGATAGATTCTTTATTGTCATTACACAAGTGCAACATTGCACAAGTGCAACGAAATTGGATGCCATCCCTTAAAAACAACAAAAGCAACACAACAACAACAACCAAACAAACCACATTCCAGCCACACCCACACCCACACCCATCAAACTCCCAGGTCACACTATCGAGTTACTGCATTTAAGAAGGCCACAGCTCTTGGATAGAAACTATTTTTCAGTCTATTTGTCCTTGACTTGATGTTTCTGTATCTCCTGCCAGAAGGCAGTAGTACAAACAGACTGTGTCCCGGGTGAGATGCATCCTGCAGGATATTGTTTGCTTTCCTAAGACAGCGGGAACCGTACAGTTCTTCCAAAGATGGGAGGGGATGACCAATAATCCTTTGGGCTGTGGTTATGACCTTCTGGAGCACCTTCCTCTTCCTAGCTGTACAGCTGGAGAACCAGGCACAAATACAGTATGTGAGAATGCTCTCTATGGAGCCTCGGTAGAAGGACACCAGCAGTCTCTCACTCAGATTGTTCTTCTTTAAAAGTCTGAGGAAATAAATTCTCTGCTGGGCCTTCTTCACCAGAGCAGTAGTATTTGCGCTCCAAGTCATGCCCTGATCGATAGTCACTCCCAAAAACCTGAATTCCGCCACCCTCTCCACCCGTTCCCCGTTGATATACAAGGGCTGAATGTCCGCCTTTTTTCCCCTGTAATCCACCACCAATTCCTTGGTCTTAGTCGTATTAAGAGCCAGATTGTTCTCTCCACACCAAGCACAAAGCCGCTCCACCTCGTCCCGATAGGCGGACTCATCCCCTCCTGAAATGAGCCCCACCACCGTAGTGTCATCAGCAAACTTGATGATTTTGTTGCTGGAATAAATGGCTGTACAATCATACGTATAGAGAGTATAGAGCAGGGGACTCAACACACAACCCTGTGGTGAGCCGGTGTTAAGGCTAAGGGCTGTGGACATATGTGACCCTACTCTAACCCTCTGAGAACGTTCTGACAAAAAGTCCAAAACCCAGAGACAGGTGGAGTTGGAGAGTCCAATCGCCTCTAGCTTGGACACCAGTCTATGGGGGAGGATAGTGTTAAAAGCAGAGCTAAAATCCACAAACAGCAGCCTCACATAACTCCCCGGCTGCTCCAGATGGAACAGAGCAGCATGGAGAGTGGTAGTGATAGCGTCTTCCGTGGATCTATTTGCCCTGTATGCAAACTGGTAGTTGTCAAAAGTTGATGGAAGACAGGAAATAATGTGACGGCGCACCAGTTTCTCAAAACACTTCATGATGATTGGAGTCAGTGCAACTGGTCTGTAGTCGTTCAGACTACTGATTGTGGATTTTTTAGGCAGAGGAACAATAGTTGACGACTTCAGGCAGGGTGGGACAATAGACTGGTGTAAGGACTTGTTGAAGATCTTAGTAAAGACCCTTGCCAGCTGATCTGCACAGCCCTTCAACACCTTTCCCGTGATGCCATCAGGTCCAGCAGCCTTCCTCGGATTCACCATCCTCAATACCTGTCTCACCTCATGCTCCTCTACAGTGAATGAGGGGCCCCTATGGGCTGGTGGCTGTAATACCGGCGTCTCAGGTGGCTCCTTCTCGAAGCGAGCAAAGAAGAAGTTAAGCTCCTCCGCCAGCAAAGGGTCACCGTCGACAGCACCAAGGTTAGGTTTGTAGTTGGTAATATGCTGAATCCCCTGCCACATCTGTCTTGTGTTGTTACTCCTTAAATTATCCTCAATCCTCTGCCTATAGACCAGTTTTGCCCGTCGAATACCCCTCTTCAAGTTTGCTCTTGCCACACTGTAAAGCTGCACCTCGCCCGACCTAAAAGCCCTGTTCCTTTCCCGCAACAGGCCAAACTCATGGTCAAACTCATGCTGGGTAGCTTCGAGAACACTGTCCAGCCAACTTTGTAACCAGAGGTTCAACTGGCCAGCAGGAAGGGAGGGAGGAGCTGCTTCATTTGAAACCGGGGAAATTTAAGGGACATCCTCAATAAGGGACAGCAGCGGGACAAGGTGCTGGGATAAGGGACTGTCCCTTCAAATAAGGGACACTTGACAGCTATAGCCCAATGTGGGGCTTGAGCCCACGACCCTGAGATTAAGAGCCTCATGCTCTACCAACTGGGAGACTGCACCACGCTCATATATTAGAAATCATGGCTTTTTGAAACTTGTTTACAGATATTTTGATGAATCCAAACGCCGGCTCAGGATGCGCGGTTCTTGCCCAATCCGCAAAAGCACGCGCGCCCCACCCGCCTGCAGCTCTGCCTCTCCCAGCCCCGGCGCCTGGCCAAGGCAGCCCGCAACGTGGCCCCTCGCGCGTCTCCGCCCCGCCCGGCAGCCGTTGGCCCTTCTCCCGGGCCCCGCCTTCGAGTTCCTCGGCGCCCGTTACTGGTCGCCGGCGGCTGCGGGTCGAGCGAGGGGCGCCATGGCGCTGCTTGGCCTGCTGCTGGCGCTGCGCAGCGTGTGCCTGCTTTCTGCGCTGGGTGAGCCTGCTGCGCCCGCGTGGCCCCGCTCCTCCTCTGGCCTTTCTTCCTGGCTCCTCGGAGGGGCCGCCGCCGTTTTTCTCGGTATCCAGGCGCCACCGTGCGCATTGCCCGTCCCGCGGAGCCCGGGAGGGGACGAGAGGGCCGGGAAGCGCTGCGGGGGTGCGGCCGCGCTGCTGCCCCCTCTCCTGCTCTGCTCCCCGGGCCAGGCCTGACCCGGCGGCGGCGGCGGCGGAGCTGCGGCCCCGCACGAGCGCAGCAGCCCAGGAGGAAGCTGCTCCGGGGGCGGCGCCTCTCTGCTGCAGAATGAGGCTGAGGGGCACGAAGGCCGCCTTCCTTGGCCCCTAAACTCCTGCCCTTGAAAAAGTCACAGCTACACTGCAAATGTGTAGTTACATACATACGGACGGACGGACATACATTCAAATCTGCCACCTTAGCTGTCATGGCTCCATGCCATATATGCTGAAAAATTCTTGCAAAATGATTTCCCTGTAGTGCCCACCCAGAGCTTATCTAAGTGCACTGTATTCACGGATAAATGGCTATAGAAGGGTCTCTTCTGTCTAGGGTCTCAGCGAACATTCCTCCAAGTGACTGTTCCTCAGAGGATCCCATCTTACGTCACTGGAAATACGGTATTGTGTTCTACCTGACCTTTCATTCCAGACTGCCCTGTCAAGGCTGTTTACTTTTAGGGTTGCCATATTTCAAAAAGTAAAAACCGGGACATCCTGAAAGTTGTTGACTCCAAAATTGTTGACCATGATTTTTCATTTGACCTGCCTAAGATCCAGGACAAAGCACCACCTTTCGGAAATTCCCCCTGGATGACAATTTCGCCTTTGAAATCTTGGTAATGTCTGGGAAATTCTGGATGTATGGCAGCCCTAAATTAAAAGTTTTTTTTTAAAAAAATGCTAACTTTTAAAACCAACAATGTTAATTTGAGCAGCAGCAGACAAGTTGGTTTGCACGAGGCAGTTAGTGAAGCTATGGCTTACTGAGACTGTGCAAACATGTAGAGTTCCTGGAGAACTTTGCCCCATCCTGGTCCTTTTTACTGCCACATTGTGCAGAACTAAGCCAACTCCCACATCATCCCATAAAGATAAATGCTTCTGTTTGGGGAAGCAGGGGAGGGCAAGAAAAAAGTTCCCCCACTAATGTGAACAAGGTTCCTCTTGCAGGTAGCCTAGAGACAGGAACAGGAGCACTCCTCTTAGGGGGTGGACATATGCTGCAACATTTTGCTGTGGATCCCATTTGTAGCATTGTAAAGGGCTGCATGGGAACCACTGTTCTAATCCCACTTCCAGCTAAAGCCATTATTACTATTATTAATTTAAATTTCTGTACTGAGCTTCATGATTGAAATGACTCTGGCTTGCAGTGGCTGCAAGCCATTTGTTAAAATCTGTTCTTCATCTGTACTACTTTTTACCATCTGTACCATGTGGAGTGTGCACAAATTCTTTGCATAGGCTGGAGTTTAATGTGTAAACAAAATAAAAACTATAGCATGATTAACCCTTTGGCTATTGCAGGAAAGGATGACCTTTGATATTGATATAAATGGAAAGCCATATATCATTCATCTGAAGCAACAGTGAGTAGAATAAATAACTGGGATTTGCCCCCCCCCCATTCTATAAGACATTGCAATCTTGTTTATTAAATCCTGGTAGTGTCTAGAAAGATTTCCTGGAAAGCTTTTCTGAGGAAGAGAGGGGACAAAGCACTCAGCTCTCCTCTGTAAAGAAAACAAGCTTACTTTCAGAAGTAAATCTTAATTGCCTCCTAGGCTGCCAATTTGAATAAAATATGGGGTGCAGGTAAGCCCCGCCCTGAATAATTGATCACATGATACAGCACACACAGACCATTTGAATGACAATGCCTATCAACTTGTCGGACCTTGGCCCCTAGGAGTTGGCTCCTTTGTAGCCTCCTGGGAAAACCTTCTTGCATTTAAAATGTGCCCACAAAGGTACCTCTGCCAGCCAGTGCACGGAATTGCTGAGAAGGTAAAATATTGTAATAGAAGGGGAGAGGCACCCCTTATAAAGGCCAAAGGACCTCATTCCCTAGAGGGCAGCATTTCTGGAGCTGCATGCCAGTGGGGTGGGGGTGGCAGGTCCAGCGACAAATAATGGGTGCACACTTGTGTGGCAGATGTGCCAGCCATGCAAAATTCAAAGGTTTATACACCTGCCCCCGCCCCATCACCTTCATCCAGGCAAGCAAGAGATATGATAACAGTTCCATAACACATTCCAGCCATGCAGAAGCACTTTGGGAGGCTAAGATCCCTTTTCTTAAATGTTGCCAAGAGCCGCCACCCAAAAAGGCCTTGCAGGCTCCATGTGCACATCATGGAACTCCTTGCGCTGATGGTACGCATTAGTTGGATACTGCTCTGAGTCACTGTCACATGTCAGGACATGACAGCAGGCACTATTGTAACTTTCTGGACCATTTCTCCCCTCTTTTCTGTGCCACCTTTGTGTATTTTTTATGCTTTGTTTTTAGATCCTTTTTAACCAATGATTTCAGAGTTTATACGTATAGCCATGGAGGGTCAGCAGTGTCTTTTGTTCCTCCCATTCAGGTAAGATTCTCTCAGGTGTAGGAAACAGGTTTCTCTTTGAGTGGCTATCGTTCGAGCTACATTAGATCTGCCAACCAATTTTTTAAAATAGATTAACTACAGTAGTTTTAACTGATTAGTTGAAATATATATGTTGATAATAATTAAGAAGGCAGGGAATTTTCGAAGCACGCATCAAACAAAAACTGACATCCTTACACCGAGTGTGCCACACATTAGCGTAGCTGGGGGTGGGAAGGATCACGGCAGTTGTTGGTCATTTCAGGTGCTGCAGGGTGGCACCTGAAATTGGCGGCTGGTTGCCCTAAACAAAGCTAAACACCTTTGGCCTGCTCCTGCACTGGTGGGGGGTGTTAGGCCGCTGGTGCCACATGTGCACCTTGTTTCACCACCACCACCAGCAGCAGAGGATTGGCCCATCACACGTATTCATATGCGGGTTCCAGTGCATCCATGGTTAGGCAATATGCAGCGGAGAAGCAATGGATAGCTGCATCTGTGTCTAGTTTGGGGGTACTAACCGCAAATGCCCTGCTTCAACTCTCCTTTTGTCATGACCCCTTCCTTTCTGAGGTTTTGTCTTCTATCCTCAACATGACTGTGGCATTGGGCCCCTGCTGCAGACAGGGAAACTTGCAGCTTATTGCATTACTTTGCTGTGTTATAAAAAGGTCTGAAGGAGATGGGATACTAGAATAGCCTTGTTATACCGAAGACTCGAGGAAAACTCTGCAAGTTCAAGTAAAAACTGAGTTCTAGCCAAGACCCACAGAAGGGAGTGAACTACAAATGGTTCTAGTCACAGTTTTGTTTGTAGAAAACTGAGGTGCTTAAATTCCACAAATATACCAAATGTACCAAATATAGCAGTGTATGTATTTCACTTTTGAGTTGCCCCCTGGTAGTAGGTAAAGTGTTCTGATTACTCTTTCTAGCGCAATTGCTACTATCAAGGCTACATTGAAGGCTATACTGATTCCATTGTGATGCTCAGCACCTGCCTTGGGCTTAGGTGAGACCTATGTGTTATTCTTGAACAGAACCCTTTGTTCCTCAGTCCCAAGTTCAGCTGCCTGCAGAGCACTCCAGGGCTTTGAGCAAGGATAACCCCACTGAAATTTGACATCCTGCTTAATAAGCCAGAGTGGCAAAGTATAACTAGGCATGGATGAATCAGCCTCTTCACAAACACACACATGGTAAAAGTCAAGGTATAAATTGAACTCCCTTTTATAAATGACATTTAACTAACATATATCAACATTTTCTACTCACCAGTTACATGCAGTCTCAAGTATACATTTCCCAAATAGCTCCTCTGAACACACACTGAGGATCTGTTCATTTTATATGGATTGCCATAACATGCACACCTGATACAACAGAATAGTCGGGTGTTCTAGTCAGTAAAGGTAAAGGGAACCCTGACCGTTAAGTCCAGTTGCAAATGACTCGGGGGTTGCGGTGCTCATCTCACTTTACTGGCCGAGGGAGCTGGCGTTTTGTCCGTGGACAGCTTCTGGGTCATGTGGCCAGCATGACTAAGCTGCTTCTGGCGAAACCAGGGCAGCGAACGGAAACACTGTTTACCTTCCTGCCGGAGCGGTAACTATTTATCTACTTGCACTTTTACATGCTTTTGAACTGCTAGGTTGGCAGGAGCTGGGACTGAACAACGGGAGCTCACCCTGTCGCAGGGATTCAAACTGCCAACCTTCTGATTGGCAAGCCCTGGGCTCTGTGGTTTTTGTTTAGTACTCAGGGAAAAGGCTGTCTTTTTCAGTTTTCTTTCAAATGGGATTATTTCCATCCCATGTCAGCTTCTATATTAAGGATGGGCTAACCTCAGACTGTGTACCAGATTTGGCCCACTAGGTCTTACTGTTTGGCCTAAACGCCTTTCCCCATGAACCATGCCTATGTGCTCCACGCTGATGCCACATGTGGTAGGTCATATGTAGAAACACAGTTGGATCGGCTGCTCACACAGCCAGTCCCTGCAGAAAGTAGGATTGAACTCCCTGCCCACCAGCTGAAGCATTGCATTGGACTGAAATGGGAATTTAGCTTTTGGCTACCAAGTCACGGTTTGCACCATCAACATTTTTTTGGGGTGTGGGGCTTCTTTTCCACCTTATCTCCTCCTACCAGTGGGCTGTTGCAGTTTGAGAACAGCAGCTACGGAATTGAGCCAGTTGAATCTGCTTCTGGATTTCAGCATCTTGTTTATCAGATTGAATATGAAGATGCAGAGCGTCCACTTTCTGAACAGAATTATTCCATTAGATGGAGTTCAGGAATAACACCAAGGGTAGAATCAGGAATACCAGTGAGTGCTTTTTTTTCTTTAAAGAAAATTGTGTGTGTAGATCCAAAACAAAATAGTAATAATAATAATAATAATAATAATAATAATATTTTTTTATTTATACCCCGCCCTCCCCAGCCAAGGCCAGGCTCAGAGCGGCTTACAAGCAATAATAAAAACAAGATGAATGATTACAACTTAAAAACAAAAATAAAATACAACATTAAAATAATGGAACAATGTATGTATGTACATGCTCCTTCCCTCCCTCCCGCCCCCCTCCCCTAAGCAGTAGGAGTTCCTGGGAGAAGCCTTTTCAAGGCCAGCTTTCTTTCGATGAGAACTGTGCCCGCCCCAAGACTTCAGTGCTTGTAAATGTTTGTCCATATACATGTGGATGCAGAACAGAGGTGAGCCCACAGTCAACAGAGAAAGCAATATGGGCCTTAAGTAGCACCCTAAAAGCAACTGCAGGTCCCACAAGCCTGTTGCTTGATTTCCAGGAGCAAAACCTTGCCGCCACCCCCGTCAATAGAGCTGTTCCTTTTCTGACCACCTAGAAAGCATATACTCTCTGGCAGAACACTGCTTTTCTTCTTCTCAGCTTTCACACTGACAGTTATGATGTCCTGCTGGCTCTCTGAGCAGCAGCTTCATAGCTTAGTGTCTCCAGCAAGCTGTGTGTGATGCTCACCTCTGCAGCCTAATTCTGTGCATGTTTCATCAGAAGTAGGTACCACTGTTTTGACTGAGATTAGTGTGCACAGGATTGCAACCTTAAAGGGAGACTCCAAAATCAAGAAATAAAAAGGTGAAAATGCTGTCCACATCTAAGGAAGCCAGCAGAGTCCAGTGAAAAACAGCTCCAAAGGGCCTTGCTGAAGCAACAGATGTTGTCTCTGCAGGGAGGTGGAGCCAACTAAAACCTTATGAAAGCTGGCCCAAGTGCAGTTGGCTCTGCCTTGCTGGAGGAGCTGGTTGCCTGGCTGCTTAATGGGCCCTTGGCTTAATTATGTGTCTGGCTCTGGCAGGTTGCATAGAAAGGAATGTGGCCTCGGTTTGAAAAACATTCCCCATCCTTGTCTTAGGCCACATTCACACCATACATTTAAAATACTATGATACCAGTTTAAACAGTAATGCCTTCTCTCAAATAATTCTTTTGAATGAACATGTTGAGAATAGAGAATCAGGCTATTGGCCTTCCTAGCTGAGCCGTGAGAAAGCTGTGCTCCCCCACCAAATGTTGGACTACAGTTCCTACTGGCCCCAGCCAGTATGACTAATGCCTGGGAACCCACCCCACATTTCTCCAGGCTTTGATGCAACCCCAATCTGCCAGATACTTCACCTACATTTTGAATTCTGATGCAGCAGCATTTAGAGTTCTACCTGTGAATTTTTCATGATGTTAGTATGAGTGCAGTAATGGTATGTTCTTTCTTGAATTACAATAGGTTAACTTCAGCACCACGAGATATGTGGAAATGCACATAGTTGTGGCCAAGGGATTGGTAGGTTTATTTGAAGAACTCCCTGTTGCCCCCTCCCACTACGTGCATCACTTCAAGCTTTCATTACAAGGTTTTCAGAAGTAT
The DNA here is from genome assembly GCF_964106915.1 of Podarcis gaigeae. Lineage (NCBI taxonomy): Eukaryota > Metazoa > Chordata > Lepidosauria > Squamata > Lacertidae > Podarcis > Podarcis gaigeae. Next base: position 528,695 of record NC_139692.1, on the reverse strand, counting down.
GTTCTTCATATACAAACATAAGAAGAGAAGATTCATTGGGTCCAGCATCCTGTTCCCATGGTCGCCAACGAGATGCCCATGGGAAGCCTTCAAGCAGGATTTTAGTGTGACAAAACGTTCTTCCTAATGTTTAGGTGGAATCTTCTTTCTTGTAGTTTGGATCCATTGCTCCGTGTCTGCTTCTCTGGAGCAGCAGAAAACAACCCTCCTCTATGTGACATCCTTTTATATATTTGAACATGGCTATCATATCACCCCTTAACCTCCTCTTCTCCAGGCTAAACATGCCCAGCTCCCTTAGCCGTTCCTCATAAGGCATTGTTTCCAGGCCTTTGACCATTTTGGTTGCCCTCCTCTGGACACATTCCAGTTTGTCAGTGTCCTTCTTGAACTGTGGTGCCCAGAACTGGACACAGTACTCCAGGTGAGGTCTGACCAGAGCAGAATACAGTGGCACTATTACTTCCCTTGATCTAGATGCTATACTCCTATTGATGCAGCGCAGAATTGCATTGGCTTTTTTAGCTGCCGCGTCACACTGTTGGCTCATGTCAAGTTTGTGGTCAACCAAGACTCCTAGATCCTTTTCACATGTACTGCTCTCAAGCCAGGTGTCACCCATCTTGTATTTGTGCCTCTCCTTTTTTTGCCCATGTGCAATACTTTACATTTCTCCCTGTTAAAATTAATCTTGTTTGTTTTGGCCCAGTTCTCTAATCTGTCAAGGTCGTTTTGAAGTGTGATCCTGTCCTCTGGGGTGTTAGCCACCCCTCCCAGTTTGGTGTCATCTGCAAATTTGATCAGGATGCCCTTGAGTCCAACATCCAAGTCGTTGATAAAGATGTTGAATAAGACCGGGCCCAGGATGCAGAGGAACCATTGATGAGCACCCTTTGGGTTCGGTCAGTCAGCCAGTTACAAATCCACTGAGTGGTAGCATAGTCAAGACCACATTTTACCAGCTTCTTTACAAGAATATCATGGGGCACCTTGTCAAATGCCTTGCTGAAATCAAGGTAGGCTACATCCACTGCGTTCCCTTCATCTTGAGTTCTAGGATAATGAGAGTAGGAGGAAACGCTCTCTGCCCACTTTCTCCACACATTAATAATAATAATAATAATAATAATAATAATAATAATTACTACTACTACTACTATTTATACCCTGCCCATCCGGCTGGATTTCCAAAATGACTCCCAGGCTGCTCACCTGGTCTTTTAGAAGCACAGTCACCCCATTCAGGACCAGGGAGTCCTCCACACCTGCCTGCCCCCTGTCCTCCAAGAACAGTACAGTGGTACCTCGGGTTACATACACTTCGGGCTACAGACTCCACTAACCCAGAAATAGTGCTTCAGGTTAAGAACTTTGCTTCAGAATGAGAACAGAAATTGTGCTCTGGCAGTTCGGCAGCAGCAGGAGGCCCCATTAGCTAAAGTGGTGCTTCAGGTTAAGAACAGTTTCAGGTTAAGAACAGACCTGAGGAACGAATTAAGTACTTAACCCGAGGTACCACTGTACTTCTGTGTTGTCAGGATTCAACCTCAATCTGTTAGCCGCCATCCATCCTCCAACCGCCTCTAGGCACTCACACAGAACCTTAACCACCTTCACCGGTTCTGATTTAAAGGAGAGGTAGAGCTGGGTATCATCCGCATACTGATGAACACCCAGCCCAAACCCCCTGATGATCTCTCACAACAGCTTCATATAGATATTAAAAAGCATGGGGGAGAACCCTGAGGCACCCCACAACTGAGAGCCCAGGAGTCTGAATACTCATCCCCCAATACCACTTTCTGAACACAGCCCAGGAGGAAGGAGTGGAACCACTGTATAACAGTGCCCCCAGCTCCCAGCCCCTCAAGACGGTCCAGAAGGATGTTATGGTTGATGTTTTCAAAGGTTGCTGAGAGATCTAGCAGAACTAGGAAGCAGCTTTCACCTTTGTCCCTAGCCCACCGGAGATCATCAACCAGTGTGACCAAGCCAGTTTCAGTCCCATGATGAGGCCTGAATCTCGACTGGAAGGGATCCAAATGGTCCACATCCCCCAACCATGCCTGGAGTTATTGAGCAACCACCTTGCTTAATCACCTTGCCCAAGAATGGAAGATTTGATACTGGGCAATAGTTGGCCATATTGGCCAGGTCTAAAGATGTTTTTTTAAGAAGCGGTTTAATGACTGCCTCTTTCAGTGGATCTGGGAAGGCTCCCTTACAGAAAAGCATTCACCACCCCACGGAACCCATCGCCCAGCCTTTCCTGGCTTGCTTTTGTAAGCCAGGAAGGGCAGGGATCAAGGAGACAGGTGGTCGGTTTCAGTTGTCCAAGCAGCCTGTTCACATCCACGGCGGTAACAGATTGGAATTGATCTCATGCAACTTGACTAGACAGGACTCTTAACAATCTCCCGTCCCGGCCCTGCTCCCAAGGTAGAGTCTACCTCTTTCTGAATCTGAGCGACTATCTGCAAAAAAAAACTTTGCAAAATCATTGCAGGAGATCTTGGGGCCCTTCCCGGGCCTCAGTGGTGAAAGTGGTTCCATTAGATTATGAACCACCTGAAGGAGTCGCCTCCTGCTGTTTTCTGCAGATGCAATAGAGGCGGTGAAGAAGGTCCTTTTCGCCGTCACTATCACCACTTGGTAGGCTCGACATTGAGCTCTAACCTGTTTGTTTGCGGTTTTTTTTTTGAAAATAACTTATTAACAGGCCAATCAAATCACATTAATTCCAAATCACATCAATTCCAAATTACATAGCCAAATTTTAAAATTTTTGTTGGGGGTACCCATATTTCAAGCTTCGAACGGGATCCAAATATCTCTCTTGCTGCTGCTTTGATGACATAAAAGGTAAAGGTAAAGGTACCCCTGCCCATACGGGCCAGTCTTGACAGACTCTGGGGTTGTGCGCCCATCTCACTTAAGAGGCCAGGGGCCAGCGCTGTCCGGAGACTCTTCCGGGTCACGTGGCCAGAGTGACATCGCTGCTCTGGCGAGCCAGAGCCGCACACGGAAACGCCGTTTACCTTCCCGCTGGTAAGCGGTCCCTATTTATCTACTTGCACCCGGAGGTGCTTTCGAACTGCTAGGTTGGCAGGCGCTGGGACCGAGCAGCGGGAGCGCACCCCGCCGCAGGGATTCGAACCACCGACCTTTCGATCGGCAAGTCCTAGGCACTGAGGCTTTAACCCACAGCGCCACCTGCGTCCCTCCCTTTGATGACATAGTTCTGACCAAATAATAGTCCCAGTTCTATTCAATCTTCTCTTTGTTGTTTTCCTCATCTTCTTGTTGTTATCATATATTCCTTTCTTTGTGATCTCTGATAGTTTCTACAAGCGGGTTGAAAACAAACGTTATCCTGTGTGGCTTTTACGTTCGTCCAAGAGCCATATCAAAATAAACAGACATCATTTCAACACTCCGTACAAAACAATTCCCACAGTCTGTTCTGTTTTCCACAGACCTGCCGCTCTCATAAATTTTTTTCAGGGGGCCCTGCCATGCCGAACTCACATTCCAATATAGTTACGAGCCATAGTCCTCCTCCCCCTCCTTCTATGGACAGATCTGCCATAACAGCCTCTATTTCTAACTGCGTCACAGAGAACCTTCTTTCTTTTCTCAATGTTCCACAAGCCATATCTTTGATTAGTAATTAATTTCCACACAGTTCTTAATCCTCCTGCTTGTAATCAGTAATTTGCAACTATTCTTTCTTAGGAGGGAGCCCCCCCCTTTTCAGTCTCACTCCGACATACCGATCCTTTGATGAGACTTCTTCTTGATTTATTATTGAATCCAGCCCGTCGCTCCACATCACAGAGATCCCTTTAATTAGCAGTCTTTACTCCCGATCTTCACTTGAAATATGTGCATTTGCTTCTTATCCAATTATATATTTCAAGCTGTTGCAAACCAGTGCGCGATCAGAGACAGCGTCCAGGAGAGCCGACCCACCCTAGGGCTTTGTGCCTAGTGCCCTCACCCCGTTCTTTCGAATCCGGGGGTGAATTATGGACACAGCAGGCAAGGCAGTGCCCCCCATTCCCTTGGGGGGCCAGGGAGGCTGCATACTCCCATATCAGCCTCTTAATTACCTCGTGTGGGTCAGAGAGATGTTATTGTCGGCCATCTTCCAATTCGCCCCCTGGTGGCCCCCCGAGCTCTAACCTGTTTCCGGTCAGATTCAGAATGAGTTTTCTGCCACCAGCGTTCTAGCCATCTCAGCGATTGTTTCATCCCCCTCAGCTCCGGGGAAAACCAAGGGGCTATCCGGGTTCTGTGCAATCAGAGAGGGCACTTCGAAGCCAGACAATCAATAGCCCTGGTTAACTCCGCATTCCAGTGGGCCACCAGGAAATCAGTTGAGAGACCATCAACATGGGATAAAACATCCCCTGCCACTCTCTGGAAACCATTTGGATCCCACCTCCCTGCAGAGGGGAAGAAGTCCATAATCTTACTCACCTTTGTTGTCATAGAAAGGGCCTCAAAGGTCATGTAATCCAACCCCCTGTAATGCAGGAACCACAGCTAAAGAATCCAACCTCTGTTTAAAAACTTCCCAGAAAAGGAGATTCTTCCACCTCCCAAGCTAGTCTGTCCCAGTGTCAAACAGCTCTTGCTTGCTCTGTGTTAGATGTGGCACCAGCAGCCATCCTGAGCCTGACAGCCACAGCACATTGAAATGTGTATCCTGGCCCAGAAAATGTGGTGGCTTCTGGCTTAGAGCATCTTCAGTGAACCTGATGCAATGGCTAATGAGAGAATCTTTTTCTTTCCCAGTATGACTATATGGGTTCAGATGAAGATGTTGTGATGAAGAAAATCACTCAGCTCATCAGCTTTATCAACACGGTAAGTCAATGGCAACAAACAGCCTAAGTCAAAGTTGTGCTGGGCACAACAGCCCAGATCTATTTAAATATATTTATAAATAGTCCAGAATCTGGTAGAACAGTTGCTGCTACATCTAGAATGGTTTGGTCTTTTAAGGGAAAATAAGAAGGGAAGAAGGTTACTCAAAATTAAGATAATGAAATGTGGAGCCTTGGTTTTGTAGGTCTAAAAACAATGAATGCTGTAAAGGAAAAATAGTATTATCTAACATGGCAGATTGAATATTATGTTAAGCAGAAGGTTATTCTATTTGTTTACTATCTTTTGCTTTAAAGAAATGTCATGCAAATCCTGAAATACTGTTCAAAGGTAGAGGGGTGTGTGCCAGTATATATTTATACTTTAATCAATCTTATTTTTGTAATGTTGTTTGGAATGGATATTTTAAAAAAATATTACAAAATAAAATAAAACTGAGAAAAGTCAGTTTTAAAAAATGTCACCCCTCATATGAATGAATGAATGAACCCATCCCAGATTCATGATATCTCCTGGCTCTGTCCCCAAAAGCTTGTCCAAGCCGCACAGCCCCCTCAACAAAAAAACACTATGTTCTGTATAACATTGTGTGGATGTTACTCAAAAAAGCAGCATATACGGTAAATAATTCCATAGGAAATTAGGGTTTAGGGAAGTTTAGGGAAGCTTTTAATGTTTAACAGACTATTGTATTTTAATATTTTGTTGGAAGCCGCCCAGAGTGGCTGGGGAAACCCAGCCAGATCGGCATATAGATGATGATGATGATGATGATGATGAATAATTCCTCCAGCTGGGGACTGAAGTCTGAACATGTAAAGCCTGTGGCCTCTATTGAACTTACCCATATTGCTCCTATTTTCAGATGTTTTACAAACTCAACATGAAGATTATACTGTCCTCTATGGAGTTTTGGAAAGACAGGGATAAAATCTCCACCACAGGGACAGCCAATGAGTTACTGGAAAAGTTTGTGGACTGGAAACTGGTCCACCTTGCTCTACGACCCCACGATGTGGCATTCTTGTTTGTGTAAGGAGTGTGTTCCCCCCGTTATTAAAGAATGCCTGTATTAAAGCCTTTGGTGTTGCCTGAGTGGACAACATGGCCAAAGTGCTGGGCAGGCAGGAGAGAGGGAGAGGGCTGTGAAGAGCAGTCCAAACAGTTGGGGGCTCCATGCATGTGAGGGAGGGACATGGTTGGTAGCAAAGAGGCATGTGAGGGAAGCAAGTATCCAAGGACTTCTGGGAAGCAGTCTTATATGGACTTGCACTGGTCCATGTAGATCAGTGTTGTCTATATTGATGGGCAGCGTCTCTCCAGGACATGAGGCAAAGAAGGGGGTTCTTTCCCATCACCTGCTTGCTACCTGGAGATGCTTCCAGTGATTGAACTTTGGTGCTCTGCCACTGACCTGTGGTCCTTGAGCTCTGGATGCAGGTAAGAAGCTAAGTCCACTGAGCCCAGTATTGTACACCCCTGGTTGCCAGTGCCTCTCTGGGAATCTCCGAAGAAGGATCCTGAGTGGTACATGTAAATGGATATGTTGAGGGCTGAACCTGGGACCTGCTGTGGGCAAAGCACATAGTAGTTTTAAATGTATAAGCCACCCAAGCTTTCTTCATCTCAGCAATCTCAGGCTACATTCACACAATTAAAGCATCACTTTAAACAGTCATGGCTTCCACCAAAGAATTATGGGAACTGTAGTTGGTTAAGTGTGCTGAGAGTTATTTGGAGAACCATATGGAGAACAGAGTCAATCTCGTGTCACAGGGAACCCTAGGACATGTAGCTCTGTGAGGGGATTAGGCATCTCCTAATAACTCTCAGCACCCTTAACAAACTACAGCTCCCAGGATTATTTGGTGGAAGCACTGACTGTTTAAAGTGGTACCTTTAAATGCATGATGTGAAAGTGGCCTGTTAGAAGGTGGCAAACCCCCATTGTTGCTGCTGCTGTTAAACATTTGAGAGGCAGAATCCTTGCTGATCTACTCTAGAGCCCGATGCTTACAGATCTGTCAGGAAATCCTGTTCTATCTTTTGTCAATCCCTCTGATAATGAGGTCCACACAGTGAGCAGGCTGGCAGAGAAGAGACAGGTCACTCCTTCCCTCCTCTGCTATATAGAATCAGAATTGTAGAGCTGAAAGGATCCCTGAAGATCATCTAGTTCAACCTCCTGCAATGCAGAAATGCGCAGCTGTCCCATGTGGGTTTTTGGGTGGTGTTGAAGAGGCATCCCAGGAAAGCACACAGATGCCTGCCCCTGCTCCCCCCAAAAGAGCTGTTATGTAAGGAAGTGTTCCTTTTTTATGCTTTTTGCTAAGGTGCTAATTGCAACAAAAGCATAATTCCTTTCTTCCTCACCCCAGCTACAGGAACAGGGGGGATTCTGTGGGGTCAACATTTGCAAGAAAGATGTGCCACAGACCTTCTTCTGCAGCAATTGCCATGGTAAGACTGCATGTACTGTGCTCATTCACTTGATGAACTGTTCTTGATTTCTTAAAAGTTGTGATGTCTGAAAACTTTGGGCCAAACTAGACCTGAGGTTAAACACATGTCTACAGCTGAAGTGGATGTTTCTGCTCTGTAAATAATTGCTGGGTACTCTGAGCACCCTTGAGACCATGGGGTGGGGGTGGGGAGTAGAAATGTCCTCTCATTCCTTGACTGTTAAGCTTACTCAGAAGTCTTTGGTGAAGTACCGGGACTTTGTTGAAAGCTTTTTGAAAGTCCAAGTACACTGCGTCAACTGGATCACTTTTATCTGTATGTTTGTTGACGCTCTCCAAGAACTCGCAATAGGTCTGTAAGAAAGGACTTGCTTAAGCCTTGCTGCTGTGCTTCAGTAAAGTTTGTTGGTTTTTTAATATTTAACAAAACTTTTCACCAGTTTTCCCAGGACAGGCATTAAGATAACTGGCCTGTAATTTCTAGGATCCCCCCTGGATCCCTTTTAAAAATGGGTGTTACATTGGATACTTTCCAGTCCTCAGGTACACAGACTGATCTGAGGGATAAGTTATGCGTGTGGTTGTTTTTTTAGAAGAGCGGCAATTTCACTTTTGAGTTCTTTGAGAACACCTTCCAGAACTGGTGATTTGTTGGTTTTTATTTGTCTATTACTCCTAGAAGTGTTGCTTTAGTGCAGCAAATCCAGTTTATAAAAGAAGCAGACCAGCAGTTAGGAAAGTGAGGGTCAGATACATTGAATAGCATGGGAAGAACAAATTATTAACATCTCACCAAAGCTCAGGCCAAATACTTAATAATACACCTGAGATAGGTCCATGGGTTTTACCTGTGAAGGGGATATCTTTGTGCATGTGAATGCTATCACGCCTCTCCCTAGGTCCCACCCCCCATCTTCCTACAAGGTCAATTGTTAGGCCACACACAGTTCTGGTCCTCAGAGTTTTTTCTTCTTGCTTTTGCCATTTTTTGTGTTCTTCCTGTCCCTGACGTCTCAGCTTGCAAGCAAACTGAAGGCTCCTGGGAGAGGTTGACAAGAAGGTTTTGAGTAGCGATTTTGCCCAAAGCACCAAGCAGAGTTCTAAACCCAGGCTCCTTGGGGCAAAGGCCTGTACTCTTGTACCCTTTAAAGCCCCCTTGCACAATAAAGATGTAGTAGCAGTAGTAGTAGTAGTAGTAGTAGTAGTAGTAGTAATAGTAATGGTAGTAATTCATAGCTATCGACCATTAATGTTCATGTGCTCTTACTTAGTATGAAAATGGGATCACGCTGGAGACCTTCTCTGTGATCGTGGCACAGCTGCTGGGATTCAGCCTAGGACTGTTCTTCGACAACTCAAGACAATGCCACTGCCCAGGCACTTGCTTAATGAGTACCGATGCTGTGTAAGAGCCTTTGTTGCTTCGTTCATCATTAGCATGGTGCTAAGCTGAAACCTGGTTATTTTATCAGTATCAGCCTTCCCCAACCTGGTGCCCTCCCAATGTTTTGGACTACAGCTCCCACTAGTCCCAGGATAGGACAGCCATGCTGGTCTTGGCTGGTGGGAGTTGTGGTCCAAAACCTCTGGAGGGCTCAAGATTGGGGAAGGTCCATATAGCTGTCTGTTAGATAAACTATCTAATCTATCCTAGCCACTTCCCAGCCTTCTAAGAGGCAATAGAGACTGAAACCATCTCCCGATGGTACACCATTACTGCCTTCAGAAGTGAACAGCTGCCATTCTCCCCTAGGGTGGGGTGGAAAGGTTGAGAGGGCGAAGGGCAGCACCATAGAAGGGTCCTGAAGCAGGCAAGCTCTCCCCACACTTCTGCCACCTGTTTTAATGGCAGGCATTCTGCTAGAGAGCCCCGGGTCCTGCCGACCCCCCTCTCCCCTCAAAAAGGTGCCAAGCAATTAGTAGCAGCTCATCAGGAGTGCTCACTAGTTTCCTGACTGGTGGGTTGCTGCTGCTTACTGGTCAGAGTGGGGTGAGGTGGTCATCGTTGTGCAACCACATACCCTTTCCCCCTCAGTGGCCTTGTTCTGTACCTTACGTGTTTTTACAGGTCTGGAATGTGCCCTTGATTTCTGAGGTGCCTCTTGTTTGCCCAGAGAGAGGGAAAAGAGGCATAGGCATAGAAACCTGCCCTGCCATACCAAGACATAATTCTCATTTTTGCTCCACCAAGTCCTGGCCTCCACTGGCCTATGGCCCCTGGGAAGGTTGTCCAGAAGGGTATGTGGTCCTTGGGCTCAAAAATATTCCCTACCTCAGGTTAACTGAGACAAATAAACTTAAAGCAGTGTTTCAGGGTGAAGGGCCTTAGCCAAACTTTCTCCCTGTCCCGCCGGTTTCCCACACATAAGGATGTGGGGTGGGGGGGGGGTATTTCTCCTTCTCCTTCTCCTTCTCCTCCTTCTTCTTCTTTTCAAAGTTTCAAAAAGAAAAAAAAACAATTTTTTACACACACACAGTCCATATCAGTACCTTTATGGGGTTCCCTGAACCTCTCTCCACCCCTCCCTTGGCTTCCAAAATGTAGCTTCCTTTTTTAACTGCATCTAATTGCATTTATCCAAATTATTTTACTTTATTTTAAATTACAAATGCTATGTCAATCCTACTAACATTTTTAGATTTTTACAGTGTTCTTTAATATATTCTATAAAGTTATGCCATTCTCTATTAAATTTGTTATCTTCTTGGTGCCTGAGCTTCCTGGTCAGTCTTGCCATCTCTGCATAGTCCATCATCTTAATTATCCATTCTTCTTTCGATGGGGCTCTTTCTTCTTTCCGTCTCTGGGCAAATAGTATTCTTGCCGCTGCTGTCGCATACATAAACAGTACTTTCTTATCCTTCGGTAATTCTCCTATTATACCTAGTAAAAAGGCCTCTGGTTTTTTAACAAAAGTTATTTTAAACATTTTTTTCAGTTCATTATAAATCATTTCCCAGAAGGCTTTAGCTATTTTACAGGTCCACTACATATGATGAAATGTACTCTCTTTAACTTTACGCTTCCAACATATGTTCTTATACATTTTTGCTAGTCTTGTAGGAGTCAAACAGACCATTTTCATATAATTCTCTTTTAACGTACAGCAGGCTGTAAATTTTAAATCCTCATTCCATAACTTCTCCCATGAAGCAAATTGTTTATTACAGGGATGTCCAACAGGTCAATCTTTAAGTTTTGGTATTGAAAAGTTATTCTCAACTTGTAAAATTGTAAACTTGTAATCCAGTCAAGCTTGGTGCTTATTGTAATCCCAATTTGGTCTTTGCTGACTAGAAACAAAAAAGAATAATAGCAAGAATAATCCAAATATCATTATAGTCCACATATCATTATAATCCAAATGAGCAACAAAGATAATCAAAGAGAAATGCTGCACCCTGGTCTCCACCAATTGATTAAAGTTCCACTTTTAAAACTCCAGCTATTCCAGGCACTCTGCCCCCCTTGGGGTACCCCCATGTTTGGCTGAGTGTTCTCCTGCTTGGCTTCGGCTCCAATTGTGGAATTCCAAGGTGATTTTTTTACTTTCAAAAACTCAAACTATCCTTAATATAGCTGTGCACTTCCCCTTCTCAAAAGTTCAATAATTCAAGTTCAGTTAAATTAATCAAGTTCCAGCAGAAGGGAGATCTTTAAAATATCTCTAAGTTACAGTTTGAAAGGGTTAAAATTCCTCCCGGAGGCTCTTCTCATTCACAAATTTCCGCTGCAGAGACTGACCTTCAGAGAACAGAAGCTGACTTCCTTTTTAGTTTTTGTTTTCACCCAAATTGTTAATTGCATCCCAGATCTTCTTTTATAATTTCTTGTTGTAATGTTACCTTGTTTGGAAGATCTGTTTATCTTTGGTGGTGGCTTGAGACTTTGGCTGCCAAGCGCGATTGTCAGGACTGCCGCTAGGTCCCAGCTCACAGAGGACCAACGCCCAGTGGATATTATATACAAAAGTCTTTATTGAAGTTTAGTTTCCATTTCCAAGCTCTGGGCGCGCAGGCCCACGTCTTAACGCTAGACCGGCTAAGTCCCCTCTGACTCACTGCTCCACCCACACCAGTTTAAGATTCTAGCCCGGCTCCACCTCTTGCGCTGCTCTTTCCTGCGTTGGGTCCTTCTGCCCTCTGGGGTTCCCTCCTTCCTGGACTCCTCTGACGCGGAGCCTCCTGAGTCTTGCCCCTCCCTCCGGCGGGCTTTAGGACCTGGCTCCCTTCCCGGGCTCCCCGCTGTGCCGCGCTCCTGTACATTTGAACTTGGCGCGCGCGCCCAGCCGGTGACTTTCCTTCTGACCGTTTCCCCGCTTCCTGATGTGGGTGTTGCCAAACCTGACTCCTCTCCTCCCTCTGGTGGTGAGGACACTGGTCCCGACTCCTGGGACTCCCCCTCCCCACTGCGCTCTGGTGGAGACGCTGGCCCTGATCTCCAGCTGCTGTTCAGGGACTCCCCGCTGGCCCCTCCCTCTTGAGGTTTCTCCCTTGGAATCTCCCTTGCTCTGGCCACCGGCGCTCCCTTCTGTGAGTCCTCCGATTCGCTAGAGAGGCTTGTGGAATAACTCTGGCCACTGTCACTGCCTGCGCCCCCCTCGTACTCCTCCTCCTCACTCTCCATTTGCTCCCCCTCCTGTGTCTCTCCTTCTGAACCCCTGACATCCATCCCCCCCTCGAAGCCCCCCCTTCCCCCCTCCCCCTCTTCCGGTGCGGGTTCCGGGTGCTCCATTGTTGTAGGGGTGAGTCCAGGATACAGCTCGTCCCCTGAGGCTTGCAACCATCGAGATAAGTCCGGGAAGTCCCCCATGGGCTCGTCGACGACGACCTCCTCCGCTTCCATCTCCTGCGCGGTGTGCTCGAAATCTGCGCTCGACCCCAAATCACCCAAGAGCCCTCCTCCCCCTGTTGTTTGATGGGGGTCCACCTCCCAGGGCCCCTTCGGCATGTCTCTGCGCCAGCCCACTTCGGGTTGGTCCTCCCACCAATAAGATCCCCCCGTGCCAAAACCTGAAAGTGATCCCTCCGGAGAGCTGCCTCCCGGAGCCGAGTCCTCAGCTGACGAGAAACCCCGGAAAGTGCTGGCCGAGAGTGTGGGTGTGAACAAACAATCCTCGAAAAAGCCCGCCGGCATAGGCTTGTGCGGGAAAAGTGTGTGGAATTCTTCCTTGAGCAACTGCTCTTCCACTGCGTAATCCGGCACCCACCTGTTGGCGCTGGCCGGGGTGTCCTCCGTGGCGAGAAGATATTCAATCCCGTCCTCCCCCCACCTTGAGTCTAAAATCTCAGTGGCTTCATTAAGTGGCTCCCCTTTCGGCGACCCCCCTTTCTTGGGCGCTTCTCTGAGCGGGTCTGGCGCCTTCCCCGGTGCTTGAAACCTGTGGGGCTCTCTGTAGGGCGTGAGCACTGATCTATGAAAGACCGGGTGCATTCTGGAACCCTCCGGGAGTGTCAACCGGAAGGCCACTGGGTTGATCTGCGCCTCTACTTGGTAAGGCCCTAGCTGCTTGTGCCCTAGTTTCTTCTTGGCTAACGATCTGGCTGGAACTGCTTGTGCTGCCAACCAGACCCAGTCTCCCACCTGGATGTCCTCCCCAACCCTCCTGTGTCGATCTGCCTGCACTTTGTAAGCCTGTTTTGCCAACTCTAACTGCCTCCTGAGCTGCTCGTGGATCTCCTGCAACTCCGCTGCCACTTCCTCTGCTCCCTGTGGCTCCCCCTCCCGCACTGTGTCCAGACCCGGGAAGGTTCTGGGATGCCTCCCGTAGTTGGCAAAAAATGGGGTCACCCCCGTGGACCCGTGCTTCGTGTTGTTGTAGGCAAACTCGGCCAACGGTAGATAGTCCACCCAGGTCGATGGCTGCTGGTTCGCGTAGCATCTCAGGTACTGCTGCATGATGACGTTGACCCTTTCCGCCTGCCCGTTAGTTTGCGGGTGTCTCGCCGACGCCAGGCTGACCTTGACGTTCAGGAATCCCATCAGCTTTTGCCAGAAGTTGGAGATGAACTGGCGCCCCCGGTCGGACAAAATAGACCGTGGTAGGCCGTGCACCTTGAACACGTGGTCTATGAACATCTTAGCGGTCTGCTCGGCCGTGGCCACCTTAGCGCACGGAATGAAGTGGGCCATCTTGGTGAACAGGTCCACTACCACGAGCACTGCCGTCTTGCCCCTTGAGCTGGGTAGATCTGTGACAAAGTCCAGGGCTACCCTCTCCCACGGTACGAACGGTGTCTGTAGCGGTTCCAACAGGCCCGCCGGCGGCTGGTGCACAGGCTTAGCCCTTTGGCAGGTGTCGCACCTATTGACATAGTCCGCGACATCCCCCCGCATCTTAGGCCACCAAAAGTCTCTGGCTACTAAGTCCACCGTCTTCTCCTTGCCGAAGTGCCCCGCGCTGGGCGCGTCGTGCAGCTGTTGCAGGACCTTCGCGCGGAGGCTGTCTCCTGGTACGTAGAGGACTCCCTTGCGTAGGAGCAGGCCGTCTCGCACTTGGAATTCGTCGCCCCTCGCCTTGCCACTGCACACCTCCTCCATCTTGGCTCGGGCGAACGAGTCCGTTTGCAGCGCGCGGCGCACCGCGTCCAGGTCCACCGTGGCTGACGCGCATGCCCACGCCTGTGGTGTGAAAATGTGCTTGGCCGCCGCCGGTGCCTCCGCCTCCAGATACTGCGGTTTTCTGGACAGCGCGTCCGCCAAGACGTTGCTGTTTCCTGGGATGTACTCAATTCTGAAGTCGAAATCTGCAAAGAACTCCGCCCAGCGGATGTGTCGCTGGTTCAGGAACCTCGCCGTGCGCCAGTACTCCAAGTTCTTATGGTCTGTGCGGACCTGCACCGTGTGCTTGGCTCCGACGAGGAAGTGCCGCCACGCCTTGAAGGCTGCATGTATGGCCAGCAACTCCCTGTCCCAAATGGTGTAGTTCTGCTCCGCTTTGCTGAGTTTTCTGGAGTAGAAAGCGCACGGCCTCCAGTCCCCCTGGTGGTCTTGCTGCAACAGAACGGCTCCCACGGCCCTGTCTGAGGCGTCCGTCTCCACTCTCATGGGCCTGCTGGGATTTACGTGCAGTAGGTTCTCTTCGGAAGCGAAGAGCTGCTTGAGCTTCTGAAAGGACTGCTCTGCCTGCTCCGTCCAGATGAACCTCTTCTTCTTGGAACTGAGGGTGTCGGTGATGGCCGCTGTCTGCATGGCGAAACCCTTGATGAACTTGCGATAAAAGTTGGCAAAACCGACAAACCTCTGTACTTCCTTCCTATTGCGTGGGCTCTTCCAATCCAGTACTGCACGTACCTTGGCACCGTCCATAGCCAGTCCCTTGTCGGACAGTTTGTAGCCCAAGAAATCCACCTCCGTCTTGTCGAACTGGCACTTCTCCAGCTTGGCGTACAGCCTGTGCTCCCGCAGCCTCTGCAGAACTTCCCTAACATCTCTCTCGTGAGCCTCCGGCGATTCCGAGAAGATTAGGATGTCATCCAGGAAGCAGACGCACTTCTTGTAGAGGAGACCCGCCAAGACATGATGCATGAAGGCTTGAAAGCAGTGGGAACCATTTTTTAATCCAAAAGGCATAACTCTGTATTCATAAGTGCCCAGCGGCGTAAACATGGTTGTTTTCCACTCGTCGCCTTCCCGTACGCGAATGAGATTGTACGCTCCGCGCAGATCCAACTTGGTAAAGATGCGACCCTTCCTCACTGTCGCCAGCAGGTCATCGATCTTGGGCATAGGGAATGCTGAGGGCTTGGTCTTGAGGTTCAAGAAGCGGAAATCAACGACCAGCCTCTTTTGGGGCGTGTCCCGCTTCTTTACAAAGAACACGGGACTGCCTCCTGCCGCCTTGGACTCCCGGATGAATCCCCGCTTTAGGTTGTGATCTATGAACTCCCTGAGCTCTTGCAATTCATCCTCAGACATGGAGTACAGTTTCCCCGTCGGGAGCGTCGCCCCGGGCAGGAGGTCGATCTTGCAGTCGTAAGGTCTGTGGGGTGGCAGCTTATCCGCCTCTTTCTCGCAGAAGACCTCCAAAAACTCCTTGTATTTGTTAGGCACCGCGTGCAACATGCCCAAGTTCAACTGTGGTCCATCCTCGTGCCCCTCATCTTCCAAGTCCGCCAGGATGCAGTGTTCTGCGCAGTAAGAGGAGCCGAAGGTCAGTTGCCGCTGGTACCAAGCTAATGCCGGGCTGTGCCTATCCAGCCAACTCATTCCCAACACTATGGGCGTGTCTGACAGGCGGGTGACGTTGAAGCTGATGACCTCACGGTGGTTTCCAATGCGCATCACCATTGGCGGCGTCTGCTGTAGCACTTGCCCTCCCAGTAGCTCCCTGCCGTCCACTGTGACGACTTTCAGAGGTACCGCCGCTGGCAGAAGGGCTATGCCATGTTGCTGGAGGAACTGCATGTCTATAAAATCTGCATTGCTCCCCGAGTCGACGGTGATGGGAATTTCCACAAGTAGCCCATTGGGGAGCTGAAGGGATGCGGTGAGCTGCACTACTGGTTTGGGTGGGAGGGGGTCGGTGGGCTGTAAGATCCCTGGGGATTGCTTCACTGACTTGTCTGGCTGGTCCCCAGAGACGCCATCTCCAGCCAGACAGTGGAGTTTTCCTGCTGCGACTCCCTCTGCTGAATTGCGTCTGTTACTGTCGCTGCGGCTGCAGTATGCTTGTGAAACCGCTGGGGACACTCTTTTGCCATATGCTGAGCACTGTCGCAGATGTAGCACTTCCTGGTTCCTCTAGGAGGCTTCATCTTGACTGCTCCCGGAGTTAGGGCTCCGACTGTGGAGTGAGCCTTAGCACCACCTATCTCCATCGGCTCCTCTCCCCCTCCCAGCGGAGGCATGGATCGAGCGCGCGCCGCCTCCTTGGGGAAGGGAGGCAGTCCTCTCGCTGGCGTGCGTCCCAAATGCCCTTCCTCCCTGCCCCAAGGGCGTCCTTCCAACCGAACCCCAATGGAGAGTGCCCGTTCCACCACTTCCTTGGTGGTTTGGGGTCTTCCCCCCCTTGCGATCTCATCTTTCACAGCTCCGCTCAACCCCTCCCAGAACAGGTCTCTGACGACAGGCCATTCTTTCTCCCAGGCTAGTACATTCACCAATCCGAAAAAACGTGAATGATATTGCCTCACAGTGGCTTTACCTTGTCTTAGTCCGTGAATCTCCCTCCTAGCGATATCCACATCAATCTCAGATAAAAAACACGCATCCATCACTTTAATGAAGGCAGCCGCATTTTGGAGGGCTGGATCCTTGTCTCTCCATAGATTGCGCAGCCACGATTTTGCCTCCCCCCGCAAATGCGAAATAATAAATCCCACTTTCTCTCCCTCATTTTTAAAGTCTTTGTCAAGCAGCTGCAATGCATAAATCACATCTGCTCTGAAGTTAGGATACTCCTGCAGGTCCCCATTGAAGTGAGATACCAGGCTCCCTCCTCTGTTTCCCAGCCCAATCCCTTCTGGTCTGGTGGCTGGTAGCCTCTGTGTACTTAGCACTTCTAACCTGGTTCGCAGATCCTGGCAGGCAGCAGCTGCTTCCTGTTCTTTCTTTCTGGAAGCCGCAATTTCTGCAGTCAACTGCGTCACTGCGTTTTGCAAACTCGCTATCCTCTCTTCGGTAGTCATTTCCCTGTTTTTCGTGAGCTCGCGAAGCACCAATCTTCACCCCTCGCTGCTTTCCCGCACTCCACGAGGTTGCAAAATTGGTGAAAATGGCGAGAGGGGACTTACTGTCAGGACTGCCGCTAGGTCCCAGCTCACAGAGGACCAACGCCCAGTGGATATTATATACAAAAGTCTTTATTGAAGTTTAGTTTCCATTTCCAAGCTCTGGGCGCGCAGGCCCACGTCTTAACGCTAGACCGGCTAAGTCCCCTCTGACTCACTGCTCCACCCACACCAGTTTAAGATTCTAGCCCGGCTCCACCTCTTGCGCTGCTCTTTCCTGCGTTGGGTCCTTCTGCCCTCTGGGGTTCCCTCCTTCCTGGACTCCTCTGACGCGGAGCCTCCTGAGTCTTGCCCCTCCCTCCGGCGGGCTTTAGGACCTGGCTCCCTTCCCGGGCTCCCCGCTGTGCCGCGCTCCTGTACATTTGAACTTGGCGCGCGCGCCCAGCCGGTGACTTTCCTTCTGACCGTTTCCCCGCTTCCTGATGTGGGTGTTGCCAAACCTGACTCCTCTCCTCCCTCTGGTGGTGAGGACACTGGTCCCGACTCCTGGGACTCCCCCTCCCCACTGCGCTCTGGTGGAGACGCTGGCCCTGATCTCCAGCTGCTGTTCAGAGACTCCCCGCTGGCCCCTCCCTCTTGAGGTTTCTCCCTTGGAATCTCCCTTGCTCTGGCCACCGGCGCTCCCTTCTGTGAGTCCTCCGATTCGCTAGAGAGGCTTGTGGAATAACTCTGGCCACTGTCACTGCCTGCGCCCCCCTCGTACTCCTCCTCCTCACTCTCCATTTGCTCCCCCTCCTGTGTCTCTCCTTCTGAACCCCTGACAGCGATGTTTCCTTGAGCGGACTCAAGCCGTGCCCCCCCCCGCCGCCCGCCCGCTCGCTGCCGGAGACAGCTGCAGGTTGTAGGGAGGTTGTTACCTCACTCCGCGGATCCCCTCAAAGTCCCACTCTTCTGTGGGATTTTTTTTGGGGGGTGTTGAGTCCAAAACACTCTCCCCCACAGCCCAGAGCAGCCCCGAACCAGTTGCCTTTATGAGGACAACTCATATGGCGCTGCCATTCTGAGTGGAAAACAGACCAGAAGCTGTTTTTGGCCAGTATACCATTACAGATTTTACTTCCTCATCTTTTGTTTCCCATTCCAGCAACAAATTATACATTTTTGACAGAACTTTTTCATTATTTTCCAACAATTTTTTCTGCAATCTCAAAAATTCTTTAACAAAATCCATTCCTTTATTCAACCTAAAAATGTCATTTAATTGATGGTATTGGAGTCAATCAGTTAACAGATGTCTTATGTCTTCAAACTTTTTTTTACTTTCAACTGATTTTCCTCCTCAGTTAACAACTCTCTAAATGTTGCCTATTATTTTTCCTTTTTTTTTAACTGACAACACTTCTAATGGCGACAGCCACCATGGGGTTTTGTTCTCTAATAAATTATTATATTTTCCCCAAACTACATAAATTGATTTTCTAATAATATGGTTTAGAAATCTCCTGTGAACTTTAGCTTTTCCATACCAAAGATATGCATGCCACCCAAATCTATTATCATGACCTTTCAGATCTAAGATATCTGGATTCCTCAATGTCATCTATTCTCATAGCCAACAAAGGTGGAACACCTCACAATATAATTTTAAATCCAGTAGGGCGAATCCACCTCTTTCTTTAGCATCTGTTAATAATTTATAATTTATACTTAATCCTAAGTTTCTTCCCCTGCCAAATAAATTTGGATATATTGCCATTGTTTGAAGAGTCTGTTCCATTGATTTTCGGTATAGATTGAAATAGAAATAACATTCTTGGCAATATTCTTCCCCATGATGATAATTTCTTTCTTCCCCATATTTCCATATTTCTTTTTATGTCATTCCAAACTTTTATATAGTTATCTTTAAAAATGTTTATATTCTTTGTTGTCAACCACACCCCTAAATATTTCACCTTAATATCCATCCCCAACTCTGTTAGCTTTCTCAGTTCGTTTTCTTCTGTTCCGTCATATTTTTTACCAGAAATTTAGTTTTATTTTTATTAAATTTGAAACCTGTGACTTAGCCAAATTGGTTAATCTTATCCAATACCCCTGGTATATTTCCCAAGGGGTTTTCTACCATTACCAGGTCATCCGCAAACGCCTTAAGTTTGTATGATCTGTGTCTCACTGTAATACCTTTAATATTTTTGTCTGCTTTTATGTTCCTCACCAATGTCTCCAGTACCCGAATAAACAACAATGGGGACAGGGAACAACTCTGCCTTGTTCCTTTCATATTTCTGTTACATATTTCTGTTACTACATTATTTACTATTAACTTTGCCTGTTGGTCTGAATAAATTGCTTCTATTTAGCTTCTAAGAAAGGATTGCCCAAAATTCATCATTTAAAAAAAATAATTTTAAACATCCACAAAATCTTATCTGTCAGGGTGATTGGTGGGTGCTAGCAGAGATAACAGCCTGGAACTGGAGGCCCCTCAACTGTCCTCAGGTCCAGTAATGGACCACTTTGACCGGATATCCCCAGCTGATGTGGACAGACTCCTCCGATCTGGAAAGCCCACCACCTGTCCTCTTGACCCGTGCCCGTCTTGGCTGATTAGAGCATGCCCAGACGAGGTGCAGGCCCCCCTAGGGGATATAATCAATTTGTCCCTTGGCACCAGGACATTCCCAGGGAAACTGAAGGAGGCAGTGGTGCGCCCGCTCTTAAAGAAAACATCATTAGATCCCTTAAATCTATGAAATTACCGCCCAGTTTCAAATCTTCCATTCCTGAGTAAGGTGATTGAAAGAGCGGTTGCTGAACAGCTTGGTGGGTTTCTGGATGAAACATCGGCTCTGGATCCATTCCAGTCCGGCTTCCGCGCTGGTCATGGGACCAAGATGGCGCTGGTTGCCTTAACAGATGATCTCTGCAGGCAGCTGGATCGTGGCGGGTCGGGGCTGCTGATTCTTCTAGACCTGTCAGCAGCCTTCGACATGGTCGATCACGAACTCCTGGACCACTGCCTTGCCGACGTGGGGATCCAGGGCACAGTCCTTCAATGGCTGCGCTTGTTTCTCTCTGGTCGGGGACAGAGGATGGCGCTTGGGGGGTAACTGTCATCGTGTCACTCCTTGGTGTGTGGAGTGCCTCAGGGTGCGATACTCTCCCCAATGTTTTTCAACAACTTTATGCGCCCCCTCGCCCAGCTTGGGCTGGGTTGCCATCAGTATGCTGATGACACCCAACTCTATCTGTTGATGGATGGCCATCCTGACTCGGCCCCAGACACACTGATCAGATGTTTGGAAGCTGTGGCTGGATGGTTACGTAGAATCATAGAATCATAGAGTTGGAAGAGACCACAAGGGCCATCGAGTCCAACCCCCTGCCAAGCAGGAAACACCATCAGAGCAGTCCTGACATATGGTTGTCAAGCCTCTGCTTAAAGACCTCCAAAGAAGGAGACTCAACCATACTCCTTGGCAGCAAATTCCACTGTCGAACAGCTCTTACTGTCAGGAAGTTCTTCCTAATGTTTAGATGGAATCTTCTTTCTTGTAGTTTGGATCCATTGCTCCGTGTCCGCTTCTCTGGAGCAGCAGAAAACAACCTTTCTCCCTCCTCTATGTGACATCCTTTTATATATTTGAACATGGCTATCATATCACCCCTTAACCTCCTCTTCTCCAGGCTAAACATGCCCAGCTCCCTTAGCCGTTCCTCATAAGGCATCGTTTCCAGGCCTTTGCCCATTTTGGTTGCCCTCCTCTGGACACGTTCCAGTTTGTCAGTGTCCTTCTTGAACTGTGGTGCCCAGAACTGGACACAGTACTCCAGGTGAGGTCTGACCAGAGCAGAATACAGTGACACTATTACTTCCCCCTGTTAAAATTCATCTTGTTTGTTTTGGCCCAGTTCTCTAATCTGTCAAGGTCATTTTGAAATGTGAGCCTGTCCTCTGGGGTGTTAGCCACCCCTCCCAGTTTGGTGTCATCTGCAAATTTGATCAGGATGCCCTTGAGTCCATCATCCAAGTCGTTGATAAAGATGTTGAATAAGACCGGGCCCAAGACAGAACCCTGTGGCACCCCACTAGTCACTCTTCTCAAGGATGCAGAGGAACCATTGATGAGCACCCTTTGGGTTCGGTCAGTCAGCCAGTTACAAATCCACTGAGTGGTAGCATAGTCAAGACCGCATTTTACCAGCTTCTTTACAAGAATATTATGGGGCACCTTGTCAGATGCCTTGCTGAAATCAAGGTAGGCTACATCCACTGCGTTCCCTTCATCTACCAGGCTTGTAATTCTGTCAAAAAACGAGATCAGGTTCGTCTGAAATGACTTATTTTTCAGAAATCCATGCTGACTATTGGTGATCACAGCAGTCCTTTCTAGGTGCTCACAGACTGTTTGCTTAATGATCTGCTCCAGAATCTTCCCTGGTAATGATGTCAGACTGACTGGGCGGTAATTATTTGGGTCCTCTCTTTTCCCCTTTTTCAAAATAGGGACAACATTTGCCCTCCTCCAGTCTGCCGGGACTTTGCCTGTTCTCCAGGAATTCTCAAAGATGACTGCCAGTGGTTCTGAGATCACATCTGCCAGTTCTTTTAATACTCTTTGGATGCAGTTCATCTGGCCCTGGAGACTTGAATACATCTAAGCTAGCCAAGTATTCTTGTACTATCTCCTTAGTTATTCTGGGCTGTGTTTCCTCTGTTGAATCATTTGCTCCAAATTCTTCAGGTCGGGCATTGTTTTCTTTATCGGAGAAACAAAAAAAAAATCCTTCCAGTAGCACCTTAAAGACCAACTAAGTCAGTTCTTGGTATGAGCTTTCGTGTGCATGCACACTTCTTCAGATACACTGTTTATCGGAGAAGACTGAGGCAAAAAAGGCATTGAGGAGTTCAGCCCTTTCTGTGTCCCCTGTTTGCATTTCACCATCTTCTCCTCTGAGTGACCCCACTGTTTCTTTGTTCTTCCTTTTGCTACGAACATACCCATAAAGCCTTTTTTGTTGCTTTTAACCTCTCTAGCAAGCCTGAGTTCATTCTGTGCTTTAGCTTTTCTGACTTTGTGTCTACACGTGCTGGCTATTTGTTTGAATTCCTCTTTGGTGGTTTCCCCCCCCTTTCCATTTTTTGTACACATCCTTTTTTAATCTTAACTCAGTTAAAAGTTCTTTAGATAGCCACCCTGGCTTCTTTAGGCACCTTCCATGTTTCTGTCTCATTGGTATTGCCAATCTTCACAGAACTCTAGCCCAATGGTTGCCATCAATTTGATTTGAATTAATTTTATAATGAAATGATTTTAGAATGTTGTACTATTTTATTGTTGTTAGCCGCCCCGAGCCCTGCTTCAGCTGGGGAGGGCGGGATATAAATAAAATTTATTATTATTATTATTTATTTGTTCTTTAACAGAAGGTCATTTACTGTCTGAATCGAGTCGATATGGCCTGCAGATTAATTGGGTTTTAAGAAATTTGTATACTCGCTGCCTAATGGATGTTTGAATCTCCAAACACCTGTCAATTAAAATTCTCAACCTTGGTTAGTTAGAAGAAAGTAACAGGTAGTTCCTTAGAATTAATTTTCTTTTTTATTCTGTCCATATATGGTGAGACCACCCCATTCAAATTTCCCAGCAAAATCATTTTTTGGTCCATAAACTCATTTTCTCTTCTATAAAATTCTAATTTTCTCTCATTTGGTGCATAGATTCCCACAATCACCATTTTTCCTCCTTGGGACATCACCTGAACAACTATCACTCTTCCCTGAACAACTATCACTCTTATTCGCCACATCTCTTGCATACATATTATATCCAATTTTTTTTATTTAACATATATTCTGTGTTTTTTTTTCTTTTTATCATTTAGTCCGTTTCCATTCCACATTAAAATTTTCAGCTCCATCTTCCTTTAATTTTTTAATTTATAAAAAAATTAAATACAAATTAAATCTTCTTGTACATTATTTTCATCTTTATTTCCTCCACTACAGCCTCCAACCACT
Source organism: Podarcis gaigeae (assembly GCF_964106915.1). Taxonomy (NCBI): domain Eukaryota; kingdom Metazoa; phylum Chordata; class Lepidosauria; order Squamata; family Lacertidae; genus Podarcis; species Podarcis gaigeae. Next base: position 505,640 of record NC_139692.1, on the reverse strand, counting down.
CCTTCAATTCTTCCCCTGGTTGAGGTCTCTTCCCTCCTCATTCTTTTTGATATCTTCTCCAAAACTTATCTGCTTCTGCCGGGTCTCTGCATCTGTACTTTTTCCCTTTATATTTTAAGACGTATCCTCAAGACTTGTGTTTTTTTTGTTTAAGTCCTGTACTGATTTTTCCAAAACTGTTGTTTTTGTTGACAGTTCTTTTATCTGTACAGATATGTCCTCCATATTTCCATCCATTTTAGTCTTAAGAGCCTTAGTTTGTTTCCTAATGTCCTTCTTCAGATCTAAAATTAAACCTGCAATTTCAGTCTTACAACCTGTATCCTGAGCAGATCCTCTTCTTCCTTGAGTTAATAATAATAATAATAATAATAATAATAATAATAATAATTTATTTATACCCCGCCCTCTCTGGCCAGAGTCAGCCTCAGGGCAGCTAACACCAGTAAAATTACAATAAAAACATAATAGGGAAAATACAATTTAAAATAGAGGTTAAAAATACAATTTAAAATGCAGCCTCATTTTAATAATAACCCATAGATCAAAACCATAAGGGGAGGGAAACATAAGTGTCAGACTGAGTCCAAACCAAAGGCCAGGCGGATCAGCTCTGTCTTGCAGGCCCTGCAGAAAGATGTCAAGTCCCGTAGGGCCCTAGTCTTTTGTGACAGAGCATTCCACTGAGTCGGGGCCAGTACTGAAAAGGCCCTGGCCCTAGTTGAGACCAATCTAACCACCTTGCGACTTGGGACCTCCAAAATGTTGTCATTTGTGGACCTTAAGGTCCTCCGCAGGGCATACCAGGAGAGGCGGTCCCGTAGGTACGTAGGTCCTAGGCCGCATAGGCCTTTAAAGGTCAAAACCAGCGCCTTAAACCTGACCCTGTACTCCACCAGGAGCCAGTGCAGTTGGTAAAGCACTGGATGAATGTGATCCCATGGCAAGGACCCCTTAAGGAGCCTCGCCGCGGCATTCTGCACCCGCTGGAGTTTCTGGGTCAGCTTCAAGGGCAGCCCTGCATAGAGCGAGTTACAATAATCAAGCCTGGAGGTTACCGTCGCATGGATCACTGTGGCCAGATCAGGGCAAGAAAGGTAAGGGACCAACTGCTTAATACGGCGAAGATGAAAAAATGCCACCTTTGCTGTGGCTGCAACCTGCGCCTCCATGGAAAGGGAGGTGTCGAAGGTTACACCCAAGCTCTTGACAGAAGGCGCTGGCACTGATTGAGCCCCTGCAAGAGATGGGAGTTGGCCCCTCAACCCCATGCCGTCCCGACCCAGGCAGAGGAGCTCTGTCTTTGAAGGATTTAATTTCAACCGGTTCCCACGCAGCCATCCAGCCACAGCTTCCAAGCATCTGGTCAGTGTGTCCGGGGCCGAGTCAGGGCGGCCGTCCATCAACAGATAAAGCTGGGTGTCATCAGCATATTGATGACAACCCAGCCCAAAGCTCTGGACAATCTGGGCAAAGGGGGCACATAAAGATATTGAAAAGCATCGGGGAAAGGATTGCGCCCTGCGGGACTCCACACACCAAGGAGTGCCGCGGCAACAACTCCCTCCCTAGAGCCACCCTCTGTCCCCAACCTGAGATAAAGGAGCACAGTCATTGTCTGACTGTGCCCTGAATCCCCACGTCGGCAAGGTGGTGGTCCAAAAGTTCATGATCGACAATGTTGAAGGCTGCTGACAGGTCTAAAGGAATCAGCAGTTCTGACCCACCTCAATCCAGCTGCCTGTGGAGATCATCTCTTAGGGCGACCCAAGCCGTTTTGGTCTCATAACCAGGGCGAAAGCTGGACTGAAATGGATCCAGAGTTGGTGTAGTTGTTGAGCTTCCTGCTCCAGACAGTGGTTTATTTGCTGCCATATTTTTTTATTCTTATTTCCTTTATTATTATTGTCCTGTGTCATTTCTTCCAACCTCAATACTTCACCTCCTATCTCCCCTCCCTATGTCTAATGGATGAGGTAGCTAGGTATAGAGGAGGTATTCCAAAAATAGAATCAGGTCTGTGTAATAGCTCCTTCTAACTACTAGGTGGCTTCCCTATTCTTTCTCTTCTTCCCCTTCCCCCTCATCTGCTCTTTTTAACTTCTCAGTCTGCCTGCAGTAGATAAGGAAGCCTGTTCTCAAAACAATTTTGTTTTCCTGACCAAAGTCCTGGATGTTAATTGTAATCCACAAGGGGGGTAGATTCAGTTGAACAATACTGGTAAATATAAGGAAAATGTAAAAACGGCAAAAGCAATCCAATCTATCAAACAGGAAATATACAAAATATTATCTTCAGTTCTTCTACGCCTAATCCAATTTTCACCCCAATCGCTGGGAAATGGGGGAAGTGGAGTTACCTCCACCAAACAGGGCAATGTATTACCAGAAACAAAGCAAAAAGAAAAATAGTATTTCAACTCCCAGTTGAGTCTAATCCACTTTTTGCTGATTTTCCTTACACACAGTTCTACAGGAAAAAGGAAACTGTTTTACACTGACACATAGAGACTATAGCTTCGCCCATGGTTTCAACCTTATATCCATTGTTTTAAAAGTCACTTTCTGCTGGGTATTCTAATAAAAGACACTGTTCATTTCGCTGCACAAACTTTTTAATAGATAAGGCACCCTTGAGGCAAGGTGAGGCAACTGCCTCAGGTGGCAGGATCCCCAGGAGCAACTGGTTGTGATGTAGATATTTATTCACACTTATTCCTGATGCAAATCTTCACTCTCACTTTCTTCCCTGGCGGGGAGCGGAGCACCAGTTTGTGGTTCACCTCAGGTGCCAAAATGTATTGGACCAGCTCAAGGGGTTCCTCATTGGGCAAATCAGCCTGGAGGTAGAAAATGCATAAATCTGGGTGTCTTTGTCTTCCCCACAACATCATACCACCTTTGGCATGATTTTCTGTGCTATGGAAGCTTTTCTCTACTGCCTATTGCCCACAGGCAGGCCAGCGGCATCAAGTCCTTCAGCAGCTGCAGTATAAAAGATTTCCGGAATTTTCTGGAGTCTGGAGCATCGCAGTGCCTCTTGAACAAGCCACGCATGGATCTCATGTACAGAGCCCCCTACTGTGGAAACAAAGTGGTGGAAGACGGGGAGCAGTGTGACTGTGGCACAGCAAAGGTTTGTTAGAAAAAGAAGCCAGAAAGAAGAGCAAATAAAGGAGAGCGAGCTAACGGTGACTTAAATAAGCCACATCTGTGCCTTCTCAGTGGTGTTCCCCTGTTTGCGGAATGCACTCTTAGTGAGGGCCTCAATCTCCCTCGTTATTAACTTTTAGGAGAAATTTTAAAACATTCCTCCTGTTCACCCAGACATTTGATCGCTGAAATATCTGTCCTTAGCAGCCTAGAAGTCATTAGTTTTGAGAATTGCTTGTTGCTTTTAAGAGTTTTAAAGGTTTTTTAAAAAAGTTCTAATAGTATTGTTTTAGCATTGACATGTTTGCCATGCTGGAATCCTTTGGTGGAAGGTTGAGAAAACAAATGTAATAAATAAATGAAACATGAAAAATAAATGTTTTAAATACAGTTAACTTGTCACTCAGTTTATTTATACCCTGCCTTTCTTTCATCATGAAAACCAAGACAGTTCCTAGGCTGTTTCCCATCCAGACCCACATGGGCATAGCCCCCCCCCCCCCGCAACTACACCCATGCAGACACAGTTCCCCTTCAGTGGGAGAAGGAAAAAAATAACTGGTCCCACACTGACACATTGACAGCCACGACATAGGATGCTGTGCAGTTTAGCACTTAATTGCAATGCAACACAGTCGATAGATAAACCCAACCCAGGGAGAACATAGCTCAGATGCTAAGAAAGGGCAGCAAAAGACCATGTACACTTTTAGGTCACAAGGGGAATGCTGGTGAGAGAGGCAATTTGCACAAAACAACTTGGCCTTCCTAACTTCCACACTTTTCCAGCTGCCTGAAAAGGTCTCTGCCTTAGGTGTTCAGTTTGTATTACTTTAAAACCTATGTATGACTGTTTTTTGTACTGTTCAAAAAACTATTTTAGCTGTTTTTATATGTCTGTTACCACCTCAAGACATGTATGTAAAAGGTGATTTCTGAATGATAATAATAAAGTCTATCTGAACTTTGCCTTGGAACTCCAAACATTCTGGTGGGGCTCAAGCTACCTCCTCTGTCCCTTTCCTGGGATTGGAAGCCTCTGGAAGCTGCTGCTGCCTACTAGTGTTTGTGGAACCCATTGGCAAAAGGAATGTTCCCTTCCTGGATGGATCTTGAAATCTCACCCCAGGGAAGGCTGTGTGTGTGGTTTGCACAGTCCCCCGTGTCCAGGAAGTATTGTGTGCTGTGTGTCTTTCTCTTCTTCCTCCCTTTTCAGATGTTATGCAAGCCAGAAGGAAGGCCTGGGGACTGTCAGTGTTATTTATATTTATTTTGGCGTTTTTTGTACCACTTAATCAGATTGCCAGATACAGTGGATAAAACAGAAAGCTTACTTAAAATGCCTGCTGATAATTGCTGAAAATTTTGGGGTTGCCAGGGACAGGTCTTTCAGCCATCAAATGCCCAAATTGAAACAGGAGTATTTTAAAAAAATTCCTAAAAGCTGATGATGAAGGAGATTGACACCCCATTAGGGAGGACGTTACACAAATGGGGAGCCGCCACCAATAAGGCCCTGTCACAGGTCACCACCAGCTGGGATGCTTCCTTTGTGTGAGTTGAGTTTGCATAGTGGGGTGAGGTAGAGTAATGGAGTTGATCACCTGGCCCTTCCAAGTACTGGAGTTGATCACCTGGCCCTTCCAAGTACTGGAGTTGATCACCTGGCCCTTCCAACATTTCTCTCAAAGTGGACTGCAATGTGTCTATAGGTTCCTGACTCCTGCTATCCCATTTTCCCCCTTCCAGGAATGTGAAAGCAATCCATGCTGTGAGCCAAATTGTCTGTTGAAAAGAGGGAAAGCCTGTGCCCATGGTGATTGTTGCTGGTCGAGGTATTGCAGGGTAAGCTAGCCTCAAGCCTCATGCCCTCTTAGAGATGCCAGAGAATTCTGACAGAATCATCCATGTTCACTTGTTTGTCCCGTGTCCAGAATGGAAATCAGTCCAATGTTCACTGTTACTGTTGCTTTTGATTCACAAAACTGTTTACACCTCCTCCCCACTGTTTGTGTTTTGTTTCTTTTGCATTGGAATGAAAGACAGCAAAGTTTATGTAATTATTGGCCCATTTAGCTCAATCTTGTCTTCAGTGACCGGCAGGCACTCTCCAGGGTTTCAGACAGGGGACAGCCTCAGCCCTACCTGGAGATACTGAGGATTGAACCTGAGACCTTTTGTGTTCAAGCTATTCCCCAAAGCAGGATTGTAGGATGGTGAGGGATGCAGAGCAAATTTTGAATATGGAGGCAAGTTCAAGAAATCTGAAGGAAACCAATGAGATATATAAAGCCCACAAGCAGCCTCCAGAGGGCCTTTGCTGAGGAATAGGATCCATGGTTAAGATGCAGAATATATGGAGACAGTGGATAGAGAGTTTCTCTTTCATAATGCTAGAACGTGGAATCACCCAGGTGGATTGTTTCTTTGATGGAGTTGTAATACAGCGAGATGGTCATACTATTGATGTATGGAAGGGATCAGATTTCTTGTTTTATGTAATTTCAGTCTATTCAGTGGGTATTGTTATTCATACAAATCTGTGTTATGTATTTTAAGGGTGTGAACAAAACATGTTTGAAAGAACAGTAGGCTTAAACAGTCCATCATTAGGGAGCAGGCTGGACTCCCTTCTCCTTGGTCACATGAATGTGAAGCTGGGATGTGACACTATTTCATTAGCCAAATATAAAGGTAAAGGACCCCTGACAATTAAGTCCAGTCACGAACGACTCTGGGGATGCAGCGCTCATCTCGCTTTACTGGCTGAGGGAGCCGGTGTTTGTCCACAGACAGTTTTTCTGGGTCATGTGGCCAGCATGACTAAGCTGCTTCTGGTGCAATGGAACACCAAAACCAGATCAGCACACGGAAACACCATTTACTTTCCTGCCGGAGCGGTACCTATTTATCTACTTGCACTGCATGCTTTTGAACTGCTTGCTGCTATTTCTAGGGATTGTTTTGTGGATTTTACAAAATTGCATGCTTTTGTTTTAATGTGTTCCTTTACCTGTGCTTATGCTCTTGAGAACTGTTCTAAGTTGCAAGGAAACGTTTTGTGTGCTTTCACTGAGCAGCTGACAATTACTATTGTCTATTACATGTCTATTGCATAAATACTATTGCAATTACAATTATTAGCAGAAACAACAAAAACAACCCTGTTTCCCACCCCTGCACCACTTCACAGAGTGCTGGAAACAATGCTGATGTGATGGCAGGATCCCCCCCCCCCCCAGTCTTGGCCACACATTATCAAGGAGAAGGTAGCATCCACATACTTGAGATCTAAGTATGTGCCAAATTGCCTGCAAAAATGAATGTCTCAGAGGCCTGAAATGCAACTCAGAGCTTTCCTTTCTCTTTTCTTCCTGCCAGTTGAAAGCAAAAGGCACATTATGCAGAGGCACTAAAGATGAATACTGTGATCTGAAGGAGTACTGCAATGGTACCTCTGCTGAGTGCACAGAGAATTTTTATGTCCAGGATGGACAGAATTGTGAGGGGGAGACAGGGATTTGCATGGAAGGAACATGCCAAAGTGCAGATTTGTGGTGCCGCAAAGTATTTGGAAAAGGTAACTAAAAGCAGTTCTTTCTCTCATCTCTCCTTTCTGAACAGCCCTTCTCTCTTTCCTTCTCTGTCCTTCATTCCCCACACCTCACCCAGTATTCAGACTAGAAGATTTTGATTTTTAATCTGGCAGATTTCAAGAGATGCAGCAGTCTCCTTGAAGTGGCTGTGTACATTACTCATGCATCCCTTTTCAGGGACTGGCAGGGGTAGCAAAGAGTGTTCTGAGGTGTCTGACAGGCCATTACAGAGCATTATGTCCCCAATCTGCAGCCTCAGGAAAGAGAGCAATGGGATTGTGGGGCCTCTCTGTCTGCTTATCTGAAAGACCCAACAGGTTTGGTTCCTCCCCACTGAATCATTCCATTCTAGCTACCGTATTTTTCCATCTATAAGACGGCGCCATGTATAAGACGCCCCCATGTATATTTTTGGGGACTCAGATTTAAGAAAATGGGGGGAGATGGCCCAGAGTATAAGATGCCCCCTAATTTTTGACATTTTTTAAAAGGGGAAAAACCTAGTCTTATACACGGAAAAATACGGTAATCATTAGAAGAATGTCGTAAGTTCCAAGAACTAGTACCTGAGCTTTCTTCCCCTCCACTTCCCTCACAATCCCTTTTGTCTTTTAGTTTGTAAGCCTGAGAGCAGGAACCATCTTATCAATGATATTTCTGTGCCATTCTGGAAACCTTTCGTTGTTGCTGCTGCCACTGCTGCTAAAGAATAGGATGGAAATGCTTCATATCAATAAATAATAACTCTGATCTATATTGCAGATTCAAAAAGTGGATCATCTCAGTGTTATGAGGAAATCAACAGTCAAAAGGACAGGATGGGACATTGTGGTTCCTCTGCCAAAGGATATGAGAACTGCCAGTGGCAGTACGTTCTGAACAAAAATTGAAATTGTGTGATGAGAAGGTCACACCACTAAGAGCATTTATGGAATACTGCCCAAAGCAGCGGTGTTTGTGCAGCAGGAAGTTTTGCAGGGTGGATATACAGGGTACAACTTATTCTGTCACACACCTGCACCTGATGTGTGCTAAAACTCATTTGAATCAGCATCACTTGACAGCATGATACAGAGGTCATAGTCCAGGCAAATGAGATGTGGTAAAACTACTAGAAATATGGCTCCCTCTTTCATGCAAAAGTCACAAATTTGGTTAAACTACTGTTATAACTGTTATATAGTGCCTGAGTTCTGTTCGACATAACTGGCAATCTGGTGTGTTCCAGTCCAGGACCAAAATAGCCTTCTCCTCAGCAGTTTTATGAGGAGCAAATTAGAACAGGTGCGAAAAAACTTTGGCCTTCCAGGTGCTGCTGCAGTACAATGCAGCAGCACTGGCCATTAACCATGTAGGCTGGAGCTGATTGGTGCTGTAGTTCATATTTCCAGGTCAATTCTAATAGAATCGTAGGGTCATGGAATTGTGGAGTTGGAAGCGTCCCAAGGTTAATCTAGTCCAGCCTCCTGCAATGCAAGAATCTCAGCTAAAGCATCTGTACAGATGGCCATCCAACCTCTGCTTAAAAACCTCCAAGTTCACAACCTCCCAAAGGAACTCCCAAAGTTCCACTGTGAGTTCTCACTGTAAGAAGGTTTTCCCTGGTGTTTTGTTGGAATCTCCTCTCTTGTAACTTGAATCTTATCCTCCAGAGCAGGAGAAAACAAGCTTGTTCCCTCTTCCATGTGACAGCCCTTGAGATGTTTGAAGATGGCTATCATATCTCCTCTCAGTCTCCTCTGTTCCAGGCTAAACATACACAGCTCCTTCAGCCATTCCTAATAAGGCTTGTTTTGAGCTATGCTCATGCAATTCCCTTTTTCAGGAATTCTGGCAATGAACCAACACTTTACCTGTAGGTTCTCCAATAGCTGTGTTATGGGAGATTCATTATTCTAGGCATCTGATATCACCTGTGAGTCCTCCCACACACCCATGCTTCTTTTGCAGGGACCTCAAGTGTGGCAAGCTGGTGTGTGAATATCCAGGTAAAAAGCCTTATGCTATCGAAAATGCAGCGATAATTTATGCAAAGGTGCAGAATCGCTTGTGTGTCACTTTGGACTACATGAAAGGGCCGGGAGTGAAGGACCCATTCTTGGTTCGTGATGGCTCCATCTGTGGGGATAATAAGGTAAGCGTCTGAAGCATGGATTCTGAAGCAGTCCCAACAGGTTTGATTTCTGGTCGGGATAGTGCAGTTCTGTTGGTGTGGACAAATTGCCAGGAATGTTGGGGTCTCTATCCTGCAAAAGTGAACTGGAGCAAACAACTGCTCTGGGATGTGGTGCAGCAAGGCAATGGGATGTGCATTTGCAAGGGTCTGGTATATTCAGTGGCGTGCTGTCTCTCCATGTTGCCGCTGGCTAGATCTGTCCATGAATTTGTTCAGTCCCTTTTAAAGTCATCAAAGCTACACACACACACACACATTTTCAAGTTTTCTATTTACACAACATACTTTTTTATCATGCATTGTACAGACTTCCCAACCTGTCACTATATGATATACCCCTGTACCCCTCATGAGGTTACAATTCCCAATTTTCTGGAAAGAGAGATTGACTGTTACATTGTTCTGGGAATTATAGCTCTGGAGTGGGAGGAGTAGGGATCTCTTAACTCTCAGCACCCTTAACAAAACTACAGCTCCCAGAATTCTTTGGGGAAGCCATAATTGTTTAAAGTGGTAGGTTCACGAACAACTCAGAACCCGAATGCTGCAAAGCCGGAAGTAGATGTTCCGGTTTGTAAACTTTGCCCCGGAAGCCGAACGTGCTCCCGAGCTTCCGTTTTTCCTGTTGCGCAGCAAATCTGAGTCCCCTGCATAGTAATTAAGCCTTTCCCTTCCCACTTCTGCCCTTGCACGGCTCGTTTGCATCCCCCCATTTTAATTTAAGCCATTCCCCTCCCACTTCTCCCCTTGCGCTGCTCATCTGAGTCCCCGCCCCCCCCGTCGTAATTAAAGCCTTCTGTTTCTGATTGCAGTGTTCTGAGGTAATACTTGATGCTTTTGTTTTTGCTATTTTTTGCGTTTTTGTTTGCATAACTTTTTCATGTTAGTGACTGTGGCTTGTTTTTCGTTTTATGACTACCATCAGTGCAGGTAAGGAAAAAATAATTATTTTAATTTTTATCATCTACAATACTGTCTTATTTATAGTACAGAACATTGATTATTGCTTTCATTTTATGGATCAGTGGTCTTGTTAGATAGTAAAATTCATGTTAAATTGCTGTTTTAGAGGTTGCTTTTCATAGTCTGGAACGGATTAATCCATTTTCCATTACTTTCTATGGGAAAGCATGCCTTGGTTTAAGAACGCTTTGGTTTAAGAACGGACTTCCAGAATGGATTAAGTTTGTAAAGCGAGGTACCGCTGTATTGATATGCATTTATGCTGTTCTGTTCTGAGTCACTTTGGGCACATTTATGTAGGAAAGCAGCATACAAATAGAAATAATAAATGCATATTACCTGTTAAAATGGAAATGATAGGGGTATATGGAAAAGGTGTACAATCCCCCTCTTTCCCTCTGCATGCAATCTGTCTCCCCTCCAGTCTCCTCTGTCAGTTACTTAGGTATGTATGTGTGTCCAGCCTCAAAGGGCCAAGGTCTCTCATGGCTATTATTCCATCTGGCTGCGTCTTTGCCTGAAGTGGTCCCAATTTTATTTTTTAGGTTTGCATGACCCAGAAATGTGTGGATAGGTCTGTATTAAAAACAACTTGTGATCCAGTGAAAAAGTGCAACAGGAAAGGAGTGAGTAAAAGCAACATTATTTTCCTAATAGTATCAGAAGTGTGGCATATTGCTTTGCAAATATGTTTAGCAGTCATCCCCTCTCCAGGGCTACGTGGGAAAAGCAGTTTTTCAAGGAGCAGCTTAGGAGGAGCTCCTTTTATTCAATTTATGCATCTCTTTACTCAGCCAGAATGAGACAAGTTACAGGGATAGCAACATACAAAATAATATAAAGATAGAATAAGAATCCTGATACCAATGCTGGTGTGCAGATACCTATAACATTTTTTTTTATTTATAATAATTTTTATTAAGGTTTTCCAAATTAAAACAAATTAAAACAAATTAAATCCAATTTATAAACTTTTTGCCAATAACCAGGACTTCCCCTCCCTACCCCCTCTTGTGTTCCAAATCTTCCAAATAAGCAATTAAATTCAACAAGTTCTTATCCCCAAATTACACTCATCATCAATAACCCAATTTATCCAAATTCCCATCCCCTAAGATCGATCTATTCCCTTCCACGAGTTCCCCCCTTTCAAGCATGGTACAGATGGAAATAATATAAATATGAATAGTGATTTTACAACCTTTGGATTCCAACTTTCCCTCCCCTCTTTCCCCTTTGCGTTTCACCTATCCCTCTACTTCTAATATCTTCCTGGAGTTCCCACATTACACTATGACCCTCAGGTTCTTTGCCAGTCTTTAATTACGAATGTCCAATCATAGAAGGAGTCTATCAAACGAGGGGCCCATTTCTTCTATCCAGGTTTTTATATCCAGGAGTAAAAACTCCAATTTTGTATCCATAAGCTTGTCAAACCTGGATATCCCAAATGTTCCCTCTCCCAGTTCTGTCCAGTTCTTGTTGTTTCCTTGTTCTTGTCAATCATTCTCCTCCTTTTTATTTCTCTGTTCTCCTACAGGAATGTTCTTTTTCCAAAAGTTTCTAGTGTCTCTGCAGGGGCTTGTTATTCAGAAGCAAAGCATTGCATCATGTTCCTTTCATTTTCCAACAAATAGTTCCATTGTTTCCTGTAGTGTAAAGACCTCTGTAGACAAAATAAAGTTCCATTCCTGCAGTTTCCCATGAGATTAAAAGTTCCATTCAACTGTTCAAGTTTCCTGTCAAAAACGCATGCAATATCCCTCAGCTCCTCTAGGTGGATTACAGTAGCAAAGTTCCCTTCCAGAATCACATCCACCAGTCCAAATAGCTTGTTAGCCCATATTTGAAACAGTTTATGTTCAATTTATAACAAATGTAACCGGCAAAGTCCTCATAACAAAGTCTCTATTTTAATCTTCCTTTTTGACAGCTCTTTGACAGCTGTCAAAACCTCCATTGCTCTTCTCCAGGCAGTTTCACGAATCGCTCCAGGGATTCCGGGGGGGGGGTTGCTTTTTTGAAACAATTCCACTTTTCTACTCCAGCTCAATCTTATAATTTTCCCTCGCGAAGTTGCTAATTCGGCGAGATAAGGTTACACTCGATCTTAGTTGTCCAGTCCTTTGTTTTGGCTCTTCTACAATTTAGGGGTGGGCTGACTTCCTTTTTTCCGCCTCCCCCGTTCGCTCCAAATTTTAAAAATTTATCCCTTTTTTTTTTTAGTCCATATTCCAATTACTCACGGGTTCTTCTTTAGATCCAAATTTTCAATAGAAGAAGTCAGCGCTCTCCGCCGAATGGCATGCGGCTGCGCTCGGCAGGGATAGCAGAGAACTCAAAGCACCACGCTTCTCCCCGGCACCCGATCCGTAGCCTTTAAAAAGGCTCCTTCACGAGTCGGGAGGGCGCTGACGGTGCCAGCCGAGTCTCCATGTCCACGGCCTCCTCTGGCCGTGGTTTTTAAGGGTCCCCGCATCGCCGGTGCGGTAGGACCCAGCCCCTGCCAAGCCGACTCCCTCCGGAGCTCGGAGGGAGTCCGCCATTCGGCGATTGCGCCGACCCGGAAGTCCCCTATAACATTTTTTTTAAAAAAGATTGATCTAGTATTTTCCCATCACACCTGCTGACCTTTGGCTTTCAAAATCCTGACATCTGGGTAGAATCAGTGGTGTAACCTAGGACAGGTCAAGGGGTGGAGCCGGGAGTCTAATGACCTCTAGTACGGTATTCTTGAACCTTGTTTCCCTAGGTTGCTATGTATTCAGTGGTCTGTGTTTGCCTTAGCTTGAGTGTGAGCTCCTGTGTTCTAATTCGATACATGATGTCCAATTACAGATATTTCAGGATTTGGGCCGCTGCCATTGCCCCTTGAATTCTGAGTCGCGATTCACAGCTTGGAAGTTTAGACAGCAAATCACGTTGGGAGTGGGAGTGGCCAAGGTTTCCAGAAATGTATATAAGCACTTACTTTGCTTCTGTTTCCCAGTTATGTAGTTCAATAAAGGTTCTTGCTGTTATCACTGTGTTTTGCCTCGTGGCAACCCACCTACACTTCACTGGCGATGGAGGTGGGATGCTAGGCTAGGTATACAGCCCTGGCTAGCTTCCACGAGCTGAAATCACTGCTGGGGAACCTTCGCCTCAGCTGAGCTGAAATCACTGACTGCAGCCACAAGGCAGATCACACAGAGCGAATATCATTGCCACCCATGGCCGCATTGAGGAATTTGACACCACGGTTACAGGGAAATGGGACTCCTATGCCACCTGGCTTGAGTTCTTCCTCATAGCCAGTAAGGTGACTGTCCCCGAAGTGAAGCGGGCTATGCTGTTCAGTGTGTGGGCCTGCTACATTTGAGATTGCCCAGGCTCTGGTGGCCCCAGCCAAGCTAAACAAGACAATGTTTGATGCAATAATGCTGAGGCTGAGGATGCACTTTGCCTGCCGGTATGCCTTCTACAAATGAGACCAGGCCTCAGGTGAATCTATTGTGGCCTTTGTTGCAGCTTTGCAGCAGGCCGCCTGCCACTGCAACATCAGTGACCTGGAGACAATGTTCTGTGACCGTATTGTGTCTGAAGCTACAGCGCCGTCTTCCAGGTTGCCTTAGATGAGGCCCTGACAGCAGAGACAGCTGACAAAACAACGAGAGAGACTCGCCAAGCGCACAGCCCACCCATGGCACGGAAGGCTGAGGCTGTGCATTCTGAGGAGATTGTGGACAGTGAGGAAGACGAGGAGGTCCTGAGACTGCTCCTTGACTCATCCAAGCGTTTTGGCCAACAGGGGTGCCTTGCACCAGTTGTGGGGGCCTACATGAACGCCAATCATGCTGTTTCCACGACGCCCAGTGTCGGCCATATTGCACACACCTGCCAAATGAAGGAGCAGCACATACCTCCAGCACACACCCGACAACCAATGTTAGGGATTGGGGAGGGTCGTCGTGGGATTTCACGTGTGGAAGAATGCCACACCATCACAAACTGTGCCTGCACAATGAGGCCAGCTACCATGTCTATTCAGAGTGTGCAGCAGCCTGACTTCTCAAGTCTCCAGGGGGTCCCATGCAAAATGGAGGTTGACTTTGGGTCAGTGCTCTCAATTATTTCTGCAGAGACGTACCGTTGCATCTGCCAGAAGGGGGAAAAACTGCAACCGTTTGAGGTGTGTGCCTGTTTGGGGCATCAGCACATTCGCAGTCAAGTTCAATCATTTTAGCAGACCCCTGCAGCTGGTGGTTGTTGATGGCCACCTCACCAGCCTCCTTAGCCTCAACTGGTTCGATGCACTGGGCATCCATGTCACTAGGGTGCAGCACACCAGCCAGTTCAGCTACGAGGCCATCTGTGATAGGTTCGCAGCTGTGTTTCATGGGGTGTTGGGGTGCAACAAGGGCCCACCAGTTGCACTGAGTCTCAACCTGGCTGTTGTACCGATTCACATGAAGGCTCGGTGGGTGCCATTTGCCCTGAGTTTCTTTCGTTTTGGCTGTTCAGCTGGAGAAGATGTCCGCTCGATCTCTGGGTTGATTTATGATGTTTTTCTACTAATTAAAGACTTCTTTAGATTAGCAAGAAGCCTGCATACAGTCTTTGATTTATCACTGACACAAGGCACCTTTCTGCTGCTGCAATACTCTGCTGAGAGCCAGGAAGAGAGCTTGATGCTCAGATCGGGACAGGGAAGTGTGCCGGGCTCCATTACATTCCTTACAGACCAGCATTCACCTGGTGACCTAAAAGTGAAACTAAAGAAGTGCCATGGACAGATCACTTCCTGGTGCAACTGGACTTCTCCGCGACCCTTCCCCTCTGCAGGGAGGTGGGACCGATTGGGATGGTCTGCCCCGCCACTTAATGGATCCAAATGGTTTCCAGAGAGTGGTAGGGGATGTTTTATCCCATGTTGATGGTCTTTCAGCTGATGGCCCATTGGAATGTGGAGTTAACAAGGGCTATTGACTGTTTGGCTCCGAAGCACCCTCTCCGATTGCATGGAGCCCGGACAGCCCTTTGGTTTTCCACGGATCTGAGGGCAATGAAACAATCGCTGAGATGGCTAGAGCACCAGTGGCGGATAACTCATTCTGAATCTGACCGGACACGGGTTGGCGCTCAATGTCAAGCCTACAAGTGGTGATAGTGACGGCGAAGAAGACCTTCTTCACTGCCTCTATTGCATCTGCAGAAAACAGCAGCAGGAGACTCTTTCAGGTGGTTAACAATTTAGCGGAACCACCTGCTCCATCGGGGCCCAGTACAGGCCACATGATCTCTTGCAATGGCTTTGCAAAGTTTTTTGCTCAGATTCAGGAAGAGGTAGACTCTACTGTGGGAGCAGGACTGGGGCGGGAGAGTGCTAGAGTCCTGTCTAGTCAAGTTGCGTGGGGTCAGTTCCAATCTGTTACCTCTGAGGATGTGGACAGGCTGCTTAGACGACTGAAACCAACCACCTATCTCCTTGATCCTTGCCCATCCTGGCTTATAAAAGCTAGCCGGGAAGGGCTGGGCGATGGGCTCTGCGGGGTAGTGAATGCTTCTCTCTGTGAGGGAGCCTTCCCAGACCCGCTGAAAGAGGCGGTTATCAAACTGCTTCTTAAAAAAACATCTTTAGATGCAGCCAATATGGCCAACTATTGCCCAGTCTCTAATCTTGTGTCCTGGATCTGAAGCCCGGATACATGGTGCGAGGCAGCGGTGCGGCAGGTGGCGGTGCTGCGGTGCTGTGTGGCAGTCAGCTCAGCAGGATCCCACCTTCGTCGCCAGTGAAATATACTCAGAGTCGCAAAGTGATTTCATGCTCTTTATTCAGCTCATAGTGGTGAGGAGGAATGGAAGTCCCCTCAAAGTATCTGCTTTATATACATTATTTACACAATGGGCTGCATGTGATTGGCTAATTCCGGTCTTCTCCTGTAGGCCAATCAGGTTGTGGATTGACTTCTATCTGGAGCTGGATTGGGTGGCTCCTGCCGACCAATCATACTGCTGCATTGTTCTAGGACCAATCAGACCACTGCATTCTGAATCCTATTGTTCCAGGACCAATCAGACTGCTGCATTTTGGATCCTATTGTTCTAGGACCAATCAGACTGCTGCAGTTTGGATCCTATTCAACTCAGTACATAACACCCCTCCCCTCTAAGTTCCAGTTCTGCCCGGGAGGTCGCATTCATAGTCCTCGAGGTACGCTGGCGGCCTACGTGTGCGTTGCGGCCTGGGGTGTTCCCTGCTCCGGGGTTCAGGTTCTGGCTCGTGTTCCAAGGATGCTGGCTGTGATGGAGCCGTTTGGTCTGGTGCAACCAGCTCACTCAATCGTGGTTCTCGTTCCGGTGTCCTTTCGGCCTTGCGTGTCCTTTCTGTATTTACTGATTCTGCCTCTCCTGCTGGCCCCTCTTGTTCTATGGGCCTCATTGCCCCACTGTTCCCTTGGGACTCCTCTGACCTGTCCTCCTCCTGGTTTTCTCCCGGGAATCGTCGCCATATCTGGTCGCAGTGGCGGCGCCAGCATTGCCCCCCATCCGTTAGCACCTCGTACGACACAGGGCCAGTGACCCTGGTGACTGTGGCGGGTACCCATGCAGGGCCTGCCCCAAAATTCTTTGCGTACACTGGGTCCTGGCCCATGAAGGTCCGGGGGTTCCTGCCTTCCCCCACCACTACCTCATCCTGAGCTCTATCGGGGTGAAGGCGGTCCAATCTGATTGCAAGGCGCCGACCCATTAGTAGTTCAGCGGGGCTCCGGCCAGTCGTTGGGCTGGGGGTGCTGTGCTAGAAGGAATGTGGCAAGGCTATACTCCCAATCCCCTTGCGTCATGCGGCGGAGGGTGTCCTTGGTGGTCCACACCATGCGTTCTGCTTGGCCATTGGTGGCAGAGTGGAATGGCGCCGAATGGATGTGGCGGATGGCGTTCTGCGCTGTGAAGGTTTGGGATTCTCCTGACGTAAATGCAGTCCCATTGTCTGAGACGAGAGTGTCAGGGAGCACGTGGGTTGCAAACAGCCTGCGTAGTACCCGGATGGCTGTGGACGTGGAAGTGGATGGTACCAGTGCGACTTCCAGCCATTTGCTGTAGGAGTCCACCACTATGAAGAATGTTTTCCCCTGAAAGGGGCCAGCGAAGTCCACATGCAGGCGTGACCATGGTGCTCGGGCAGACTCCCAGGACTGGACTGGGGCCCTTGGGGGATCTGGGTGGGATTCTTGGCAGGCCTGGCAGTGTTTGACCCAGGCCTCTAACTCCGTCGATCCCCGGCCACCACACATAACTCCTGGCCAGGGCCTTCATTCTTACTACCCCTGGGTGTGTCTCATGTAGGGCTGTGAGGACCCTTTTGCGGAGGGGCTGGGGAACAACGACCCTGCTTCCCCATAAAAGGCACCCCTTGTGGGCCGACAGTTCATGTTTGCGGGTTGTGTAGCCGGCGAATTCTGGCCCGGGGCTGCTGCTGGGCCATCCCCTCCACACCCAGTCCAGGACCCGGGAGATGACCCTATCTTTCTTGGAATTGTGTGCAACCTCTTGTGCCTGAATAGGGCGGTCGGGAAACAGCTCCAGGCTCATAACCTCTTGTGCAGGTGCTGGGTCAGGGCCTGTTTCCGGTAGTGGTAGCCTGCCGAGGGCGTGTGAATCAGTGCATACTGATTCCCAGGGCGGTGAATCAGTGCATACTGGTAGCTGGCAAGGAAAATTGACCACCTGAGGACGTGAGGAGACAGAACTTGGGGGGTCTGCTTTTCGGGGGCAAACAAGCCAAGCAACGGCTTGTGGTCAGTCACCACGGTAAAGGGCCGCCCGTACAAGAAACCATGGAATTTTTTTACTCCCTTCACGATTGCCAGACCCTCCTTGTCGATTTGCGAGTAGTTCCGCTCGGTTGCGTTGACTGTCTGGGAAAAGTATGCCACCGGTACCTCTCTTCCATCCAGGAATTGGTGTCCCAGGACAGCGCCGATGCCATAGGGCGAGGCATTGCATGCTAGCACCACCGGCAGCCTCTTGTCGAAGTGTGCCAAGACCGAGTTTGAGACAAGCAAGTTCTTGACTGCCTGGAATGCGGCCTCCTGGCGCTGGCCCCACACCCAAGGGGCCCACTTGTCCAGGAGTCTGTGTAGGGGCTCCGCTACCGCCACCTTGTGGGGAAGGAAGGAATGGTAAAAGTTCAATAGTCCCAAGAAGGCCTGAAGTTCAGTCTTGCTCTTGGGTGCTGGGGCATCACAAATGGCCCATACCTTGTCCCCAGTCGGGCGGACCCCTTCTGCGTCCATCATAAATCCCAGAAAGTCTACCTGAGGCACTCCTAGTAGACATTTTTCCCGCTTCACCTTGAGACCCGCTGTCTGGAAACAGTGCAGAACGGTGCGGAGGCGGTCCTCAAACTCCTCTGGTGTGGGCCCGGCAATCAACACATCATCGAAGAAGGGGGTGACGCCAGGAATCCCTTTAAGGAGCGAGTCCATTAGATTCTGGAATATGCCTGGTGCCACGCTGACACCGAATTGCAGCCACTTTACCCTGAACGCTCCTCTGTGCGTCACAATTGTCTGTGCCTCTGCTGTGGCCTCATCTACTGGCAGCTGTTGATATGCTTGAGCCAAGTCCAGCTTGCCAAATTTTTTTGACCCAGCCAGGGTGGCAAGGAATGGCTGACCACTGGCACTGGGTATGCGTTGGCCGTGAGGGCCTTGTTTATGGTACATTTGTAGTCAGTGCAGATGCGGACTGAACCATTAGGCTTGACGGGTGTGATGATAGGGGTTTCCCAGGGGGCATTAGGCACGGGCTCCAGCACTCCTTGCTCCACAAGCTGGTCAAATTCATCGTCTATGCGGGGTTTAAGGGCGAACGGGACCCGGCGGGCCTTGAGCCTGACAGGTCATACTGCGGGGTCAAGCTGTAGAGCAATGGGGCCCCCCATATACTGTCCCAATTTCCCATCAAAAACCCCTGGGAATTCCTTGCATATGGCGTCCACGTCCACTTGTAAACTAGTGTGGTTCACCCCGGTGACGGCTAGCCCCAGTGGTCCAAACCATGCCAATCCCAGCAAGTCCAGTTGCTGCATCCGCCCTCAATATTGCACCCTGAAGGTCCCCACCCCCACTGTGGGGACCTTACGTTTCTGGAAGTCCCGGAGGGTGAATGCGGCCGGCCTGAGTTTGGGAAACCCAGTAGGACACAGTTTCCTTAAGGTCCTTGCCGAGATTATGGATAGAGTTGAACCCGTGTCAAGCTCCATGCGGCACGGGGCCCCCTCTATCTGTACCTCTACCTAATTTTTTTCTACGTTGGGGTGGGGCAACTGGTATCCCTTGAAGTCTGTGAGCTCCGTTGAGTTGCCGGGCGATGTGTCCCGATTTTCTGCACTGCCTGCACTCTGTGTTGTGGAAATGGCAGGTCCTTCTCTCGTGACTTTCCCCGCAGCTTGCACAGTTCCCTCCTTCTCGTCGAGGCAGCTGTGGTGTGCTGCTTGAGTGCGCTGCTGTACTCGGTGCACCTCCTCCCTGTCAGATCCTGAGTCGTCGGTGAGGTCTTCGTGGTGAACCCTCGGTTGGGATGGCAAGCTCGGCCGTGCCTCTTGCGTTGACCTCTCGGCAGCTTCCGTTGCCAGGGCCTTCTCCAGAGCGACCTGGAACGTTAGGTCCTTCTTAGCGAAGAGGCGTCGTTGCAGCTTCTTATCCTTCAGGCCACCGACGAGGCGGTCACGAAGCATGTTCTCCAACTCTGAGAAGTTGCAGAACCGGGCGGCTTGGCGGAGAGAGGTCACAAACCCAGTTATGGTTTCCCCAGGGGCTTGCCACTTTGCGTAGAAGGCATTTCAACGAGCCACCACTGAGGGCTGCGGCGAAAAGTCCCCTCAAAGTATCTACTTTATATACATTATTTACACAATGGGCTGCACGTGATTGGCTAATTCCGGTCTTCTCCTGTAGGCCAATCAGGTTGTGGATTGACTTCTATCTGGAGCTGGATTGGGTGGCTCCTGCCGACCAATCATACTGCTGCATTGTTCTAGGACCAATCAGACTGCTGCATTTTGGATCCTATTGTTCTAGGACCAATCAGACTGCTGCAGTTTGGATCCTATTCAACTCAGTACATAACGCTTCCATTCTTGGGCAAGGTGAATGGCAAAGGTTCTTGCTGTTATCACTGTGTCTTGCCTTGTCAGAACCCACCTACATTTCACAGGTATTGCTGGACTGCAACTCCCTTAATACCCAGCTCTACCTCTCTTTTAAATCAGAACCAGCGAAGGCGGTGAAGGTCCTGTGCGAGTGTCTAGAAGCGGTTGGAGGATGGATGGCGGCTAACAGATTGAGGCTGAATCCTGACAAGACAGAAGTACTGTTTTGGGGGGACAGGAGGCGGGCAGGTGTGGAGGATTCCCTGGTCCTGAATGGGGTAACTGTGCCCCTGAAGGACCAGGTGCGCAGCCTGGGAGTCATTTTGGACTCACAGCTGTCCATGGAGGCACAGGTCAAATCTGTATCCAGGGCAGCTGTTTACCAGCTCCATCTGGTACGTAGGCTGAGACCCTATCTGCCTGCAGACTGTCTCGCTAGAGTGGTACATGCTCTGGTTATCTCCTGCTTGGACTACTGCAATGCGCTCTACGTGGGGCTACCTTTGAAGGTGACCTGGAAACTACAACTAATCCAGAATGCGGCAGCTAGACTGGTGACTGGGAGCGGCCGCCGAGACCATATAACACCGGTCTTGAAAGACCTACATTGACTCCCAGTATGTTTCCAAGCACAATTCAAAGTGTTGGTGCTGACCTTTAAAGCCCTAAACGGCCTCGGTCCAGTATATCTGAAGGAGAGTCTCCTCCCCCATCGTTCTGCCCGGACACTGAGGTCCAGCTCCGAGGGCCTTCTGGCGGCTCCCTCACTGCGAGAGGCCAAGTTACAGGGAACCAGGCAGAGGGCCTTCTCGGTAGTGGTGCCCGCCCTGTGGAACGCCCTCTCATCAGATGTCAAAGCGATAAACATCTACCTGACATTCAGAAGACATCTGAAGGCAGCCCTGTTTAGGGAAGTTTTTAATATGTGACATTTTAGTGTATCTTTCATTTTTGTTGGAAGCCGCCCAGAGTGGCTGGGGAAACCCAGCCAGATGGGTGGGGTACAAATAATAAATTATTATTATTATTATTATTATTATTATTATTATTATTATTACCCAGACAGATTAGACAATGAAAAACACTGTTCTAGCAGAAGCAAACTTAATTTGTTTATAGTCCCATGGGTGGTGTTGGCAGTTTAACTGGGCCGAACCTTTGCTTGTATCCAGTGTGCAGTGAAGATGTTGCTCAGTGAAGGAAGTGATTGTGGGAAATCAGTTCCCCATGGCTGCTACAACAAGGTGTTGTGTTGCTCTGCCTTCATACAGCTTGTATAACTAATTGTCGGGGCCAGAATTTAACTGTTGGTCAGGGCTTGCCTCACTCCGTGTGTGGCACTTTGCAAGCAAAGCCCCAACAACCAGCTGATTGTTGCCAAGAGAGCACCTGTCAGATTTGACCTGCTTGAAGTTGGGGGGATAAGGATCAGGCCCACTGGCTGGACCTAGTTCCCCATCCCTGATTGAACAGAGACAGCAACTGCAGACGAAGCACAGAAAAGCATCCTGGCATTTCCAGAACAATCCTGTAATGGCAGAAATATATGGAGTGAGTGGAGTAGTCAGGATGAAAGTTGGGCTTCATCAAACATTCTTTGGAAGCACTCATCTCAAATGCATTTACCCTTTGTTGGAAAAAAGTAACTGTCTGTCTTCCTGAGAGGTCACGGATAGTGGCTTGCCTGGTGTTAGGATAGTGAGCCACAGTTTTGGGAGGGCTCCTGTCACAGCTGCAATGGAGGTATAAAAGCAGGTCTTGTTGAATTGCCATCTGCTAGTCAAGTTGGTGGAGCCCTGCTTGAGGGAGGGGGCATATAACAACCAGATCTGAGAGATTACTATGTGTGAGATGGGAAAAGAACTGAAGATGGCAGCCTTCCCCATGCTAGTGTCTTCAAGATGTTGGATGATGAAGACTACTGGGGGATGGGTAGTCATGGCAGATCGATTGCCTCTCATCAGTGGCTGGCTGATGAGAGATAACTGCATGGCATATACAGCCAGATATATTTCCCTTTTTTCAATATTTTTTGGTCAAACATAGGAAGTTGTTTATTGACAAGGTAGACCATTGAACTGCCTACATAATGGCTCTCTAGTGTTTCAAGCAGAAGTCTAGCCTAGCTGTTAGATGCCAGAGCATTGAACAAAGCTTGCATTTTCCCATTGTGCTACAGTCCCTTCCTAAAGTGAAATTATGGTTGCAAAAGCCCTCAGAATGGCAGGTTGTATAAACCCTGGCAAAAAAGATAGTCAATTAAAGGAATTGCTCATGGATCATAAGTACCAAGTTGTTATGTGCTTATATATCATATATCTTCTGCAAACCTTCATAATGGCAAAACAGATTCAAAATATTGTTTTAGTCAAGTATGGCTTTAAAGTATGTCACTATTTGAACTGATGGGGATAACTCTGAGTGGATGCTAGTCCCCAATACTCATTCAAACTTATCCAAGTTGCATCCTAAATTCTTTGGGTCTTGCTAACACTTGAAAACACTTGAGGTATCTCAAGAAATATCAGAATCTCTCAAATATGAATTAATTCCACATATTAATAATTTTAACATATTTAAAATTGTCCAGGGCATTTTTTGGGGTGGGTGGACTCACTTTGGACAAGGAGCAGAATCAATGGATTAACCACTTGTGCTTTGCATAAAGCTTTTTCCCTCAGAGAGATAGATAAGATTCTTGAAGGATTTTCTTCCCAGGCTTGGGAGGTTAAAAGATGGGGGAAATAAAAACTGTTCTTGCTGGGTTGAATTTCTGTAATAAAGATGAATATATTGCCTGGAATTATGTTCCTGTTCCAAACTTTTAAAAATCTTTTACCTCTTGTTTTACCTTTTATCTCTTGTTCCAAACAATACTTGTTATAGTTAATAACAATGGAAAAACAATGGAAAAAATATATCCAGGTTTTTATGGCAAAGGAAAAAACCATGGGTTATAAGATGTAAAGGAAAGGGGAGGATTAAGTGTACCAAATCTCAAATTGTTTCATTTAATGTGGATGAAGGAGTGGTTGACATCAATGAGATTACAAAATCAAAGGAACAATTAATAATGAAAGGTTACAATCTTCATTCGTTCCCTTATATGCCATCAGTAGAGAGGTTTAAGATGGGTTTTAAAAAATGGTATAGAGAAAGAAAAGACAGACTTTGAAACTGACCTGTGTGCTGATGATGAACATGTTATTGCAAAAATGTATAAACTATTGTTGAAATTTGAAACTGAAGAGGAATAGGTTTAAAAAATGCATGACAGAAGAGAAACTAGTTTCAGTGGGGGTTAAAATTGATGAAAATGTTAAAATCACAACAGAGCTATCAACCCAGGTGAATAATTTGATACAAGGAGAAAAATTGCTTCGCTGAACTCATAGAATTATAGAATCATAGAGTTGGGAGAGACCACAAGGGCCATCGAGTCCAACCCCCTGCCAAGCAGGAAACACCATCAGAGCACTCCTGACATATGGTTGTCAAGCCTCTGCTTAAAGACCTCCAAAGAAGGAGACTCCACCACACTCCTTGGCAGCAAATTCCACTGTCGAACAGCTCTTACTGTCAGGAAGTTCTTCCTAATGTTTAGGTGGAATCTTCTTTCTTGTAGTTTGGATCCATTGCTCCGTGTCCGCTTCTCTGGAGCAGCAGAAAACAACCTTTCTCCCTCCTCTATGTGACATCCTTTTATATATTTGAACATGGCTATCATATCACCCCTTAACTGTCGCGTATTCCACGCGGCGCTTTCAGCGAAACACTAAGAGTTCCAGGTTTTTCCAGTGCAGTCTTTTTTTAATGTGAGCTATATACAGGCGTTTACAAAAGAAACAGTCCATACAGAGTACTTACAAACTCTCCACCACAGCACCACCACACTACAGCACAACCACACCCCCACTGTTAAACAGGCTTTCCTTTTAAAACAGGTGATAGCCAATCACATTAATCACACTCCTGCTGAGTCACTCTGACCCAGCAGAGTATTGCTTCATCCTGTTGAAGCCTGCAGACTTATCCAGTATCCTGCGAATCCCAACACTCCTCCTTAAGTCAAAGGCTTGAGACCTAATAATTCTCTTAAGTCTCGAAATTTAGGAGCATCCAAACATTTTGTATACAAATCTGCCACATTACCTTTTGTGTTACAGTGCTGTACCTTTAACACATTTCTTTCCAAAGCATTTTTAACATTTCCGTATCTTATAGCAATATGTTTACTCTTGCTTTTAAAGTTCTGTTGGTTGGCAAGCTGTTGTGCAGCCATGTTGTCACTTAGCACAGTGATTGGCATTTCAGAAGGTATTCCAAGCTCTTTTGTTAGGCAAGCAAACCATTCTATTTGTGATACACATTCGCTTATGGCTGAATACTCTGCTTCACAAGTACTTGTGGCAACAAATGTTTGTTTCTGGGATTTCCACTGAACCAGGGCGTTTCCAATATAGATGGCATAGCCAGTGGTAGACTTTCCATTTTCTCTGTCCCCCCAGCTGGCATTAGCGTATGCATACACTTGCTGATCATATCCTGTATCCAGCACCAGTTTGTAATCTTTTGTGCCTTTCAGATACCTTAGGATTCTTTTAAGTGCTACCCAATCTCTCTGAGCCCGGTCTGCACTTCTTTGGCTTAACATGTGCACTGCCAATGTTATGTCGGGTCTTGTCCAACAACTTAAATATAACAGAGAACCCAACAGAGAATGAAATGCTGTTGCATTTTCACATTTTTGCCCTTCTGGTTCATTTTTGTACTGGGTAGTTATGGGAGTGTCAACCTCATTTGCCCTCCATTCCATATGTCTTCAGTAACTTTTTTCCTTCTGACTCAGAGAGTAGACACCCTCTTCATTTCTCTGAACCTCTACTCCTAAGTAATTCTGAATGTCTCCCAAATACTTTAGTTTGTATTTGTTACCTAGGCTGTTTATAAACCAAGACACTTGCTTTTGCGCAGTTGTTATTAGACAGATATCATCAACGTACAAAAGTAAATAACAAACACTTCCTTGCACCATTGCTGAATATAAACAGGAATCAGCCAGGCTTTGTTTGAATCCCATCTTTTTCAAAGTTGTGTCTATGCATTCATGCCATAGACGTGCACTTTGGTGTAAACCGTATAGTGCCCTTTGCAGTTTTAACACCATGCTGTCTTTTCCAGCTCATAACCTGGTATTTGCTGTAAATACACCTCGGCGTCAATAGGAGCATTTAAATATGCTGAGGCAACATCAGAATGATTAACTTTTAACCCCCTCAGACTTGACATTGCTAGAACTGATTTTACTGTTTCAGCCTTTGCTGTTGGGGCAAACACTTCATCATAATGTATCATTTTTCTTTGTGTAAAGCCCCTTACAACCAACCTGGCTTTCCTCTGACAACTACCATCAGCCAGCTTTTTCACTTTAAAAACCCACTTACAGCTTATGGGCTTTTTACCTTCAGGCAATTCTGTAGGGACAAACACATTGTTGTTTAGCAGAGAGTTATACTCTCCTGCATTGCCTTTAACCACGCTCAGTTACACAAACCTGTTTTATGGTGGCTGGGAACCAATAACGGTCTGGAGGTTGACCTTTATTACTTCTTGTAGACCTCCTTGGTTCATTAATCTCACCCCCTGGGCTACCATCAGGACTGCCTTCAGGACTTCAGGACTACTGTCAGAGCTGCCTCTAGGTCCCAGCTCACAGAAGACCAACGCCAGGTTGATGTAATGTACAAAAGTCTTTATTGAAGTTTAGTTTCCATTTCAACGCCAGAGCGTGCAGCCCTACGTCTTAGACCTTAGATTGGCGAAGTCCCGTCTGAATCACCTCCCCTTCCGCACCAGTTTAAGATCCTAGCCCTGCTCCACCTTCTGCGCTGTTCTCTCCTCCTGCCCACTGGGATATTGCCCTTTCTGGACTCCTCCGACGCTGAGTCGCTTAGCTCCTCCCCCTGCCTCCGGCGGGCTTTAGGACCCGGTTCCCAATCCTCATTCTCTGCTGTCCCGCGCTCCTGTACATTTGAACTTGTTTCTCGCGCCAACCCAGTGACCTTTCTCCTAACCGTTACACTGCTTCTATCACTGCTTCCCTCTTCCGTGACACTGGCCAGATCTGACCTCCCCTCCGTTGCCTGACTCTCCGATGGAGGCGTGGTCAGCTCTGCCTCGTCTCCTCTCCCTGGTGGGGAAAGCACTGGCCCCGATACCTGGGACTCTTCCCCCCCACTCTGCTCTGGTGGGGAAGCTGGTCCTGATTTCCAACTACTGCTCTGGGAGTCCCTGCTGCCCCCTTGCTACTGGGGCGTTCCCCTTGGGAACCCCCTGCCCCTGGCCACTGGCGCCCCCTTTTGTGAATCTTCCGATTCGCTGGAGAGGCTCATGGAATCCCTCGGACCACTGTCCCCTCCTACGCTCCCCTCGGATTCCTCCCCCTCGCTCTCCATCTCCCCTCTTCCCTGTGCCTCTGCTCCTGAGCCCCTGACATCCATTCCCCCTCGAAGCCCCCCTTCCCCCTCCCCTTCTTCTGGTGTGGGTTCTGGGTGCTCCAGTGTTGTGGGGGTGAGTGCAGGATACAGTTCTTCCCCCGTGGCGTGCAGCCAGCCGGATAAGTCCGGGAAGTCCTCCATGGTCTCGTCGACGGCGATCTCCTCTGCTTCCATCTCTTGGGAGGTGTGTTCGAAACCTGGATCTACCCCCAACTCGCCCATGATCCCCTCTCCCCCTGTCGCCTGGGATGACACTGCGTGCAATGGTCCTCTCAGCAGTTCTCTGCACCAGCCCACCTCAGGTTGATCTTCCCACCAATAAGATCCGCCTGTGCCAAACCCTGAGAGTGATCCCTCTGGGGAGCTAGTCACCGGCGCCGTCTCCTCAGCTGAAGAGAAACCCTGGAAAGTGCTGGCTGAGAGTGTGGGTGTGAAAAGATATTCGTCGAAATAATCTGCCGGCATGGGCCTGTGTGGGAAAAGTGTGTGGAACTCGTCTTTGAGGTAGTGCTCCTCTACCGCATAGTACGGTACCCAGCTGTTGGCGCTGGCCGGGGTGTCCTCCCTGGCGAGTAGATATTCAATCCTTTCCTCCCCCCATCTCGAGTCCAAAATCGCTGTGGCCTCTTTGAGTGGCTCCACCCTCGGTGACCCCCTCTTTGTGGGTGCGCCCCTGAGCGGGCTAGGAGCTGTCCCTGATGCCTGGAACCTGTGAGGTGCCTTGTAGGGCGTGAGCACTGATCTATGAAAGACCGGGTGCATTCTGGATCCCTCCGGGAGTGTCAACCTGAAAGCCACGGGGTTGATCTGTGCCTCGACTTGGTAAGGCCCTAGCTGCTTGTGTCCGAGCTTCTTCTTCGCTAACGATCTGGCCGGGACTGCCTGGGCTGCCAACCAGACCCAGTCCCCCACCCGGATGTCCTCCCCAACTCTCCTGTGTCGGTCTGCCTGCATTTTGTAAGCGTGTTTAGCTAGCTCCAACTGCCTTCGGAGCTGTTCGTGGACCTCCTGCAACTCCGCTGCCAAGTCCTCAGCTCCCTGCGGTTCCCCCTCCCCCACTTTCTCTAAACCCGGGAAGGTTCTGGGATGCCGCCCATTGTTGGCGAAAAACGGTGTCACCCGTGTGGACACGTGTTTCGTGTTGTTGTAGGCAAACTCGGCCAGCGGTAGATAGTCTACCCAGGTTGAGGGCTGCTGGTTCGCATAGCATCTCAGGTACTGCTGCATGATGGCGTTGACCCTCTCCGCTTGTCCGTTGGTCTGCGGGTGTCTCGCCGACGATAGATTGACCTTGACGTTCAGGATGCCCATCAGCTTCTGCCAGAAACTCGAAATGAACTGGCGCCCCCGGTCGGACAGGATAGACCGTGGTAGGCCGTGCACCTTGAACACGTGGTCTATGAACAGTTTGGCTGTTTGTTCCGCTGTGGCCACCTTCGCGCAAGGAATGAAGTGGGCCATCTTGGTGAACAGGTCTACTACCACGAGTACCGCTGTCTTGCCTCGCGAGCTGGGCAGATCTGTGACAAAGTCCAGGGCCACTTTCTCCCACGGCTCGAGGGGCGTCTGTAGCGGTTCCAGCAATCCCGCCGGCGGCCTGTGTACTGGCTTGGCCCTTTGACATGTGTCGCACCTCGTGACGTAATCCGCTACTTCCCCCCTCATCTTGGGCCACCAAAAGTCTCTGGCTACTAATTCCACCGTCTTCTCTTTGCCGAATGCCCAGCGCTGGGCGCGTCGTGTAACTGCTGCAGTACCTTCGCGCGGAGGTCGTCTCCCGGCACGTAGAGGGCCCCTTTGCGGATGAGCAGTCCGTCGCGTATCTGAAACTCGTCGTCCTTCGCCGTGCCGCTTCGCACCTCCTCCATCTTGGATCGTGCGAGTCCGTCTGCAGCGCACGACGTACTGCGTCCAAGTCCACCGTGGCTGAGGCGCATGCCCACGCCTTCGGTGCGAAAATGTGCTTGGCTGCCGCCGGCGCCTCTGCCTCGAGATACTGCGGCTTCCTGGATAGCGCATCCGCCATGACGTTGCTGTCCCCTGGGATGTATTCTATCCTGAAGTCGAAATCTGCAAAGAACTCCGCCCAGCGGATGTGTCTCTGGTTCAGGAACCGCGCCGTGCGCCAGTACTCCAGGTTCTTATGATCAGTGCGAACTTGCACTGTGTGTTTGGCTCCGATGAGGAAGTGCCGCCACGCCTTGAATGCTGCATGAATGGCCAGCAACTCTCTGTCCCAGATGGTGTAGTTCTGCTCCGACTTGCTGAGTTTCCTGGAGTAGAAAGCGCACGGCCTCCAGTCCCCTTGCGGATCTTGCTGCAACAGGACTGCCCCCACGGCTCTGTCTGAGGCATCCGTCTCAACCCTCATGGGTTTGCTGGGGTTCACATGTAGCAGTTGTTCTTCGGACGCGAAGAGACGCTTGAGTTTCTGAAAGGACTGCTCCGCCTGCTCCGTCCAGATGAATTTCTTCTTCTTGGAGCTGAGGGTGTCCGTGATGGCCGCCGTTTGCATAGCGAAACCCTTGATGAACTTGCGATAAAAGTTGGCAAAGCCGACAAACTTCTGGACCTCCTTCCGATTGCGCGGGCTTTTCCAGTCCAGCAACGAGCGGACCTTGGCGCTGTCCATGGCGAATCCCTTGTCGGACAGCTTGTAGCCCAGGAAATCTACCTCTGTCATGTCGAACTGGCACTTCTCCAGTTTGGCATAAAGTCTGTGCTCTCGTAGTCTCTGCAGGACTTCCTTGACATCTCTCTCGTGGGCCTCCTGCAACTCCGAGAAGATCAGGATGTCGTCCAGGAAGCAGACGCACTTCTTGTAGAGGAGCCCCGCTAACACGTGATGCATGAAGGCTTGGAAGCAGTGGGAGCCATTTTGTAAGCCAAACGGCATAACTCTGTATTCATAGGTGCTCAAAGGCGTAAACATGGCTGTCTTCCACTCGTCGCCTTCCCTCATATGTATAAGGTTGTATGCCCCTCGCAGATCCAACTTGGTGAAGACGCGACCCTTCCTCACCGTCGCGAGCAAGCCGTCGATTTTGGGCATCGGGAACGCCGTGGGCTTGGTTTTCGAATTTAAAATTCTGAAATCAGCTACCAGCCTCTTTTGGGGCGTGTCCTTTTTCTTCACGAAGAACACAGGACTGCCCCCCACTGCTTTGGACTCCCGGATGAATCCTCGCTTCAAGTTGTGATCTATGAACTCCCTGAGCTCTTGCAGTTCGTCTTCAGACATGGAATACAGTTTTCCAGTCGGCAGCGTCGCCCCCGGCAGGAGGTCAATCTTGCAATTGTATGGTCTGTGGGGTGGTAGTTTGTCCGCCTCCTTCTCGCAGAAGACCTCCAAAAACTCTCTGTACTTGTCGGGTACCGCTTGCAGCATGCCCAAGTGCAACTGCGGTCCATCTTCTGGCCCCTCATCTTCCTGGGTAGGCAGTATGCAGTTCGCTGCGCAGTAGGAGGAGCCGAAGGTCAATTGGCGCTGGTACCATGCTAATGCCGGACTGTGCCTGTCCAGCCAACTCATGCCCAACACTATGGGGGTGTCCGACAGTTGGGTGACGTTGAAGCTGATGACTTCGCGGTGATTTCCAATTTGCATCACCATTGGCGGTGTTTGCTGTACCACTTGTCCTCCCAGCAGCTCTCTGCCATCGACTGTCACTACTTTCAGGGGCATCGTGGCAGGCAGGAGCGCTATGCTATGTTGCGTGATGAAATCCACTCCTATAAAGTCTGCAATGCTACCAGAGTCAATGGTAATAGGGACTTCCTTGGTGAGCCCATTGGGAAGCTGGAGCGCTGCGGTGAGCTGCACCACTGGTTTGGGTGGGAGGGGGTCTGTGGGCTGTAAGATCCCTGGGGACTGCTTCACTGACTCGTCTGGCTGGGCCCCAGTGCCTCTGATTCCAGCCAGACTCCGTCGTTTCCCTGCTGTGGTTCACTCTGCTGAATTACTTCTGTAACTGTCGCTGAGGCTGCAGTGTGCTTGTGCATCCTCTGGGGACACTCTTTCGCCATGTGCTGAGCACTGTCGCAGATGTAACACTTCCTGTTCCCTCTAGGAGGCTTCGGTTTGACTGCTCCCGGCGTTAGGGCTCTGGCTGCTGACTGAGCCTTGGCACCACCTAACTCCATCGGCTCCTCTCCCCCTCCCAGTGGAGGCGTGGATTGAGTGCGCGCTGTGTCCCTGGGAAAGAAAGGAGGTGCTCTTGCTGGTGTGCGTCCCCAACGCCCTTCGTCTTTGCTCCAGGAACGTTCTTCCAGACGCATCCCAATCATCAGCACCCTCTGGACAACTTCTTGAGTGTTCTGGGGTCTCTCCCCCCTTGCAATTTCGTCTTTCACAGCCCCGTTCAACCCCTCCCAGAACAGGTCTCTGACGGCAGCTGAATCTTTTTCCCATTTCAGCGCGTTGACCAATGCAAAAAAGCGGGAGTGATATTGCCTTACTGTGGCCCTGCCTTGTTTCAATCCATGTATCTCTTTCCTGGCGACATCTACATCTATCGCTGATAAAAAACAAGCATCCATCGCCTTAAGGAAAGCTTTTGCATTTTGGAGGGCTGGGTCTTTATCTCGCCACAGATTGCGCAGCCATGCTTTAGCGTCTCCGTGGAGATGCGTTAGTATGAAGCCTACTTTCTCCTGCTCATCTCTAAAGTCCTTCTCCAGCAACTCTAGGGCGAAAACCACGTCTGCTCTGAAGTTAGGATACTGCTGCAGATTCCCATCGAAATGCGACACAAGGCTGCCTCCTCTCTTTCCCAGCCCAATCCCCTCTGGTCTGGTTCCCGGCGCCCCCTGTTTAGTCAACATTTCCAACCTGATTCGCAGATCCTTGCAGGCAGCAGCTAATTCGTCTTCTCTCTTCCTGGATGCTAGTATTTCCGCGTTAAGTTGTGCCACTGCGTTTTGCAGGGCTGTTATTTGTTGTTCGGTATTCATCTTGTCCTGCCTTCGTGAGCTCGCGAAGCACCAATCTTCGCCCCTCGCGGCGTCCACTCACGTTGCGAGGTTCTTTAGAGACGGGACTTACTGTCAGAGCTGCCTCTAGGTCCCAGCTCACAGAAGACCGCCAGGTTGATGTAATGTACAAAAGTCTTTATTGAAGTTTAATTTCCATTTCAACGCCAGAGCGTGCAGCCCTACGTCTTAGACCTTAGATCGGCGAAGTCCCGTCTGAATCACCTCCCCTTCCGACCAGTTTAAGATCCTAGCCCTGCTCCACCTTCTGCGCTGTTCTCTACTCCTCTGGGTCCTCCTGCCCACCGGGACATTGCCCTTTCTGGACTCCTCCGACGCTGAGTCGCTTAGCTCCTCCTCCCTGCCTCCGGCGGGCTTTAGGACCCGGTTCCCAATCCTCATTCTCTGCTGTCCCGCGCTCCTGTACATTTGAACTTGTTTCTCGCGCCAACCCAGTGACCTTTCTCCTAACCGTTACACTACTTCTATCACTGCTTCCCTCTTCCGTGACACTGGCCGGATCTGACCTCCCCTCCGTTGCCTGACTCTCCGATGGAGGCATGGTCAGCTCTGCCTCGTCTCCTCTCCCTGGTGGGGAAAGCACTGGCCCCGATACCTGGGACTCTTCCCCCCCACTCTGCTCTGGTGGGGAAGCTGGTCCTGATTTCCAACTACTGCTCTGGGAGTCCCTGCTGCCCCCTTGCTCCTGGGGCATTCCCCTTGGGAACCCCCTGCCCCTGGCCACTGGCGCCCCCTTTTGTGAATCTTCCGATTCGCTGGAGAGGCTCATGGAATCCCTCGGACCACTGTCCCCTCCTACGCTCCCCTCGGATTCCTCCCCCTCGCTCTCCATCTCCCCTCTTCCCTGTGCCTCTGCTCCTGAGCCCCTAACAACTACCTTCATTTACTCTGTAGATCTACCTCCTCCTGTCCCTGTTGCACTTTCTTCTCTCCCCTGCTTTATGCTAGCAGCTGGAGAAAAATGCTCAATCTTTACCTCCTCCCTTTCAGTTTCTCTGGGAGAGCTGCCAGTTCTCAGCTTTGTTTCAACTGCCTTATCAGGTATGCTCGGCAGTAAAACTTTTTCTGGCAGCAGATTTGCATGTATCTTGGGCCAATTTCTTTGCTCATTAAAGCTGGCTGATCGACTATAACTCAAAAGATTTTTATCATCTTCAAACCTATAGGCTTTCGTACCACTTTCATGCCCAAGAAATAGCAACTGATGTGCCCTTTTCCCACCTTTTCTTCGGTTCTTTACAGGTATGTCAACCCACGCCTTTGTCCCAAAGATTCTCAAATGTTGCAAACTGGGACTTTTGTTATAGAGAATTTTATAGGGTACGTCATCTAGTACCCTTGACCACAAGCGATTCCCAATATAATTCGCGGTCTTAATACTCTCAGCCCAGTACTTAATTGGGAGATTTGCATCTGCTAACAATGCTTTCATTTGTGTCTGCAAGACACCTCCCCTACGCTCTGCTACTCCGTTCTCCTGAGGCGTCGCCACATTGGTAAGCCTATGTTTAATCCCTTGGGAATGCAACCAGTTTCTTAGGGAGCTTGCCATAAACTCTCCTCCCCTGTCTGTCTGAATAGAGCACACCTTTTCGCCAAGTTGCCTTTCTACCCTTCTTACCCAGAACTTCAAAGTTTGGGCAACGTCAGACTTTTGCTTTAATGGATAGACCCAGCCAAATCTAGAATAGTCATCCACTAGGATCAAACAGTACTTGTTGTGGGAGACACTAGGTGGAAAAGGACCAGTTACATCAGCATGAATCAACTCCAGTGGTTTTTTGGTTTCTCTCTGGCTTGCTCTTGCTACTGGGCAAGCCCTGCTTTTAACCTCCTTGCAGATATTACAGTCTAAGTAATTATCACAACTTTTTATGTTTTTCATCCCCCCACACAACTCCAATGTTTTGTTCAGCACCTTATAGC
The DNA here is from genome assembly GCF_964106915.1 of Podarcis gaigeae. NCBI lineage: Eukaryota > Metazoa > Chordata > Lepidosauria > Squamata > Lacertidae > Podarcis > Podarcis gaigeae. The sequence goes on along the minus strand of NC_139692.1, from coordinate 472,202 downwards.
TTGCATGAGCCAGACGCCTGTGCAGGAGATGAATACACATATCATGGGTTGGGACATTTTGCACATTCGCAACCTTAGACTCACACTGCAGTACATACATATTAGTTCTAAGGTTAGCATTTGCCAACACTGCCCCATTTTGCTTTATCTGGCACTGATCTCCCACAAGGTTTACTTCAAAGCCTGCTTTTGCCAAGTCAGGAATGCTCAAGAGATTGTTTTGCAAAATAGGCACACACAACACATTCCTGAATGTGTCCCAGTTGTGGGAACACAACCTCCCCCTCACAAACCACATTAGCTTTCTGACCCGTAGCAAGATTTACATGTTTTTTGTTGAAGCCCTAGCATTAGTTAGCAATCCTTTTCTTTTACAAAAGGTTTCAGAAGCTCCACTGTCCAGAACCCACAGCTCTTCCTTTTCTTGACCATCTGCAGACACCCAAGCGGTAGACTCTCTCTGCTGCCTCCTGTGCTTCTGCTGTTTTTGTTGTTTTCTCGGGCAGTCCCGCAGCAGATGTCCACTGGACTTGCAGCAAAAACACCTTTTTACTTTGTTGACCACCGGCTGGTCTGCAGCAGCTCCTCCTGGCTGTTTCTCTGGCTCCCGACACCTCTGCTCTTCCCGGCTGTTGTTCACTCTGGGATGCTCCAACAGCTGGGCTGAGGTCATCTTTCACTCTGCACGCCTGTCCTCCTCTGCATACAACCGTCCGGTAACATATTCCACAGTCAGCTTATCAGTCTCTACCTTATCAGCTACGTAGACTAGCTGGCTGTCGTCCACTCCAAGGATGATCGTGGCCAAAGCTTTCTCATCCTTTTCATCCTCCTCAGGGGGCTGCGGTGGCTCTTCCACCACCTTCCACAGGCCCTCACGCTTGAGGAAGTGTTGCATGCGGACCGACCAGGTGCTGTAGTCCGTGGCCGTCAGCTTCTCCAGCAACACACCAGTTCTGGACTGCTCAATCCCTGCAGCTCACCTCCAGCACCCACGGCTAGATAACTGCCACCTGTACTCTTGCACAGCGGAAGCGTGCTGGGCCCATAACCCTGTCGCGTATTCCACGCGGCGCTTTCAGCGAAACACTAAGAGTTCCAGGTTTTTCCAGTGCAGTCTTTTTTTAATGTGAGCTATATACAGGCATTTACAAAAGAAACAGTCCATACAGAGTACTTACAAATGAATACTCACCACCACACTACAGCACAACCACCACCACCACTGTTAAACAGGCTTTCCTTTTAAAACAGGTGATAGCCAATCACACTAATCACACTCCTGCTGAGTCACTCTGACCCAGCAGAGTATTGCATCATCTTGTTGAAGCCTGCAGACTTATCCAGTATCCTGCGAATCCCAACATTAACCTCCTCTTCTCCAGGCTAAACATGCCCAGCTCCCTTAGCCGTTCCTCATAAGGCATCGTTTCCAGGCCTTTGACCATTTTGGTTGCCCTCCTCTGGACACGTTCCAGTTTGTCAGTGTCCTTCTTGAACTGTGGTGCCCAGAACTGGACACAGTACTCCAGGTGAGGTCTGACCAGAGCAGAATACAGTGGCACTATTACTTCCCTTGATCTAGATGCTATACTCCAATTGATGCAGCCCAGAATTGCATTGGCTTTTTTAGCTGCCGCGTCACACTGTTGGCTCATGTCAAGTTTGTGCTCAACCAAGACTCCTAGATCCTTTTCACATGCACTGCTCTCAAGCCAGGTGTCACCCATCTTGTATTTGTGCCTCTCCTTTTTTTTGCCCATGTGCAATACTTTACATTTCTCCCTGTTAAAATTCATCTTGTTTGTTTTGGCCCAGTTCTCTAATCTGTCAAGGTCGTTTTGAAGTGTGATCCTGTCCTCTGGGGTGTTAGCCACCCCTCCCAGTTTGGTGTAATCTGCAAATTTGATCAGGATGCCCTTGAGTCCATCATCCAAGTCGTTGATAAAGATGTTGAATAAGACTGGGCCCAAGACAGAACCCTGTGGCACCCCACTAGTCACTCTTCTCCAGGATGAAGAGGAACCATTGATGAGCACCCTTTGGGTTCGGTCAGTCAGCCAGTTACAAATCCACTGAGTGGTAGCATAGTCAACTCGACAATAACCGTTCTAGGGGTGCAGCAAGTAATCCAAAGATCCAAAATAGGGAAGACACCAGGCCCTGATCGGCTTCTGCCAACTTATTATAAAAAACTAGAGGAATCATTATTCTTACCTGTGAAAGATACAATGAACGATTTTACAAAACTGAAAGTTACCAAATTCATGGAATAAAAGTTTCATCACCCTGATTCATAAACAAGGAACAGATCCCTCAATTATTGCAAACTATAGACCCATCACCTTGTTAAATAATGAGTATAAGACCTTTACTGACATCATAGCAAACAGACTAAAAGCAGTCCTAAATGACTTAATTCATAAAGATCAAACTGGATTTCTTCTAGGACGTCATATGCAATCCAACCTTATATATGTAATTAATGTTTTAGAATACCTAGATTGTAAAATTGATAAACTGCAGCTTTAAATGTTGGTTGATGCTGAAAAGGCTTTTGACCACATTTCCTGGAAGTTTATGAAAAACTTAATACAAGAAATTGGACTTGGTGAAAATCTCTGTAAAGGAATAAATGCCATCTAATTGGAACAATCGGCTAAATTAATCTTCTTTGGAGAAGTAGCAGGCTTCAAAGTGAATACCATTAAAACAAAATCCTGGTGGAAAATGTATCAAATTTGGAAAAGGAGGAGTTAGAAAAAACATTGGGCCTAAAGATATGCAATAAAGTAAAATAGTTAAGTATTTGGAGTACCTCTAAAAATATAAATTTGTTTCAGGATAACTATAGGAAAATTTGGCTCGAGATTAAAAGAAATCTTGAGATATGGAGCAGGTTGAAATTGTCATTCCTAGGCAGGATCTCCATTATACAGATGAATGTGCTCCCAAAATTAATATTTCTATTTCAAATGATCCCTATACTGGGTGGAGCGGGCTGCCTCAAAAATTGGCAAAAAGAAATTTCCAAATTTTTATGGTTAGGGAAAAGACCTAGAATTAAACATTTATTTTTAATTGACATAAAAGACAGAGGAGGATTCTCTCTACCGGACCTGAAATTGTACTATGAAGCGGCCTGCCTCATCTGGTTAAAGGAATGGTGTTCGCTGCAGTACCCAGACCTCTTAGATTTGGAGGGTTATGATAACCGATGGGGATGGCACACATACTTAGCGGATGGGAAAGCAAAAGTTCATAGAAATTTTTCAAACGATATTATTAGAAAATCCTTAGTGACGGTTTGGGAGAAGTATGAAAACCTGCTCGAACCCAAGGTTCCCTGGTGGATCTCGCCAATAGAGGCGAGGGTGGTCAAGAGAAAAAATACCCAGGGACCCTGACCAATATATAAAGTACACCTAAAGGAGGATAATAACCAACTGAAATTAAAAAGCTTCGGGGAAATAAGAGAGTGCCTTTTTGATTGGTTTCAATATCACCAATTATTTGAGACATTCAAAATTGACAAACAAAAGGGTTTTTCCACTGAGACCTCTAGATTTGAATTGGATTTGGTGAACTCCAGAATTAAAACACTTTCTAAAGTATATTGATGCCTCCTTGACTGGGAAGTCGAGGAGGAGGAGGTTACAGCAGCTATGATTAAGTGGTCGCAGGATTTTGGGTACTCAATAACAATGAAGCAGTGGGAAAACCTGTGGAAAACAAACTGGAATTTTACAGCCTGTTACACTCTGAGAGACAATTTTCTTAAAATGCAGCATCAGTGGTATTTAACCCCCTGGAAATTGTCCAAGATGTTCAAAAATGCCTCAAATAACTGCTGGAGGTGAAAAGAAAAGCCAGGTAAAGAACTCAAGGTATTTTGGGAGGACATCCACATAGAATTGGAAAAAAATGTTAAAGATATCTTTCAATAGGAAACCAGAAGCTTTGCTTTTGGGGATCACAGATTCAGATATTCCTAAAAAGGCCAAAGAGATCTTCTTATATGCTACGGTAGCACAAGAGTTCTCATTGCGGCAAATTGGAAAAGTGATAAAGTCCCGTCAATATTATAATGGTCACAAATTGGCTGAATACTCGAAATTAGATATCATGTCAGAAAAAATAAAAAATAAACCAAAACAGGTATTTATCTCAAAATGGGAAGTTTTTAAAATATATTAGTCTAGTTAGTTAAAATATATTAGTCTAGTTAGTCTAAGGTCATTTGCTGCATTTGAATAATTTCAGTAGTAGTATTAAGAATGTGGTAAAACCTATGAAGGGACGCAGGTGGCGCTGTGGGTTAAAGCCTCAGCGCCTAGGACTTGCCGATCGAAAGGTCTGTGGTTCTAATCCCTGCGGCGGGGTGCGCTCCCGCTGCTCAGTCCCAGCGCCTGCCAACCTAGCAGTTCGAAAGCACCTCCGGGTGCAAGTAGATAAATAGGGACCGCTTACCAGCGGGAAGGTAAACGGCGTTTCCGTGTGCGGCTCTGGCTCGCCAGATGCAGCTTTGTCACGCTGGCCACGTGACCCGGAAGTGTCTCCGGACAGCGCTGGCCCCTGGCCTCTTAAGTGAGATGGGCGCACAACCCCAGAGTCTGTCAAGACTGGCCCGTACGGGCAGGGGTACCTTTACCTTTACCTTTAAAACCTATGAATGGATCAAAGGATATTAAATTTGAACAAATAATACAGAATCTGTAATAAGGAATAGACGGGAAGTATGGTCAATAGAAAAAGACCACTTTTATTTTATGTTTTGAAGGTTATTAGTTGATGTATTAATTCTCTTCTTTTTGCTTTGGCGGTGATGGAAATTTATTTCTTTTTCTGTATGTTGTGTTAATGTGAATGGTATGTGAATGGTATCAATAAAATTAATTTTAAAAATGCATGATTTAATGGGGAAGAAATTTTTGTTAGAATATACAGATGGAACAATGGGAACATATGTGGACTAAGGGTTTAAAATTTACATTGTGTTACGATCGTAAAGAGAATTTCCATAAAATGATGTATCATTGATATTTAACTACTAAGAAACTATTCCGAATGTATAAAGATGTTTTAAATGTTTGCTGGAAATGCCAAGAACATGAAGGGACTTTTTTTTCATGCTGTGTGGACATGTAAAAAGGCTAAAAAATATTGCATACAAATACATCCATTGATACAGCAGATTTTAAAGGTTAATATTCAGCTGAAGTCAGAATTCTTTTTTTAAGGTTAAATAGTTGCACAACTGGAAAAGGATTATGGAAGATTACTCCAATGGGATTATTGGAGATTGCTATATGCACAAAGATGGAAAGATGCAGAATGACTTGGTTCAGATGGGAAAGTTAACATGTAATTAGCGAAAACATTGGAAATTTCTTATGTAAATACTAGTTTACACAAGACAGAAAATAGAATAGTTTGATCTCAATGAGTAAATACTATATATAGCAGCAGGACAGAGAGCTGGAAGTCCTTTTATCTTTTAAAATTTTTCCTTAATCTTTTATTTCTCTTTCTCTTTCTTTAGGTTTTACTTTTCTTTTTGTTTTCTCCTTTGTTCTTTTTTTAGATTAAGTATCTGTTTATTTTAGCATATTATAAAAAGATACTTTGTAATGGGTTTGTATTTTTCTATATCTTTGAATAAGCAGGGGCAAAACTAGGCTTTATTTCATCCGGGTCAAAGACCCAGTTTGGCTCAAATCACCCACACACATTTGTGTACACACACAGTCTCAATAGTGCCCCACTGGAGGCTTCACACAAAGCAAAAAAACCCCTGGCTGGCGCTCCCCCCCCCCCGCTATGGCTCTGGAATAAGTATCTTTTTGTTTTGTTTTGATTTGTTTTGTTTTGATTCCAACTCCATTGAGCTCCATTCTGCATGGCCATGTTGACTTCAGCTGTTGGAAGCAGTAATCCAAAACATTGAAAGGGTTATCTTGGGAAGTCTGGACTCTGGTAAATAAATTATTGTGGCTTCCTTCCTCCCCTTCCCATGCAATCCAGGTATGCAACAATAAAGGAAATTGCCACTGCAATATGGGATGGGCCCCCCCTGACTGCACGATGGAAGATAGAGGCGGCTTGGGTGGAAGCATTGACAGCACATTTCGAAGTGGTGAGTTGGTTTCTTGGTTTGTTTTTAAAAATAACTTTATTAATTTTAGTTCATATTTGTCCATAAGCAGAATGAGTTTTAAACAATATATCATGTGGAGGATTGTTTGGCACGTAAAGGTAAAGGTAAAGGGACCCCTGACCATTAGGTCCAGTGATGACCGACTCGGGTTGCGGCGCTCATCTCGCTTTATTGGCCGAGGGAGCCGGCGTACAGTTTCCAGGTCATGTGGCCAGCATGACTAAGCCACTTCTGGCAAACCAAAGCAGCACATGGAAACGCCGTTTACCTTCCCGCCAGAGCGGTACTTATTTATCTACTTGCACTTGGACGTGCTTTCGACCTGCTAGGTGGGCAGGAGCAGGGACCGAGCAACAGGAGCTCACCCTGTCGCGGGGATTCAAACCGCCGACCTTCTGATCGGCAAGTCCTAGGCTCTGTGGTTTAACCCACAACAATCATGAGGGGTGTCTGTTGATGACTCAGTAAGGCCATCCCAAGCTCTCCAACACCCAACTGCTGATTGTCTTGGCTGATCATGAAATGATTTTCCCTGTCTGTTGCAGGAGTGGAAAACTGGATCTGGCCAGTTCTTCATCTTCTCCACCTCCTGGGCCAACTCTGACAGGTGGGCTTAACCACCCACCAGTCATTCACCTGATGTCATAATGGTATCAGTTGACATCAGTCCAAGTGCAAAGGAGGTTGATGAATCTGGTGATCAGGTGATCAGTGGTTTCAGCATCCTCTTTGGAAGACATGGTTTCAGTACCATACCATCAAAGAGGCTCCTTTTCATCATTATCATCATCATCATCACCATCATCATTTTATTTGTATGCTGCATTTCCACAGTTAAAACAATGCTCAAGGCGGCTTACTATATGAAAGATTTACATAGTTACAAATATAGCAAAGTAGTTATAAAAATAAATAAAACACATTAAAAGCTTCATAATCAAACTGAACAATTTCCACATAAAAATAAAGATACAAAAAGTTAATATCAGTTAATATCAGTAACAACAGCAAAACTTCCCCCAAAACACCCCAGTCCTTGCTGGGCAGCAGCCGCAGCAGCAGTCCTTATGAGGCCAGTCAGGGCCAGGTGGAGAGAGGCAGGAAAGGGGCCATCAACAATCATCTTCTGCAGAAAAAGTGCTTCTGTCAGCCCCCTTGGCTGCTTTAGTGCAGCCAATCCCAGCTGACTGTCAGGGCTTCACATTTTTCTTTCTTAAGATGGATGCTGTCTACGCCTGGTGAGTTCTTAATTTTAAGTTTGTTGGTCTGTCCAAAACTTAACATCAGTTGAACGCAGTTCTTTGGCCCCTGCCCCTGCAACTTTTGCAGGAAAGACAGATCCAAGTCTCTGACTCCTACTCTGGCAGGAGTGTATAACATTCTTATTTTTATTTTTATTTTCCTTGCTAGCTGCAACTGTAGACGAAACTCTCAACGTTGGTACAGCTACAAGAAACTGGCTCCTGATTAGCTTTTTCCTTTTCCTGCCTGTCCTGATTGGCTCGGTCATCTTGATCATAAAATTGAGGGACTTTTTCTCAAATGTGAAAGGGGAGGAGGAAGAGGAGGAAGATGCAGAAGAGGAAGAAGAGGAAGGAAAAGGTTATGATATGAAAAGGTAACTTGGCTCTGTTTGCCTAATGATCAAATTGGTGCGTCTGGTGCAAATGTGCTTCCCAACTTTTCCCGACCCCACACAGTTGTTCCTTTCTCTTTTTTATATACATAATAATTTTTATTGGTTTTACAATTTAGTTTTTCATTCACACAAAAAGAAAAATACAATCCAAAAACATAGACTTCTCCAAATTCTCTGACTTCTATCCTCCCTTTCGTGGGGTCCACTAATAATGATTTTCCCTGCATATTATCACTGCATATTATCTTACCTATTTTCTCCTCTAAATATAGTTTCTCAGTCTGCTGCCAGGGCAATAAACAGCTGTCCTCCTTGCAACTGCACAGTAGACCAGCTCACAGCATGTTGCCTCTCACCATCCCAACCAGTGGTGGAGTGAATGCTTTGTGCATGGGCACCCCTGAGGGGGGTGGGGGCGGAACGAGGGAGACCCCTGTGGCTTGGCTCACAATGCAGTGCAGGGGGTGCACTTGCACACCACAGTCCAGGAGCATGAGCAGCAGTGTTGCCGCCCACTCTCCTCTCTCTGCTGGAGCTTCCAAGCCGCCAGGTGCCTCACATGCCTCAGCCTCTCTCTGCCCCTAGGTCTGGCTTGACCCCTTGACTTGTTGGGCCATTGTGTGAGGAAGCTGTCTCTGCAACTCCTCCATTTGCTGTCGCATGGGTGTAGCCGGGGGGGGGGGGCAGCTGCCCCTCCAAATCAATAAAAATCAATAAAAAGACATAGCAAACTGAGGTTCTGCACCCTGTAACAAAAGACCTGCCCTCCCAACAAAAATCTTGGCTTCACCCATGCGCTGGAGCCAGACTCTGATGAGGGAGCCTGTTGTGGGGGCACCTAGTCACACTGTCTCAGACAAATGCATCCTGGGCCATGTCCTCCCCCCCTCCCCCCACACTATGCAACTGATTCCCCCTCCAGAGATAGCTTGCATGGTACCTCCCTGATGCTGCTACCCCTGGAACCGCCCTGGACTCTTTTGGGAAGAGGGGAAGGAATAAATAAAATAAACCAGTTGTGATTCAGGTATCAGACTGGGCTGAGTGATGCTTCTGAGATTCCCTAGGAGCACATTTCATACCATTGAACCCTGGTACATCCTTCCTTACTCTTCTGCCCACCTATTGGCAGGAGGGGACCAGTACTTTAGACATGACACTCCCCACCCCGACAGATTCAGTGTGGTGAGGTGAATGCATCCAGTCTGGTGCTTTAGTTTATCTCAAGACTCACAGGGAGAGAACTCACACTTTAGTCTATGATTAGGGGAAGAAGACAAGCCTTCCCTAACAAGCAATTTTCCTAAAGTTCAAACTCCCCCTCCCACACGCACACACACATGGGGGAACAAACATGCAATCCCACCATTACCTAAAGCAGGGGCGAGGGGCCATTTTGAAGCCAAGGGCCAGTTTCCAAGGGTCTAATGCTAGTGGAGGGCATAGCCAGAGGCAGAAAGTAGGTCGAACAACAGCTGTGACTCTTATCTTTGTACATCAGGTCACACATTCCTGACACACACAAAATCAGAGGTTTAAATGCAAGCACATGCATTCTTTCCATCCAGGGAAGCAAGATGTATTTTCACAGTTCAATGGGGGGAGGGGGAGGATCAAGCCAGACAAAAGCACTCAAGCAGAACCAATGAAGAGTGTGGCCCAAGGAGAGTCCTGAAGGCCAGATGGAGTGGTCCACAGCGCCACATCCAGCCCCTGGGCCTGAGGTTCTCCACCCCTGATGTAAAACCTGAAGTGGTACAAGTTACAGGTAGGTAGCCATGTTGGTCTGCTGTAGTCAAAACAAAATAAAAAAAATCCTTCTAGTATCACCTTAGAGACCAACTAAGTTTGTTATTGGTATGAGCTTTCGTGTGCATGCACACTTCTTCAGATACCAATAACAAACTTAGTTGGTCTCTAAGGTGCTACGGGACCCGGGTGGCGCTGTGGGTAAAACCTCAGTGCCTAGGACTTGCCGATCGTAAGGTCGGCGGTTCGAATCCCCGCGGCGGGGTGAGCTCCCGTCTTTCAGTCCCAGCTCCTGCCCACCTAGCAGTTCGAAAGCACACTTAAGTGCAAGTAGATAAATAGGTACCGCTTTATAGCGGGAAGGTAAACGGTGTTTCCGTGTGCTGCACTGGTGCAGGCTTGCCAGAGCAGATTCGTCACGCTGGCCACGTGACCCGGAAGTGTCTCCGGACAGCGCTGGCCCCCGGCCTCTTAAGCGAGATGGGTGCACAACCCTAGAGTCGGACACGACTGGCCCGTACAAACAGGGGTACCTTTACCTTTACCTTAAGGTGCTACTGGAAGGAATTTTTTTATTCTGAAGTGGTACAGCTTTGCCGTTAAATTCTGCCAAATGCATACACTTGGCTTCCTGATGACAACCCACAGTGACCTGGCTGCAGAACTGGGTAGTAAAGCTTTGGGATATGTCTTCATGTACCCTAAAATATTATTTTTGAACAGTGTGTTTTCCTCCCCTTTTCAATTTAGATCTCAACAAGCTCATCAGCCACAGACTGCAAGGTAGATTTCTTATACATAACCCTATATGTGTATTCTAATTTCTTGTTGTCTCTGTCTTAAAGGGGTTCTAGGGTGGAGCTTGTACTTTATAGCATTGAACACCACCCCAATCTCTGAGCAGTGCAAGATTCCAGGGATTCCAGGCCTTTATCCAGGGTTCAGTTTCCTCAGAATGAGGGACAGCACAGACTGTGGTGTTCTCAATGATATATGCTTTATATAAAACCATGGAGGAGATCACAGCATTAACACCCCAAGAGGGTCTTAGGAGGGTCTCTAGTATTGTAGAGTTAAAAGGGACCCAACCCCCTGCAATGCAGGAATCTCATCTAAAGCATCCGTACAGATGGCCATCCAACCTTTGCTTAAAAACCTCCAAGGAAGGAGAGTCCACAACCTCCTGAGGTTCTACAGTCGAACAGCTGTTGCTATCAGAAAGTTCTTCCTGATGTTCAGTAGTAATCTGCTTTCTTGTAACTTGAATCTATTGCACCTCCTGCCATCCTGCCCAAGATGGATTCCAGTCTTCCTTCTTCCCAGAACACCCTGCTAAAAACTCTCTTTTCCTGTCTCCTCACACCTGTTCCCTGGCAATCTTCCAAATCCTTTTCTCTGGTGGCAAGGTGGAGAGAAGGTGGGAAGGTTTCTTGTCTTGTCAATGGCTCTCAATGACCTTGAATTGTTTCTTAATGGACCTAGCTTGGCATAGGCTAGCTCAGGAATTCCTCTGCAGCTTGTATTTCTCAACATCCCAAATAATCAAAATCCTACCATTCATTAATTTCTAGGGTTTAGGCCCTTCCCCCAAAATCTATAACATAGTAATAGCAGCAGTAGTAACAAGAAGCAGGTACAGCAACTGAAGCAGTATATTTGATGTATATTCCTGGTAATTCTCTGCTCTGTTTTTTTATGCTCTGCACCACAGTGTATAGGTAAGGACAGCAGAAGCCCTGGCTTGCCAAAAGGTTACAGAAGTTCCTGTTCTTCTCTCCATGAAGTACAATGCATGAAAATATTTTAATTAGAATCTTTCTTTCTGCTGTGAATGTGACTGCTGCTTGCTTCTGTTTGTTTCTACGATAAAGTGTATTTGTTCTTAAAAAATTAGTTTGAAGTATGTGTTTGGGTGGAAGGCAGGGAGATCAACAACTGGGGGAGTCAGTGGCGTAGCATGGGAGGCAGAAGGGCGGGGGCCCAGGTGCAAAATTCTGAGAGGGGTGCAACCAGGTGACAGGCCATGTGGCTGAGCTCCTGCTGCCTTCCAGAGCCGCAGGGAGGCAACCCCCTCCCACTGGGGCTTCGGGGATGGGGCAGCCCATGCATGGGAGGGAAGAAGGTGCCAGAAGCGACTGCCAGCGGTGGAGCACAAGCCGCTCGCCCGGTCGCTGACTCAGCACCCACCTGCCAACGCTCCAAGCCAGATGCTCTCCTCTCTTCCCCAGGTTATGCCCTGCTGCCATGCGATGGCCATGCTCCACAGCAACAGTGGTTATGGGCCATGGCTAGTGGGCAATGTCAGGGTGTGCAAGAGCAGCCCTGAGCTCTCCCAGTGCAGGTGCCTGCCAGCTTGCCCCCCACCCCATTTTTCTACCTCCACCTACACTCTGCCTGTCCCGGCCGAGATGGAGGGAGTTGGGGCAGTGCAGCTGCTGCCCACTGAGGAGGGAGTGTGTCATGTGTGGAGAGTCCACTTCCCTCTTCAGTGACTTCACAGATAAGAATTAATGAGCAATTTGTATTTTATAGTCCTTTTTATTCAGGCATCAAGTTGCAAGCAAAAAGCCACCTCCCTCCACAAGGAGGGATTGTAGAGTTGTCTACTCTAATTCTTCCCCTTTCCATCTTCCGCAACATCCTAGGTGCCAACAGGAAGTCCCCCCTCCTCTCTGCATCCTTTGTGCTCTAATACATTCGGATCTCCTAGTTTGTGGGGAGGGAGGGTCCCCCACACTCTCTAATGACGTCTCTGCTATCTATTCCTTCCCTTCTGCTTCTCTTGTCTAATCTCCTGTCTAATCTGCTTTGTGTATGTGTCTCTTTCTGCTTCTGAGCCACTAGAAATGGGAGGGGGAATCTTCCCCCCTTTCTGAGAGAAGCTGCTCTGCCTCAGAATGCATTTTCCAATCCTTTGCTTCACACCATTCCCTGAGAGATGAAGAGGAAGGGGCCACCGCTCTCCAGGCCCCACGCTCTCCGCTGCCGCTGCCACATGTGGTGACGCCAGCCTACACAGTGGCCAAAGCTGTCCAACCGAGGCAGTGAGAGGACAGGAGGCAGCACCAAACTGAGAAGAAGTGCAGGCACCGCCACCAGCAGCAGCAGTGCTGACAGCCATGTGCCTCCTGGGCTCCCTCCACAGGCTCCTCACGCACCCTCAGCCCAGCTGCTCAGTCCACCAGATGGGCGCAACACCTGCACCGTCTTTGGGCACCATCAATGCATGCTATGCCACTGGGCGGAGCCAGAGGCAATGACAAGCAGAGCCATCCTTTGACTAGCTACAAGTGAAAAGGCTGGCAGCTACTGGGGTAAGCCAGGCCGAGGTTGGTGGGGCAGTTCCCTATTCACCCTTACAGACCAGTCTCCACTCTGGATGCATGGAGTGAGGGTGGTTGGGCTCAGCTTAGGGGGGGAAGGATACATTTTCTGGGAGCGACTGGACCTGGTCTTTGATCAGCCTGAGAATGGTGCTTCTTCTGGTAGAGGTGGGCCAGAAAGTTTTATAAGACCAGGGGAGTGGTGGTTATTACTAGGAGGACTGGGGATGGGGCTTTTGCTGCTGGTCTCTGCAGCAGCACCTTCTTTCCAAGGCCATGCATGGGCAGAGTGAGATGGGAGCAGCACATGGACTCAGTGGTGCACTGAATGAGGGACTTTGAATCCTAGCAAGACCGAGGTGCTGTGACTGAGTGGGTTGGTCACAAACTCTGGATAATGGGTGATTTTTTTTGCTTTGGATGGAGTTGCACACTCCCTGAAAGTGCAGGTTCGTAGTCTGGGACTGCTCCTGGCTCCATCTTCGTTACTTCGTTGCAGATGACCTCAGTGCCCAAGAGTGCCTTTTACCAGCTTCAGCTGGTGAATTAGCTACAGCTGTTTCTGGACTGAGATAGCCTGCCCTAGAAGTTGCAAGTGGCGCAAATTTTCACTCACTGGGGCAGGATTTCACCAACACATTACTCTGCTGTTGAAAAAATTACACTGGCTGACAAGTAGCTACAGGGCTAAGTTCAAGATGATGATTTTGGTGTATAAAGCCCTATATAACTTGTCTGACCCCTTATATTCGCAACCACTTGCTGTGCTCGGCAGATGATGGCCTGCAGATTCCATCTTATCAAGAGGTCCATTCTACATGGTGTAGGAATTGCACCTTTAATGTCGACACACCTACTTTTTGGAATATCTCTCATGGAATATTAGGTGCCATCTCTTCCAACAAGTCTTTTTACTGCAATATCTTTCCCAGTTTGCATCTATACTGGAATAGTTTTAAATACTATTTTTGAATGTTTTATTGCTTTATCACTTGTTTGCTGCCCTGGGCTCTTAAAAAAATTAAGTACAAGCATCCATAATTGAATTGTACAATAAAAACAAACCCGTTGAACAACATTGAAGTAATTAAAGCAGGAGGCTCTGGCCAAGAGACCAAGATAATATCTGTGTAAGCAGATGCATCCACAAAAGACAGTGAAATGCCCATACAGAGGGGGCTTCTCACATTACAGCCTTCTGGAATACTGGTGCCACGGGGGGGGGGGGGGGCGCTTCCATATAACCAGAAGCCAATAATCATTAGGCCATGGCAAGACCAACCCAGTTCTACTTGTTGATCTTACTACCCTTACCAGGCCAGTCTTTCAGGTGATCTGTTCTAGAATTCTTTAAAGCTTTGTATGTAAGTAACAAGACATTAAAAATTGCTCAGTGGCTAAGAGGCAGTCAGTGCAGATCCATTAGCATGGGTGTGAAAAGTGCCCTGTAAGCAGCACCACTAACCAGCTGGCCCATAGCATTCTGCACCATCAGCAGGCTTTGGATCAGCTGCAAGGGAGACCCTGCAAGGGAGACTACGCACATTGCAATAGTCTAAACATGAAGTTGCCTCTGGTGATACAAGCACCAGCAACTGAGGCTAGTATAAATTGAAAGATCTTCATGCAATTTATCTATTTTTTTTAAAAAAAAACACCCTAGCCAGTAAGCTACATCCCATCTTATTACAGTGGGTGCCTAAGCTAATTGTTGGTATTCTAAGTTTTGAACTGGATACCAGTCCATACAGTAGATGCTAAGCTGCTGCATTACTCCGTGCCATTTTCCTTACCAACTAAACTAACTTCCCTGTATGGTGATCCTATAACAGGCCACTGGCGGCCAGCCCTCCCCCCACCCTGTATCTAGATCTACTTAGCAGCAACCTTCAATGTTGTTTACTAGGCTTTACTGACCATTGGTCACTGAGGATGCTCCACCCAGTCCAAAGGTTCGATACCTAGAGTCACAAAGGAAAGGTTTTGCCTGCACAACACATACCGATTTGAATCCGTAGCCGATTTGAATCTAGCACCCAGTGCGGCAAAGGCCCTTCATTTCCAGATCAGCTCCTGACTCTGGCTGAACACTGTTAATGATGGAGGTGAACACTGAGTGCACGAAAGAGCAGCTGCCATTCATTTTGAGGAGATTCCATATTTCTGAAGATTATGGCTTCCTCCTTCCAAATCCACTGGTAGGAACATGGTGGCTGCATGAGATGCTTGGAGCAGGAGGGGGTTGCGGTGTGTGTGTAGCAGGTAGGGAGAGGAGATGATCAGAGACCTACAGGGGATTGACATGCATTTTACCAAATTCAATCACTAATGTCTCCTCACAGGATTGTGAGAAAAGGCAGACTGGGAGGTTGGCTGGAGTAAATGACCAAGGTTTTTAAGGGAGAAAGCAACACTTCAGGAGGAGCCTAAGCATGCTGACATTCTCAGTTGGAATTAACAGTGGAAACAAAATGCAGCAGAGAATGTAAATGTGTGGTTACCCTGTTCCCCTAACCCCAGATTTTATTTTTCATTTATTTATAAAAAATATGGATTTATATAGTTGGTAGAGCACGAAACTCTTAATCTCAGGGTCGTGGGTTCAAGACCCACATTAGGCAAATGATTCCAGCACTGCCGGGGTTTGGCCAACTCAATTATACATAAAACCAATACAATAAAAACAATATAAAAAGTTAAGAGCAGAAACCAAAGTACTATTGTTGAAATATATATTCTTCATAAGCGAGGTGGAATAGAAAAGTTTTCAGCAGGCATTATTATTATTATTTTATTTATTTATATCACAGGACTGTTTACAGTATAAAACACATAAATACATAACATAGGGCTTATCACACTTACCTTTCCTCCCCTCCTTCCAGGCACTTGTCCATACTTAAAAGCTCTGTTTGTGAGCATGGGTTTGCTTTTTTCCTCCCTGAAGCTTTCCACATGAAAACCCTCTCTATAGTGTTCAGTTGAAGCAAACATAAATTAAAGTGTGCCATTTGCTCTGATTGAGCTTTAAAGAGTGAGTTTTTGTGGGAAAAGCTCTGCAAATGTGTATTCTTTCCACATTTGTTCAACAATCAATTCTTCATGGAGAATTGTAGCTTTGGTAAAGGAAAAGGGGCTCCAAACTATTCTCAGCACCCTTAACCAACTACAACTCTCAGAATTCTTTGGGAGACCCACACCTGTTTAAAGTGGTGTCAGAATGATTTAAATGTATGGTGTGAATGTGGCCAAAGTACACAATGGAGTGCTTGCATATGTCTGGTGGCTGGTGATCTTTGCCTTAGAGGGTTAAAAAGCAGGTGTGCTGAGTAGTGTGGGCTGAGGGGTCTTCAGCTCCCCCCAAAAATTCAAGGAAGCCCAAATCCTGTGGCCACGTTTCTCCTCCTCTCCACCTGATGTTACACAGGCTGAAAGAGGCTGAGCGCAGAGCACAGCTCCTTGCTGCTCAGGGAGAAGGAGCCCAACTCTGCTCTCCCCCTTCCCTACAAACGCTGGCATCATGGCAGCAGGAGTGGGACGCCAGCCCAGCTCAGCGTGCCAGTGTTCACATGCTAGGCAGGGGCAGGACGCATCACGGGATGCACACACCCCCAATGTGGGGGGAAGTCGGCATCCCGTCACAAAGTATGCAGGTAGGGTAGGTATGTATGGTATTTTACTTCACAGTGAATGGTCCTCTGTTGGCTGGTCCCAGTCTGGTTTAAAGATTGAAAAGCCATAAGAAGGGAGTCAAAGGGCCTTGAAGTTCCCCATCAAGAGTGAGTACCTGGACAGCAGACTGAGCAGGTACACAAGTGACCTGGTCACTAGAATCATAGAATCATAGAGTTGGAAGAGACCACAAGGGCCATCGAGTCCAACCCCCTGCCAAGCAGGAAACACCATCAGAGCACTCCTGACATATGGTTGTCAAGCCTCTGCTTAAAGACCTCCAAAGAAGGAGACTCCACCACACTCCTTGGCAGCAAATCCCACTGTCGAACAGCTCTTACTGTCAGGAAGTTCTTCCTAATGTTTAGGTGGAATCTTCTTTCTTGTAGTTTGGATCCATTGCTCCGTGTCCGCTTCTCTGGAGCAGCAGAAAACAACCTTTCTCCCTCCTCTATGTAGGGGGAGATGAAATGTATTTCTATTTCTATTTTAGCAAAAACAAAAAAAATTCCTTCCAGTAGCACCTTAAAGACCAACTAAGTTAGTTCTTGGTATGAGCTTTTGTGTGCATGCACACTTCTTCAGATACAGTTATTTCTAAATGTGTATCTACATACAGTTATTTCTAAATGTGTATCTACATACATAATTTAGCATATGCAAATTTTGTGTGAGTCTACCTCCTGTTTTTTTAGCAATGCATAAGTTCTTGACCTATGCACAGCTCTGTTTTCATCTTTCTGGCCTATATCAAAATCCACAATGAACTAGTTTTCCTGATTGATGATAATTGGTTCTTCTTCTTATCAGAAAGATCTTCCTCCTTTCTATAGCCCTTGGATGGAGATCGCTCACAGCCTGCCTCACCTTATTGAGAACCATCAACTTCGCTCACAGGTGAACAAGGTATTGCATTTCCCATCCCATAGAGGGTTGTGAGGATAAAATAGTGAGGAGGGGAACCCCATGCCACCTTGAGTTCCTTGGTGGAAGTAGTAGGGATATAAATGAAATGCTAGAGGAACATGCCAGCTAATCAAACTCTGGTTAGCTTCACTCTTCCTTCTACGTTTTAGGTCAAAGTGTCACTTTTCATTATTAGCCTCAAAGCAATGCATAGACATTTGTGTGCTAATCCTTGTTGTTGTTGTTTTAAAAAATAAGTATAGATGCAGGTGTGCTTCTTAAAGGTAAAGGTACCCCTGCCCGTATGGGCCAGTCTTGACAGACTCTGGGGTTGTGCGCCCATCTCACTTAAGAGGCCAGGGGCCAGCGCTGTCCGAAGACACTTCCGGGTCACGTGGCCAGCGTGACATCGGTGCTCTGGCGAGCCAGAGCCGCACACGGAAACGCCGTTTACCTTCCCACTGGTAAGCGGTCCCTATTTATCTACTTGCACCCGGAGGTCCTTTCGAACTGCTAGGTTGGCAGGCGCTGGGACCGAGCAGCGGGAGCGCACCCCGCCGCAGGGATTCGAACCACCGACCTTTCAATCGGCAAGTCCTAGGTGCTGAGGCTTTAACCCACAGCGCCACCTGCGTCCCGGTGTGCTTCTTAGTCTGATGCAAATTAAAAGAACCAATTGCTGCCATATCTGCAATGCAGGGTGAAATCCTCTAGAGGTCACTAGTGCTGTAGCAGAGAAACAACCTGCAGACCATGCTCTTAGGCAGGCTTCCTCAAACTCAGCCTTCCAGATGTTTTGAGACTACAACTTCCATCATCCCTGACCACTGGTCCTGCTAGCTAGGGATCATGGGAGTTGTATGCCAAAAACATCTGGAGGGCTGAGTTTGAGGAAGCCTGCTCTTAGGAATGGGGTGTTAAAATATCATGATACAGGTATTTAAGGCTGCTGCATCAGGTGGTCAGCTGAAAATGAGAACAGATCTCCTGCATTCTTCATAGTGGTATAGAAGGGGACATTTCAGCCAGAGGCAAAGCTACCTGCGCGGGTACCCGGAGTGACGTGTGTCCCAGTGGGCATGGTGTGCACCCCAGGGGATGCCACCGATCGGGGGTGGGCATTTTGTCATCCCCCCTTTGGAATGGTACCCAGGGTGGCCTGCCCCCCCGCCAGAACACCCCTGATTTCAGCAGGTCTAGCTGCTCTTGCACAAGCTGCACCTGCTGAAACGACCTTTTCTACACAATTATTAGGGATGTGGGACTTGCCTAGGACTTGCTGATCAGAAGGTCAGCAGTTCGAATCCCTGCGACGGGGTGAGCTCCCGTTGCTCGGTCCCTGCTCCTGCCAACCTAGCAGTTGAAAAGTATGTCAAAGTGAAAGTAGATAAATAGGTACTGCTCCGGTGGGAAGGTAAATGGCGTTTCCGTGTGCTGCTCTGGTTTGCCAGAAGTGGCTTAGTCATGCTGGCCACATGACCCGAAAGCTGTATACCAGCTCTCTCACACAATTATTAAAGGTGCAGGAATCTAGTCCTCTTTCCCCCACCAAGTCAATCTACTTTTAAGCAACCTTCTACATGGTTGATAGAATTTAATGTCTGGTTCTAATATGTCCATATATTGCTTCATCTCTTTCAACTTTGTTATTCATTCTTAGATGAATGTGTGGTTTTACTCTATTGAAAATTGTGCAAGAGGACTGACGAGCAGGTTCTGTCAGTAGTTGGGGATCTGTGGTGTTCAGTAGTTGGGGACTAAGTTAGGACTACAGTAATTTACACATGCAAAACACCGCTCAGTGTTGCAGACATCAAGTGATGAATGTGTACATGAATTCTGAGCTAATGGCTTATGGCACTTACGATGGAAAGAAGCAGCAGTTTCACCAACTACATAACAATATGTTTTTAAAAAAAAGCTTTCTGTAACCTGTAACTGTCTTAACAGATGCCTCTGCTAAGCAGCCAGTATCTCAAAGGACACAGAGAACTGTATCTAGCCCACTTGGTCCTTAGCTACATCACAATGGGCTACGTTTGGCAGGATGGTGAAAAAGGGACTGCAAAGGTACTGTCCATGCCCATTTAGGGATGTTGAAGAATTTGATCTTCCATACATCCCAAACTCATCTGTGGATTGGAAGTTAGGACTAATTCACATCATGCATTTAAAAGGCTATGATGTCACTTTAAACAGTTATGGTTTTCGCCAAAGAATTATGGGAGCTGTAGTTTGTTAAGGGTGGAGAAAATTGTTCAGAGACCCCTGTTCCCTTTCCAATTCCCAAGGTGGTTTAATAATGAATCCCTCTTCATAGTGAACTCTGTGACTCCAGGACCTGGGGAAGAGCTCAAAGGAGCACGGTGTCCTCACCAACACTCTCTTTTACCTGGAAGTGGTCAGGTGGGCAATGCAAACTGGGAAATTTTTGAGGCTCCACCTGATCTTCTCTGATATTTTGTACAAAGTGAAAAATAGGGTTGATGTTAGATGTTAGAGAGTTGGGTCTTGGAGTCCAGGCAAATGCCCAGGTTTGTCTCCACAAGGAGCTGGCACTGTCCTTTTCCCAGCTGTTCCTGGGTTCAAGGTTCTAGATGCCCTGAAATATGACATCATTCATATATTAGAGTGGATTTGCGAAGAGCTTTTATTCTCCCACTTCTTCCAACAAGCCTTGATGGGGAGCAACTGTGTAGCTCAGTTTATAGAGTCTGAAAGATGCTACAGTACTGCATGGGTGAGCCTAAGCTGCACAAGCAACCTAGTCACTTGGAGGCAGTAGTAATAATGAAACAATGAATAATTCAACAGCTGTACCCCAGAGTCTGTTGCCACATCATACTGTGATGAGGGTGCAACACTTGGAGCAGGTATGTCTGGCTGCATGTTACAGGATTGCTCCAATAACATTGCAAAGCACATTTAGCCAGAAACACTGCAAAAGCTTCGAGGGGCAGCACAACAGTGCAGCATTCTCATGATAACATGTTTAACTAAACAGCTACATCTTTGGGGGAGCATGAATTGGCTTTCTGTCATTTTGATTTCCAGGTCTTGCCACAAAACCTTGCCATCCCCTTCGTGGAGATTTCTCGGGTGTTAGGATTACCTCCAATCCTGGTTCATGCAGATTTTGTTTTAGTAAACTGGAAGAAAAGGAATCCTTGTGGGTAAGTATAAGAGGACACCTGGGCCTTAATGGATAGAAAGTTGGTGCCGTCAGTCTGAGCTACACTCCTTAGGTCAACTGACACACACAACTAATACGGCTTCATCAGATGAAGGGTGACCAGATGGACAGAGGACGCAGGCTGGCTCCTGCACCTTCGATAGATGCATTGAAGAAATTTGTGCATGTTTAGCATAACGACACTGTTGGATGTTCCAACTACTTTTTTAAAAAACAGAAAAATAGTATGATTTTAATTTTTTTTCACATTGTCAAGTACACATTACAACATCACAGATTCCTATACCACTATATTGTTTTTGTCTTCAAGTTTGAAAAGTGTCCAGAATGAGGGACACAGAACAATATATTATGTTATTAAGTTATTGTATTTGTACCATTGTGCCATTTAAAACATGGATCTGAGACATCTATTTGATAGCATTGTTAATCAAATAAAAATTGCCTGTAACAAATATCACATTTGTTTTTGTGCCACTGCTGCAAGCAAGACAGGGCATTTGGGGAGATTTTGGTTTTCGGGGGGGGGGGGGGAGTGCTATTATTTGGACTGGACTTTGCTCAGCAACTGACTTGGATCTTTCCTTTCCATGTGTGTTTGCTGTTGATAACCCAATCTGTCAAAAGGCCTCTAGAAATTGAGTAAGTATTCGGGAAATGATGTTTGCCTTTCTCGTTCAAAGTCTGCTGAGGTCACTCTTCAGACTGCTTGAAGTTAAACAGCTGCAACAGTAGTTTATATCTGAATGCTTCTGAGAAATATTCTTTCTGCATTTGTGTCTGTATAGATTTATTACATTTTAATCCCAAGGTGCTCAGGCTGAGTTATTTTCCATTCATATCCCTAAAACAACCTTGTGAGTTTTGTGATCTGAATCCAGTTCTCTTTGGTTCCAACCCAATGTTTTTTAACATTACAGTACACTGGTCGAAAACAGTTTGTTTGGCTGTTTTATGGGCACTATGCTCTGCTTAATTTAGTAAGCCAAATTTAATTTTCTAGGTAAGTAAAACCTGTCACCAGACTACAGCTCAGATATAATTTTGTGGTGCAGTATTGTTTCTCCACCAGCATTCTGGTGTTAGCCTTGGGTGGAGGGTTTATTTTTAGTAGAAGGTAGATAGAAATCTACAACATTACATAGCTGCGATGTTCCCTTTTGCCACCTCATCCTCTCATTGCTTACACTGACCTCTGCAGTAAAAAATATCTAGTCCCAGGGTGGGGAACTCACAACCCACAGGCCAAACTTGGTCCAACAGGCCCCCTTTTTGGCCCATGGGGCTGTTCCCCCAAAACCGTGTCCCCTGCCCCTCAGCTGACATCATATATCATGGATAGGCAAACTAAGGCCCGGGGGCTGGATCTGGTCCAGTTGCCTTCTGGATCTGGCCCGTGGACGGTCCGGGAATCACCGTGTGGATCGGTGTGGATCTGATCGTTCGGGCTGCGCCAGCGCATGCATTCAGTGGCGCCTCCTCCCACCCTCCTCCTGGCTTCTCCCTGCCCTGCCTAGAGCTGAGAGGAAGGGGGGTGGGCTTTGTTGGTGCCAGCAGCAGCAGCATTAGCGCTTGAGCAGCCACCATTGTAAGCAGGCTCAATTCGGGCTTTGTTGCTGTCAGCTCCTCTCCGGAGCCCTTTCGCGCGCCACTCATCGCCCCACCACTGCCAGCCCCTGTCACTCGCAAAACGCAGGTAAGCAGCCACGAGGGCTCATCTGGTGCTGTGGAGAAGGGAGGGGAGAGTCAGTGGGGGGGGGGGTTGCTTACCTCAGTAGAACGTGTCCTATAGCTCTTGCATAGAATGCTGTGTCCTTTTATTTAAAATTCATCTCTGGGTTATTTGTGGGAATTTGTTCTTTTTTTTCTATTTTTCAAAATATAGTCCAGCCCCCCAAAAGTTATGAGGGACCTTGCTGAAAAAGTTTGCTGACCCCTGTCATTTATGATGTCAGGTGTGGGGCAGTTAAGAGTTGAGGTTGTCAAAAACAGGAATGAATTGCCCATGTGTCAGCTGGTTCGTGGAGAGTTCAGTCTTGCTCCGAGGGATGACCCACCAGTCAATCAACTGATGTGACGTGGGGTGTCTTGGACAGACATTTCTCTCTACCTTTGACTTTCATAACAGTCTCCCATGCCCTAGCACTTAATATCTAAAATTGTACTGTATTTTCTAGGCTTTCAATTCTGCCTTCCCCACAGGAATCTGGAACCCATCATTTGCTTGCCTGGTGGAGCAAGCCTCAGGGGCTTCATTCTCGTCACTTTTCTGGTTGAGAAAGCTGCCGCACCTGGGATCAAGGTAAGGTCTGTCCCAAATTATTTGGCATCTTTTTCTTGGGGTGCCTTATGAGCAGAGATGAAAAAGAAATCTGATTAAGTTAGCATTTGAAGACAAATCTACCAAATACACACTTTTTGAAATAATATGCAAACCAAAACATAGGTGTTCTTTGTGCACACTTCTTCGAATTTTGTAATGCACTTCTCCAGTCAAACAATGTTTATAAAAATGCATTATATTATTGCTTGCAAAAAAGTGTGCATTAGTAAAAACTACAAGCCAAAGTATGTTTCTTAGGAGATACTAGCACCAGAATGCTGAAGAATTTTCATGAGCTTTTTTTTAAAAAAACAAGAAATCTTCATTGCGATACAAAGACAAAACTGTTGCAAAATCTTTCCTGGGGCTTTTATGGTATCCCATGCAGCGATATTCCTTCTTAATTGCAGAAGTCTTGGGAGTGTCAGTCACCTGCCTGTCCTCAAACTTGCCTCTTTTTTAAAAATGCAGTGGTTAATAACTTAATTAACCTCGGGTTAATAGATCCGTTCTAAACCTGAAAACGTTCTTAACCTGAGGTACCACTTAAGCTAATGGGGCCTCCTGCTGCCGCTGCACCGTCGCGTGATTTCTGTTCTCATCCTGAAGCAAAGTTCTTAACCTGAGGTACTATTTCTGGGTTAGCGGAGGCTGTAACCTGAAGCGTCTGTAACCCAAGGTACCACTGTATATTTTTATTAAAAATTTCTTGGTTTACACATGTGCAATGTCTGGTTTTTTTAAGTTACGTTTTCTACAGATCAGTTTCATTTGCTGAGACATTAGTGTTATGTTAGGAAGAAAAGGGGGAGGGGGAATGGTGAGTGGGTTGGAGTTGGGTGGCAATGCTTCTATTCTACTTAGTGTATGTGTGGGGTTTTGTGTCAGCGTCACTTGTGTGGGTTCTCTTTACTATTTGCTTGTATTCCTTTGGTGGTGAGAGAGTTGGCCTACAGTGTGGTTGGTTGTAGTGAAATTTGTTTTTGTGTGTGAGGTGTGTGTGTGTTTTTGGATCAGGTTAGCCAGTTTGTTGGTTAGTTTTTCTAGTAAGCCTGTTTCTCATACTATTTGATACCATTGGTCTATGCAGTGTCTGGCTATGATGCTTCTGGCTGCTGAGAGTAGGTGTGTTATAAGCTCTATATAATGCAAGTGGTCATTATGATCTTGTAGGGCCAGTTTGGGGGTGAGTTCTAATACAACAACAACAAATCCGTTTATTGTGAGGACCATGCCTGTGCACAAAAATCAACACTACAATAGTTAAAAATATTAAAATTCATTACATACTATGCCAACAAAACCTTCTTCCCACAAAATAGAAAAGGAGGGAAAACGAGCAACGAGTTAAACAGACGATGAAGGGGTCTTTACATTGTCGTCCATAAATCTTTCCCTGGCTTTCATGGCCTTCATCACAAAAACCGCTACCACATGGGTAATGCGTGGGTTTGCATCAACTAACAAAAATTTTACTCTATCTTCAGGACTGGTTATAGAGTTGGGTATAATTTGCAGCAATGCATCTCTAAAGCCCGAGTAAATGGGGCAATAGAGGAAGTAATGTATAAGATCCTCTTTAATTTTCATGAGGCAAGGACATAAACGATGTTCTACTGGGGTTTTTGTGTATCTACCGGTCAGATAAGCAGTTGGCAATGTTTGAAACCGTGCCATAGTGAAAGCTCTCCGAAGGGTGGGATCAGTGATCTCCACCAAGTAGTTGGCACAGATTTTGACTGCTTTTACTCGGGGGAGCCAGTAGGAAAACCCAGAGTTTTTTATCTTAGTGGAGTCCAACAAGGCGTCTTTTTCAAAGATCCATTCCCGAACTTTATCAGGGCTCCACAATTTAAGAGTATTAAACTCAGGTAGGTTGTATCTGGATAGAATGTCTAGTAGGTTTTTATGCCAAGTGGTATTATTTTGTAATGATACAAAGGCTTGTTTAGCCAATAAGGTGTTCGGGGCATCTATGAGGTTGGTGAAAAAACGCAGGAATCTTAAGTGGGCCCTGGCAGACACAGAAGGTAATCCTACTTCCACTCTTAGGAGAGCTGCCGGAGTACTCTGAGGGAGGCCTAGAATTCTTCTGAGATAAAAAATTTGGAAGATTTCAAGCCGTTCTAACAGCTTCTTATTCCATCCCCAGAGTTCTACTCCATATAACATCTGGGGAATCACTTTTCCAACAAAAGTTTTTAGTGCCGGGGTCACCAGTTGCCCTCCCCTCGAATAAAAAAAACTGAGCAGAGCACCAATTGTCCTGCGTGCTAGAAGGGCTACAGTCTTGAAGTGGGCAAGCCAGCTAGATGTAGCTTGGAAAGTGATACCAAGATATTTAAAGAGAAGACATTGTTCAATTTTGTGTTCATCTAAAGACCATCTAAATGTGTGGCGAGCTCTAGTAAATACCACAATTTTTGTTTTGTCATAATTTATCTTTAGAGAGTTTTGGGAACAATAAGCTGCGAGCCCCTCCAGCATGCTGTGTAGGCCCCTTCGAGTGAGTGCCATGACCGCCATGTCATCAGCATATAGCAGTATTTGCCTTCCAGGGCAGGAGCTGATGACTTATACTTTGCCATATGTTGAACAATGTCGTTTATATAGAAATTAAAGAGGAACGGCGCTAACAAACAGCCCTGTTTAACCCCTTTCCCCAGTGGCAGTGGGTCAGTATAGTTGCCTGACATCCCAGTTCTGATTTTAGCTGTGGTGTCTGAATGTAACTCTCTAAGTATTTTGAGAAGTCGTCTATCAATATCTGTGTCATATAGTTTTTGCCATAATTTGTCCCTACAGATTGAGTCAAAAGTGGATGTGAGATCTACAAAAGCCACAAAAAGTTTGCTCTTATGTGTCTTTGTATACTTATCTAACATTGTCTGTAGTACCAAACAATGGCCTATTGTACTATGGCCCTTTCTAAACCCTGCCTGTTCCGGATTAAGCAAGTTAGAGTGGTCAGCCCAGTCAACCAATTTATTTAGCAGGTGGCGAGTATAAAGTTTATACACAATGTCCAGGAGACTTATGGGGCGATAGTTTGAGGGGTCTTGGGGGTCTCCCTTCTTATAGATGGGGGCTACCAGGCTCAGTTTCCAGTTTTCTGGGATTTTGCATGTATCATTTATTACCGTAAAAAGTCGGGCCAAAAAAGCAGCCCACCACTGGGCATTTAGTTTATTTAAAAAAAAAAAAAAAAAAAATTATTCATTTTCACAAATATAACAAAATAAAAACATAACATAACATACAATGACATAACATAACATACTAAGACATAACATACAATAACATACATAACACGACTTCCCCAAGCCTTCCCTTCACTGCACCCTTATTTTTTTTTTTAAGACAGCATTTCTAGCAATCCTTCATTCCAATTCACACTGGGCATTTAGTTTAAGCACCTCAGGAGGAATCATATCTTCACCGGGAGCTTTGCCATTCTTGAGTGTTTTAATTAGCTGTAGACATTCTGATTCGGTAACAGGATCCCAGCCCATTAATAGGTCATTTTTAAGAGGAGGAAACTGGCTCGGTTGGAGCTGTATATAGCCGGGAAAAATGTGGCAGTCAATCTCTTTTCCGGTGGTTTGGGGCTCCTGAGTTAAGCTCCTCCTCCTTCTGCCCTGCTTGGTGGTTCCAGGTTTGAGGTCGCTTGTTCCTAGGTAGGTGTGATGGCTTTAACTGAGGGGCCAATAGGTTGATTTGGCCCAGAGGCTCTTCGATTACACCATTACAAATATCATGATGATCAGCTGATGTATCATGATGTTCAGCTGGTTTTTGCAGAGCGAGGGCTTTGCCGACCCGTATAGGCTGTACAGGTAGCAGGTCAACAGCTGAATCTTGTGTCGGTACTGCTAGCAGGTCAAAATTTGACAAATGCTGTGGATCCTGATTGCGTATTGGGCTTAAAATAATGGAAGCCTCCAATTCCGGCATCGAGGCATAGGAGGACGAGAGCATTTCAAACTGGTCTTGCTTGGGTAGTCCAATACCAGGCTTGTTGCACGTAGAGACCAGGGTACCAAGCGGGGGGTGTAGAAAATCAATTAAATCTTTTGCGGGCAGGCTTGCCACTCCCTGAGGGGTAATGTGTCCCGGCTCCATTCCCCCTACTGTTTGTTCTTTATGGTGCACAGGCCCGGCATCAGCACAGACAGCACCTATCCTGGTGCATAGCAGTGTGCGGGTCAGATTGGTGAATACCCTTGTGAAATAGATGTGCCATTTTCTTGTACGGTTTCTTAGTCCTAGAATCTTTGCAACGCAGTGGGCAGATCTAAAGTTAATAACCATACGTCTCATATAAGGTCCAGAAGGCAGCCATGAGATGTCCACGATATCTACGGGGCGTAGTGTCTGCCCCAGCAGTTGGGACAGGGAATTTGCGACCGAATGTTTATCCGCCCATTTGTTGTGATTCAAGGGGTGGTTTCCCACCAGTACTGCAAGTTTGCTGTTCTGGAGTTGCAGACTTGAGTTTTGTACCTGGTTGGGCAGGCATCTCACTTGTTTTTGTGCAAGGTTAGCCTGCACAGTTGGGCAGGGGTGAGCAGGGTTTGCAATATTGTTAAGCTGAGGAAGTGAGGGGGGGCAACTGAACAAGCCAAAGACTTTTTCAAGCTTCTTTTCAATCCCATCGAGCCTTTTATATAGGTTGGTGATGGTATGTGTTATCAACTCAGTCTGGCAGATTAGCAGTTCCAGTGCCTCTCGGTCCTTGTTTAACTGGGCTGGTGGCTGGGATAATTCGGGTGAAGTTTTTTGCAGGGACTCAAGAGTCTGTTCCATCTGTTCCTTCATACACAGGCTCGAGGCTAGTTGTGGGCCGTCCGCAATGCCGGCAGGCTCCTCGTGAGTAGTACTGGGAGCAAGGGCCTCATAACTGTTTGCTGTAGGGAAGTTTCTGCAGATCTCATTTAGGTCATTGTCAAGCAGGAAATCCCTGATATTTGTCTGTTTTTTGGCCGTGCTCGTAGCTTCATTGGAATGCTGCCTGCAGCGTTTCTTCCCTCTCATGTCAGCAAGAAAAATAGGGAGAGGATTTCTCAAAATTGCAGGGTCAGGGCAGGTTGTGCTGTTAATGAGCCCTACTCCCTTTAACAGTCTTTATCTACCGCGTTTATCTTTATCTGCCGCGATTTCTTGCAGATTTATGGGAGAAGTAGAAATAGTCTGAACCATAAACCATAAAACTTCTAAAATAAACGCCTTAAGGCATCTTAGGGCCCTTAGAACCCGCCAAAGCAAATAGTAAAAACAAAGCTTTACCGAGCAAAGGACAAGGCTGCCGTTCACGTCGCCATCTTCCTTCAGTAGTCGTTCTAATACCTGTTTAGCTATTTTGCATATCTCTTGCAGGACTGCTGTCCAGAAAGGTTGGATTTTAGGGCATTCCCACCACATGTGGAGGTATGTGCCTGTGGAGGTGCAGCCTCTCCAGCATTTTGGTGAGGTTCCTGGGCTTATTAGCATTAGTTTACGTGGTGTTAGGTACCACCTGCAAGTAAAATTCAGAGTGAGTTCTTTTCTTTTCACTGATACGGATTTAAAAGGAGGTTTAGACCACATTCTGGTCCATTAGGTGAGGTTAATCTCATAGTCTATGTTGTTAGTGTTGTTTTTTGTAAATAATTTTTATTCATTTTCCAATAAAGAGGGGGGAAATTCTTATTAATAACAAATCAGGCCAAATATTACCACATTCAAAAACAATAAACAATACAGTCAATTATAGAGTCCAAATTAATTACTTTCAATTGGACTTCCCATGTCCATCCTTTATCTTTCCGCTATCTTCTTTGTTACTTCACAATTTTCCAATCTTAATGTTGACAATCTCCACTCTCGATCAGTCGGTCACTGGTATAACTCACTATCTTGTTTTATTTAACCATTCCCTATTTCTATAATCACGCAGGGGGCTTTTCCCACATTGTTCTCAGTATTAATATTTTGAAGCACAGTCCTCCTTCGATTACACCTCCTTTTTCTGCTCAAAGGTAAAGGTAAAGGTACCCCTGCCCGTATGGGCCAGTCTTGACAGACTCTAGGGTTGTGCGCTCATCTCACTCTAGAGGCCGGGAGCCAGCGCTGTCCGCAGACACTTCCGGGTCACGTGGCCAGCGTGACGACGCTGCTCCGGCGAACCGGCACCAGAGCAGCACATGGAAATGCCGTTTACCTTCCCACTATAAAGCAGTACCTATTTGTCTACTTGCACTTAAGGGTGCTTTCGAAGTGCTAGGTGGGCAGGAGCTGGGACCGAACGACGGAAGCTCACCCCGCCGCGGAGATTCGAACCGCCAGCCATGCGATCGGCAAGTCCTAGGCGTTCTGCTTAGTGTTGTTTTAATAGGCTCTGGGCTTCCATCCGAGGTTGAAGTTAATTTGCAACTTTGCACTGTCTTTGATCTTTCCAAACCAGCCAATATTTCAAATGTACTGTAGGACTGACTTTGCAATCCGTAAGTTAGTCAAAGATTGTTTCAGTTTCCCCATAAAAACCCATGCCAGCTTTCTAGGACCCTCAGACAGCTGGCAGGCATCCAGAGTTTTCCATCACTCTCTTTTCAAACTGTATGATAATATTCCATGCAAGCAAATGCATCCTCTGTAAAGTATACTCCTTTTGTAATTCCAATAAAAAAAATCTCCAATCTCCTCCCGTTAAAGGAGACTTTTTCTGATCATGTCCTTTTTCTTTCTACATCAGAGCTTCCCGTCGCCATCTTCCCTTCTCAGCCTGAGCTAATCTGATCATATCTGATCTTACTCTGCCAATTTTGATCAGGGCTCTCCACAAAAGACTGTGATGATGCCAATACGTCCAGTTATTTTACGGCTCCTGTGTTTGCTTTGGATAATTAATTCTTTCTTGGTGAGGTTCGCCAAATCATGAAATAGCAGATATAACGAATACAAAAACATGACAGCCTCTCACCTCTTTCACCAAGATAACAAGATAGGAGTCTTTTTGAAGTCCGAAACTTGGCCTCCAGCGACTGTGTAGTTTAGCAGATTTTTCTTTTAACTCTTTCCATTTAGAACACACCTGTTTTTTTGCCAAATCTTTTTAATTTTTAGGAAACAGGGACTCCTGGCTGATGAGACTGACTTTGGACATCACCCAGCCTCCCTGCCTCTGCATCTTGTTGCGGAGTGCAGGTAACGGATGGTCTCCAGGTGACACTCCCCCCCCCCCCTGCCCTCATTCAACCCTGAATTACTGGCACAACTGGCTGTCCGATCTCTTGGGAGGCCGCTATATCTCATCGCCAGAAGCTGGAGTCCTCCCATTTTTTTTATTACTTTTTTTTAAAAAAAATTATTTTATTACCGTATTTTTCCCTCTATGACACGCAGATTTTTTCTCCTAAAAAGTAAGGGGAAATGTCTGTGCGTGTTACTGAGCGAATGTGTGGTCCCTGGAGCTGACTGGTGCGAGTGAAGGCAATATCAGGCAAATATCAAATCATCCGGAGAAAGGAAGCCTTGAAAAGAGGAAGCTGCTGCTTTCCTGCATTCTGCCTCAGGGTCTTACTGCCCACCCTTTTCTGTTTCATTACTGTGTTTGCTCAATCCGAACAAAGAGCAGAGAAAACCCCTCCCCTCCAGGCAAGCAGAGGGGAAAGCAGAGCGTCCTTCCTTCTAATTCCTAGGGACTCGCAGGCAACATGCAGGTGGGGGGGGGGAGAGAGAGAGAGAGAGAGAGAGCGCTGGCTGGCTTGGGTGGGTGGGTGGGTGGGTGGGTGGGAACCTTTGCCTTCCTTTCTTCCCTCTGGTAAAATCCCTCTCCTGCATTCTTAGCCAGCTGCTTCTCCTCACACCCCTCTCGTGCTCCTTGTCCCTTCTATGTTTTTCCTTCCCTCCCCACTTAAAACGTGGTTACAAAGCACGGATCCACATGGATCCTCAGGATCTTTACATTGGGCCACCCCAAATTCACCATCAGATCACATAGCAATGATCTGATGCAAAAACAGGGCTGCAATGGTGCAAAAACATGGTTACAAAGCACGGATCCACATGGATCCTCAGGATCTTTGCATTGGGTCACCCCAAATTCACCATCAGATCACATAGCATGCCCATGGCTACAGCCTGCACCAAAAAAATCATGCACCCACTGTTGCCTGGGGCTGCAATGGTGCAAAAACGTGATTACAAAGCACAGATCCACATGGATTCTCAGGATTTTGGCATTGGGCTACCCCAAACTCACAGTCAAATCACATGTCTGTGGCCACAGCATGAAGCACAAAAATGATACATCCACTGTTTCATTCAGAATTTTCCCCCCTTGTTTTCCTCCTCTAAAACTATGTGCGTGTCGTGGTCAGGTGCGTGTTATCGAGCGAAAAATACAGTAGTTGAATATAAGAACAACATATAATCAAATACAAGCAATCAAATACAGTTTTCCCCTAATCTCCCCGCAAAACAGCCCCAATTACTTCCAGATAATTCCAATAGTAATATAGTCAAATAAAAAAATATTTCTCTAGTTGCTGGTTTAAAAAATATCATTCCACATGCTCCCATGTGTCTTAGGTGGTTTAAATGCATGTTCTTTCTTTGATGCATATGTAATAAAGGAGGACCACATTATGTAAAAGTTATGTAGTTTCTCACATTGTTTTCTTTCACATACCCTTTCTGTTAAGTTTTCCATCAAAATTAATTCCCAGACATAAGCATACCAAACTTAGAATCATAGAATCATAGAATTGGAAGAGACCACAAGGCCATCAAGTCCAAACCCCTGCCAAGCAGGAAACACCATCAGAGCACTCCTGACATATGGTTGTCAAGCCTCTGCTTAAAGACCTCCAAAGAAGGAGACTCCACCACACTCCTTGGCAGCAAATTCCACTGTCGAACAGCTCTTACTGTCAGGAAGTTCTTCCTAATGTTTAGGTGGAATCTTCTTTCTTGTAGTTTGGATCCATTGGTCCGTGTCCGCTTCTCTGGAGCAGCAGAAAACAACCTTTCTCCCTCCTCTATGTGACATCCTTTTATATATTTGAACATGGCTATCATATCACCCCTTAACCTCCTCTTCTCCAGGCTAAACATGCCCAGCTCCCTTAGTCGTTCCTCATAAGGCATCGTTTCCAGGCCTTTGACCATTTTGGTTGCCCTCCTCTGGACACGTTCCAGTTTGTCAGTGTCCTTCTTGAACTGTGGTACCCAGAACTGGACACAGTACTCCAGGTGAGGTCTGACCAGAGCAGAATACAGTGGCACTATTACTTCCCTTGATCTAGATGCAATACTCCTATTGATGCAGCCCAGAATTGCATTGGCTTTTTTAGCTGCCGCGTCACACTGTTGGCTCATGTCAAGTTTGTGGTCAACCAAGACTCCTAGATCCTTTTCACATGTACTGCTCTCAAGCCAGGTGTCACCCATCTTGTATTTGTGCCTCTCCTTTTTTTTTGCCCAAGTGCAATACTTTACATTTCTCCCTGTTAAAATTCATCTTGTTTGTTTTGGCCCAGTTCTCTAATCTGTCAAGGTCGTTTTGAAGTGTGATCCTGTCCTCTGGGTGTTAGCCACCCCTCCCAGTTTGGTGTCATCTGCAAATTTGATCAGGATACCCTTGAGTCCATCATCCAAGTCATTGATAAAGATGTTGAATAAGACTGGGCCCAAGACAGAACCCTGTGGCACCCCACTAGTCACTCTTCTCCAGGATGAAGAGGAACCATTGATGAGCACCCTTTGGGTTCGGTCAGTCAGCCAGTTACAAATCCACTGAGTGGTAGCATAGTCAAGACCGCATTTTACCAGCTTCTTTACAAGAATATCATGGGGCACCTTGTCAAATGCCTTGCTGAAATCAAGGTAGGCTACATCCACTGCGTTCCCTTCATCTACCAGGCTTGTAATTCTGTCAAAAAACGAGATCAGGTTAGTCTGACATGACTTATTTTTCAGAAATCCATGCTGACTATTGGTGATCACAGCAGTCCTTTCTAGGTGCTCACAGACTGTTTGCTTAATGATCTGCTCCAGAATCTTCCCTGGTATTGATGTCAGACTGACTGGGCGGTAATTATTTGGGTCCTCTCTTTCCCCCTTTTTGAAAATAGGGACAACATATGCCCTCCTCCAGTCTGCCGGGACTTTGCCTGTTCTCCAGGAATTCTCAAAGATGACTGCCAGTGGTTCTGAGATCACATCTGCCAGTTCTTTTAATACTCTTGGATGCAGTTCATCTGGCCCTGGAGACTTGAATACATCTAGACTAGCCAAGTATTCTTGTACTATCTCCTTAGTTATTCTGGGCTGTGTTTCCTCTGCTGAATCATTTGCTCCAAATTCTTCAGGTCGGGCATTGTTTTCTTTATCGGAGAAGACTGAGGCAAAGAAGGCATTGAGGAGTTCAGCCCTTTCTGTGTCCCCTGTTTGCATTTCCCCATCTTCTCCTCTGAGTGACCCCACGGTTTCTTTGTTCTTCCTTTTGCTACGAACATACCCATAAAGCCTTTTTTGTTGCTTTTAACCTCTCTAGCAAGCCTGAGTTCATTCTGTGCTTTAGCTTTTCTGACTTTGTGTCTACACGTGCTGGCTATTTGTTTGAATTCCTCTTTGGTGGTTTCCCCCCTTTTTCATTTTTTTGTACACATCCTTTTTTAATCTTAACTCAGTTAAAAGTTCTTTAGATAGCCACCCTGGCTTCTTTAGGTACCTTCCATGTTTCCGTCTCATTGGTATTGCCTGAAATTGTGCTTTTACTATCTCCCTCTTAACAAACTCCCAGCCATCATGAACTCCCTTTCCTTTTAGTATTACTGTCCATGGGATCTCACCCAGCAGTTCCCTAAGTTTTATGAAGTCTTCTTTCTTAAAGTCAAGAAATTGAGTCCTAGTATGCTTGGCTGCTCCTTTCCGCTGTATAGTAAACTTCAGAAGAGCATGATCACTCGCGCCTAATGATCCTTCCACTTCTACCCCACTAACCAGGTCATCAACATTGGTTAGGACCAGATCTAAAATGGCTGTTCCTCTTGTTGCTTCTCCCACTTTCTGGACAATGAAGTTGTCTGCAAGGCCAGTGAGGAATCTGTTTGACCTTATGCTCTTGGCTGAGTTTGACATCCAACAAATATCCGGGTAATTGAAGTCCCCCATTACTACTATCTCCTTTTGCATGCTTGGCCATCTGTTCCAGGAAGGCATCATCTATGTCCTCCGTTTGGCTTGGGGATCTATAGTAAACTCCCACAATGAGGTCACTGTTATTCTTCTCTCCCTTAATTTTGACCCAAATGTTCTCACTTTGGGTTTGAGGTTCTAAATCTTGGATCTCTTCACAGGTATACACATCCCTGAAATATAACGCCACTCCTCCTCCTTTCTTGTCTGGTCTGTTTCTCTGAAATAGATTGTATCCCTCCATTATTACATTCCAATCGTGGGACTTATCTCACCAGGTTTCAGTGATGCCTATTATGTCATATTTAGTTTGCTGTACCAAGAGCTCAAGCTCATCTTGTTTATTTCCCATGCTTTGCGCATTAGTGTACAGACATTGAAGTCCATTAATCATTCCCCCGTGTCTCTTATTTAAGGATTTTTTCCTCCCACCACTAGGTCTGCGTGCTGTTTGCTCCATTTGGTCTATGACATTTGGATGATCATCTTCATCAGTTGATAGACTCCTACCTTCAGGAGCACTGTCTCCCTCCCCCACATTAGTCAGTTTAAAGCCCTCCTGATGAGGTTTCTGTGATTTTTTGCAAAAACATTCCTCCCAACCGTTGTGAGGTGCAGTCCATCGCTTGCCAGAAGTCCATCTTCAAGAAACTGCAGTCCGTGATCTAAGAATCCAAACCGTTCCTCTTTACACCATTTGCGAAGCCAGTTGTTCACTTCCACTATTTTTCCCTCTCTCCCTGGGCCACGTCGTTCAACTGGGAGGACAGATGAGATGACAATTTGTGCATTTAATTGCTTCAATTTCCTGCCCAGAGCCTCGTAGTCTCTTTTGATCTTCTGGAGGCTATTGCTTGCAGTGTCATTGGTTCCCACATGAACCAAGAGGAAGGGGTATTTGTCAGTGGGTTTTATGATTCCTTGCAGTCGTTCAGTTACATCTTGGATCTTAGCCCCAGGGAGACAGACACTTCCCGAGACATCTTGTCAGGCCCACAGATCACTGCTTCTGTTCCCCTCAGTAGGGAATCCCCTATCACCACTACACGCCTCCTCTTAGGTCTGGTCGGGGTTCTTCCGTGAGCTGTCCGTTCCAAGGTCGCCTGCACATTCCCTGAGGACTGACTTTGCTGCTCGTCTTCATATACCTAAACTTCATATAGGTTCACGTTTAATGACCTCCAGTGTCTAGCAACAGCAAGATGTGCTGCAGTTATAAGATGCACAATTAAGTCTTTGTCTCTAAGATTTTGTGCTTCATCTGCAAATATAGAAAGCAATGCTATTCTGTGATCTAAATTGATCGATTGAGATGTAATTTGTTCCATTTCCTGAAATATTTTTAACCAGAAATTTTTAATCAGTGGGCATTTCCACCTCATGTGTATAAATGTTCCTTCATTACCACAATTTCTCCAATATTGCGGAGAAATATTTTTGTCTATTTTGCTTAGCAATGTGGGATGCAGGTACCACCTGTGGGTTAGCTTTAGGGGGCAGAAATAGCTCGAAAGGTTTTTTTTGCCACATTCTCTTCCACAAACCATCATCAATCCCTTCTCCCAAATCTCTTTCCCATTCCCAAAAACCATAGAGGGTTTTGAGGTTGTACAATCGCTTTATAGATTAAAGCAATTAGACCTTTACCTCTGGGGTCTGCGGTATATAAAATATTTTCAAATGCAGTTAGTGACATCGTCCCTTGTTTGCGGATTTCTGTGTTACTTATGAAGTAGATGACTTGATGGATTACCATCCAATTGTGGGAAAGGTTTTGAACCATTTCTTGTACAGTGGTACCTCGGGTTAAGTATTTAATTCATTCCGGAGGTCCGTTCTTAACCTGAAACTGTTCTTAACCTGAAGCACCACTTTAGCTAATGGGGCCTCCGCTGCTGCCATGCCACCAGAGCACGATTTCTGTTCTCATCCTGAAGCAAAGTTCTTAACCTGGAGCACTATTTCTGAGTTAGTGGAGTCTGTAACCTGAAGCGAATGTAACCCGAGGTACCACTGTAGTATTAATCCAGACAAAGGGATGTTTTCTTTGTAAAAGTCTTTAAGCCAAAACAGGCCCACATTTCCCCATTTTTCAAAGGGGAATGTTCTGTCTCTATTACCAGAAAGATGCAATGTAGATGGGCCTGCTGCATAGTATCACATGGGATTAGGTACTGCCATGCCACCTCCTTTGGCTGGTTGATATAACGCTTTATAACCATGGCTTGTTATTCTGGTGTATACATTTTAGAAGCATGTTTTGCCAATTTTGTATTTTTTTGTCTTCTATGGCTATTGGTAAGACTCTAAAGAGATAGGCACAGCAGCACCATCAGTTTTATAGTGGTGATTTGGCCCAACCATGACAGCGAACCCTTGCTCCAGGTTTTCAATTTTTGTCTAATCTCTCGGATCATTGGACCAAAATTAAGCTTTTCCAAATTTAGAAGGTTCCTAGGGATAATAACTCCTAAATATTTAAAATATTTCTGACAAAGTTTTGTTCCAGTGGAGCGCTGAAGTTGGCATATGAATGCATAGCAGGTCTAATTTGCTATAGTTAACACAAAAACCAGAGACCTTTCTGTAAGCACCAAGAATTTTCATTACTGCCGGGAGACTTGTTCCAGGGCAAGACAGCATCAAGGCTACGTCATCTGCAAACATGTTCACCAGATGACTCTGCCCATTAATTTGTATTCCAGACACCTCAGGGTCTCCCCTAAGTGCTAGAGCCAGGGCAAAAACGCAGGGGCGACAATGGGCAGCCCTGCTTCACGCCCCGGCCCATCGATATAGGCTCCAAGTGTATACCATTTATCAAAATATTTGTGGTGCAATCCTGATATAAGGTAGTCAGCAGTGCAATGAATGGGGATCCCATGCCAAAACCTCGCAAGGTTTCAAAAAGAAAATTCAAAAAGATTCAAAAAGAAATTCAAAAAGAAAATTCCATTGCATCCAATGTAAGAATGGCTGTCGGTGCCAGTTGGTTTGATCCCCAGTATATTGCACTGAGGATCCTCCTAATTGGGGTAGTTATTGACCTTTGCCTAATAAAACCTGTCTGATCCAAATGTATATAATTTGTTACAATTGTTGCTAACCTGTGTGTAATAATACCTGTAAGTAATTTTAAATCAACATTTATTAATGAGATAGACCTATAGGACTCAACTGACTCCAAGTCTTTATCTGGTTTTGGTAGCACTACAATGTGTGTGTTTTTCCAAGTTCCAGGTATCAGGCCATGATTTCTGTGAACAATTTCAGCAAGAATGGAGCAACAAGTTCAGAAAAGGTTTTATAAAAGTAGCCAGTAAAGCCATCTGGTCCAGGTGCCTTAAATGGTTTTGTCTTTTTTATGTTGTTGTTGTTTAGTCGTTTAGTCGTGTCCGACTCTTCGTGACCCCATGGACCAGAGAACGCCAGGCACCTCTGTCCTCCACTGCCTCCCGCAGTTTGGTCAAACTCATGCTGGTAACCTCGAAAACACTATCCGACCATCTCGTCCTCTGCCGTCCCCTTCTCCTTGTGCCCTCCATCTTTCCCAACATCAGGGTCATCTCCAGGGAGTCTTCTCTTCTCACGAGGTGGCCAAAGTACTGGAGCCTCAGCTTCACAATCTGTCCTTCCAGTGAGCACTCAGGGTTGATTTCCTTCAGTATGGAGAGGTTTGATCTTCTTGCAGTCCATGGGACTCTCAAGAGTCTCCTCCATCGCCATAATTCAAAAGCATCAATTCTTCGGCGACCAGCCTTCTTTATGGTCCAGCTCTCACTTCCATACATCACTACTGGAAAAACCATAGCTTTAACTATATGAACCTTTGTTGGCAAGGTGATGTCTCTACTTCTCAAGATGCTGTCTAGGCCTGTCGTTGCCTTTCACCCAAGAAGCAGGCGTCTTTTAATTTCGTGGCTGCTGTCACCATCTGCAGTGATCATTGAGCCCAAGAAAGTAAAATCTCTCACTACCTCCATTTCTTCTCCTTCTATTTGCCAGGAGGTGATGGGACCAGTGGCCATGATCTTCGTTTTTTTGATGTTGAGCTTCAGACCATATTATGCACTCTCCTCTTTCACCCTCATTAAAAGGTTCTTTAATTCCTCCTCACTTTCTGCCATCAAGGTTGTGTCATCTGCATATCTGAGGTTGTTGATATTTCTTCCGGCAATCTTAATTCCGGCTAGGGATTCATCCAGCCCAGCCTTTCGCATGATGAATTCTGCATATAAGTTAAATAAGTAGGGAGACAAAATACAGCCTTGTCGTACTCCTTTCCCAATTTTGAACCAATCAGTTGTTCCATATCCAGTTCTAACTGTAGCTTCTTGTCCCACATAGAGATTTCTCAGGAGACAGATGAGGTGATCAGGCACTCCCATTTCTTTAAGAACTTGCCATAGTTTGCCGTGGTCGACACAGTCAAAGGCTTTTGCATAGTCAATGAAGCAGAAGTAGATGTCTTTCTGGAACTCTCTAGCTTTCTCCATAATCCAGCGCATGTTTGCAATTTGGTCTCTGGTTCCTCTGCCTCTTCTAAATCCAGCTTGCACTTCTGGGAGTTCTCAGTCCACATACTGCTTGAGCCTTCCTTGTAGAATTTTAAGCATAACCTTGCTAGCGTGTGAAATGAGTGAAATTGTGCGGTAGTTGGAGCATTCTTTGGCACTGCCCTTCTTTGGGATTGGGATGTAGACTGATCTTCTCCAATCTTCTGGCCACTGCTGAGTTTTCCAAACTTGCTGGCATATTGAGTGTAGCACCTTAACAGCATCATCTTTTAAAATTTTAAATAGTTCAGCTGGAATACCATCACTTCCACTGGCCTTGTTATTAGCAGTGCTTTCTAAGGCCCATTTGACTTCACTTTCCAGGATGTCTGGCAACCACACTACCTGGGGTGTATGAGCCATCCATATCTTTCTGGTAT
The DNA here is from genome assembly GCF_964106915.1 of Podarcis gaigeae. Classification (NCBI taxonomy): domain Eukaryota; kingdom Metazoa; phylum Chordata; class Lepidosauria; order Squamata; family Lacertidae; genus Podarcis; species Podarcis gaigeae. The sequence continues at coordinate 433,126 of NC_139692.1, read as the reverse complement.
AATTCCTCTGTGTATTCTTGCCACCTCTTCTTGATGTCTTCTGCTTCTGTTAGGTCCTTTCCACTTTTGTCCTTTATTATGGAAATCTTTGTACGAAATGTTCCTTTCATATCTCCAATTTTCTTGAACAGATCTCTGGTTCTTCCCATTCTATTGCTTTCCTCTATTTCTTTGCATTGCTCGTTTAAGAAGGTCTTCTTGTCTCTCCTTGCTATTCTTTGGAAATCTGCATTCAATTTCCTGTATCTTTCACCATCTCCCTCGCATTTTGCTTGCCTTCTCTCCCCCGCTATTTGTAAGGCCTCATTGGACTTTGCTTTCTTGCATTTCCTTTTCATTGGGATGGTTTTCGTTGCTGCCTCCTGTATAATGTTACGAGCCTCCATCCATAGTTCTTCAGGCACTCTGTCCACCAAATCTAAATCCTTAAACCTGTTCCTCACTTCCACTGTGTATTCATAAGGGATTTGACTTAGATTGTATCTTACCGGCCCAGGGGTTTTTCCTACTTTCTTCAGTTTAAGCTTGAATTTTGCTATAAGAAGCTGATGATCTGAGCCACAGTCAGCTCCAGGTCTTGTTTTTGCTGACTGTATAGAGCTTCTCCATCTTTGGCTGCAGAGAATATAATCAATCTGATTTCGATGCTGCCCATCTGGTGATGTTCATGTGTAGAGTCATCTCTTGTGTTGTTGGAAAAACGTGTTTGTGATGACCAGCTCTATTACAGAACTCTATTAGCCTTTGCCCTGCTTCATTTTGATCTCCAAGGCCAAACTTGCCAGTTGTTCCTTTTGTTGACTATGAGGGCCACTCCATTTCTTTTACGGGTTTCTTGCCCACAGTAGTAGATATGATGGTCATCCGAACTGAATTCACCCATTCCCGTCCATTTTAGTTCACTGATGCCCAGGATGTCAATATTTATTCTTGCCATCTCATTTTTGACCACCTCCAACTTACCCAGGTTCATGGTTCTTACATTCCAAGTTCCTATGCAATATTTTTCTTTACAGCATTGGACTTTCCTTTCGCTTCCAGGCATATCCGCAACTGAGCGTCCTTTCGGCTTTGGCCCAGCCACTTCATCAGCTCTGGATCTACTTGTACTTGCCCTCCACTCTTCCCCAGTAGCATGTTGGACGCCTTCCGACCTGAGGGGCTCATCTTCCAGCGTCATAACTTTTATATGCCTGTTGTCTTTGTCCATGGAGTTTTCTGGGCAGGGATACAGGCTTGCCGGTTCCTCCTCCAGGTGGATCATGTTTGGTCAAAACTCTCCACTATGACCTGTTCATCTTGGGTGCCCTGCTCGGCATAGTTCATAGCTTCTCTGAGTTCTTCAAGCCCCTTTGCCACGGCAAGGCAGTGATCCATGAAGGGGAAGGCTAGTCTTTTTTATACTAGCTAATATTTCCTCAAGGGAGAAGGGTTGATTTAAGTAAGTTGCATGCACAACTCGCAAGACGAAATTAATCCGTTCCGCGAGTCTCTTCATCTTGCAGTTTTTTCGTCTTGCGAAGCACGGCTATTAGTGACTTAGCGGCTATTAGCGGCTTAGTGGCTTAGCGGCTATTAACGGCTTAGCGGCTTTAAGAAAAAGGAAACAAACTCGCAAGAACTCGCAAGACGTTTTGTCTTGCGAAGCAAGCCCATAGGGAGATTTGTCTTGCGGATCGACTCAAGAAATGGAAAACTCTTTCATCTTGCTCGTTTTTCCTCTTGCGAGGTACCACTGCACTTCTGTTAATTTTGGAATGTTAACTGTGGCCAGAAATTCCTGAATGGTGTTTAGCAATGGTGTTTCAGAAGTGTATAAGTTCTTACAGAAGGCATGAAAGGCTTGGTTAATTTTAAGCTTATTTCACCTTTGCTTGTTTTTATTGAGAGGATTGTTCTGTTTAATTTACATTTCTTTAGTTGATTTGCCAAGATTATTGATTTTTTATTATGAAATTCATTGTATTGTTGATTTAAATATTGAAGGGATGTTATTATTTTTGGTATTTCTAAGATGTCTAATTCTTTGCTTTTAATTTGCGATACACTGTTACCACGTTATTTTATTTTATTTTATGTTTTATTTATTTTTCTTATTGGAGATGAATAGTTGATTTCCTTTTTTTGATTCTACTCTTCTCACTGATTAATGTTCCTCTAATTACTGCTTTGAAGGTATCCCAAATTAAAGCAGGGTTATATAATCCTGTAATGGGACGTGGGTGGCGCTGTGGGTTAAACCACAGAGCCTAGGACTTGCCGATCATAGAATCATAGAATCATAGAGTTGGAAGAGACCACAAGGGCCATCGAGTCCAACCCCCTGCCAAGCAGGAAATACCATCAGAGCACTCCTGACATATGGTTGTCAAGCCTCTGCTTAAAGACCTCCAAAGAAGAAGACTCCACCACACTCCTTGGCAGCAAATTCCACTGTCGATCAGATGGTCGGCGGTTTGAATCCCTGCGACGGGGTGAGCTCCCGTTGCTCGGTCCCTTCTCCTGCCAACCTAGCAGTTCGAAAGCACGTCAAAGTGCAAGTAGATAAATAGGTACTGCTCTGGCGGGAAGGTAAACGGCGTTTCCGTGAGCTGCTCTAGTTCGCCAGAAGCGGCTTAGTCATGCTCGCCACATGACCCGGAAGCTGTACGCCGCCTCCCAATAAAGCGAGATGAGCGCCGCAAACCCAGAGTCGGTCACGACTGGACCTAATGGTCAGGGGTCTCTTTACCTTTATATAATCATGTATCATTGAACTTAAAAAATTCTGGTATCTCTTTTTGCAACCGTTCGAGAACCAGTTGATCTTGCAGTAGCCGTGGGTCAAGTCTCTGTACTGGGTTCCTTGGGTATCCTCCTTCTCTCAGCAGTTCAGCAATAACCATAGCATGGTCAGAGACTTCTCCTACTTTGATATCTGAGGAGTGGATCCAGTGGATCTATCCCTCTGATATCAATAAATAATCAATTCTAGAGTTTGTATGGCAATCAGAGTTTGCCTTTCGCCAGATATACAGAGGGGGTTTTGTTGATGGGGAGCCCCTATTGACCTTTTCCCCCCCTGACCTGAACAATTTCTGTCAAAATAATCATTTAGAACTAAATTAAAATCTCCCCCCAGGATTGTTTGACATTTTAAAAACTTTTCCAGCTCCGTCAATGTTTTCCCCCAAAAATTCTTCCTGTTGGTTGTTTGGTGCATAAAGATTATGCAATAGTCAGCCATTGGTCTTGCACAGCCCCTGATAAACAAGTAACATCCATCAGGATCACTAAGGGTTGGTTCAGGTTTAAATTCTGATTTATCCGCAACCCATGTTGCTACCCCACGAGCCTTAGATGTTCCCTGAGAAGCAAACCACTGTCCCCTAGAGGAAGGGAGGGGAGGCGTACTCATTGTACCCCCCTCCTCCTCTGGTGAGTCTCTAGGACCAGAATCAAGTCCAGTCTCCCTTTCTTTCCAAACCCCGTCTCCTTTTTATGGGTGACCCGAGTCCATTAACATTCCATATCATTATTTTAAAATTATCCATACTTGCTCCAGGATGATTTATTATAGGAGTGAGTGGAAAACATTATATCTAAAAGGCAATTGTTGGCAACTTGCAATAGTTTAACAGCTGGACGGTGAACAAACCCCAAACTTCCCCTCCCGCCCCCTCTTCCCCATCCCACCTACAACAAGAAAACTCCCTCCTACTGTTGGAACCATTGTGGTATCCACAGAGTAGGAAATTCTATTCTTTCAGTGTTAACAATAGGGGATGACCCTATCCCAGGAACATTCTATGGTAGTAAAATTGCAAAGCAAGTCATAGAAAGCAAGACAAAACAATCTCACACAGAGCAGAAGCCATCTTGTGGGATTCTCTGTCCATTTTTCTTCTGCATTGGATTTTTCCTTCCTTTAATTTTCTTCACTGTCTTCCCCCCTTGTTATTGCCATTCAAAAGGGTCTTTTTCTGTCTCTTCATCGGCGCTTTCCTCCACTCCTTCTGTTGTCATGTCTTCAATCTGTACATTGAGCTGTTTCAATAATTTTTTAGCTTCTACATGCTACCTTGGTTATTCCATTATAAGTGATGATCAGCCTAAAGGGGAATCCCCATTTGTATTTTATCCCTGCATTGCAAAGCGATGTGGTGTATGCTTTGAATGCACGACGTCGCTGCAAGGTCCCAGGAGAAAGGTATTGGAAGATAGCTATAACAGAGTCCTCATGTTCTATTTTTTCCAGTTTTCTGAAACGTTGCATTAAATCATTAAATCAAGAATGTGTTAAAGCGAACAATCACATCTCGGGGGGGGGGGGTCCCCGTTTTTAGTTTTAGGTCTCAGGGCTCTGTGTATGCGTTCTATATTTTCTGCAATGATTTTGCAGTCAGGAAATAATTATTGAATCCATGTGAGGAAGGCCGCTTTTAGATCTGAATCTCCAAAATTTTCAGGTAGGCCCCTGGCCCTCAAATTAAGTCTCCTTTCCCAATCTTGACAGTCTTCCAAGGTCTTCTGAGGTCTATTTCTGTGTGTTTCAGAGTCCTAATATATGTTTTATTTTTCAAGCTTAATTCCATTGCTGTGTTAGCTGTAGTTTTAACATCATTCACAGTCTCAGTTAATTTAGCAATGTCTTCCCTCAGTGGGAGGAGTGCTTTTGCCCAGTCTTGGGCTAATTCCTACCTGATTAGAGCTACTAGGCCTTGTGCATTTTCAAGGCCTATCAGTTTCCCTGCTTCTGCTTTTTCCTTTTTGGAAGCTTTGGCAGCCATTTTGGGGCCTGCTAGTGCTTGGCCAGTGCCTGTGGGATATTCTTTCAAAGGTAGTGAAATCCACTAGCTCGTCCATGGCATGCGCAACTTCTATCTGTGGCTTAGGGGCCCTGCGACTGGCATCAAGCTCCTCTCTTTCATAATTCTCTGTGGCGGTGGCCTCCTTCAAGGCTGAAGCAAGGGTAACCTCTTCTTTAGCCACGATGCGTCTTCTGGCTTTCTTGCTGCTCAGACCACCGATAAAACGATCCAGGAGAGTCTCTTCCAGATCTTGGAAGTCGCAGTGCTGAGCGAGCTTCCACAGTTCAGCTAGAAATGCAGATACAGACTCCCCAGCACGCTGCTGCCTCTTATGAAACTCCATCCGCCGGTCCATCTTGGTCTCAGTAGGCGCCAAAGGGCTTGTTAGGCAGGCAAGAATATCTTTGAGAGATGTCTCACTTAGCTTCGCTGGAGCAAGCAATGCCTTGGCCAGTGTGAAGATCTCAGGCCCACAGTAGCTCAGGAATGTGGCCCTTCTTTTGCTGGCATCGGTGATCCCTTGAGCCACCGCGAAGAACTCGAAGCGTTCGACGTAGTCTTCCCATGTGTGGGGCTCTGATAGCTGGAAGGGCTCCAATACCCTTGGACTCTCCATTGTCCTGTGGGCAGGGTCGTCTTCTCAGCTGGCCAGTGAGTCTTGTTTTAGCTTCAATCCGGACTCTGAGGCAGGGCTGCGTTAACCGCTCCTCAGCATTCCGGATCCCACCTTCGTCGCCAGTTGTTGTGACGTGGGGTTTGTGATTTCAGCTCTCTTGACATAATATGCTGGAGACAGTTCTCTAGTAACACTTCTTTATTAAAGCAAACAAGACTGAGACTTGAGGAGGGGAGAGCTACTGTCAGGGGTTCAGAAGGAGAGACACAGGAGGGGGAGCAAATGGAGAGTGAGGAGGAGGAGTACGAGGGGGGCGCAGGCAGTGACAGTGGCCAGAGTTATTCCACAAGCCTCTCTAGCGAATCGGAGGACTCACAGAAGGGAGCGCCGGTGGCCAGAGCGAGGGGGGTTCCAGGGGGGAAGCCCCAGGAGGAAGGGGCCAGCGGGGAGTCCCTGAGCAGCAGTTGGAAATCAGGACCAGCTTCTCCACCAGAGCGCAGTGGGGAGGGGGAGTCCCAGGAGTCGGGACCAGTGTCCTCACCACCAGAGGGAGGAGAGGAGTCAGGTTTGGCAACGCCCACATCAGGAAGCGGGGAAACGGTCAGAAGGAAAGTCACCGGCTGGGCGCACGCGCCAAGTTCAAATGTACAGGAGCGCAGCACAGCGGGGAGCCCGGGAAGGGAGCCAGGTCCTAAAGCCCGCCGGAGGGAGGGGCAAGACTCAGGAGGCTCAGCGTCAGAGGAGTCCAGGAAGGAGGAAACCCCAGAGGGCAGAAGGACCCAGTGAAGGAAAGAACAGCGTAGGAGGTGGAGCCGGGCTAGAATCTTAAACTGGTGTGGGTGGAGCAGTGAGTCAGAGGGGACTTAGCCGGTCTAGCGTCAAGACGTGGGTCTGCGCGCCCAGAGCTTTGAAATGGAAACTAAACTTCAATAAAGACTTTTGTACATTATATCCACCGGGCGTTGGTCCTGTGTGAGCTGGGATCTAGAGGCAGACCTGACAGCTACATTTATAGGGACAGGGAACAAGCTAGAAAGGATACATTTTGGAGGGAACAATATCAGGCAATCACAGTCCTGCCTTTTGGAGGAAACCAATAAGACAGAGGATCCAAATACAGCAGCTTAAATGAACCAATAGTAGCTGTACCCTCTGGAACCAAAAGGCAGTTACTTTACCCTAATGCAATACAGACAATAATAATACAGATATAAAATCCTTTGACTCAATACACAACACCTAGTTTGTCTTGTATTTCTTGTGTTGATATGTTTTTTTAAAAATATTTGTAGAAGTCTGTTAATTTGTAGAAGTCTGTTAAGCCTTTGATTTGCCAAGGTTTTGTGCTGTGTGGTGGAATGAGTGGTGTGCCAAGGGAATTAGTGGGGATGGGGTTGGGGACAGTTTACCTACTTCTTCTTTCCATGCTTTAAGCATGGTCTGTGTGAACCTGTTTAGTGATGTGGGAATTTTCTTTATTTTCTTTATTTTAAGCACGGATCCTCATGGATCCTCTCACTTTTTGCATTGGGCCAACCCAAACTCACCGTCAAATCACACATCATAGCTGACATAGCCCCTGGGGGCACAGCTTGCACCACAAAAAGCTCAGATCTACAGCTTCCTGGCCATAACGTGGCCCAGAAACGTGGTTCCGAAGTATGGATCCTCATGATTTTTGCACTAGATCAGCCCAAAGCCACCATCAGATCAAACATCATGGCCAAGGGAACAGCATGCAACACAAAAGTCAGGGATCCATGGCTTCCTGGCGATACCATGGCCCAAAAATGTGGTTTTGAAGCACAAATCCTCATGGGTCCTCACACTTTTTGCATTGCGCCAACCCAAACTCACCGTCAAATCACACATCATGGCCAGGGGCACAGTCTGCACCACAAAAAACTTGGATCCACAGTTATCTGGCAATGCCATGGCCCAAAAACGTGGTTCCGAAGCACGGATCCTCATCGATCCTCACGCTTTTCACATTGGACAACCCCAAACTCACTGCCAAATCACACATCATGCCCAGGGGCTCAGCCTGCACCACAAAAAAATCGGATCCACGGCTTCCTGGTTGTACCGTGGTAGAAAAATGTGGTTTTGAAGCATGGATCCTCATGGATACTCACACGTTTTGCATTGGGCCACCCCAAACTCATCGTAAAATCACACATCATAGCCAGGAGCACAGCCTGAACCACAGAAAACACGGATCCACAGCTTCCTGGCCACTCCATGGCCCATAAACGTGGTTTTGAAGCACTAATCCTCATGGATCCTCATGATTTTTGCACTAGATCAGCCCAAAGTCACCATCAGATCAAACATCATGGCCAAGGGAACAACATGCAACACAAAAATCACGGATCCGTGGCTTCCTGGCGATACCATGGCCCAAAAATGTGGTTTTGAAGCACAAATCCTCATGGGTCCTCACACTTTTTGCATTGGGCCAACCCAAACTCACCATCAAATCACACATCATGGCCAGGGGCACAGCCTGCACCACAAAAAACTTGGATCCCTGGCTTCCTGGTTCTACCGTGGTAGAAAAACGTGGTTTTGAAGCACGAATCCTCATGGATCCTCACACTTTTTGCATTGGACCACCCCAAACTCACCCTTTATTCAAATATCTTGTACATAACCACAGATCTGACCACAAACATCATGGATCTACTGCTTCGTGGCCCTGGCCAGATGCTACCCTTCATATATTGGCCATTTTTTAGGTGGGTGTGCTCGGATGGAGGAAACGAAGTCGGCTGAATCTCTATCCATTAAAGATGGGAGTCCAATGGCTGGGCCAGAATAATTTCGGTTTGGTTTGCCATCTCCCAGCTTTTCATGGGGCGCAAAAGTCACCTGTAAGTACCGGTGTGATCCTGGAGTGGGCTTGCACATTCCTATGACCCTTTGTGAATGAAGCCGTCGGGAATCTCGTACTCCCAGCAGGGTCACCCAAGCCGGTAAGGTCAAAGAAAATTAATTCTACTTCCCTACTGGAGCCTGATTGGTCTTTTCCTGCAAGCCAATCAGTTCTTGCATTCTAGGATCCTACTTGCCTATTGTTCTAGGATCCAAGCTTAATACATAATAGGGAAGGAGCTAGACAAAGAATGATCCAAGAAGTCCTCAACAGCAGAACAGGTGGATGATAACAAGCAGTGTGTTAAAACGGCTGTGAAGGCGGATGAAGGCTGCAGCAGATAGGATCCACCGGTTCGTCATGACTACTCATGCCATCAGAACAGAGCCCTACTGCGAAGATTGTGCAGCGTGCACTGATCTACACACATAAAACAAATTCACACATAGGTGCCTTCCAAAAACCCAACCCAACCCACCCCCATGGCGATCAGCAAATGTCTACGTGGGGCAGGAATATGAAATCTGGAAGCCCCTAGTCATGAACACATGGGCAGTGGATACAGATTCAGTCGTTCTGACTCAAGGAACAAGGCAGTTGAGCAGCTCAGCAGCTGTATCCATGACTGAGCAGCCCTTTTTAGGATCCACTCTGCTCACCCTGAAAAGGGCAAGGGGCTCGAAACGGTGCCCTAAACATGGTCTGCCTCCCTTTTTCCCTGACTGGATTGCCCAGTAGGGTCACCACCCAGGGGGTCGTAAAAGACAATTGAACTTTGGAACATGGAATATATGGACTTTGTCAGATAACACAGACAGCGAACGTCCTAAACGCAGAACTGCCATCATTGCAAGAGAGCTGCGACATTTTAACTTCGATATTGCAGCGCTTCAAGACTCTCAAAGAGCAGGCGAGGGACAACTGAAGGAAGAAAAAGGAGGCTACACATTCTTCTGGAAAGGTCTATCTGAACAAGAACATTGAATACATGGGTAGGCTTCGCTATGAAAAACGACCTTGTGAAGCTCCTGTCAGAAATCCCTACTGGCATTAATGAGTGGCTCTCAACCCTTCGAATAAAGCTCACAAAAAACCAACAGACTACTATTATAAGCACTTATGCACCAACACTGGATGCCGATGAAGACATTAAAGAAAATGTTTACTCTCAGCTGGATACAATCCTATCAGAGACACCTAAGGAAGATAAAATTATCCTCCTGGGTGATTTTAATGCAAGAGTTGGGTGAGATTTCGATCTGTGGCCTGGGACTATTGGGAAAGAAGGAGTTGGCAACAGCAACCAGAATGGAATCTTACTTTTGACGATATGTGCAGCGCACAACCTTGTTATTACCAAAACACTCTTTTGACAGAAAAATAAATTTAAAACTTCATGGAGGCATCCTCGGTCAAACCACTGGCACCTCTTAGACTATGTTATTGTCCATGCTAAAGATCAACGTGATGCCGACGACTGCTGGACAGATCACCAACTATACACGCCATGATGGCTATCAAGATTATACCTCAACGCAGGCTTCAGGGAAGAAAACCAAGGCGCAAAATGAACAATCAAGCCCTTCAATTTCCCATTAAGTGAGATTGCTTCCAAACGACTCTTAAGGACCATCTGCTTTCAGAATTCTTGATAACATCAAGGAACATTGGACCAAGCTAAAAACATCCATTATTGCAGTCTGTGAACAAACTATTGGATACCAAACCAAGAAACACCAGGACTGGTTTGATGAGAATGACAGTGAGATTAAATGCATGATTGGCAAGAAAAGGAAGGTATTTCAGATCTGGCAAAGAGAAAGAAACTGTGCCACTAAGGAAAAAAAACCTATGCCAATGCTAAGAACCAGAGAACTAAAAAACACCTGGTGGATAAAAAAAAGCTCAAGAGATCCAGCACTTAGCCGGCACTCATGATGCACAGAGTTTCTTTAAAGCCACAAAGACCATCTATGGACCAATAAATCATGGCATCTGCGCCCTAAGCTCAGCAGATGGTACCACACTTGTAAAAGATAAAGAAGCTGTTGCACTGTGCTGGAAAGGACACTACCAACATCTCCTTAATCACAACTCCCCCATAGCTGCTGAGGTCCTCTCACAAATCCCACAAAAACAAATTAGAGATGAGCTTGCTGTATCTCCAAATCTGGGAGAGTTGTGTACAGCTATTAACCAAGTGAAAAACAACAAAGCCAGTGGACCTGATGAGATACCTGCTGAAATCTTCAAAGTGGGTGGAATTTAACTTACACAACAACTTCACAAGCTCATCAAAAAAATCTGGGAGAGAGAAGCAATCCCAACAGACTTCAGGGATGCTAAAATTATCAATCTCTTTTTAAAAAGGTGACAGAACTGATTGCGGAAACTATCAAAGCATCTCTCTATTAGCTGTGGCCGGCAAAATTCTTGCAAGGATCTTAGCAAACCGTCTCTTAGCATTATCCGAGGTGACCCTTCCTGAATCCCAAAATGGTTTTCAGCCTTCTAGGGGGACAGTGGACATGATTTTCACAGCTCAACAACAAAACCAACAAGCAAAACCAACCTTGGTGCTCACACCATGCCGCCAGTTCTAGAGGTGCATCCAGCACCTCAGGGGCTCCCCTTGCTTGCTTATGAGAAGAACTGGCTCTGCATTCCATACAAAATGTTGTTGTGCCTGCTGTTTGCTGCAGAGACTGAAGATTCCTTCGCCCAGGTTTTGGCCCTGCTCAAGAACCAGTTAAGCACTTCTATGCCCCATTCATTTAAACTGCTGAATAAACTTGGCCCTTCCATGAATCCCATTGAAATCTATAACATTATTTGGTTGTGTCTCAGCATATTTATGGGAAATAAAGAGTTTGGAAGAAGAGTTTGGACTTGATATTCTGCCTTTCATTCCCCTTAAGGAGTCTCAAAGCAGCTAACAATCTCCTTCCTTCCCCACAACAGACACCCTGTGAGGAGCTGCATGTGGAGGAGCGGGGAAGCGAACCCAGCTCACCAGATTATAAGTCCACCGCTCTTAATCACTACACCACACTGGCTCAAAGACTAATAGCTGTACATAACTTTTAGCTTAAAAAATAGCAACAATATCTATCTAATGGAACAGTGCAGTGTAATAGCTCCTTACAGATGGCCAGCCAGCCTCCACTTAAAAACCTCCAAAGAAGGAGACTCCACTACTCTCCGAGGTGGCATATTCCACTGTCTAACAGTTCCCTTCCATGATGATGAAAACGATATGTTTGGATTTTGCTGTATTATAGCAACCTGTGGAATATGATAGTTCGCAGTTTCAAAATCTATTTGGCCACAGTGGATTGACCGTCTGGACACACAGAAACCTCTGGAAGATATTTTGAATCAATGCCTATGCAAAAGCAGTGGTACCAGTCCTTGCAGTTTCCTTCACAGTAAACCATGGTTAGGTCACCCACTGGGCCTCCCGCACCCTTCCTTCAAGAAACATAGTGACCAGCAGCCTTCAAACAAAGCAATAGGTTAGTGTATCCTTCTCGGCATGATCTAGACACAGTAATGTGACTCTCTTTCAAGATTTGTCTCTTCTTGGGAGGAACAGCATCAATTTCCACTTGAAAATATTTGTAATCCAGGGTCTAATGGCAGCCTTATCCATGTGTATGAACTGTAATTGGGCAGCAGAAGCAATCAGATGAGCAATGGTACATGTGAAAGGACCGTAGTCACTGGAATTACCTTGCCTGGGTATATCAGTTGGTGCAAAAAATGACCAGTCCGCAAAACTATAGGGATATTTTGAATCCATCTCATACAGACATGCTAAGAAGGATGTTATTGCATCAATCACAGTGGTTCAATCCATGTTTGGAATCTAGGTAGAGCATGGTCTTCCTTTTAAAAATGATTACTATCGGACTTCTCTGACATTTACTGGAATAATCAAAACATCTTTCTTTAGCACTCCAAATCTCAAACAGTTCTTCAGGGCTTGCACTGGCTATCTTTGACATATCTGCATGAATTGGCAAGTAAGTGGGAAAATTGTTCCATCGTGACCTAGCTCTTTGGCCATGATCACCCTGGAGGCAAGAAAGGCATCTATTAGGCGGTCATTTATCCAGTTTGATCCTTTCAGTGTGTTTATGTCATAGTCATACACACAGATGTTGGCAACTGAACCCACAAGTCCCATGGTTTGTAGACTGAGTGTGGGGAAGGTACAGTTGTGCCATGGGGGAACTGATGTACAAATAAGTGATTTGTCCAAACACTTCTCACTTTGTGTTGAGAATATGGGGCTGCTATCAAAAGAATCAATATTGGTCACTGTCAAATCCTCTTTCCCACTTTTTGGAGTGGAGGTCATCTGACATCAATACCAGGGAAGATTCTGGAGCAGATCATTAAGCAAATAGTCTGTGAGCATCTAGAAAGGAATGCTGTGATCACCAATAGTCAGCAAGGATTTCTGAAAAATAAGTCATGTCAGACGAACCTGATCTCGTTTTTTGACAGAATTACAAGCCTGGTAGATGAAGGGAACGCAGTGGATGTAGCCTACCTTGATTTCAGCAAGGCATTTGACAAGGTGCCCCATGATATACTTGTAAAGAAGCTGGTAAAATGTGGTCTTGACTATGCTACCACTCAGTGGATTTGTAACTGGCTGACTGACCGAACCCAAAGGGTGCTCATCAATGGTTCCTCTTCATCCTGGAGAAGAGTGACTAGTGGGGTGCCACAGGGTTCTGTCTTGGGCCCAGTCTTATTCAACATCTTTATCAACGACTTGGATGATGGACTCAAGGGCATCCTGATCAAATTTGCAGATGACACCAAACTGGGAGGGGTGGCTAACACCCAGAGGACAGGATCACACTTCAAAACGACCTTGACAGATTAGAGAACTGGGCCAAAACAAACAAGATGAATTTTAACAGGGAGAAATGTAAAGTATTGCACTTGGGCAAAAAAAAGGAGAGGCACAAATACGAGATGGGTGACACCCGGCTTGAGAGCAGTACATGTGAAAAGGATCTAGGAGTCTTGGTTGACCACAAACTTGACATGAGCCAACAGTGTGATGCGGCAGCTAAAAAAGCCAATGCAATTCTGGGCTGCATCAATAGGAGTATAGCATCTAGATCAAGGGAAGTAATAGTGCCACTGTATTCTGCTCTGGTCAGACCTCATATGGAGTACTGTGTCCAGTTCTGGGCACCACAGTTCAGGAAGGACACTGACAAACTGGAACGTGTCCAGAGGAGGGCAATCAAAATGGTCAAAGGCCTGGAAACGATGCCTTATGAGGAACGGCTAAGGGAGCTGGGCATGTTTAGCCTGGAGAAGAGGAGGTTAAGGGGTGATATGATAGCCATATTGAAATATATAAAAGGATGTCACATAGAGGAGGGAGAAAGGTTGTTTTTTGCTGCTCCAGAGAAGCGGACACGGAGCAATGGATCCAAAGTACAAGAAAGAAGATTCCACCTAAACATTAGGAAGAACTTCCTGACAGTAAGAGCTGTTTGACAGTGGAATTTGCTGCCAAGGAGTGTGGTGGAGTCTCCTTCTTTGGAGGTCTTTAAGCAGGTGGCGCTGTGGGTAAAAGCCTCAGCGCCTAGGGCTTGCCGATCGAAAGGTCGGCGGTTCGAATCCCTGCGGCGGGGTGCGCTCCCGTTGTTCGGTCCCAGCGCCTGCCAACCTAGCAGTTCGAAAGCACCCCTGGGTGCAAGTAGATAAATAGGGACCGCTTACTAGCGGGAAGGTAAATGGCGTTTCCGTGTGCGGCTCTGGCTCTGGCTCTGGCCAGAGCAGCGATGTCACGCTGGCCACGTGACCTGGAAGTGTCTCCGGACCCCCAGAGTCTGGCAAGACTGGCCCGTACGGGCAGGGGTACCTTTACCTTTACCTTTTGACAACCATATGTCAGGAGTGCTCTGATGGTGTTTCCTGCTTGGCAGGGGGTTGGACTCGATGGCCCTTGTGGTCTCTTCCAACTCTATGATTCTATAATTCTATGATTCTATGAGGTTGAGGGCTTTCCAGGTGTCTCATAGTCTGTTGGTGATCTTAAGGAGTCCAACCCCTCAGCAGCCTGCACTGAATCAGATGCTGGAGCTACTGTTATCTTTTCCTGCAGTCTGGGGAACTTTCTTCCCGATCTACTCTTCTTTTATTTCGCTTCAACTGTGTGAGCTGCAACTGGCAAGGATTCCCTGGTTCTGGTGGTATGCTGATAGATTTTGTGGCAGCTATAATATGGTAACAAGTCCTGGATGATGGGCGCGCACTCAATGTCCTGTACGGACGCCGCGCGTGCGGCAGGAATTGCTGAAACAATTAATAGAAGTGGAATACAAAAAGGGAGGTGTGAGGAGGTCGTTGAAACAAGTGAATGTAAGATATGATATTGAAATGGTATGATGTGTGTTTTAAATTGTTTTTGTTTAGTTTAGTTTATTGTGTTAATATCGTGTTGTGTATTGTTTATACATTGTATTGTATTGTTTTTTGTTTTTTTGTTTTTTTCTTTCCGTTTTTTTGTAATGTTTAAAAGTAATAAATATTATTTTTTTAAAAAAAAACCACAGAATTAGAATTCCCAGAATGGTTTTACACTGTTATGAACTAAGCTTGGGTTGTCTAATGACTCTCAGCACTCTTAAGAAGTCAGAGCTCTCAGAAATCTTTGGGAGAAGCCATGACTTTTGGCGTCATAGAGCTTTAAATGTATGAGTGTGAATGTGGCCTTACTGCAGGGCAATGCAGAATCAAACTGCAAATAAGCTTTTGTTTTTGGAATGAAGCTAGTTTCTCAAGAAACGCTTTTCAGGGGCAAAACAATGTGCAATGGATCTCAGTTGTGTGTGGATTGCATAGAAAGCACAAGTGCTCAGTTCACTTTGATTCTAGAATGAAAAGTCTGTATCCAACCCCTCTCTGCCTTCTACATTGTATGTGTGTGGGGGGAAGGGGGCTCATTTAATTTCACTGCACACAGGTGGTGTAGTGACAATAAAGGCTTATTATTATTATTATTATTATTATTATTATTATTATTATTATTACAGGCAGTGCCACAGGTGGTTAATGGCATGCTTCAGCCTGACAATAGAATCCTGGAAGAAGCACTGCAGGATGTGGCAAGCAGTCTCAGAGACATGGCCAGGGTGTTGAAGAAAATGCATGGTAAGCTTGATATTTCCCACTTTCATTCACAAACTATTGCTCAGCCATTCATTTTTTTTATTGAATATTTATTAGCATTTTCTATAATAAGACAAAAACAAAAATATACAAAAAATAACAAACATACAAAAATACAAAACTTAAAAACAATTAAAAACACATAAAATTTCAATTGCTTATTTTCTTTTAACTTATTTCTCAGACCTCCTCACACATCCCCTTCTTGTATTCCAATTCAAATTATTAGCTCAGCAAATCCTTTTACTTATTTCTCAACTTTAACTTAATAATTTATTTTAACATATTATTATTTTACTTTTTCTCTTTCATGCATTTCCTTAATTTATTTTTGCCAACCTTATTTAATTTAATTCATTTTAAAAACCAGTTTTACCTCATCCAAACTTAAACATCAATACTTATACATCAATAATCATTCTTAAAACATTTTTTCTAAGATCAACCAAAATTCCCTTCCACGAATTTCCCAATTTTCATACCAATAACAAACAAAATAAAAACAGAATAAATTGTAATTATGTACCCTTTGGATTCCCAAATTCCACCCCCCTTTCCCTGTTTCAGCCCCCAACAAGTGTCCATCAGTCTTGATCTACTATCAGCCTGGAGATCTCACATCCGAGGCTCTTAATTCTCTCTCAGTTCCTCTCTGCCGGTCTTTTTGATAGTCCTTAATATTGAACACCAAGTCTCGGAGAAACTCCGGCCCAACAGGATCCATGTTTCTTCCAGCCAGACCTCCATACTTAAAAGTGGAGCCTATGGGGTATTCCAAATCTTGTTTCTTACTCCTTTCAAGTCCAAAAATCCCCAAAGCTCCAACTTCCACCTTAATCAAATTTGTAATCCTTAGGTCTTCAGATCTCCACATAAGATCTCTCCATTTCTCAATCTCCCATTCAGGCCAGACTTTCCACATCAAGTTTTTATTTTCCTTTGTTGCCATCATATCAGGCCTCAAGCTCTCCTTTGACATCTGCAAAATTACAGCTCCTCCTTCCTTTTCTTCAGAGACAACATATGTCTCCTTCTCCAAATTCTCAAAGCTCTCGAATTTCTCTGTTTGACCAGTTGCATAGGCTTCCTGATTCAAATCCTTATCAAATTCAATGATGTTATTTACTGTTAAGTCCAGAGTTGTAACATTTGTAGCCAAAACATCAATTTGGCCTTGTAACTTTCCCAAGAGAACAAATGCTCTGCCCAACTCAGCCTGGATTTTCCCTCCTCCAGCCATTCTTGTGATGTCCCAAAACCCCCTCTAGATGGATTTTGGTTCCTTGATGTTCTTTTCAGTTCAAATCCAAAAGTCAAGTTAGTTTGTATCAGCTCTTCCTTATTTTCAACAAATTGTAACAAAAATAACCAGCAGAAGCAACAGAAACAAAGTTCTCTTTTTCCGTCTTCACAGCTAGTTTGACAGCTGTCAAGCTCTTCAATATCTCATCAACAGGCTCTCTCGCGGAGCACTCCCGGGTCCGAGGGGGGGGGGTGACACTTCAGCTCCCAAGATTAGTTCTTTATCCTCCAGTAAGATATCTTATAATGCCAAACCGTGAAATTAAAGTCTTTTACCAAAAAGGAAAAAAAGAATTCTCTCGACCTTAGTTAGCAGGTCCTTTGCTTTAAATTATTTACAAAGGGGGGGGGCTGACTTCCTGTTTAAGCCTTCCCCACTCGTGCCTAATTCATAGAAAAAAATTTAAAATTCCAATTTCCGTACTACTCACGGGTTGTTACATTACAGTCCGATTGCTCACAAGAAGAAGTCAGCGCTCTCCGACAATGGCAGTGCGGCTTCACTCCGCAGAAGGAGCAGTCTACTCTCAGCACCGCGCCGCTCACCCCGTCTCTGTTCCGGAGCCTTTAAAAAGGCTCCTTCGCAGCTTGGGGGGGCGCAAATGGTGCCCGCCGAGTCACCACGCTCACAGGCTTCACCGCCTGTGATTTTTGAGGGTCCCCGCATCACCTCAGCGGCAAGACCCGATCCTGCGGAGCCGATTCCCTCCGGAGCTCAGAGGGAATCCGCCATTAGTCGATCACGCTAACCATTCATAGCACAAGGACAGAAAAGGTAGAAGGCTGGAGAAAATAGCATAAAAGTGATATGCACTCTAAAATGGGAGTAGCAAATGCCCTCCAGATGTTGTTGGACACAACTCTCATCATCCCTGAGAGTTGCAATGACTATTGCCCATGTCCAAAGACTCCAAATGAAGAAGAACCACAGGCTGGCTGTCTAAAAGACAACAGTTGTGTGTGTAGACTATGATTGTGCAGAAATATGGAAAAGTCTCATGATGTGATCCTGACAACAGAATTCAACTTCCTGAGAATATTACTGCCCTGTGAAAAAGAAAGTGCAGATTCAGCTACTCAAAGTAGTTCCATTGAAATGAATGAACCTAAGTTAGTAATGGGTTTGCTCTGAGTAGAACTAGCACTGGATAGGATCAGCAAGGGAAACCCAATGCAGCCACTGAGGGTTGCCTGCTTGGCAGTGACCTGTCACATGACTTTCTTGGTGAAACGTTCATTTGTGGAATGCCCTCCATAGTGAGGTGTGTCAGTCTCCCTCATTATTAGTTTTTAGGAGAAATTTTAAAACACTCCTGTTTCAGCATTTGAGAGCTGAACGTCCTGCCCCTGGCACCCCTGAAATTATTAATTTGAGAATAGGAGCATTTTTTCGGCGTTTTTAGAATATTGTTTTCAACTGTTTCAAGAAATCTCACTAGTCTTGTTTTGGTATTGTCAGGGAACTGCCATCGGAGGGACAGGTGGTGGACAGGCTCAAGGAGAATAGGAGAGAATCTGCAGCAGAGGAAGGAACCAGCAGGGGGAGTGCAGGAGTCACAGCGGAGGGGAGGCTCTGGGATACTTCTAGTGAGAATAGCGAAGAGGTAACAAAACCCCCATTAGGAACTCCCACCCTTCGCCGGAAACTGTCACGCAGAGAGTCACGAAGGCGCATGTCCGTCAAACAGCTTTTATGTTGGCGTAAATTCCGTAGACGCCCACTGTCAGATTCTACCAGCGACTGACGGAGTCATGCTTTGGGGGCTCCGTTAGTGCCTCGGTTTGGATGACCAGCCAAACCCCAGAGGGATCAAGCTTTTACGCACAAGCAGCTCACTATCCCATCATAGCAATCTGACAGTCTTTGAAAGCAGCTTGTGCAAGCAGAGGGCATCATGAGCGAACCAGCCGGAACCGGAGGAGCTGGAGCAGGTCCAAGCCTGGAAGAAAGGTACAGGGCGTTGGAGGTCCAGCTGGCGCTGCAAACGGCGAGGCTCGAGGAGAGGAGGGCTCAAGATGCGGATAAAGGGAAAACCACCCCACTTGCCAGACGGGTGCCTGGATTGGTGCAGAAATTTGGGGGGGATCCCAGGAACTATCAAGCCTTTAGGACAGAGATGCAATATGCTCTCAATCTACTGTTTGATGACTTCCCCGATGAGAACTCTAGAGTGGCGTACGTGATTGGCCATCTAGAGGGAGGGGCGAAGGACTGGGTTCGGCCCCTGATGGCAGCCAATAATGAAATCTTAAAGGACACTATGAAGTTTTTTCGCGCCATGGACTTGATGTTTTCCAGCGAGATCGAGCAGGGGGTGGTGCGCAGACAGTTAATGGCGTGTAAACAGGGGAGCCGATCTGTACGTGAGTACTGGACTGAGTTCACCATGCTGATTCATAGACTAGGGTGGGACCTTGCTAGTGAACCTATTCAAATGCTGTTTGAAGAAGGTCTCTCTCCGGCAGTGAAAGATGAACTTTCCCGGGCGCCTAGGGCGGAGTCTATGGATCAGCTGACTAAATCAGCGCTGTCCATAGGAGCACGCCAGGAGGCTAGAGCTATGGAAAAGCGGGAAGGAAAGGGGGAACGTTGGAAGGACTTCCGCATTCCAGAGATTCCGGAGCAGCCTTTCCCGCCAGCAGAGCCGATGGAACTTGGAACAGCGCGCGCGCGCGCAGTTTCAAACACCAGTGAAGGGCGGAAGAAGGAGGGAAAGAGCGGCAAGAGATGCTATCTCTGCCAACAGCCAGGTCACTTTGCCAGAGTCTGTCCGCAAAGGAAGGAATGGCAAGGGATGGCGGGAACTGTTGGGGGGAAGGAGGAAGAAGAAATCACGGAGCAAGTAAAAGCCAACGCCTGGTTGCCAACATCAGGGCACAGCAGCCAGGCCAGGGAGTAGTGAATGTGCCCACGCCGGAACCTCCAAGACCAGCGCTTGTGATAGAGGTGTTGCTGGAACTGGCAAACGGACACCCACTGAAGATAAAAGCGCTATTGGATTCAGGTAGCTCATGTAATTTCATGAGTAAGGAGTTTGCAGCTGAACACCAGATACAGACTATCCCATTAAGTAAGCCTTTGCAGGTTACCACGATTGATGGGAGGGAGCTGTTGGGAGGAGAAGTGAACCAACAAACTGTACCAATGATAATGAGGGTGGCAAGACACACAGAACTGATAGCGTTTAACGTAGCCACCTTGGGAGGAGCTCCTATTATCTTGGGAATGAGCTGGCTGGCACTACACGATCCGCTAGTAGGCTGGCATCAGAGAGTGGTTTCCTTTGGATCAGCACATTGCCTAGAACACTGCAAGGAGGGAGAGGCTCAGGCAGGGGCCAGGGCCACTCTAGCAGGGATGGAAGTGATAGACAAGGGGAGGGTGCCACCACAATACGCTGACTTGATTGACGTATTCAGCGAAAAAGAAGCAGATAAACTGCCCCCGCACAGACCCTTTGACTGTCAAATTAACTTACTCCCAGGAGCACAATTGCCAGTGGGCAAGCTGTATGCAATGTCAGACAGTGAGATGCAGGAGTTAAGGGAGTTCATTGACAAGAACCTCAAGCGAGGTTTCATCAGAGAGTCACGAGCGGTGGGGGGCAGCCCAGTGTTCTTTGTGGACAAAAAAAACACGGGCAGGCCCAGGCTTGTATGTGATTTCAGGGCCCTAAATGCAGTGTCAGAACCAGTGACTTTCCCTATGCCTAGAATTGATGACATTCTAACACGGGTGAGAAAAGGGAAAAATTTTACCAAGCTGGACCTTAGGGGGGCATATAACTTGATACGTGTGAGAAAGGGGGATGAGTGGAAGACCACTATGTTCACCCCCTTGGGGGCTTTTGAGTACCGGGTTATGCCTTTCGGATTACAAGCGGGCTCCGCCTGCTTTCAATCATTCATGAATCACGTCCTGGGGCCACTGCTCTACAAGAACTGCGTAGCGTTCTTAGATGACGTCCTGGTGTACTCAGAGAATGAGGAGCAGCATGTGCGAGATGTAAGAGAGGTACTGAGCAAGCTGCGAGAAAACCGGCTGTGGGTGAAACTGGAGAAGTGTCAGTTTCATACCAGGGAGGTGGAATTCCTGGGGTACCGGTTGTCTGACAAGGGATTGGCCATGGATCCCAGCAAGGTTCAAGCGGTACTGGAATGGAAAACACCAAAGACCAAGAAGGACGTGCAAAGGTTCCTGGGCTTCGGAAACTTCTATAGGAAGTTCATCAAAAACTTTGCCCATTTAACAGCGCCCATCACGGATTGTCTTAGTAGCAAAAAGAAATTTGTTTGGACGGAAGAAGCGCAGCGGGCGTTCGAACGTTTAAAGCAGGCGTTTGCGTCGGAAGAGCAACTTTTGCACGTGGATCTACAACAACCAATGAGAGTGGAGACTGACGCGTCAGACCGAGCGGTGGGGGCCGTTCTTCTCCAGCCGGGAAAAGATACGTCTGAATGGAGACCGTGTGCATTCTTCTCGCGGAAGTTGAACAAATCCGAGAGGAACTACACAGTATACGACCGAGAACTGCTCGCCATTCATGAAGCATTCCGGAAATGGCGGCACTTGCTGATTGGGGCGCAGCACAAGGTTCAAGTCCGAACTGACCACAAAAATCTGGAATACTGGAGAACAGCCCGAGTGCTGAACCAGAGACAAGTGCGATGGGCCCAGGAGTTCTCCAAATTCCACTTTGAGATTCGTTACGTGCCCGGCTCCGAGAACGTGAGGGCGGACGCTCTTTCCAGGAAACCTGAGTACTTAGAGGGGGAGGGAGCGCCTGAGGCAAGGCATGTAATCCCTGAAGACCGCTGGGTGTGTGGGGCGGCATTGGTGGGGCAGAGGGAACTGATAGAGGGTACTGAGAACGATGAATACGCCCAAGAGAAACTCAGAGAGCTCAGGAGGACAGAGGAGAACACAGGGGGGTTTGAAGAAAAGAACGGGGCATTGTATTACAAAGGGGCACTGTACATACCCGATGGGGAACTGAGGGGCAGAGTACTCAAGCAGTTGCATGACAGCCCCACAGCGGGACATTTTGGACAGCACAAAACCATGTGGTTGGTTACCAGGGAGTTTTGGTGGCCCAAGGTGAGGGAGGACGTACGGGAATATGTCAGGGGTTGCGACAGGTGCCAGCGAGCGAAAGGAGAGAGAGTGGCGCCAGCGGGGCTATTACAACCCTTACCCACGCCAGAAAGGCCATGGGAGGCAGTATCCATAGATTTTATGACGGACCTGCCAAAATCCAAAGGCAAAACAGCTGTCATGGTGGTGGTAGATCTATTAACCAAGATGTGTCATTTTATAGCTTGTTCACATGCGGTCACAGCGGAGGAAACCGCCAAGTTGTTTGTAGAACATATTTTTAGGTTGCATGGCGCCCCCTTGAGGGTTTTGAGCGACAGAGGGAAACAATTTACTTCCAGGTTCTGGAGGAAACTTATGAGCTTACTGCACGTAGAACTCAATTTCTCAACTGCCCGGCACCCAGAAACAAATGGGCAAGCGGAAAGGGCAAACGGGATTTTACAACAATACCTGAGGTGTTATG
The DNA here is from genome assembly GCF_964106915.1 of Podarcis gaigeae. Taxonomy (NCBI): domain Eukaryota; kingdom Metazoa; phylum Chordata; class Lepidosauria; order Squamata; family Lacertidae; genus Podarcis; species Podarcis gaigeae. The sequence continues at coordinate 410,776 of NC_139692.1, read as the reverse complement.
TAAAAGACAGAGAAAATGATTGGGTGGATAAGTTACCTCTAGCAGAATTTGCCTACAACAACGCGGAGAACGTGTCCACAGGGATGAGTCCCTTTCTGGCAAATTATGGGTGTCACCCCCGGGCATTCCCAGGAGAGGGAGGGGAGAGGTGGAGCGTGCCGGCGGCGGAATATTTTTTTGAAGAGATGGAAGCGATCCACCGTCAGCTTCAACTTAACTTAGAGAAAGCCAAGGAAGAATATAAGAAGCAAGCAGACAGAAATAGGAGGGAAGGTGAAACTATAAGGGTGGGAGACCGGGTGTGGTTATCCACCCAAGGACTACCGTTCAAGGGCGGGAGTAAGAAATTGAGACCCAAAAGATTGGGACCCTTTGAGGTCATACAGCAGGTCAACCCAGTAGCATTCAAACTCAGGCTGCCCAGTCACATGAAATTACACCCAGTATTTCACAGGTCATTACTGTCGCCGTACCGAGAGGGACGTGAGTGGGGGGAGCGTGAGAGAGAGGCCACCCAAACGCCCGTGATAGAAGAGAGAGAGCGCGACATGAACGTGGCAGGAATCATTGATTCCAGGTGGAAGGGGAATCAGGTGGAATATCTGGTAGAATGGGAGGGGGAAGTAGAGTCGGAAAACACTTGGGTACCAGCAGAGGTAGTCAATGACGAGGTCTTAATAGAAACATTTCATCAGCGTTTCCCAAGAAAACCGCAACCCGTAGCACGATTTAGAAGGGAACACTTTGGGACCACCAATGAGGAAGGAGAGTTTGAAGGGTTCCCAGAGTCAGGGGTGGGTGAGGAAGCCGACTCCGACGAAGAAGAGGAAGACGGGGAGAGAGACGGTACGCCGTGGCTAGAAGTGTTTGAATCCTCGGATGACGAGGAGAGTTCCTTCAGGGGCTTTCCGCCCTCACCGCCAGTGGGAGAGGAGGCGGGAGGGGGTGAAGGGGGCCCTGGGGGGGAGGTGGATGTCAGGGAACTGCCATCGGAGGGACAGGTGGTGGACAGGCTCAAGGAGAATAGGAGAGAATCTGCAGCAGAGGAAGGAACCAGCAGGGGGAGTGCAGGAGTCACAGCGGAGGGGAGGCTCTGGGATACTTCTAGTGAGAATAGCGAAGAGGTAACAAAACCCCCATTAGGAACTCCCACCCTTCGCCGGAAACTGTCACGCAGAGAGTCACGAAGGCGCATGTCCGTCAAACAGCTTTTATGTTGGCGTAAATTCCGTAGACGCCCACTGTCAGATTCTACCAGCGACTGACGGAGTCATGCTTTGGGGGCTCCGTTAGTGCCTCGGTTTGGATGACCAGCCAAACCCCAGAGGGATCAAGCTTTTACGCACAAGCAGCTCACTATCCCATCATAGGTATTGATGGGTTTTCTGCATGGGCTCCTTTGGAGAAAGGGTGTGATATAAATTTAATAAAATAAATAAATAATCTGACTTTACCAGTTTTGGAAATGTGAAATTTATTTTTGATCCAGTTTTGTTTTTGTTTTTATGCTTCACTTCCTAGATTACGTGGATCCTGCAATATTCTACGGTGTGATACGGATCTTCTTTTCTGGGTAAGTACAGCATGTATACTTTTTGGTCTCCAAACGTTTTCCAAGTAGGAGTAGAGGGACAAGCAGGGGTACACTCTTGAGAAAATCCGCACTCTAGAAACAGCCACACATGCTGCTCTTATTTCTTTATGCATTTGATTCCATTTATGCATCATTTCCTGTAAAATAAGTTGAGGTGAGTCCACAGTGAAAACATCAAGGATAACTTTTTATTTCATTTATGAATTGCTTCCCACAAGGCATCTTGAAATTATTTGAAATGTAATAAAAGCATATGCAAAACAATTGTATGCATTGTATAAAAGCGGCTAAAACATTAAAAACATTAAAACAACAACACATACATAAAATCAATTCTAATCCATTACAGATACTAACTGGGATAAAAAATCTCAATCTAAAAGGCTTGTTTAAAGAGGAATGTCTTTAACAGGCCCCAAAAGACTGGTAAATGCCACTGGATTCTTCCTCTTCCCTGCTAGAAAGGGGAGTGGAAAATTTCATACCAGTGGCCTTAGTGACTCCAAACATCCAAATCACTGAATTTATTTATTTTTAATTTATTTTTATTAATTTTCCATTAAGAACCTCCAATTTATAACAAATCAAATCATAATCCAATTCAAAAATTAAAATTAAATTAAAAAAACAACCAAATTACAATCAAAATAGTTAATTATTAAATTTCACACGGACTTCCCATATTCTGGACCTCTGAAGAACTCATCTCAGATAGTTATATATCTGCCCTCTTGTTGTTTTCATATTTTCCACATTCTGATCTTAAACTCTCAAAGTCCTCAGTCCCTGGCTGATCGATTCTCAATCATGTTAAACAATCATATATCCAGTTTAATTTATGTATGCGTATGTCCTGCCGCCCGCCTGCCTCCCGCCCTCTCTGTCCATGGTTCACCTCAGCGTGCAGACAGCGAGGCTCTGGAATGGCTGCAGGAACTTCCTGCAGCCAATCCGAAGCCACGCCAGTGTCGCCGCCCGCCCAAAAGCCGTCCCAGCGTCACAGAAGTCAGTGTGGCGAGGCGTCTGCAGCACACAGGGACTGACCGAGCATGCGGCAGGGTCCGCAGGCCAGATTTACAAGCCTGGGTGGCCACATCCAGCCCCCAGGCCTTAGTTTGCCAACCCCTACTCTGGACTAACTCAGAAAGCCGGCAGGTGGAGGCTGACAGAAATTATTGGGACAGTGCCCCGTTAGCCCTATGGGATTATGTAGTTTTCTCTGCTGGAGAAAATGACACATCCAATGATAGCTGCAGCTGCCAAGAAGGGGGTTGGCTACGGGTGGAGAAGCAGAGGAAGCTGTTGAGGAAGAACTGTTTCTCAGTGATAGAGCATCTACTTTGGCTGCAGATGGTCCCAGGTTCAATCCCAGGTAGGGCTAAGAAAGACTTCTGTCCGAAACCTTAGAGAGCCACTGTCAGTCAGTGTAGATAAATAATGAGCAAGGTGTGCCAATTTGTGTAAGGATCCTATGCTCTTTTATTCTTACTCTTCCCCAATAGTGCCCAGTATCATCTACATTAACTGGCAGCATCTCTCCAGGGTTCCAGAAAGGAGACATTCCCAACTCTTGCTGGAAATGGAGCCCATGACCTTTTGCACACTCAGCCAGTGCTCTACCATTGGGCCTCAGCCCTCTGCCTTTAAGAGAAACAGAAGTGTCTCCCAGCTACAGTTCCACATTGCTTGGCAAAAATTCTCAGAATGCTGCAAGGTCTTCCAAGCTGTTGAAAATGAGCGGGTTTTTCCGCTTGCATTTTTCTTTCTTGTGTATGTGTATGTGTGTGATCATTTTAATAAAACAGCTGCCTAAAAATTGAGGCTTGCTGATCTCCAGAGTCGCACCTAACATCTGGCAGGGGCAGGTGGCAAAGGATGGCTAATGAGCCTGCATACAACTTGAGTCCTAAGTGAGCCCAATCCTCATTTCTATCTAAAGCACATTTCCTGCAATGTGTCACCAACCAGAGAGGTATGAAAGCTTTGCAATTCACATCTGTTGCAGCCAGAGAATGCTCTGAAACTCTGCTAATCAGGGTTGCAACTAGGGGCTGGCTCCTTTGCAGATATAGTCAATCAATCAATTTCCTTTATTCGACCGATAGTCAGAAATAAAACATTACACAATACAGAATTATAAACTAAAACATCATAGGGGTACATAAATAAGGTAGGGCCACAGTACTAGACCTCTCACAGATAACCCACATCAAGGCATTCAGTTATACGTTTCCGACACTTGAGTGCCAGGAAAAGGAATTTAGCCACTGACAAAGTTGTTTTCCCAGAAGACTTATTTAGCAGATATGCTGTCTGCTTTCCTCTTTGCCGGGAACTTAGCTGGGGTAAGTATGGAGTTATAAGATACTGTCTTAAATCGTTGTAGAAGGGACAGCTCAGTAAAATGTGCTCTGTGGATTCTACCTCACCCAACGCACAATGGCATAATCTCTGGTCATATGGGACTCCTCCATATCTTCCCTTCAGAACTGCCGAGTCAAGAACATTCAGCCTAGCCGCAGTAAATAGTCTGCGGTATTCCACGTAGTGGATAACCGCCAGGTAGCGAGCTGGAGCAGCCCGATACAACTGCTCCCCCAGAAGCAACCCAGGTTTCACACGGGCTATGTCCTCCTGTCTGGCAATATCCCTTAATCTTTGAGCGATCACCGCCTTTGCGTGGCTATACGTCATGGACTCATAAAGGGAGGACAACCCGCACTTCTGCACTTCCTCCACTATCTCCCCTTCCCATGGAGATTTAAAGTTATCCCTCAGAATCAAGGGGGCCAAACCCACCGGTCTGAAACAGAGCTTGAGCCATAGCCATAACTTTGCTTTCAGGGCCACATACCTAAAGGCTTGACAACCGGTTTCCAATCTCATGATCGCACCTGCCACGGAGGGGGGGATCCTGAGTATGGCCCTGAGGAATTGGGTTTGGATAGATTCCAATTTTTCAAAGTCCCTACGTGAGCCCAAGGCAATGCCCACCAGTAGAAGAGGGAGGACTTTCATTTTAAAGAGCCGCAAGGCAACTTTGACAGTTTGTGCCTGTTTCTTAGAGTACAGGGTTCTAATCACCAAGGCTGCTTTGGATGCGTTCGAGGCTATGTATTCTCTGTTTGTTTGTTTTTTTATTAATATTTTAATAAATTTTACAAAAAAGTTTAACATAGCGACAAAAATCAAAAATAATCACAATAAACAACAAACATCAGAATACAAAACAGAAAAAAACAAAAAGAAAACATAAAAAAGAAAATTTAACATAGAAAAAAGACCTCTCTCTCAAGTTAATATCCTTCAAAACCTTATTTTCCTTACTTCCACCCGCCTTCCTTTCTTGTATTCCAGTTTAAAAATTAGTTTAGCAAGATCATTCATTATTCAGTTTTATCCTTATCCCTCCCTTCATATTCTTATTTGTCTTAATCACTAGAACCCCTTCATTTCATTTTCAATGTCCTCAGCATTCAAAAATTTTACAATGTTTTTGTAAGTAGACTTTAAACTTCTTCCAATCCTCTTCCACCTGCTCTTCTCCTTGACCTCGAATTCTGCCAGTCATTTCTGCCATTTCCATATAATCCATTACTTGCATCTGCCATTCTTCCAAGGTGGGTAGATCTTGTGTCTTCCAGTGCTTTGCAATAAGTATTCTTGCTGCTGCTGTGGCATACATAAAAAAGGTTCTGTCCTTCTTTGGCACTAATTGGCTGACCGTGCCCAGGAGAAAGGCCTCTGGTTTCTTCAGGAAAGTATACTTAAATACCTTTTTCAATTCATTATAGATCATTTCCCAGAACGCCTTAATCCTTGGGCATGTCCACCAAAGGTGAAAGAATGTTCCTTCAGTTTCTTTACATTTCCAACATTTATTATCGGGCAAATGATAGATTTTTGCAAGCTTGACTGGGGTCATGTACCACCTGTAAATCATTTTCATAATATTCTCTCTTAGGGCCGTGAATTTCATACCGGTGGTCCACAACCGTTCCCAGTCAGCAAACATAATGTTATGACCAATATCTTGTGCCCATTTTATCATAGCAGATTTAACCGTTTCATCCTCAGTATTCCATTTCAACAGCAGATTATACATTCTCGACAATATCTTAGCACTGGGTTCTAGCAGTTCTGTTTCCAACTTTGATTTTTCCACCTGGAAGCCATTTTTCCTGTCCAAATTATAGGCCTCTCTTACTTGAAAATAGTGTAGCCAATCCTGCACCTTGTCTTTAAGTTTCTCATAACTCTGCAATTTCAATTTGTCCCCTTCCTGCTCCAAAATTTCCCAATATTTTGGCCAGTTAGATCCCATATTAGATTTTTTCAAAGCCTTTGCTTCCATAGGTGAGAGCCACCTTGGGGTTTTGTTCTCCAAAAAGTCTTTATATTTAACCCAGACATTAAACAGTGCTTTCCTGACAATATGGTTTTTAAATGCCTTATGTGCTTTGTCCTTACCATACCACAAATATGCATGCCATCCGAAAACATTATCATACCCTTCCAAATCTAGGATGTCTGTGTTCTCAAGAAGTAGCCATTCCTTCAGCCAGCAGAAAGCTGCTGCTTCATAATATAGCTTAAAGTCCGGCAGGGCAAACCCCCCTCTATTCTTTGCATCAGTAAGAATCTTATACTTTATTCTGGGCTTTTTGCCCTGCCAGACAAATCTAGAAATATCCTTTTGCCACTTCTTGAAACAGTCCATCTTGTCAATAATTTGCAACGACTGAAACAAAAACAACATTCTTGGCAATGCATTCATTTTGATAACCGCAATTCTGCCCAGTAAGGAAAGCTTCAAATTTGTCCAAATTTCAAGATCTTTTTTCACTTCTGACCAACACTTCTCATAGTTATCCTTAAATAAGTTAACATTCTTAGAAGTCATATTCACCCCTAGGTATTTTACTTTTTTCACCAATGTTAGGTCTGTTTCTTCCTGAAACCTTTCTTTCTCAATCGGCGTTAGATTCTTCTCTAAAACCATAGTTTTTGATTTGTTCAGTTTAAAGCCTGCCACTTGACCAAATTCCTGTATTATTTCCAAAGCTCTTTTGGTACTAGGGATTGGCTCCTGCAATGTCAATACTAGGTCATCTGCAAAAGCTTTAAGTTTATAATGTTTAACTCCGACCTGTATACCCTGAATCTGTTGGTCCCTTCTGATCATGTTCAACAAAACCTCCAGGACTGAGGCTATGTATTCTCTGTGCGCCAAGAAGGACCTATTTGATCTTACAACCTGACCCAGGTATTTGAAGCAACTGACCTGCTCTAAAGGAATACCATTAATTGACCATAAATTAGGTTTCAGTCGAGCAGCAAAGATCATTATTTTGGTCTTGGCATAATTTAGTTGGAGCTCGTGTTGGGTCTCATATTCATGAAGAGCTCGAAGCATCCTCCTTTATCCGATGGGGGAGGTAGCTAATAGGGCGGCATCGTCCGCATACAGTAGGACATTCAAGGCTCGTCCTGCCAGTTTTGGTGGATGGAAATCAGCATTTGCCATATTCACCACTAGCGAATTAATATAGAAATTAAACAGAGCAGGGGCAAGCAAACAGCCCTGTCTTACCCCCCTAGTGGTGGCAACCGGATTGGAGACTAGCCCCTTAATATCTATCCTAATCCTCAGGAGAGTATTTGTATGCAAATTAATAATCAGCAGGAGAAGGCAGCGGTCGATAGATGTCGCTGCCAATTTTGTCCATAGCTGGTTCCTGGGAATTAGATCAAAGGCCTGCTTAAAGTCTATAAAGGCGATGTGGAGGGCTTTTAGGCCACTGCCAGTGTACTTGGTGGCCAAGTGATTTAGGATTAAGATTTGGTCTGTTGTTGATCTTCCAGGGCGGAAACCCGCCTGTTCCTCTGCAAAGATATTGTCGCTTTCCATCCAGGTCGTTAATTTGTTAAGTAGAAATCTTGAATAGATCTTCCCGATAACATTTAGCAGGCTAATTGGTCTAAAATTGGCCGGGTCTGTAATAGGCCCTTTCTTGTGAATTAACACAATCAGTGCAGAGTTCCAGCTTGGAGGAAATTGTGCAGTTTTGTTTATATAAGTAAAAAGAGCTGCTAGGGGTGGACACCACCAATCCTTATTGGCTTTAATAACGTCTATGGAAATAAGATAGTCTCCGGGTGCCTTGCCCACCTCAAATTGGCCTATAAGTGTTTCCACTTCAGAGCAGGTAACAGGATCCCACTCAGGCAAGGGGGCCAATTCTATCCTTCCTCCGCTGGCAGCGTGAGCTGCATATAAATCGGAGAAGAAGCTTTCCCAGGTGTCAGCTGAAATTTGGGGTTCTATCCTTGACAACGGTCTACCCAGGTATTGAGAAATTTGGTGCCAAAAGGAGGAGGGATTTCAATTTTCTGCAGCTTTTAGAAGGTTATTCCAATCATTTCTTTCTGCCGCAAGCTTCTTTTCCTTTAATAGTGCTTTATACCTTCTCTTGAGGTTCATAAGGTGACTGCTAGGTGTGGGGTCATTTGATGCCCTATATGCCAAGAATTCATTATATAGGTTGTTCTTGAAGTGTCTACATTCCTCATCAAACCACTTTTTATGAGAGAAATGGTTACTATTCATTACCGGGGCCTTAGCCAACGAAGGTTTTAGCATATATTGTCATATATTGGCAGTGGCTCAACTGCCTGGATAAGGGAGTCCCTTGTCTCTTGCAGTTGGTCAGACCAAAGGAGTTCATTTATCCGTTGAGCCATATTGTCGGTCCATTTTAAGGCAGTAGGCCTCATCTGAAGCTGGTTATTTGTAATAGGCACACAGGAATAGGTAGCCAATTCTCCATCCAGGGTCAGAGAGAGTTCTAATGGAAAATGGTCACTTTCCAGCCTCGTTACCACCCTAAAGTTGGAAATTTTGGGAATTAGGTCTACTGATGTCCAAATAAAGTCTATGGTAGAGGCTCGGGAGCCTGACCAGAAAGTAAATTCGGCAGGGTAATCAGAACTGAGAGCTCCGTTTAGAAGGTGAAAATTAAGAGCCATCAAAGTTTGTCTACATTTAAAACCTGAGTATGTAGCAACACTGTCTTTAAAATTCCTGGGTAAAAGGTCTGAGGTTAAAATGGGTGGTGGGGGATATTTATTATACTTAGCAAATAATGATTTATCAGAGTGAGACAATCGGCCGTTGAAATCTCCTGCAACAAGAAAGGTGGCTTCAGGATATTTCTCTAGGAGAGTTTCAAGAGTCAGTTGAATTCCCCTCCATCTTTGGTCCACCAGGTTTTTCTTATAGGTTGGGTGCAAATAAACATTAATCACCACGAACACTTCCTCCGCTGTTTGTAGCTTTACACCCAGCATGGATGACGACTGGATGTCGATTTGTTCCACCTGCAGATTTAAGGCCAAAGAAACTAAGGTGGCCAACCCACCTTGTGGTCTACCAGGTGATAGTGAATTCTGTTGTGCATTCAGGTAGAAGCCCTTATACCCTGATAAGGAGAAGCCCTCACAAGCCCAGGTCTCTTGCAGTAAAAGAATACGACTGCCTTTTATGTAGGCGACAAAGGATGGGTCCATCGACTTACGTTTAATGCCAGCTACATTCCAGGATAAGAAAGTAAGTGATCACCTGGTCACCCCTTCGAGTCATGCTGGGCCTTGCGGAACCAGCACGGCAGAATCCACCTGGGAATGCATGCGGCGAGGGGGGGGCAATAGGCTGGAAGAAGGAAGTAATTGTAGCTTGCTTACCAGGCAATTTCCGAGCACCACTTACCGCAGCAGCAGCCATGGATTGAGGCTTAATTATTGGTAGCTGCAGGGATGGATTCTGGTGCACGGGAGTATCACTTCACGACAGGTCCATAGACTCTGCATTTAAGGTATGCTCTAAGATTGAGGGGGGTGGACCTTTTGGGTCTACGGTTGCTGTAGGGAACATGCAGTGTAAGGCAGGTGGAAGGCATCCTTTTCGGTTTGCCTCCAAAAGAGCATTCAGTCTTGCCACAGCTTCCGAGTTTGACCAGAGGGTTGTCGAATCTTCCACTGTATCCTGCCCGGGCTTGACATCCCGAGGCCGTGTACAGCCAGGTTGCAGATCAAAGGTAGTTAAAACGGGTTCCACTTGGGCTTGTGTAGACTGATCTACAATTGGTGAGGAATTTTCTTATTTACATGAACATGATCTTCTGAGTTACGGAGACAGAGTAGCAACTCGTCCAATCTGTCCGTTATCTCTGTTCGCTCCAGTTTTGGCAATTGGGAGAAAGATAGAAGTAACTCATGCTCCGTAGAATTCTCCAGATGTATAGCCTTTGTCAGTGGAGGCAGGGGGGCGTCAATCCAGCTGATTAGATCTGCGACCAGGGGAGTTGGAGTCGTGGCAATTGGCGGACCCTCAGACTTGTCTGCTTTCTTTTTGAACAAGCAGTTTGGTAAGAGGGGGCAGATCTTGGTATTGGTGAAGACTCTTGTAGCAAGGATTCCATAGTTAATTAGAAGGCTTCTTGAGGACATAATAAGTGCAGGGAGCTTTTTGGTTTTAAAGGAGAGCAGCAATCTCTGCCTCTGAGGTCTGCTGCTAATATGGTCAGTATGCTTCAGGTCAATAGAGCTAGGGATTACCCCCAGAAGCTCCGCTAGGTGTTTCCTTATATCACTCTTATAATGCCAGTTTATCACCATGCCTCTAAAGGGGCAAACCGTTAGTCAGATTTTGGTAGCTTGCAGCAGCAGTTTGTGAGGAGGTGCAAAGTGTTGTTCCTTCTTATTTTGCTCACTTTGCTCACTTTTCTGATTGCCAGCAACTTGAGGAATTATACAGGAGGTGTGAGGTAAAACGGGTGCTCTGGGCATTTGTATGGGCTTCATCTCAGGTGGTACATCAGGGGAACTGTCTTTACCTGTTAGAGATACAAGCGAGATAATCTTCTCCAAGGATCCTCTGATGTCTTTTATGTATTTAAAGATATAGTCCACTGTTTTAGCAACTAGGTCTAGAGTAGTCGAGTGTTCAAATAGTATCTCATCAATGCAGCTTTCACGGGCTCTAGCGCAGTCATTCGAGTGGATACCAGTATTATTATTGCTTGAAGGTTTAGGAGGCAGGTTATCAAAAGGTTCTTTCACAATGGTTTCCTCGTCATTCATCTCTGCTAGCAGTGTGAAAGAGTTTGAAACCGGGATATTAAAAATATCCTTTGTACTTTCAGATTCACTAATTTTTGTTTATTTAGCAAGAGGCAGGCATCTCAGTTCCTCTGTGTCGTCTAAATCTCTGGAATCTCTGGTACGTTTCCCAGTTCCTCTTCCACAAGCAGGGCTGTATAATTGCTTAGTCATTTCTCTCTTCATGCAGCCGCCCCAAGTTTCAAGGTCAATGGTTGCCTCCCCGATAGAGAGAGGCGTCCTCCTACTTACTAGTTTAAAACTAAGACTAAAAAACTAAAAACTAAAGTTAAAAGTTAATAGGTTTCTATACTCATTAAAACAATCTTTAAAAGATAAATCAGAGAGCTCACACTCACGCTGACTAAGTGCCGTTCGCCATCTTAAAAACTCCCGCAGATATAGTGGATGTTATTATTAATATTGCTGTTGTTATTTCATTTATGGGAGAAGATGCAACTCTGAAGAAGATTGCACATTTTCTATTTGCATTGAGACAGAATGCTGTGCCTTGTTAGGGAGATCCAGAACGCGAAGTTTATTTTATGCTTTTACTCAGTGAGGTTTTATTCTGGGTTTTGTGCATTCATTTTTTCCGTTCTATTTTATTTTAACATTACATAACTTTGTTAAAAGAGGAACATGCCCCCTCCTTTTAAAGGGGCATGTCGCGATCTGCCAGTGAAAACTGGAAATTTAACTTAGTTTAGGTTGTAGTTGGGGAAACCTTGGCCCTCTGGATGTCTCTGAACTACAACTCTTGTGAGCCCTAGGAAGCATGGCCAATAGGATGATGGGAGTCGTAGTTCAGCAACATTTGGAGGGGCAAAGGTTTGTTTGGATCTCGGGTAACTTCATGTTATACTTTCATAGTGGCAAACTTTTGTTTTGTAATGGTCTGATGACTAGATACATATAAACAAATCTACTATACTACTAATTACTACTATATGGAGGCCTCCCGAAGGAAAGATTCTGCCACGTTTTGGAAAACAATTGCAAAAAGCTGGAGAGACTCCCCAATTGAAATCGAATACTCTATACCCGCTGGAGCATTGGAGGCCTACTTCCTCTCATTATATTCATCAAATCAACTGGTCCCAGCTCTGCTTCCTGCTTCAAGTGAATTTGGCCTTATTCAATCTCTTAAATCAGGGAAAGCCCCGGGTGCTGATAATATCCCACCAGAAATTCTTAAGGCAAATGTTGAATGGTGGGCCCCTGTGCTAGCCACCTTATTCACCAGTATAAATCAAGCGGCTATTATCCCCGAGGACTGGGGTTTAGCCATCATCATTCCAATATTCAAGAACTGAGCCAGCTAACTACAGACCAATCAGTCTATTAAGTATTATTAGTAAACTGTACGCTGTTCATTTATGTGATAAATTAGTGGAGTGGATGGAAAGAGAGCATATTCTATCAGAAGCTCAAGCTGGCTTTAGAGCAAAGCGTTCAACTATAGACCAGGCCCTTATCCTTCAACACCTGGCAGATAAATACTCTAGAAAAGGAGGGTCTTTATATGCAGCTTTTGTCGATTTTAAATCGGCTTTTGATCTAATACCAAGGGATAGACTCTGGGAAAAGCTTGGCGCTACAAACATAGATAAACGCTTATTATGCCTTATTCGTGGTCTATACGAAAACACCAGGGTGAGGGTAAGATGCAATCAGTCAGGCCATCTAACTAAAGAAATTCAAACGCATTATTGGGTTAAACAAGGATGTGTCCTCGCGCCAACGCTATTTAATTTCTACATCAACTCTCTAGCAGTAAATATGGCGAAAGAAAATGCCCACCCTCCCAAACTGGCAGGTTTGCCCATCCCGGTGCTTCTGTATGCGGACGACGCAGTCCTACTCTCCTTTTCCTGCGTTGGCTTGAGGAAGCTTTTGAGATCACTTGCTGACTATTGTCAAGAGGAACAACTATCAATAAATTACAGCAAATCTAAAATTATGGTGTTTTCAAAAAAAAGAAGGAAACACAAATGGAGAATAAACGGTCAACCTATTGACCAGGTAGCAACTTTCAAATACCTGGGAATAACTTTTCAGGAAAGGGTCTCGTGGCACCAACAGATGAAAAACGCCATTGCCAACGCAGGAAGGGCTAATAAAGCCCTTACAAGATTTTTTCACGGGAAAGGGGGTAAATACGTTCCGGCAGCCTCCCAGGTTTTTGCTGCAAAAATACTCCCACAACTCACTTATGGATCCCAGGTTTGCAGTTTTAAAAATTTTGCGCCTATGGAGGCATTTCAAACAAAATTCTATCGGTGTCTATTGGGGATCCCCCCCTGTGTATCTAATATAGCTGTCCGCTTAGAAGTTGGACAACCACCCGTTAACGCGCGGTTGTGGATTCTAAAGATACACTATTGGTTAAAACTTATTTTTTCCCCGGCCGGTTTGGCTCCTTTAACACTCTTAGACACCTTTCATTCTACCTGGAAAGCTTCCCTGTTTGAAAAGATAAGAAGCTTGGGATTCTCCCCGCAGATCTTGATAGCGGCAGGATATGAGAGAGCCAAAAGTCAAGTGCTTCAACGCATTAGGGACATAGAGTTGCAATGTCATATGGGCAAAATGGATAAACATGCCACAATTAGAGACTTTGGGAGAGGGTTTTCACCCGCAAATTATCTGGCTGATTTACAAATACCTAAGTACAGACACTCCTTTACCCTGGCCAGATTCAACGTTCTGCCCTCTGCCCTGCTGCTAGGCAGATATGAGGGCAAACCATATGAGTCACGTGTTTGCCCATGTGGCTCATCGGAAGTGGAAACAAGTCTGCATGTATTGCTGCACTGTAGTTACTACGAGGATCTACGCCTGACCTTTATTGCCCCAGTTCTACAAAAGCTTAAAAATGAACCAGAACTCCAACGTATGAGAGCCTTGGTAGAAGATAAGGTTCCTGAAATTACGATCAATGTTGCCAGATTCTGTGTAGCCGCTATTAGGCGTAGGAAACAAGAGCTTTCTAATGTCAATATGCAGGCGAAGGCAAATACTTAATTTTATTTATGCTGTCTAATTTTAAATTGCTGTTATGGCCTAATCTGTATTGAAATTGTCCTTTGTTTTTTCCGGTGTTATGCTTCGCTGACTAGCTGTACGAGTTAATCTGGTCTGTGACCGTTTAATAAAATTTGATTTGATTACTACTATACTATTTTTACATAAAAAAGAAAATCTACATTTGTCTCTTCCACAAGTCTCCCAATATATTTGGGGAAAGCAACATCTGATTGGTTGAAAAAAATTCTTGATGTAAGAAAGAACCTTTTATTCTTGGTACTCCTTGTGCCTCTGATGGTTTCAGCTACAGATTTATATTTCTGTAAATCTTGCAAGCCATGTGTGCCACACCTCTGGGTCTCTCATTTCTTATGATGGTACTCTTCACTTGTACCAATTGTAAATGTAACATTCCATGCCACCCTTGGTTTGGTTTGGTTTGGTTTAGTTTTTATGTGTTGGTCTCATGGTCTCTATTATTGTGATATGGGTTATATAAACAAAGTGAAATATACTCAGAGTCGAGAGTGGAGTTTAATAAAAAATACTTTCGATAAAAGAATACTATTTTGCTAACAGTACTATTACTACTATGGTTAAAGGGGAGTGGGTGGCGCTGTGGTCTAAACTACTGAGCCTCTTGGGCTTGCCGATCAGAAGGCTCCCAGTTTCTGCCAGTTCAAAAGCACATCAGCACAAGTAGATAAATAGGTGGTGGGAAGGTAAATGGCATTTCTGTGCACTCTGGCACCCATCATGGTGTCCTGTTGCACCAGAGGCAGTTTAGCCATGCTGGCACATGACCCGGAAAGCTGCTATCTGTGGACAAACACGGGCTCCCCCCACCCCAATGCTTTTCTTTATGTGCCCCCTCGCCCAGCTTGCCTGGAATTTTGGTTTGGGTTGCCATCAGTATGCTGATAACAGCCAACTCGACCTGAAGAATTTGGAGCAAATGATTCAGCAGAGGAAACACAGCGCAGAATAACTAAGGAGATAGTACAAGAATACTTGGCTAGTCTAGATGTATTCAAGTCTCCAGGGCCAGATGAACTGCATCCAAGAGTATTAAAAGAACTGGCAGATGTGATCTCAGAACCACTGGCAGTCATCTTTGAGAATTCCTGGAGAACAGGCAAAGTCCCGGCAGACTGGAGGAGGGCAAATGTTGTCCCTATTTTCAAAAAGGGGGAAAGAGGGAGCCAAATAATTACCGCCCAGTCAGTCTGACATCAATACCAGGGAAGATTCTGGAGCAGATCATTAAGCAAACAGTCTGTGAGCACCTAGAAAGGAATGCTGTGATCACCAATAGTCAGCATGGATTTCTGAAAAATAAGTCATGTCAGACTAACCTGATCTCGTTTTTTGACAGAATTACAAGCCTGGTAGATAAAGGGAACACAGTGGATGTAGCCTACCTTGATTTCAGCAAGGCATTTGACAAGGTGCCCCATGATATTCTTGTAAAGAAGCTGGTAAAATGCGGTCTTGACTATGCTACCACTCAGTGGATTTGTAACTGGCTGACTGACCGAACCCAAAGGGTGCTCATCAATGGTTCCTCTTCATCCTGGAGAAGAGTGACTAGTGGGGTGCTACAAGGTTCTGTCTTGGGCCCGGTCTTATTCAACATCTTTATCAACGACTTGGATGTTGGACTCAAGGGCATCCTGATCAAATTTGCAGATGACACCAAACTGGGAGGGGTGGCTAACACCCCAGAGGACAGGATCACACTTCAAAACGACCTTGACAGATTAGAGAACTGGGCCAAAACAAACAAGATGAATTTTAACAGGGAGAAATGTAAAGTATTGCACTTGGGCAAAAAAAAAGGAGAGGCACAAATACAAGATGGGTGACACCTGGCTTGAGAGCAGTACATGTGAAAAGGATCTAGGAGTCTTGGTTGACCACAAACTTGACATGAGCCAACAGTGTGACGCGGCAGCTAAAAAAGCCAATGCAATTCTGGGCTGCATCAATAGGAGTATAGCATCTAGATCAAGGGAAGTAATAGTGCCACTGTATTCTGCTCTGGTCAGACCTCACCAGGAGTACTGTGTCCAGTTCTGGGCACCACAGTTCAAGAAGGACACTGACAAACTGGAACGTGTCCAGAGGAGGGCAACCAAAATGGGCAAAGGCCTGGAAACGATGCCTTATGAGGAACGGCTAAGGGAGCTGGGCATGTTTAGCCTGGAGAAGAGGAGGTTAAGGGGTGATATGATAGCCATGTTCAAATATATAAAAGGCTGTCACATAGAGGAGGGAGAAAGGTTGTTTTCTGCTGCTCCAGAGAAGCGGACACGGAGCAATGGATCCAAACTACAAGAAAGAAGATTCCACCTAAACATTAGGAAGAACTTCCTGACAGTAAGAGCTGTTCGACAGTGGAATTTGCTGCCAAGGAGTGTGGTGGAGTCGCCATCTTTGGAGGTCTTTAAGCAGAGGCTTGACAACCATATGTCAGGAGTGCTCTGATGGTGTTTCCTGCTTGGCAGGGGGTTGGACTCGATGGCCCTTGTGGTCTCTTCCAACTCTATGATTCTATGATTCTGACTCTACCTGTTGATGGACTGCCATCCTGGCTCGGCCCCAGACACACTGATCAGATGTTTGGAAGCTGGTTGAAGTTAAATCCTTTGAAGACAGAAGTCCTTTGGCTGGGTCGGGACGATATGGGATTGGGGGGGCAACTCCCATCCCTTGTGGGGGTGCAATTAGTGCCAGCGCCTTCCATCAAGAGTTTGGGTGTAATCTTTGATGCCTCCCTTTATATGGAGGCGCAGGTTGCAGCTATAACAAAGGCAGCATTTTCCCATCTCCGTCAAGTTAAGTCTCTCTCGCCCTGACCTCACCACTGTGATCCATGTGACTGTCATCTCCAGGCTTGATTATTGTAACTCACTCTACATGGGGCCGCCCTTGAAACTCCAGTGTGTGCAGAATGCCACGTTGAGACTCCTTATGGGGTTCTCGCCCCAGGAGCACATTCATCTGGTGCTATACCAACTGCACTGGCTCCCAGTGGAGTACAGGTTCAGGTTTAAACCTTTAAAGCCCTATATGGCCTAGGACAATTGTACCTATGCTACCGCCTCTTCTGCTAACGGTCTGTTAACACTTTGAAGATCCCGGGCCCCAGGGAAATTACACTGGCCTTGACTTGAGCCAGGGCCTTTTCAGCCATGGCCCCGGCCTAGTAGAATGCACAAGAGACTAGGGCCCTGTGGGATTTGACATCTTTCCACAGGGCCTGCAAGATGGAGCTATTCCGCCAGGCCTTTGGGCAAGATGCATTTTAACTTAGGTACTTTCCTTTGTATAAAACAAGCCTGAAAGAGGTATGATCAGTGGAAACAGTTGGTCCTGGCAAGTATTAACCACTCTCAATTCCAACCTGATTCCACCTGCTCAGATTTTAACTTGTCTGAATTAATTTTAAGGTGTATTTTAATTAATTGATGTCTATTTTTATGCATGTTGTGTTGTTTTTATGATGTTAGCCGCTCTGAGCTTGGCTTTGGCTGGGGAGGGAGGGATACAAATAAAAGTTGTTATTATTATTATTATTATTATTATTATTACTACTACTACTACTACTACTACTATAATTACAATCTAGTATTATTACTACTGCTTATTGGATCTACCATGCAGCTCCTTGAGATGCAATCTCTCACTGCCTTTACTTCCTTTTAGATGGAAGGACAATCCTGCCCTGCCAGAAGGGCTGATCTATGAGGGTATCTCGGACAAGCCTCTGGTGTACTCTGGGGCGAGTGCAGCACAAAGCACCACACTGCACACCTTTGACGAACTTCTTGGAATCCAGCATTGTAGGGAAAGCAGTAAGTCTGTTGCTTTGATGAACTGGAGACATACATGCACGGCACATGGTTTGTGTAGATGGTCTGTGACAGGGCTGTCCCAAGACATTTTGGCAGCTGAAGTGAACCACAAAATGGTGCACCCCTGCCCCAGGGAAGAAGGAATGAGTGAATATCTAGATTGAGAGCAAGAGGAGGGGGATCAAATCAGCCTTACCTGACAGTTGAATAGGGACTCAAACTCCATCATGGGGTGGGAAGGGGCCCACTCTGAATCATGCCTAGCAGATGCAGAACCCAGAAGACCCCAGAGGACAGCCGCTGCCAGTTCCTTCCTAACCCTATTCACTGAGAGGCCACTGTAGACGCGACACAGTAGAGGAGTCGTGGGTGCCCTGGTGTGCACGTGCTACATCACCCCACCATGTGCACGCTCACACTTGGTAACATAGCAAGCACATGCCAGGGGGCATGGAGATGTAGAGCGTTTCCCCCACAGCATTTGCGCAGAACCTGGTGATTGCGTGAGGCCCCAGGCACCTGCAGTTGTGGGGGCAAGCCGGTACTGCTGGATGAAGGGCTGCCCTGGAAGCAATGACTCCAGCCTTCATGATCGGGAACCCTGGTTGCATGGAAACCCACACGTATAGGTGACCAGTCTTCCCTTTTCAATATGCACCTTATAAGCACCCTTCAGATGCTGTAGACAACTCCCATCATCCCTAGCTCACATAGCCAAATGGTTAGGGGAGTTGAAGTTCCAACTTTGGCTACCAATGTAGGAAAGGATCACAGAAAAGAGAGGAGACAAACACACAGTTTATCCACCTGTGGTCTGAAATGGTATAGTTCACCAGGTATGGTTTTATCATCCTGACCTTTATTTATTACTGAGATGGGGGAAATGTTGAGCCTGCAGACATTGTTGGACTCCCAACTCCCATGAGCCTAAGCAGCATGGCCAATGGGCAGAGATGATGGGAGCTGGAGTTCAGCAACACCCCCATTCCTGCTGCATAACAGTACAATATTTATTTATTAACACACACACTGTTGAACTATTAATCCTACTCACTCATCTTCTCTGTGTCCTTTGCTAGCCACATTTTTGCACAGAATGAGGGAGTACATGCCCCCTCATCATCAGGCCTTCATTGAGGAAATCCAGTCCCTTCCCCCACTGAGGAGTCATGTGCTGTCCTCTGGCAAGGAGAAGCTCTGTTCTGCATATAACATGTGTGTGGCAGCCCTTTCTGACTTGAGGACCTACCACATTGCCATGGTCACCAAGTACATCATTTCAGCAGCTCGCAACGCCAAGGCGAAGCCAAGTGAATCCACTTCTCCAAACCCACCATCTTTCCTGGAAGAGAGAGGGACAGGTGGCTCCGGGGTTCTGAGCTTTCTCAAGAGTGTCCGGAACACGACAAAAGAAGCAATTATAACTTTTTAAAAGCTTGCGCTTTTTCTGCGTTGGGGGTTAAGCTAGGATGGCCAATGACATAGCACTACCCAAAAAAACAAACAACCAAAAACCCAAATTGGCACAAAATGTTTCTGTGCTCATTTATATGTATCAGTGGAAAGGTAGAAATAATTACTATAATATAAATGGAAACTGGATACATCTCATCACAGCAGCACCAGATTGACCTAGGAGCTTCCTCAATCTGCTCCCTGGCTGCTGTCAGTTATACAAATATAAACTCTCTCCCTCCCCTGCTCTCACCTTTAGGTGGCAGTGCAAGGATTTCCGCTTGTGCAACAGCACTTCCCCCCATTCCCAGCTCCCATGTGCACCCCTGCCCTCTCCAAATCTGCTCGGGGGGGGGGGGTGTTTGCGTGCTCTAGAATAAATTCAAGGGGAAGTGAGAAGAGGGGGAAGTTTCCATTGTGCAAGCGAAAGTCCTTGCACTGATAGCATGAGTTACTTAGCTCTACACTGGATGCAACTGTTTCTTTTTAAACCAGACATAGACTTGACTTTACCTACTTAAAATAAAGCGCAACTTTTTTGGCCCTGGAAGCACATCAGGAAAACTAAGAAACTATTATGGGTGCTACAGTTTACCACTTTCTCATAAGAGGAGCTGGCAATGCTTAGACCCACCCACCCCGCAAAAAAGCTAGCAAAATTCCTATGCCCCCCACCACATAGCAGTGTCTGCCCTCCCCCTCCAAAATAGATGTCCCCCAAGCAACCAGAAGAAGCCCTTGCTTTATTTTTCAGGGCTCTGAACAAGCTCCATGTGGTGCTAGGGAGCCCATAAGTGCCAGCAAAAAGTGAATTGAGATGTCACTATCCTTCAAAATTCACACTTCTCTAAATTTTGAGATGCAAAATTTTGAGATGCAACTCTCCATACAAAAATGTGTTTCACAAAGTTGTGAAAATACACGAATGTGTATTCTGAAAACAAAGGTGTTTGTGAAAATAACTTACAGAAATGCATTATATTAGGGGAAATTGCTTGCAGAAATTACCTATATTAGGGGAAATGCTCATTTAAATGCTGACTATTTTAAAGTCAACAAATGAATGAAAACTGCACATTCCTTGCATGATAAATCCATCATCCTGAAAGATTGATAGATGAAACCAGAGGCCATTCTTCTCAATTCTTGATTTTAAGTGAATTTAATTGTCCAGTAAAGGATTTCTCCCTACTTTGTTTGACTAATCAAGTCTTCTCATGGAGAGGGCTTTTTGTTTCATATCTGATCTGAACAAGAGGCGAAATGAATTAAAACATTACAGTCTAGATTCCACAGCTAGTATGTGCACGTACCATGTCATGTCATCAATGATAAAGTGGGGCGGGGGCTGACCTGCCCCTCAAATTTTATTCAAGTTGGCAACCCTGGCTACAGCCTTTCCTCCAATACACTTGTTCCCCCCATTAGAGGTGGGTTTGAGACCCTAAAAATAAAATCTGAACAAAATTGATGAAGCAGTGAGAACAGGTGTCCCAAGTAGGCACACCCAGTTTTGGCACAGCATAATCTTATAGTGGGGCTAATCTGAAAGCTCTTTTGCAAATGGAAAGCTATTCTTTTCCAGACATTTAAGAAAGGTATTGATGAATTAATGGTTTAAAAGATACAGAGCTTTAAAAGCATTATTTTTTAAAAAAGTGAACAGCCCATCTTAAGTAAGGGGAAAGAGTAAGGCCAGCAATTGAACCAAACTTTAATTTTCTGGTATTTTTAGCAGTCATTCAAATTACAAAAATAGGATTCTGCAACAACAGCACATGCCACAGCTTTGGAATCCATTGTCGGTTCTTAGAATATAGGAAGCATATCAGAACCATTAGTCCATCTAGATCAAAATTGCCAACACTTACTGGCAGAAGCTTTCCAGGCAAAAATCATTACCAGTCCTACCAAGAGATGCTGGGGATTGAATCTGGGATCTTTTGCTTGCAGAAGTAGTGAGCTGCAACACTTCCCCCTCTTTTACATGTGCATTCAGATCCTCACTATGGTAGGTATCTAAATCCTTCCCCCACTCTTAAAACAAACAACTTATTAATATTGAACAAAACTATTAAACTGGCAGCTTTCTTTCTTTCTATATGCCCCCATTTTGCATGCAAATTTTGCTGCGTTCTTCCCTCCGATGTCACTCCAGCACCTGGTGACCCCAGCACATGCACTTTTCCACCCACCCACACCACTAGCAAATTGTCCTTTATTTGCTCTTCTAAATATGGCAACCCTAACCTAAACTTAAGCTGGCTAGGTTATATAGCAGCCATAAAGATGTCCATACTCCCCCAATTCCTGTTCTTGTTTCAGACCTTACCTGTACTTATCCCCCTTTCCCAACTGTCTCACTGGCATCACTTACTTAACAATTTTATTTTTGGAAGGAGAAGCAGAGTGACATGTCAGACTTTATATTGTCCCAAGACCAATGGAGGTCTCAGGGCCCCAGGGCACCATTAAAGCAAATGGTGCACACAAGCCTTGCCTTTTCTTAAAACTCCCTGTGCACACACCACAAAAATAAAGAATCAATTTTTACAACTAACTCCAAAGAAGCAATTAAATATACGTGATGTTAATAGGAATATCAGCTTCCTAACAATTATAAATCTATTTAACACTGGCTAATCTCCATAATGTACAATCAGGATCACTTAAAACAACGCTTTGCAGATTATTTTTTAATTCTAACTTTTTCTAGCATGGTGTTTGGAATACTGTTAATACAGTATTTTATTTACATTTTTTTATTTCATAGATTAATTTTAGGCCATTTAAGAACAAAAGAACTGCTAAGTGCTAAAAGTTCCCACAATACTCTCCAAAACAGTACCATTTCACAGTACCATATACATAAAAAAGGTAAAGGACCCCTGACAGTTAAGTCCAGTCACAGACGACTCTGGGGTTGTGGAACTTTATAGGCCGAGGGAGCCAGTGTTTGTATGCAGGCAGTTTTTCCGGGTCATGTGGCCAGCATGACTAAGTCACTTCTGGCGAAACCAGAGCAACTCACGGAAACGCCGTTTACCTTCCCGCCGGAGCCGTACCTATTTATCTACTTGCACTTTTTGGCGTGCTTTCGAACTGCTCGGTTGGCAGGAGCTAGGACCGAGCAATGGGAGCTCACCCCGTTGCAGGGATTCGAACCACCAACCTTCTGATCAGCAAGCCCAAGAGGCTCAGTGGCTTAGACCACAGCACCACCCGCGTCCCTACCATGTACATATATATATACAAATTTGCAAAGTTTTTACCTTGCCTCTCGTGAACACTGAACTGAAGGGAAATGAGTCCCACCCAACATGAAGCAAAAATAAAAGTCAGGAACCAACACTGTATTTCAAGTATTAGAAGAAATATAGTGCTACTTTTAAATAACAATTATAATTACAATAATAAAATATTCTAACTAGAATGAATCCCTGTAGCCCATAGGAAGAAATATAACTTCTGCAGTAAATGGAGTTTTATTGTTCTCACTTGAGTGGTCTCCATTTTGCATTTGTGTGGCCTCCATCCAATGAGATTTAAATATTACAGAGCATTGTTTTATCCTCATGCAAATTTATCTTACTTGTTAAAAAGCATAATGGCATCCACTTCCATGAGAAAAGTTATTACCAGATCCATTGCAGTACTTTCCATCAAGCAATAAGATTATTCCCATTCAAACAACAATAATTTTATATAAGTTGGAATCTAGATACAAATGTCTGTAAGTTTCTTATCACAATAAATGCAATAGAAATGTGCTTTAAAAAATGGGTTGATTTGTTTTGGTTAACTGTTCGTATCTGTTGCTTGGTGAATGTGCTTATATGTAAGTAAAGGTAAAGGTACCCCTGCCCGTACGGGCCAGTCTTGACAGACTCTGGGGTTGTGCGCCCATCTCACTTAAGAGGCCAGGGGCCAGCGCTGTCCGGAGACACTTCCGGGTCACGTGGCCAGCGTGACATCGCTGCTCTGGCGAGCCAGAGCCGCACACGGAAACGCCGTTTACCTTCCCGCTGGTAAGCGGTCCCTATTTATCTACTTGCACCCGGAGGTGCTTTCGAACTGCTAGGTTGGCAGGCGCTGGGACCGAGCAGCGGAAGCGCACCCCGCTGCAGGGATTCGAACCGCCGACCTTTCGATCAGCAAGTCCTAGGCGCTGAGGCTTTAACCCACAGCGCCACCTGCGTCCCTCGCTTATATGTAACATTGATGCAAATTCATGATTGTGCAGAAGGGGCTTTGGGTTGCATTCAGGAACATTTCCTTGAGCTTGGTATGGTCAAACATCCACAGATGAAGTTTCATAGATACCCATACATACATACAGGGAACATTGTGTTGACAATGCAATATTGTGAACTGGCCTTTAGAATTTAGAGAAAACACAAAGCTGTTTTCTCTGTGCGTGCAAATATCCATGTCAATTTATAATAAAATCTGTTTTTCTGCAAGTAGTTTCAATATCCCCTCCCTTAGAAGATGTGATTGTTGAGTACAGAAAGAAGGGAAATCTTTCGGCTTCAAACAACATTTGCATATCCTCTAGTATTTGATCCACTGCAAGTAGATAGCTCCTTTTCATGAAGCTGCTCTTAACTGTTCTGTGGAGGCAGATTTTCATATTTCCTAAAACTAGAATAAGCCCCTAAAATAAATAAGAAGAAAATGACCATTGGCCATGATAACTGAGGCTGATCAACTGGAGTGAACCATATTGTTTACCCCCATCCTATGTTGTATTTTGCTATGGTTATTGGGCGTGTGGGGGAAAGGGCTATTCTTATACCTTGAAATACTGTTAACTTTCACAATAGGTTTATACAGCTCTGGGATCTTCCTCTCGATCATTGGTCTGAGGTTCTCTTTCAACTTCTTGTAGTTCTTTTTCAATTCTTGTTGATATTCCCTTTGGTCAGCAGTAAGCAGGCACTTATTTTTCCCCACTGCTTCACCACATCTGTTCCCAAAAAATGAAGAAAACAATTCACACTGATAAATTTCACCACAGTATTGGACCATAAAGTTTTGTTTTTGTCTGGGACCAAGTGTGACTTAGGTGGGGCAAGTGAAGGAAATGCCATCAAAATTTAGAGGGTGGATGTGGAATTCAGCATCTGGGTAACCACAGGTTTCATTTCAACAAAAGGATTCTAGCAAAAGAAGAGCCTTCAAAGTGTGTGCAAAATAACTGATGAAATCTCAGGCACCAGAAAGTGGGTCAGCAACCATGGGGATGGACTCATAGAATCATATAATTGTAGAGTTGGAAGGCACCCCAAGGGTCATGTAGTGCAGTGCAGGATTCGCAACTGAAGCATCCATATAGAATCAATAGTTCAGTGCTGTCAGGGGTTCAGAAGGAGAGACACAGGAGGGGGAGCAAATGGAGAGTGAGGAGGAGGAGTACGAGGGGGGCGCAGGCAGTGACAGTGGCCAGAGTTATTCCACAAGCCTCTCTAGCGAATCGGAGGACTCACAGAAGGGAGCGCCGGTGGCCAGAGCAAGGGAGATTCCAAGGGAGAAACCTCAAGAGGGAGGGGCCAGCGGGGAGTCCCTGAACAGCAGCTGGAGATCAGGGCCAGCGTCTCCACCAGAGCGCAGTGGGGAGGGGGAGTCCCAGGAGTCGGGACCAGTGTCCTCACCACCAGAGGGAGGAGAGGAGTCAGGTTTGGCAACACCCACATCAGGAAGCGGGGAAACGGTCAGAAGGAAAGTCACCGGCTGGGCGCGCGCGCCAAGTTCAAATGTACAGGAGCGCGGCACAGCGGGGAGCCCGGGAAGGGAGCCAGGTCCTAAAGCCCGCCGGAGGGAGGGGCAAGACTCAGGAGGCTCCGCGTCAGAGGAGTCCAGGAAGGAGGGAACCCCAGAGGGCAGAAGGACCCAACGCAGGAAAGAGCAGCGCAAGAGGTGGAGCCGGGCTAGAATCTTAAACTGGTGTGGGTGGAGCAGTGAGTCAGAGGGGACTTAGCCGGTCTAGCGTTAAGACGTGGGCCTGCGCGCCCAGAGCTTGGAAATGGAAACTAAACTTCAATAAAGACTTTTGTATATAATATCCACTGGGCGTTGGTCCTCTGTGAGCTGGGACCTAGCGGCAGTCCTGACAGTAAGTCCCCTCTCCATTTTCACCAATTTTGCAACCTCGTGGAGTGCGGGAAAGCAGCGAGGGGTGAAGATTGGTGCTTCGCGAGCTCACGAAAAACAGGGAAATGACTACCGAAGAGAGGATAGCGAGTTTGCAAAACGCAGTGACGCAGTTGACTGCAGAAATTGCGGCTTCCAGAAAGAAAGAACAGGAAGCAGCTGCTGCCTGCCAGGATCTGCGAACCAGGTTAGAAGTGCTAAGTACACAGAGGCTACCCGCCACCAGACCAGAAGGGATTGGGCTGGGAAACAGAGGAGGGAGCCTGGTATCTCACTTCAATGGGGACCTGCAGGAGTATCCTAACTTCAGAGCAGATGTGATTTATGCATTGCAGCTGCTTGACAAAGACTTTAAAAATGAGGAAGAGAGAGTGGGATTTATTATTTCGCATTTACGGGGGGAGGCAAAATCGTGGCTGCGCAATCTATGGAGAGACAAGGATCCAGCCCTCCAAAATGCGACTGCCTTCATTAAAGTGATGGATGCGTGTTTTTTATCTGAGATTGATGTGGATATCGCTAGGAGGGAGATTCACGGACTAAGACAAGGTAAAGCCACTGTGAGGCAATATCATTCACGTTTTTTCGGATTGGTGAATGTACTAGCCTGGGAGAAAGAATCGCCTGCCGTCAGAGACCTGTTCTGGGAGGGGTTGAGCGGAGCTGTGAAAGACGAGATCGCAAGGGGGGGAAGACCCCAAACCACCAAGGAAGTGGTGGAACGGGCACTCTCCATTGGGGTTCGGTTGGAAGGACGCCCTTGGGGCAGGGAGGAAGGGCATTTGGGACGCACGCCAGCGAGAGGACTGCCTCCCTTCCCCAAGGAGGCGGCGCGCGCTCGATCCATGCCTCCGCTGGGAGGGGGAGAGGAGCCGATGGAGATAGGTGGTGCTAAGGCTCACTCCACAGTCGGAGCCCTAACTCCGGGAGCAGTCAAGATGAAGCCTCCTAGAGGAACCAGGAAGTGCTACATCTGCGACAGTGCTCAGCATATGGCAAAAGAGTGTCCCCAGCGGTTTCACAAGCATACTGCAGCCGCAGCGACAGTAACAGACGCAATTCAGCAGAGGGAGTCGCAGCAGGAAAACTCCACTGTCTGGCTGGAGATGGCGTCTCTGGGGACCAGCCAGACAAGTCAGTGAAGCAATCCCCAAGGATCTTACAGCCCACCGACCCCCTCCCACCCAAACCAGTAGTGCAGCTCACCGCATCCCTTCAGCTCCCCAATGGGCTACTTGTGGAAATTCCCATCACCATCGACTCGGGGAGCAATGCAGATTTTATAGACATGCAGTTCCTCCAGCAACATGGCATAGCCCTTCTGCCAGCGGCGGTACCTCTGAAAGTCGTCACAGTGGACGGCAGGGAGCTACTGGGAGGGCAAGTGCTACAGCAGACGCCGCCAATGGTGATGCGCATTGGAAACCACCGTGAGGTCATCAGCTTCAACGTCACCCGCCTGTCAGACACGCCCATAGTGTTGGGAATGAGTTGGCTGGATAGGCACAGCCCGGCATTAGCTTGGTACCAGCGGCAACTGACCTTCGGCTCCTCTTACTGCGCAGAACACTGCATCCTGGCGGACTTGGAAGATGAGGGGCACGAGGATGGACCACAGCTGAACTTGGGCATGTTGCAAGCGGTGCCTAACAAATACAAGGAGTTTTTGGAGGTCTTCTGCGAGAAAGAGGCGGATAAGCTGCCACCCCACAGACCCTACGACTGCAAGATCGACCTCCTGCCCGGGGCGACGCTCCCGACGGGGAAACTGTACTCCATGTCTGAGGATGAATTGCAAGAGCTCAGGGAGTTCATAGATCACAACCTGAAGCGGGGATTCATCCGGGAGTCCAAGGCGGCAGGAGGCAGTCCCGTGTTCTTTGTAAAGAAGCGGGACACGCCCCAAAAGAGGCTGGTCGTTGATTTCCGCTTCTTGAACCTCAAGACCAAGCCCTCAGCCTTCCCTATGCCCAAGATCGATGACCTGCTGGCAACGGTGAGGAAGGGTCGCATCTTTACCAAGTTGGATCTGCGCGGAGCGTACAATCTCATTCGCGTACGGGAAGGCGACGAGTGGAAAACAACCATGTTTACGCCGCTGGGCACTTATGAATACAGAGTTATGCCTTTTGGATTAAAAAATGGTTCCCACTGCTTTCAAGCCTTCATGCATCATGTCTTGGCGGGTCTCCTCTACAAGAAGTGCGTCTGCTTCCTGGATGACATCCTAATCTTCTCGGAATCGCCGGAGGCTCACGAGAGAGATGTTAGGGAAGTTCTGCAGAGGCTGCGGGAGCACAGGCTGTACGCCAAGCTGGAGAAGTGCCAGTTCGACAAGACGGAGGTCGATTTCTTGGGCTACAAACTGTCCGACAAGGGACTGGCTATGGACGGTGCCAAGGTACGTGCAGTACTGGATTGGAAGAGCCCACGCAATAGGAAGGAAGTACAGAGGTTTGTCGGTTTTGCCAACTTTTATCGCAAGTTCATCAAGGGTTTCGCCATGCAGACAGCGGCCATCACCGACACCCTCAGTTCCAAGAAGAAGAGGTTCATCTGGACGGAGCAGGCAGAGCAGTCCTTTCAGAAGCTCAAGCAGCTCTTCGCTTCCGAAGAGAACCTACTGCACGTAAATCCCAGCAGGCCCATGAGAGTGGAGACGGACGCCTCAGACAGGGCCGTGGGAGCCGTTCTGTTGCAGCAAGACCACCAGGGGGACTGGAAGCCGTGCGCTTTCTACTCCAGAAAACTCAGCAAAGCGGAGCAGAACTACACCATTTGGGACAGGGAGTTGCTGGCCATACATGCAGCCTTCAAGGCGTGGCGGCACTTCCTCGTCGGAGCCAAGCACACGGTGCAGGTCCGCACAGACCATAAGAACTTGGAGTACTGGCGCACGGCGAGGTTCCTGAACCAGCGACACATCCGCTGGGCGGAGTTCTTTGCAGATTTCGACTTCAGAATTGAGTACATCCCAGGAAACAGCAACGTCTTGGCGGACGCGCTGTCCAGAAAACCGCAGTATCTGGAGGCAGAGGCACCGGCGGCGGCCAAGCACATTTTCACACCACAGGCGTGGGCATGCGCGTCAGCCACGGTGGACCTGGACGCGGTGCGCCGCGCGCTGCAAACGGACTCGTTCGCCCGAGCCAAGATGGAGGAGGTGTGCAGTGGCAAGGCGAGGGGCGACGAATTCCAAGTGCGCGACGGCCTGCTCCTACGCAAGGGAGTCCTCTACGTACCAGGAGACAGCCTCCGCGCGAAGGTCCTGCAACAGCTGCACGACGCGCCCAGCGCGGGGCACTTCGGCAAGGAGAAGACGGTGGACTTAGTAGCCAGAGACTTTTGGTGGCCTAAGATGCGGGGGGATGTCGCGGACTATGTCAATAGGTGCGACACCTGCCAAAGGGCTAAGCCTGTGCACCAGCCGCCGGCGGGCCTGTTGGACACCGTTCGTACCGTGGGAGAGGGTGGCCCTGGACTTTGTCACAGATCTACCCAGCTCAAGGGGCAAGACGGCAGTGCTCGTGGTAGTGGACCTGTTCACCAAGATGGCCCACTTCATTCCGTGCGCGAAGGTGGCCACGGCCGAGCAGACCGCTAAGATGTTCATAGACCACGTGTTCAAGGTGCACGGCCTACCACAGTCTATTTTGTCCGACCGGGGGCGCCAGTTCATCTCCAACTTCTGGCAAAAGCTGATGGGATTCCTGAACGTCAAGGTCAGCCTGGCGTCGGCGAGACACCCGCAAACTAACGGGCAGGCGGAAAGGGTCAACGCCATCATGCAGCAGTACCTGAGATGCTACGCGAACCAGCAGCCATCGACCTGGGTGGACTATCTACCGTTGGCCGAGTTTGCCTACAACAACACGAAGCACGGGTCCACGGGGGTGACCCCATTTTTCGCCAACTACGGGAGGCATCCCAGAACCTTCCCGGGTCTGGACACAGTGCGGGAGGGGGAGCCACAGGGAGCAGAGGAAGTGGCAGCGGAGTTGCAGGAGATCCACGAGCAGCTCAGGAGGCAGTTAGAGTTGGCAAAACAGGCTTACAAAGTGCAGGCAGATCGACACAGGAGGGTTGGGGAGGACATCCAGGTGGGAGACTGGGTCTGGTTGGCAGCACAAGCAGTTCCAGCCAGATCGTTAGCCAAGAAGAAACTAGGGCACAAGCAGCTAGGGCCTTACCAAGTAGAGGCGCAGATCAACCCAGTGGCCTTCCGGTTGACACTCCCGGAGGGTTCCAGAATGCACCCGGTCTTTCATAGATCAGTGCTCACGCCCTACAGAGAGCCCCACAGGTTTCAAGCACCGGGGAAGGCGCCAGACCCGCTCAGAGAAGCGCCCAAAAAAGGGGGGTCGCCGAAAGGGGAGCCACTTAATGAAGCCACTGAGATTTTAGACTCAAGGTGGGGGGAGGACGGGATTGAATATCTTCTCGCCACAGAGGACACCCCGGCCAGCGCCAACAGGTGGGTGCCGGATTACGCAGTGGAAGAGCAGTTGCTCAAGGAAGAATTCCACACACTTTTCCCGCACAAGCCTATGCCGGCGGGCTTTTTCGAGGATTGTTTGTTCACACCCACACTCTCGGCCAGCACTTTCCGGGGTTTCTCGTCAGCTGAGGACTCGGCTCCGGGAGGCAGCTCTCCGGAGGGATCACTTTCGGGTTTTGGCACGGGGGGATCTTATTGGTGGGAGGACCAACCCGAAGTGGGCTGGCGCAGAGACATGCCGAAGGGGCCCTGGGAGGTGGACCCCCATCAAGCAACAGGGGGAGGAGGGCTCTTGGGTGATTTGGGGTCGAGCGCAGATTTCGAGCACACCGCGCAGGAGATGGAAGCGGAGGAGGTCGTCGTCGACGAGCCCATGGGGGACTTCCCGGACTTATCTCGATGGTTGCAAGCCTCAGGGGACGAGCTGTATCCTGGACTCACCCCTACAACAATGGAGCACCCGGAACCCGCACCGGAAGAGGGGGAGGGGGGAAGGGGGGGCTTCGAGGGGGGGATGGATGTCAGGGGTTCAGAAGGAGAGACACAGGAGGGGGAGCAAATGGAGAGTGAGGAGGAGGAGTACGAGGGGGGCGCAGGCAGTGACAGTGGCCAGAGTTATTCCACAAGCCTCTCTAGCGAATCGGAGGACTCACAGAAGGGAGCGCCGGTGGCCAGAGCAAGGGAGATTCCAAGGGAGAAACCTCAAGAGGGAGGGGCCAGCGGGGAGTCCCTGAACAGCAGCTGGAGATCAGGGCCAGCGTCTCCACCAGAGCGCAGTGGGGAGGGGGAGTCCCAGGAGTCGGGACCAGTGTCCTCACCACCAGAGGGAGGAGAGGAGTCAGGTTTGGCAACACCCACATCAGGAAGCGGGGAAACGGTCAGAAGGAAAGTCACCGGCTGGGCGCGCGCGCCAAGTTCAAATGTACAGGAGCGCGGCACAGCGGGGAGCCCGGGAAGGGAGCCAGGTCCTAAAGCCCGCCGGAGGGAGGGGCAAGACTCAGGAGGCTCCGCGTCAGAGGAGTCCAGGAAGGAGGGAACCCCAGAGGGCAGAAGGACCCAACGCAGGAAAGAGCAGCGCAAGAGGTGGAGCCGGGCTAGAATCTTAAACTGGTGTGGGTGGAGCTGTGAGTCAGAGGGGACTTAGCCGGTCTAGCGTTAAGACGTGGGCCTGCGCGCCCAGAGCTTGGAAATGGAAACTAAACTTCAATAAAGACTTTTGTATATAATATCCACTGGGCGTTGGTCCTCTGTGAGCTGGGACCTAGCGGCAGTCCTGACAAGTGCATTTCCCCATGACCAACAAAAGCAGAATATGGCTGTCGCCTTATATACACTCCTAGGCAAGTCCTACTAAACTTAAGTTTTACTCCTGAGTAAACATGCACTGCAAATCATGTGCATTCTTAACTTATAGAGAAGTTTTTAAAATGTACAATTTGGATTGGAATAAGTGGGCAGCAGAATAGGACAAAGTATTTATTCATGCTGTGCATAATGAATGCATGGTACTAAAAAGCCACAGGATGTGCTCATGGTCACTGGCTTATAGGGGAATCAGACAAAATCATGGAGGAGTGGTCTGCCCAAAGGAGAAGTGATAGATCCTTGTACAAAGGCAGTATGTCTCTGAATTCTAGTTGGTGGGGAGCAACAATTGGGGAGGGCTGTTGCTGGCTTTCCTGGAGGCATCTGATTGGCTACTGGAGGAAGAAAGGCTCTTGGCTTTTGGTCTGACCCAGCAGGAGGTTTCTTGGTTTCTTATAGCACATAATTTGTAAATCACATTTGCACCCCCAACCCCCCACCCCGGTTTTAGCCTTACAGTGGTGCCTCGCAAGACGAAATTAATTCGTTCTGCGAGTTGTTTCGTCTTGCGATTTTTTCATCTTGCGAAGCACGGATTCCCTGGGTATTAACGGTTTTAAGAAAAAGGAAACAAACTCGCAAGATGTTTTCGTCTTGCGAAGCAAGCCCATAGGGAAAATCGTCTTGCGAAGCAACTCAACAAATGAAAAACCCTTTCGTCTTGCGCGTTTTTTGTCTTATGAGGCATTCGTCTTGCGAGGTACCACTGTATTCACTTATTTGGTCTTCTGTTCTTGCTCAAATACTATGTGGTATCTGGCCACCCTACTACAAAGTAGTACTACAAAATCACACATTACAAAGATCACTAATTTTCTATACTGTGTATAGAGATTTATTTATTTGGAACATTTGTGCCTCGCTGTTCAGCCAACAAGGCCACCGACAACTTAAATGCAATCAAAGCAAGATGGTCCCTACCCACAGGCAAAGGGGGCAGGGAGGGAAGAGGAATATCAAATCTCAGTCACAAATCACTAAACAGTTGTTCCTATGTTGACCAGCTGGCACAGTTCAGGGGCTGGAGGTGCCTGAAGGAGCTGGGCCTCCAGCAAAGCTCTACCACTGATGGCGGCCCCAGATAACAGTTGTGGGGAGAGGAGGCCTGAGGGAGCTATCCTGTCACAGCAGAGCCAGTGGAGGGAGCTCTGCTTCACAGCTCTCACGGAAGTACTGTAGTTTGGATACTACGGGCTCCTCTGCAAAGCTGAAAGCAATTGCTCTGTGAAATAAATAAAAAATTCAGTGTGTAGAAATCCTTTCACTATGTGTCTGTTTTGTATTTAAAGCTTCACAGCCACCAAGTGCTAATCAGCTTGAAGCATGCTACAAATCTTTCATAACATTATTGATATAAGAAAGAAACATCTCATGTGGGAAAAATAGACACAATGTTTCCTTAAGAATTAAAAATTCCAGCACTCTCCATATGCAGCTCTTGCAGTTTATTCGACAGTTTCAGATGGCTTTGTGTTGTTGTAAACAAAATCTGCCCTTATTCCTTTATTGGAGAACCTTGTAGGTTCTCTATCGGTAGGAGAAAATAACAGAGGCCAACCAGAGAATATTGAGAAGCAAAGCAGCTAGTAAGCCTGATCTTTATGAAACTGTTGCAACAGGGTGCTCCACCCATACGCAGGAGAGAGGAGGAGGACCGCGAACAATGTGTGCTTGCCATTTTGAAATTCCCTGCCCTGGAGCTCAAGACCACCCCCACAAACATCATACCTACATCACAGAAAAGGGAAATTTCTACAATAAAAATTTGAATGTTGTTTTTCCTCTCTGCCAGGTTATCTGATAATGCCTTATCTGATTGCCTTTCCTGGTAGTCTGGCCATTCCTTTGAGATGGTGATTACCCAATTCCTGAGACAATGGGAAGCAAAGACAGACCACTGAATACATAACAGTGAAAATACATTATTCCTTTCCACTTGGGATAATCTTGCCATAAATGCCCAAAACTAGCCTGACTAAGGAGTGGTGGAGAGGTATACTTCTGAATATTCAATAATTCTATAACATTTGCAGTATCAGATTGAGGTCTGATGCTTCACATCAACAAGCTGAAAGGATTTACTCCATGACTTTATACTTTCCTTAATGGTAAATATTAAGTAGGGTAGACAAATTGCAACATTGAGCTATTGTAGTTCCCATGCCAATATTGTGTTATTTAGTCGTTTAGCCGTGTCCGACTCTTCGTGACCCCATGGACCAGAGCACGCCAGGCACTCCTGTCTTTCGCCATTTAAAATTCCTTCTTGCTCCCTGTCAGTGGAGGCTTGTTCTTAAGGGGGACTGGGGCACTGCTCCACCAAGCTCAATTGTTTCTCGGCTGTCCTCCAACAGCCTGCTTCTTTCTTACATCCTCTCTAGGGTTGGCATGAGCAGTGAGCTCTTTCCTCCTCAGTCTCAGGGCTGCCTTTGCAGAACTCAACGAGGGGAGAGGGGCATGCCCCACATGTCCAGGGGAGGAGAGGGGCAGGGAAGCTGCTGCTCAGGCTCCTTGAGTGTGCCAGGTCAGACGTGACCCGGAGGCGGAGCTGCTGCTGTGACTGGGAGCGAGGTGCACTGCGGCCACCCACCCTCCTGCTCTCTTCCCTGGGTCAGGCCTAACCTAAGGACAGAGCTGTGGCCAGCAGAAGCACAGCAGCTTAGGTCAGCTCCTTCTCCCACGGAGCCAGGCACCAATGAGGGAGCCTGCTGTGGGGGCAGCTTTTTGTGCCCCCTGCCACAAATTTGTGCCCCCACGGCCCACACATGCTACACTTCTGGGTGGGGACAAAACCAGAGTTACTGTAGTTGGCTTCATCCATGGGTGTAGCCAGGATTTTTGTTAGTGGGGGCAGGCCTTTTGTTAGGGGGTCAGAACCTCAGTTAGCTATGTATTTTTATTTATTTTTATTTATTTTTACTTATTTATTTTTATTTATTTTTATTTATTTGGCCCCCCTTGGCCACATCCATGGCTCCATCTATCATAACATTTTGGAAATGCCCTGACCCACCCACCCCAACACTGATGTTGATTTTCTGAGATATCAGGCACTCAAGTCAAACATAAAGAATCGCTGCTGTTTCTTTTTGTGTAGCCTGTTTAGACTGGAAATTTGCCTCAGTTTTTTATTCTCTAAGGAAGGTTCTGTAAAGTGCAGGATAATGTAGTAGCTCACAGCATTGCAGGATGATCCCAAGAAGCTCAGTTAGTTGGGGACATGGGCATAGCCAGGGGGTGAAGTGGCCACCCCTAAATCAAGTAAATAAATAAAAATACAGAGAGTTTGATATTCCAGATGCAATCACACTTCTTCCTTAGAGCAGCCTCCTATTCATTTATTTCTTGTTGAAAGATAAAGAAGTGTTTTGCAGAAACTAGCAACAACCTTATATATCAAGAAGACACATGTAGTTCATAGTAACTGTCTTTCAGGGCAGTTTGTCTAGGAACAAAAGCAAGTGTTGCTATGAACACTGACTAGTCACTAGAATAATAAGATGAAAGCTGGAGGTGGGGTTCGGGGTGGGGTTAGTCTTTCTTTAAACAAACATGTAAGTATGGATGCCAAGAAGAAGAAGAAGTAAGACAAGCGTTTCTGTGGGGGAGGGAGTTTATTGACTGCTCAGATATAAGACTCACAACATCATTTTATAACCAAAGAAAGTGCCTTTATGTGACCATTAAAACAAATCAACTGGAATTACCATATTTTTCGCTCTATAAGACGCACCAGACCACAAGACGCACCAACTGCATAATCAAAAAGGCCAGTAAGTTACTGTGAGACAAACAGAGGAAGCTGTGTCCTTTTCAAATCTGTCTGTCAACAGTCACACACACCAAGCATAAGCCACCCATAACAGACGTTTTCCTTGATAAATGGGAGAACTGTCTGATAATCAACAACCATATAATTTTATCCAGTAGTATTAGTTTGATCTGACGGAAACTGCACATTTCCCGAGAAGTACTGAAAGAATGCTTCATTTAACTACAAACCCCCAAATCTGGGATCCCATCAAAACTGATGCTTGGCAAAAGTTTTGCAGCAAAACCCTCACATTTTGTAACACCCCATAAACAGAGTAATTGATACATCAAACCGGGGTTCATAATTAATATCCGAAACCCAAATTGTCCGATTCACTCCAAACTGGTGCCAAAGTCTGGCAAAAGTTTTGTAGCATTTTGCCAGACATTGTAGCATTTTTGTAGCATTTTGCCCGACAAACCAAGTAAGTGACAGGGGTCATAAGGTCACCCCAAAACCCAACATCGCCTGATTCACTCCAAATCAAAGCCAAAGTCTGGAAAAATGTTTGCAGTAAAAACTGCATGTTTTGCAGTGCCCCCCAAACGGAGTGGTTCCTAGCACATCAGGAGGAAGAGTCAAGACAACCAAAAGTGGATAAATAGGTTGTATTTATTAAATATAACAACTTGAGGATCGGCAAAACTAGTCAGATTCGACCAATGTAACCAAATCAAATTAAGTCTGGGCAGATGTGCTTGTTCACCTCTACCCACAAACACACAAGTGCTCAAACAGAGCTCTTTGCAGATCCTTAAGAATCATGTCACAACCCAAATCAGAAAGATGCATACCACCAGGTCTATACAACTGTGGGGCACAGAACATAATTCTTACCAATGAGGGATATAAGCACCCACATTTTCAGACACAAACATCATTGTAGAATGATTAGCTTTATGTCTTGCCCATCCACCTTCTTAGGAAGGCTGCCCCCACTCCATAAGCACCTCTACAACATTCCAAACCAAACTATGATAAGCTCAGGAATAAGGAAGCGCAGCTGATGGAGATATTTAGTGATCTCAGCTGAATTTACCTCACCAGATTTTTATCCCCAAGATGGATGACCAGAATATCAGGGTTAGGGTTAGGGCAGGGGATAGGTAGATGTTCAGGGTTAGGGTTAGTGCCTGGGGTTTTTTTCATGCTTTTTAAGCTTCTAATGATATTGCTTCATTTTTATGAGACTGGATAATTCCAAAAAGTAAGCAAACTACCTGAAACGTAGCAAAACTAAGAGAAATGTGAAAACCAAAAGTGAGATACCAGAAACCCAACAAGGAAGGAATTCATGAAAAAGGAAAATCGCCAGACAGAGACTTCAATCAAATCATTACCAAATTCACCAGAATCCCAAAACCAATTGAAAAGAAGCAGAAATGTGAGAAGCAGAGGAAATACCACCAGAAACCCCCAACAAGAGGGGGAAAGTAAATGGCGCAGAAACCCCAAAGCCAGTTAAACCTTAGTTTTGCATGGTGTGGGGGTGATTTCGCTTTTCCCTGAGATGTTTACTGCGTGGGTTTCTTGTGGTTCTATTCAATTGGTTTTCTCATCTTTGGTGGATGTGGTTTGTTTCTGTTGTTTCTGGTTTGTTTTTGGGATTATGTTGAATTTTTTCTGTGGTTTTCGTTTCATAGATTCTTTTATATAAATTACGATTGTGAAATATACTCAGAGTCTTGTATGTATTTCATGCTCTTTATTGCCCCCCCCCAACCTCAGGCTTTTATATACATTATTTACACAATGAGTCCCGTCTGACTAGCTAACTCTGCTTCCCTCTTGGAGCCTGATTGGCCTGCAGGAAAAGACCAATCAGTTGTTGCATTCTAGGATCCAAGGTTAGTACATAACAGATTGGGTGCTGGAATTATGGTGAGTTTGTTTCATTTCTAGGTTTTTTTGGTTTTGCACCTTTGAGAATATTAATTTGTATGAGATCTGATAATCCCAAGAATAAAAGGAAAACCACCAGAAATGAAGCAAAACCACCAGAAATGTCTAATGACCATTCCAACAATGAAGTCAACCACTAAAAACACAAAAACCTACTGAAAAGAAGCAGAAGAACCATGTAAAAGCAACATCAATGGAAACTGACAAAGCTACGGTTGAAAAAAGAGTAATCTGGGACGCAAGCAAGGCGGTTATGAGAGGGTTTCTGATTCAACACAATGCAATAAAGAAGAGAACTCAAAATGAGAAAAAAGATAAAATTTTGGAGAAAATAAAAGAAGGAGAGAGGAAATTAAATGTGAAACCAAAGTTGCAAGAGATTCTGAGAGAAATAAAGTTGTATCAAGTACAATATATGAAAATGATAAATCAGGAAATAGAATAGAAAATCAAGCAGATGAGACAAAAGACATTTGAATCGGCTAATAAATGTGGGAAACTGCTGGCTTGGCAGATGAAAAAAAGACAAAAACTTAATACCATTACAAACTTGGAAGTGGAAGGAAAGAATATACGGAATCCAGTGGAGATTAGAAAGTGCTTCCAGAGATATTTTAAACAACTTTACACACAAGGGCCACAGAAAGAGACCGACATAGATCAGTTTTTAAGAACAAATGGATTACAAAAAATCTCTCAAGAAAATAAGTTAATGCTGAATTATAAAATAACAGAGCAGGAGGTGGAAGGTGCCATCCAAAATATGCAGTTGGGCAAATCTCCAGGACCGGACGGTTTAACCTCAAAATATTATAGATCTTTGAAAGATTGGTTAATTCAACCACTAAAGGAGGTTTGTAATGAAATTTTGGAGGGGGGGAAAGCGCCAGAGTCGTGGAAGGAAGCTTATATTACACTTATACCGAAAACTTAGTCTGAAAAAACACAACTTAAGAACTACCGCCCCATATCCATACTTAATGTGGATTACAAAATTTTTGCAGATATTTTGGCCAAAAGATTGAAAAAGGTACTTGTTGAGGAGATACATAAAGACCAAGCTGGCTTTCTCCTGGGTA
The DNA here is from genome assembly GCF_964106915.1 of Podarcis gaigeae. Lineage (NCBI taxonomy): Eukaryota > Metazoa > Chordata > Lepidosauria > Squamata > Lacertidae > Podarcis > Podarcis gaigeae. The sequence continues at coordinate 372,870 of NC_139692.1, read as the reverse complement.
GACACTTGTCTGACAACACGAGAAATATAATTAACATTTTAGAGAAGCTGCAAGTGAACATTAACACTAAGGCAGTTTTGATATTTGTTGATGCGGAGAAAGCTTTTGATAATATTTCTTGGAGTTTTATGAAGAAAAATCTTCAGGGGATGGGGGTTGGTCAAGGTTTCGAAAATGGTATAGGTGCAATTTACTCAGAACAAAAGGCCAAATTGATAGTTAACAACGTGGTTACAGAAGAATTTAAGATGGAGAAAGGGACACGACAAGGCTGCCCAATTTCCCCATTGCTTTTTATTTCGGTCCTGGAGGTTTTGCTAAATATGATTAGAAGGGACCATCTGATCAAACAGTACAAACTTAAAGCGTTTGCAGATGACTTAGTATTGACATTACAGGAGCCAGAATCTAGTACTAAAAGAGTATTAGAATTAATTCAGGAATTTGGTCAAGAGGCAGGATTTAAGTTAAACAAGTTAAAGACTAAGGTTCTTGAGAAAAATTTAACACCGATTGAGAAAGAGAGGTTTCAGAAGGAGACAGGTTTAACACTGGTTAAGAAAGTAAAATACCTGGGGGTTAATATGACTGCTAAGAACTTAAATTTATTTAAAGATAACTATGAGAAATGTTGGTCAGAAGTGAAAAGGGATCTTGAAATATGGTCAAATTTGAAGCTTTCCTTGTTTGGTAGAATTGCTGTTATAAAGATGAATGTATTGCCAAGAATGTTATTTTTATTTCAATCATTGCAAATTTTGGACAAAATGGATTGTTTCAGGAAGTGGCAGAGAGATATCTCTAGATTTGTCTGACAGGGCAAGAAGCCAAGAATAAAATTTAAAATATTAACTGACGCAAAGGATAGAGGTGGATTTGCCCTGCCAGACCTTAAACTTTATTATGAATCAGCAGCATTTTGCTGGTTGAAAGACTGGCTGCTTCTTGAGAACACAGACATTTTGGACTTAGAAGGTTTTAACAATATTTTTGGGTGGCATGCATATTTGTGGTATGACAAGGTTAAAGCTCATAAAGCTTTTAAAAATCATATTGTCAGGAAAGCATTGTACAATGTCTGGATCAAATATAAAGATTTGCTGGAAAATAAAACCCCAAGGTGGTTATCGCCAATGGAGGCTAAGGCTGTGAAAAGACTCAATATGGAGTCCAAATGGCCGAAATATTGGGAAATTCTGGAACAAGAAGGAGATACAGTGGTGCCCCGCAAGACGAATGCCTCGCAAGACGAAAAACCCGCTAGACGAAAGGGTTTTCCGTTTTGCAGGCGCTTCGCAAAACGAATTTCTCTATGGGGTTGCTTCGCAAGACGAAAAAAATATTGCATCCCCCCACGGGTTTTTTCGCTTTTTTCGCCCTTTTCTTAAGCCGCTAAGCCACTTATCAGCTGTTCCGCTGATAAGCCGCTTAACAGCTGATCGCTGGAAGCCGCTTGACAGCTGTAGCGCTAATCCGCTAAGCTGTCAATGGGCTTGCTTCGCAAGACGAAAAAACCGCTAGACGAAGAGAATCGCGGAAGGAATTCTTTTCGTCTAGCGAGGCACCACTGTAGACTGAAACTGCAGAGTTTTGAGAAATTAAAGGATAAAGTGTGAGACTGGCTTCATTATTACCAAATAATGGAGGCTTACAAGTTGGACAGGAAAATTGGCTTCCAGGTAGAAAAATCAAAATTGGAAACAGAACTGTTAGAACCCAAAACTAAGAATTTGTCAAAAATGTATAACTTGCTGTTGAAATGGAACACGCAGGATGAAACGGTTAAATCAGCTATGATTAAGTGGGCACAAGATATTGGTCATAACATTATGTTTGTTGACTGGGAACAGTTGTGGACCACCGGTATGAAATTTACGGCATGTAATGCCCTAAGAGAGAATATTATGAAACTGATTTATAGGTGGTACATGACCCCAGTCAATGAAGAATGAAGGTACATTCTTTCACCTTTGTTGGACGTGCCCAAGGATTAAGGCTTTTCGGGGTAATTATCTATAATGAAATAAAAAGGTATTTAAATATACCTTCCTGAAGAAACCAGAGGCCTTACTCCTGGGCATGGTCGGCCAATTGGTGCCAAAGAAGGATAGAACATTCTTTATGTACGTACAACAGCAGCAAGAATACTCATCGCAAAGTATTGGAAGACACAAGATCTACCCACCTTGGAAGAATGGCAGATGAAGGTGATCGACTATATGGGACTGGCAGAAATGACTAGCAGAATCCGAGACCAGGGAAGAGAGACGGCGGAAGAAGATTGGAAGAAATTTAAGGACTATCTTGGGAAATATTGCAAAATTAATGAATGTTAGAATGATGTTGGTTTAGAAAATTAAGGGGTTTTTCAGCTGTAATGATTAAGTAAAAAGAAAAGAAAGGTTGAAAATTAAATGAAAATTAAGGGAGAGGATTTGCTGAATTAACAATTAGAAATTGGAATACAAAAAGCGGAGGTATGAGGTCGGGGAAGTAAGTTATAAGAAAATAAGGGAATGAAACTTTACTTGTTTTTAAATAGTTTTTAGTTTTGTGCTTTGTTTTTTATATTTGTTATTTTTTGTGTTTGTGTTTTGCTTTTATTATTTTTTTATATAATCTTGGAAATCTCAATAAATATCTTTTTTTTAAAAAAAGAAGATAATTAGATGAAAATATGAAGTTCAACATGTTATGATATAAAACTAAGATAAAAACAATGAGGGTAAGGATTTGCTGAATTACCATGTAAACTGGAATACAAAAAAGGGAGGCGCGAGGAGGTCAGGAAAATAAGTAAATGAACCTTAAAATATGAAAAGATTGATTTGTTATTAATTGTGTTTTTCTACTTATCATCTATTTTTATGTATTTTGTATTTTTCATTTGTATTTTTGTATTTTTTCTATTTTTATCTTTTCTCTTTTTTATTCTGTAATTTTTTCCTGTTTATAAAATCTTAATAAATATCTTTAAAAAAAAAGGAAACTGACAAAGAAGCCAACCAATCCCAAACAAAGCAGATTCACCAGAAACCCCCAAAGCATTCAAAAGTATTACCACCAGAATGCAAAAACAAGAAAACTTCTCAAAAGAAGCAATAAAGCAAAAGTCCAAAAAACAAGCTAAACCAATGGAAAAGAAATGAAGCCAGCTGCAAACGAAGCACATTCACTAGAAACCCAAGACTAAGTGAAATCTAGTATGCTATGTTGGTTAATTTCTGTTGCTTGAAGTGCTTTTGGACTCCCATAAATTGCATGCTTGTTGAGTTTCTGGTTTTGCTTTTTAAAAACTGGTTTCCAGTTTCTTATGGCATTGCTTTGTAATTGGTGGCTTTACTGCTTCTTTTTTGTTTTCTGCTGATTTGTTTAATTTGGGGTGGTTTTGCTTGTTTTTTGCATTTAATTGTTTTGCTTCTTTTACTTTGAATGGTTCTGCGGTTTTGGGTGAGATTGTTTCTTGGTTTTCATGTCTCCTGGTTTTGCCTCATTTTGGGAATATTTCTTGGTTTTTGTGCTTCTGGTGGTATTTCTTCAATTTTATGACATAACCAAGCCAAAACACCAGAAACACAGAAACAAATCATAAAGAAGCAGAGCTACCAGAAATCCAAAGCAAATTAATCAGAAATCCAAACAACCTATGAAGATGATGCAATACCAAAAGAAACACAAAAGCCAATTAAAAAACTGCTAAATGAAGCAACACCACAAGAAACAAAGAAAGCCTCATGACCTACAAAATGAAGCAATAACACAAAACACCACAAAAAGAAGCAAAGCGTTTAGGATTAGGTTTGGGTAAAGGTTAGGGTTACATTGAGAGCTGGGTTTGAGTTGGATTAGGATTAGGAGTTAGAGTTGGGGTTAAGTTACAGTAAGAGAAGAACAGCAGCAGGAGCAATATAATTTTATTATTTATACTCCACCCAAGTCACTTGTGGCCGCTTTCAATAAAAGATAAAAACATGAGCGCACTCTAAGTGAATGCTCATGAATGTAGAAACTCTTACTTCCCATAGAATTCCCAAAGAAGACCTGGGAATTGTAGTTACAGATAGGTAGCCGTGTTGGTCTGCCATAGTCAAAAAAAAAAAAATCCTTCCAGTAGCACCTTAAAGACCAACTAAGTCAGTTCTTGGTATGAGCTTTCGTGTGCATGCCAGCTTCTTTGCAGAGGGTTGGATTAGATGACCCTTGGGTTCCCCTTCCATCTCTACTAGGATGCTCCCTGTCTCACTCTCACTCACTCACTCACTCACTCACACACTCCTCTCCTTTTCATGGCAGTTTCACCTTTTTCTGCACTCCTAGCTCGGAAGGGCGGAAGAGGCTGTGCTGCCGCCATGTAGGGCGAGGGCAGGGGGTACCGGAAGGAGGTGGCACCGGAGGAGAGGCAAGAGGACAGGAAGGGGAGGGAAATGGGCGGAAGAGGCTGTGCTGCCGCCATGTTGGGCGAGGGCAGGGGTACCGGAAGGAGGTGCCACCGGAGAAGAGGCATGAGCACAGGAAGGGGAGGGAAACGGGCGGAAGAGGCTGTGCTGCCGCCATGTTGGGCGAGGGCAGGGGTACCGGAAGGAGGTGCCACCGGAGGAGAGGCATGAGCACAGGAAGGGGAGGGAAACGGGCAGAAGAGGCTGTGCTGCCGCCATGTTGGGCGAGGGCAGGGGTACCGGAAGGAGGTGCCACCGGAGGAGAGGCATGAGCACAGGAAGGGGAGAGGAAAGGGCGGAAGAGGCGCTGCGACGTTGCGCCAGCACAGACGTGCCGAGCCGGGCTTGCCCTCTCTCTTTCTCCAGCCCACTCTCTCTCAACCCCGCTCTCCCCAGGGGGCAGCTTCGTCCTCAGCTGCCTTTCTCCCCCAGTGGCCTTCCTCTTGTGCCCCTTGGCGGAGGGATGGTGCGGATGGGCCGCAGAAGTTTATATACAAGAATATACATACCTAGATATAGGTGTCCGTTTGTAAATATATAAAAATAAAATGGATACATGTATATGTGTGTGTGTATATGCAGTGCTTCTTTTCTAAAAAAAATGATTGGGGGTACTCTCATTTTGACTCAAGAAAATCACCATTTTATAGTTCAAACCGGGAAAAATACAGTAAATGGACAAAAGTATTCACAAAATGTTTTAGGAGTATGCATTCCCCTGCGTCCCCCCCAGAAAACAGCACTGTATATGTTCTGCCAAGGGCAGGATTATTTCTGGATCTGGAGCCAATAAGCACGCCAGTGGATGAAGAATAAGCAATGCTTTATTTGCATAAGGTTAACAGATAGCAGCAGGCATACAAAACACAAATTATAGCTGTCAGAGCTGCCTCTAGGTCCCAGCTCACAGAGGACCAACGCTAGGCTGTCGTAATGTACAAAAGTCTGTATTGAAGTTCAGTTTCCATTTCAAAGCCACAGCGTGCAGCGCTACGTCTTAAACCCTAGATCGGCGAAGTCCCGTCTGAGTCTCCTCCCCTCTGACACCAGTTTAAGATCCTAGCCCTGCTCCACCTTTTCCGCTGCTCTCTCCTCCTCTGGGTCCTCCTGCCCGCTGGGGCATTGCCCTTTCTGGACTCTTCCGACGCTGAGTCGCTTAGCTCCTCCCCCTGCCTCCGGCGGGCTTTAGGACCCGGTTCCCAATCCTCATTCTCTGCTGTCCCGCGCTCCTGTACATTTGAACTTGCCTCTCGCGCCTTTGGAGAACGAAGAACCCCTTGGGAAAAGAAGGAACATTCTTCTCTGAAGCCCAGCTGACTTGGACAAGAATCGACCAAATATGGATAACTAGAGGTCTGGCACCCAAGGTCAGGAAAGTGGAAATCTGCCCAAAGACCTGCTCCGACCATAATGCACTGAAAATGGACATGACACTATTACCAACCGGTTCCTTTAGATGGAAGATGAATGACAACTTGTTTAGAGATCAGGAGATAATTAAGAAGGCCCAAAAAGTTTTGAAGGACTACTTTGAGATAAACATGAGCACTACGGTGGAAAAAAGAATCATTTGGGACGCAAGCAAAGCCGTGATGAGGGGGTTCTTGATACAACAGAATGCTGTAAAAAAAAGAACACAAAATGAGAGGAAAGATAAGATTTTGGAGAAAATTAAAGAGTTAAAGAAGAAGTTAAGATCGAATCCGAAGTCACAGCTGATTCTGAGAGAAATTAAACTCCATCAGGCACAATATTCTAAACTGATGAACCAGGAAATAGAATGGAAGATTAAACTAATGAAACAAAAAACTTTTGAATCAGCAAATAAATGTGGGAAACTGCTGGCTTGGCAGTTGAAGAAGAGACAAAAGTTAAATGTAGTCACAAATTTGGAAATTGAAGGAAGAAACATTCAGAACCCCGTGGAGATTAGAAAGTGTTTTCAGAAATATTTCAAAAAATTATATACTCAAGGGCCGCAGAATGAGGCTGAGATTAAACAATTTTTGGAAAAAAATGGACTTAAAAAACTTTCACAAGAAAATAGATCACTCCTGAACAGCAAAATAACACGACAAGAGATTGAACAAGCCATTCAGAACATGAAATTGGGCAAAGCTCCAGGGCCAGACGGCCTGACCTCCAAGTATTATAAGACATTAAAAGATTATTTGATACAACCATTGATGGAGGTCAGTAATGAAATTATGGAGGGAAAGAAGGCGCCGGAATCGTGGAAGGAAGCTTTCATCACATTGATACCAAAATCGGAAATTGAGAAGACACAACTCAAGAACTATCATCCCATCTCCCTTTTAAATGTGGATTACAAAATATTCGCAGATATTTTGGCAAGCAGACTTAAAAGAGTTTTAAATGAAGTAATTCATAAAGATCAGGCAGGCTTTCTCCCAGGTAGACATATGTTTGCCAACACAAGGAACATCATTGACATTTTGGAACTTTTGCAAACAAACAGAAACACAAAAGCAGTGTTAATTTTTATAGATGCGGAGAAGGCCTTTGATAATATCTCTTGGAAATTTATGAAGGGAAATTTAAAAGAAATGGGAGTGGGACGGGGTTTTGAGAATGGGATTGATGCAATATACTCAGAACAGAAGGCAAAATTGATAGTTAACAATGTGGTTACAGAAGAGTTTAAAATTGAAAAAGGTACACGACAAGGCTGCCCGATTTCCCCTCTGTTATTTATTTCGGTTCTGGAGGTGCTCTTGAATAGGATTAGAGGGGACCGGTTGGTGCAAGGGATTCAGGTTGGAGCGAAACAATATAAACTTAAAGCTTTTGCAGATGACCTAGTCTTGACTTTGCAGGAGCCAGAATCTAGTACAAAAAGAGTATTACAACTGATTCAAGACTTTGGTCGGGTGGCGGGATTCAAACTAAATAAACAGAAAACCAAGGTGTTGGGGAAAAACTTGACAGATACAGAGTCAGAACGGTTTCAGAGAGAAACAGAACTAACTGTGGTTAAAAAAGTAAAGTACCTAGGGGTAAACATAACAGCAAAAAATCTGAGTCTATTTAAGGATAATTATGAAAAATGTTGGTCTGAAATTAAGAGAGACTTGGACAGTTGGTCAAAATTGAAGCTTTCTTTGTTAGGCCGAATTGCTGCTATTAAGATGAATGTATTGCCAAAGATGTTGTTTTTGTTTCAAACATTGCAAATTGTGGACAAGACGGAGTGTTTCCGGAAGTGGCAGAGAGATATCTCTAAATTTGTCTGGCAGGGCAAAAAGCCCAGAATTAAGTTTAAGATATTAACTGATGCGAAAGAAAGAGGGGGCTTCGCCCTGCCAGACTTAAAATTGTACTATGAAGCCGCAGCTTTCTGCTGGCTAAAAGACTGGCTACTTCTTGAAGACACTGATGTGTTGGATTTGGAAGGTTTTAACAATGCTTTTGGCTGGCATGCATACTTATGGTATGATAAAGTTAAGATCAATAAGGCCTTTAAGAACCATATTGTCAGGAAAGCAGTATTTAATGTCTGGACAAAATACAAAGACTTATTGGAAAACAAAACTCCGAGGTGGCTGTCCCCTCTGGAAGCCAAGGCCCGAAAAAGACCCAATATGGAGGCCAAATGGCCAAAATATTGGGAAATATTAGAAAAAGACGGTGACAATTGGAAATAGCAGAGTTTGGAGAAAATGAAGGGTAAAGTGCGAGACTGGTTACATTACGCCCAGATTAAAGAAGTTTTTAAAAATGATAAAAAACTAGGGTTCCAGGTGGAGAAATCGAAGTTGGAGACAGAACTGTTAGAACCAAAGACTAAGGTACTATCAAGAATGTATAACTTGCTGTTAAAATGGAACACACAAGACGAAAGGGTTAAATCTGCTATGATAAAGTGGGCACAGGATATTGGGCATAACATTATGTTTGAGGACTGGGAAAGGTTGTGGACCACTGGGCTGAACTTCACTGCATGTAATGCTTTGAAGGAAAATGTAATGAAAATGATATACAGATGGTACATGACCCCAGTTAAACTTGCCAAAATATACCATTCGTCTGATAATAAATGTTGGAAATGTAAAGAAAATGAAGGAACATTCTTTCACCTCTGGTGGACTTGCCCTAAAGTGAAGGCCTTCTGGGAAATGATATATAATGAGTTGAAAAAGGTATTTAAGTATACCTTCACTAAGAAACCAGAGGCCTTCCTCCTGGGTATTGTCGGCCAGAGGGTGTTAAAGAAGGACCGAACATTTTTTATGTACGCAACAACAGCAGCAAGGATACTCATTGCCAAGAATTGGAAGACTCAAGATTTACCCACACTGGAAGAATGGCAGATGCAGCTGATAGACTATATGCAACTGGCAGAGATGACCGGCAGAATCCGAGACCTGGGAGAAGAAAGGATGGAAGAAGATTGGAAGAAATTTAAAACTTATTTACAAAAATATTGTAATTTGATTGAATGTTAAGAAGGATGCTTGATCATAAATAATTGGCCACCACTAAACTAGATTGGAATTAGATGATAAGTGAGATTAAGGAAAAGACAAACCCTTTGGGAGAACTATTAGATTATATTTAAACGAGTGGATATAAGATTGTAAACAAGATGATAATTTGCTTGAAAAAACTTTTTAACAATGTAAGCGGGAGCAGGAGACGTGAGGAAGTCCAAACAAGTTATGAAATTTTGTGTATGATATAAGCAATGTTGTTTGTTATTTATGCTTTTTTCTTATAAAAATCTTAATAAATATTTTTATATATATATAAAAAAAGAACTTGCCTCTCGCGCCAACCCAGTGACCTTTCTCCTAACCGTTACACTACTTCTGTCACTGCTTCCCTCTTCCGGGATACTGGCCGGATCTGACCTCCCCTCCGTTGTCCGACTCTCCGTTGGAGGCGTGGTCAGCCCTGCCTCGTCTTCTCTCCCTGGTGGGGAATGCACTGGCCCCGATACTTGGGACTCTTCCCCCCCACTCTGCTCTGGTGGGGAAGCTGGTCCTGATTTCCAACTACTGCTCTGGGAGTCCCTGCTGCTGCCTTGCTCCTGGGGCGTTCCCCTTGGGAACCCCCTACCCCTGGCCACTGGCGCCCCCTTCTGTGAATCTTCCGATTCGCTGGAGAGGCTCATGGAATCCCTCGGGCCACTGTCCTCTTCTCCTACGCTCCCCTCGGATTCTTCCCCTTCGCTCTCCATTTCCTCTCTTCCCTTTGCCTCTGCTCCTGAGCCCCTGACAATAGCATATCAGGAAGGATCCCCAAAGCAGCATAGCTCTGGATGACCTGATCCTGTCTCCCGGTTGCATCCAACAAAGCAGTGAGGGAAAAAGGAGTAGAAATAAGGCTCTAGTTCTCTTTATAACAGTTCTTTCTTCAAAAATATTTTACATGTGTTGTATATGTGTGTGTACCCATGTATGTGTGAATGAGTTTCTCTGTGTGTGTGTCTTGTGAACTGCCCTATGGGAATGGGAGAATGGGAAGGGACACTGAGGGTCATCCAGCCCAATCTTTTTGGCTGGAATCCAAAACCCACAGATGAGGAGTCTCATGGGATGGAGCCATCCTCCCATATGTATTCCTCCCACCAGTCCCGGACATTGACACTTCCTTCCCTCCCCATCCAGGCCTGTTCTCTGCTCCCCCCAGCAAGCCACACACACCCCGGCACCCGCAAGGATGGCCAGTTTGCCTGCGATGACAGTGTGTGCTGCATCAGCAGAGAGCAAATGTGTGACTTCGAGCCTGACTGCCATGACGGCACAGAGGAGAGCCAGTGTGGTGAGCATCTGCAGGGAATTTGAGGCCTGCCACATGCCTTTGTTAACTTGTGGAACTGGCCGCCACAGGGGACAGGAAAGTGTTTTCTCCTCGTGTATCTTGTCATGCCAGAAATGGGGTGGCCATGTTACACGGAAACCAAATTCCCTGCTGGGTCTGAGCCCACCCAGGGGCAGCACACTGTGCAGCACTAAAACCCAGCACCCTCTGCTTTGAGCATGTCCTGCTTTACAACATCACAGAATGATAGCATTGTAGAGCTGGAGGGCACACCCTGGGTCATCTACCCTGCAGATGGGCGCTGGGAGGCAAGGGCTGATTCCATCAGCCTTTGTCCTTTCCTAGGAGCCAGCCCCACCAGGTGGGCATGGTGGGGTGGCCCCTTGGAACAAGGTCTGCTTGACAACCACACCTGGAGGGTGAGTGGCGCCTTGCGGCAGGTTGGGCTGGATGACCCCCGGGGTTTCCAATCCAGAAGAAGATTCAACTGGAACACATTTCTTCCTTTCCCCAGGGCACTACATGGTTGCCGACACCAGCACTGGCTCTCTGGCAGCAGGTCAAGCAGTGGCACTGTGGATGGGGATATACCCACTTGGGGGCACCCACTGCATCGGCTTCTGGTACTACCTGAGCAGCGGAGACTCCAGTAAAAGCTCAGGGTGGGCTAGATGGCCCACAGAGTTCCCTCTTGCCTCCAAGCTAGAGGACCCCAGTGAAACGATGCCCTGCTTTCCCTCGCCAGGCTCTCTGCATGTTTGCGTGGAGAAAGAGGGTGAGCGGCAGGCTGAGGTGCCAGTGGCAGGTTCGAGGCAGGGCGGGAGGTGGCACTACAGGAATTTCACTGTGGAGGTCAGTGGCAAGTGTTGGGTGAGCATCAGGGTTCGGACAACAGTACCAGGTTCAAGTTTGCAGCATGCCGACACACGCACACACGGCGCAGGTGGCAGGGACTGTGCCATCATACATGGCGCTCGACAACCTCAAGGTGACGTCGGGGAGCTGCCTCGGTGCAAGTAAGTCTTGGGAGTTGTAGAGCCATGGAGGGTGTCCACCCCAAGACCAAAGGGTTCCAGGTGCAAAACGGGGACGGAGAATAGACTGTTCTGGCTTGTCCCCACTGCTCAGGCTTGTGCGATTTTGAATCTGGCACCTGAGGCTGGAGGATGCCCCACGGCGATTGGTGGAGCCGGGATTGGGCTGAGTTGGGTGCCGAAGGTGGGGCTCACACAAGGCACCCCTAAGTGTCCGGGTCAGGAGGGATGACCATTGAGTGCCTCCAGCTCACAACCCTGCATGGTGGGCTGAGGGGATGGGAATGAATCATCCCAATAACAATTTACTCCCAGCTGGGTGTGAACGGAGCTGATTCAGCCCTCTCTTTCTCTCCCGATTAGTATTTTCAATTTTCTAGGGCGCTAGTCTCCGTCCAGGTGGGCGCTGTGCCACCCACCTCACAAGCAAGACTCTTCTGCTACCACTACCAGCTTTCCAGGGAGAAAGTGGCAAGTCAGGGTTTGCTTGGGCCAATGGAACTCCCTGCCAAAGGAAGAGAGCCCACCTGACTCTTCTTTTCATCTCTCAGCCGGCACCGAGTTCTGGTTGGGCCTGGCAAGAGGAGAAGCTTCTGGTCGACAGCGGTGGCGAGTTTCAGGCAAGCCTCAGAAAGTTTGGTGGCTGTGGGACTGCCTGCCACTGGAGTTGCTATAATAAATTTTCCTTATGTTATTCCTGTTAAACTCCTTTTAAAGGTGACAGTGTTTGTCCACTTTTGGGACTGCCTGCCACTGGGTGCCCTATAAAGATACAGTGGTGCCCCGCAAGACAAATGCCTCGCAAGACGGAAAACCCGCAAGACGAAAGGGTTTTCCGTTTGCGAGTTGCTTCGCAAGACGAATTTCCCTATGGGCTTGCTTCGCAAGAAGAGGAAATCTCCGGGGACCTCTTTTAAATGCTGGCGGTGGGGAGCAAAGCCTTTCCCCCCCCCTCCGGCCTTCAGAAGAGGTCCAGGAAGGCTAGCGGGGGCCGAAAGGCTTTGCTCCCCACCGCCAGCATTTTAAAAGCAGTCCGGGATAGCAGGGAAGCGCTGTTTCTCCGCTATCCCGGACGGCTTTTGAAGGCAGGTGGGGGGGAGCAAAGACTTTTGTCCCCCCTGCCTGCCTTCCCGGGGGCTTTTAAATCGCCCCGGAACAGCGGAGAAGTCCTCCGCTGTCCCGGGGCGATTTTAAAATGCTGGCGAGCGGAGGACTTCTCCGCTGTCCCGGGGCGATTTAAAAGCCCCCAGGAAGGCAGGCAGGGGGGACAAAGACTTTCGCCCCCCGCCAGCCTTCAGAAGAGGTCCTTCAAAAGCCGTCCGGGATAGCGGAGAAACACGCTGCGTTTCTCCACTCTCCCGGGAAGGCAGGCAGGGGGGAGCAAAGACTTTCGCCCCCCCGCCGGCCTTCAGAAGAGGTCCTGGGTTTTTTTAAAATGCTGGGAGTGGGAAGAAAAGCCCTTGTCCCCCCCCCCTCGGTGAATCTCCTCAGAGGTTTGAGAAAGGCGACAGATTTGTGAAGATTAACGATGGTAAGACTGTTTTGATTTATGGAAGTGATGTTGGACGGAAAACATCTGGATATGGCTCTTGGATTAAAAAAATATCCACACAGGATTACAAGCTGTTTTAACCCGCTTGTGGAGACTATCAGAGGTCACAAAGAGAAAGGAAAAATATATGAAAATAACAAGAAGAAGTGTGGAAAAACAATAAGAAAGGACTGGATAGTACTGTGAACATCATATAGTCAGATTTGTGGACATTAAAGCAGCAGCAAGAAGATGATTGGATCCCCTTCGGAACGTGAAATATGGGTACCCCCCAAAAAACTTTAAAATTCGGCTTTGTAATTTGGAATTTATGTAATTTGGTTTAATTTGATGTGAAAAAACAACAAGTTTTGTCACTTTGGATTGTGATGGTTCGATGATTCTGGTGAACAACTAAAAAAACACAAATAAGCCCAATAAAAGCTTATTCTCTTTTCTACATATATGGAAGCGAAAAGACTGTGTTTTGTTATTATGGTTTCATTACACTTTGCGATTTCTGGGTCAATGTGCATGTTTGTAATCAGCCCAAATCAAGCATAGGTGTTTTGGTTCCATCTCAATTAAAAAAGGACGAATGAGCTTGCATTGTTCTTTCGTGTTTATTGCCCCACAAATAGCAAAGCAAAGTGTAATAAGCCTAAACAAAGCCAAACAGGTTGTTTTGGGATCCAGCTACATAGAAAGAAGAATCTTGGATTTTGCTTATTTAAAGTCATGTTCTTTGGTGTTAATGCACATTGACGCAGAGATCGCAAAGTGTGTGAAATGAGACCAAAATAACACAACAGCGTCTTTTCGCTTCCATATGCGTAGAAAGACGACGAATAAGCTTTGATTGGGCTTATTTCAATTCGCATGGTGTTTTTTGGGTGTGCACCAGAATCACCCCCAACCAAAGCAAAAAGGTGTTTGGCTTCCATCTACATAAAAAGAAGATGATAAAGCTCTGATTGGGCTTATTTTAAATTGGTGTTTTGCGTGTTTCAGAATGCACATTCACCCAAAAATCGCAGAGTGACATGTTTGTAATCAGCCCAAAACAAGCATAGGTGTTTTGGTTCCATCTCAATAGCAAAAGGACGAAGAGGCTTGGATTGCTCTTTCGGTGTTCATTCACCCACAAATAGCAAAGCGAAGTATAATGAGCCCAAACAAGGCCAAACAGGTAGTTTTGGGTTCCAGCTACATAGAAAGAAGAATCTTGGATTTCGCTTATTTCGTGTTCTTTGGTGTTTGTTGTTGTTTAGTCGTTTAGTCGTGTCCGACTCTTCGTGACCCCATGGACCAGAGCACGCCAGGCACTTCTGTCTTCCACTGCCTCCCGCAGTTTGGTCAGACTCATGTTTGTAGCTTCGAAGACACTATCCAACCATCTCATCCTCTGTCGTTCCCTTCTCCTTGTGCCCTCCATCTTCCCCAACATCAGGGTCTTTTCCAGGGAGTCTTCTCTTCTCATGAGGTGGCCAAAGTATTGGAGCCTCAGCTTCACGATCTGTCCTTCCAGTGAGCACTCAGGGCTGATTTCCCTAAGAATGGATCGGTTTGTTCTTCTTGCAGTCCATGGGACTCTCAAGAGTCTCCTCCAGCACCATAATTCAAAAGCATCAATTCTTCGGCGATCTGCCTTCTTTATGGTCCAGCTCTCACTTCCATACATCACTACTGGGAAAACCATAGCTTTTACTATACGGACCTTTGTTGGCAAGGTGATGTCTCTACTTTTTAAGATGCTGTCTAGGCCTGTCATTGCCTTTCTCCCAAGAAGCAGGCGTCTTTTAATTTCGTGGCTGCTGTCACCATCTGCAGTGATCACGGAGCCCAAGAAAGTAAAATCTCTCACTGCCTCCATTTCTTCTCCTTCTATTTGCCAGGAGGTGATGGGACCAGTGGCCATGATCTTCGTTTTTTGATGTTGAGCTTCAGACCATATTTTGCGCTCTCCTCTTTCACCCTCAATAAAAGGTTCTTTAATTCCTCCTCACTTTCTGCCATCAATGTTGTGTCATCTGCATATCTGAGGTTGTTGATATTTCTTCCGGCAATCTTAATTCCGGCTTCGGATTCATCCAGCCCAGCCTTTCGCATGATGAATTCTGCATATAAGTTAAATAAGCAGGGAGACAATATACAGCCTTGTCGTACTCCTTTCCCAATTTTGAACTAATCAGTTGTTCCATATCCAGTTCTAACTGTAGCTTCTTGTCCCACATAGAGATTTCTCAGGAGACAGATGAGGTGATCAGGCACTCCCATTTCTTTAAGAACTTGCCATAGTTTGTTGTGGTCGACACAGTCAAAGGCTTTTGCATAGTCAATGAAGCAGAAGTAGATGTCTTTCTGGAACTCTCTAGCTTTCTCCATAATCCAGCGCATGTTTGCAATTTGGTCTCTGGTTCCTCTGCCTCTTCTAAATCCAGCTTGCACTTCTGGGAGTTCTCAGTCCACATACTGCTTGAGCCTTCCTTGTAGAATTTTAAGCATAACCTTGCTAGCGTGTGAAATGAGTGAAATTGTGCGGTAGTTGGAGCATTCTTTGGCACTGCCCTTCTTTGGGATTGGGATGTAGACTGATCTTCTCCAATCCTCTGGCCACTGCTGAGTTTTCCAAACTTGCTGGCATATTGAGTGTAGCACCTTAACAGCATCATCTTTTAAAATTTTAAATAGTTCAGCTGGAATACCATCACTTCCACTGGCCTTGTTATTTGCAGTGCTTTCTAAGGCCAGGATGTCTGGCTCAAGGTCAGCAACCACACTACCTGGGGTGTACGAGACATCCATATCTTTCTGGTATAATTCCTCTGTGTATTCTTGCCACCTCTTCTTGATGTCTTCTGCTTCTGTTAGGTCCTTACCACTTTTGTCCTTTATTATGGTAATCTTTGAACGAAATTGTCAGGGGCTCAGGAGCAGAGGCACAGGGAAGAGGGGAGATGGAGAGCGAGTCAGGCAACGGAGGGGAGGTCAGATCCGGCCAGTGTCACGGAAGAGGGAAGCAGTGATAGAAGCACTGGGTTGGCGCGAGAAACAAGTTCAAATGTACAGGAGCGCGGGACAGCAGAGAATGAGGATTGGGAACCGGGTCCTAAAGCCCGCCGGAGGCAGGGGGAGGAGCTAAGCGACTCAGCGTTGGAGGAGTCCAGAAAGGGCAATGTCCCGGTGGGCAGAAGGACCCAGAGGAGGAGAGAACAGCGCAGAAGGTGGAGCAGGGCTAGGATCTTAAACTGGTGCAGAAGGGGAGGTGATTCAGACGGGACTTCGCTGATCTAAGGTCTAAGACGTAGGGCTGCACGCTTTGGCGTTGAAATGGAAACTAAACTTCAATAAAGACTTTTGTACATTACATCAACCTGGCGTTGGTCCTCTGTGAGCTGGGACCTAGAGGCAGCTTTGACAGAAATGTTCCTTTCATATCTCCAATTTTTTTGAACAGATCTCTGGTTCTTCCCAGAGATTCTTCCCTGTTGTTTTCCTCTATTTCTTTGCATTGCTTATTTAAGAAGGCCTTCTTATCTCTCCTTGCTATTTTTTGGAAATCTGCATTCAATTTCCTGTATCTTTCTCTATCTCCCTCGCATTTTGCTTGCCTTCTCTCCCCCGCTATTTGTAAGGCCTTGTTGGACAGCCACTTTGCTTTCTTGCATTTCCTTTTCATTGGGATGGTTTTCGTTGCTGCCTCCTGTATAATGTTGCGAGCCTCCATCCATAGTTCTTCAGGCACTCTGTCCAGCAAATCTAAATCCTTAAACCTGTTCCTCACTTCCACTGTGTATTCATAAGGGATTTGATTTAGATTGTATCTTACCGGCCCAGTGGTTTTTCCTACTTTCTTCAGTTTAAGCTTGAATTTTGCTATAAGAAGCTGATGATCTGAGCCACAGTCAGCTCCAGGTCTTGTTTTTGCTGACTGTATTGAGCTTCTCCATCTTTGGCTGCAGAGAATATAATCAATCTGATTTCGATGCTGCCCATCTGGTGATGTCCACGTGTAGAGTCGTCTCTTGTGTTGTTGGAAAAGTGTGTTTGTGATGACCAGCTTGTTCTCTTGACAGAACTCTATTAGCCTTTGCCCTGCTTCATTTTGCTCTCCAAGGCCAAACTTGCCAGTTGTTCCTTTTATCTCTTGGTTCCCTACTTTAGCATTCCAATCTCCTATAATGAGAAGAACATCCTTCTTTGGTGTCACTTCTATAAGGTGTTGTAAGTCTTCATAGAATTGGTCAATTTCAGTTTCTTCCGCACCAGTAGTTGGTGCATAAACTTGGATTACTGTTATGTTAAAAGGTCTGCCTTGGATTCGTATCGAGATCATTCTATCATTTTTGAGATTGCATCCCAGTACTGCTTTCGCAACTCTTTTGTTGACTATGAGGGCCACTCCATTTCTTTTGCGGGTTTCTTGCCCACAGTAGTAGATATGATGGTCATCCGAACTGAATTCGCCCATTCCCGTCCATTTTAGCTCACTGATGCCCAGGATGTCAATATTTATTCTTGCCATCTCATTTTTTACCACATCCAACTTACCCAGGTTCATGTTTCTTACATTCCAGGTTCCTATGCAATATTTTTCTTTACAGCATTGGACTTTCCTTTCGCTTCCAGGCATATCCGCAACTGAACATCCTTTCAGCTTTGGCCCAGCCGCTTCATCAGCTCTGAATCTACTTATACTTGTCCTCCGCTCTTCCCCAGTAGCATGTTGGACGCCTTCCAACCTGAGGGGCTCATCTTCCAGCGTCATAACTTTATATGCCTGTTGTCTTTGTCCATAGAGTTTTCTTGGCAGGGATACTGGAGTGGCTTGCCGGTTCCTCCTCCAGGTGGATCACGTTTGGTCAAAACTCTCCACTATGACCTGTTCATCTTGGGTGCCCTGCTCGGCATAGTTCATAGCTTCTCTGAGTTCTTCAAGCCCCTTCGCCACGGCAAGGCAGTGATCCATGAAGGGGTCTTTGGTGTTAATGCACTTTGACCCAGAAATCGCAGGGTGTGGAATGAGACCAAGATAACACAACACCGTCATTCCGCTTCCATATGCCTAGAAAGAAGACAAATAAGCTTTGATTGGGCTTATTTCAATTCACATGGTGTTCTTTGGGTGTGCACCAGAATCATCCCCAACCAAAGCAAAAAGGTGTTTTGGGTTCTGTCAGAGCTGCCCCTAGGTCCCCGCTCACAGAGGACCAACGCCAGGCTGTCGTTATGTACAAAAGTCTTTATTGAAGTTCAGTTTCCATTTCCAAGCCGCAGCGCGCAGCTCTACGTCTTAAACCCTAGACCGGCGAAGCTCCGTCTGAATCTCCTCCCCTCTGACACCAGTTTAAGATCCTAGCCCCGCTCCACCTCTTCCTCTCCTCTCTCCTCCTCTGGGTCCTCCTGCCCGCTGGGGCATTCACCATTCTGGACTCTTCTGACGCTGAGTCGCCTGACTCCTCCCCCTGCCTCCTGCGGGCTTTAGGACCTGGTTCCCAATCCTCGTTCTCTGCTGTCCCACGCTCCTGTACATTTGAACTTGGCTCTCGAGCCAACCCCGTGATCCTCCTCCTGACCGTTACACTGCTTCTATCACTGCTTCCTTCCTCCTGGAAGCTGGCTGGACGTGACATCCCCTCCGTTGCCTGACTCTCGGATGGAGGTGTGGTCAACCCTGACTCATCTTCTCTCCCTGGTGGTGAATACGCTGGCCCCGATACCTGGGACTCCTCCCCCCCACTACGGTCTGGTGGGGAAGCTGGTCCTGATCTCCAACTGCTGCTCTGGGAGTCCCCGCTGGCCCCTTGTTTCTGGAGTGTCCCCCTTGGGGCCCCCCTTGCCCTGACCACCGGCGCCCCCTTCTGTGAATCTTCCGATTCGCTGGAGAGGCTCATGGAATCTCTCGGGCTACTGTCATCTTCTCCTACGCTGCCCTCGGATTGCTCCCCCTCGCTCTCCATCTCCTCCCTTCCCTGTGCTCCTGCTCTTGAGTCCCTGACAATCCTGTTTGGGGAGGTTTAGGCTCATTACACATCGCTTTGCTATTTGTGGGTGGAAAGAACATGGAAAGAACAATCCAAACTTTTTCGTCTGCTTTCTATTGACATGGAACCAAAACACCTATGCTTGATTACGGCTGAGATTTTTGGGTGAATGTGCATTCTAACCCCAAAAACACCAATTTGCAAGAAAACCAATCAGAGCTTTATCGTCTTTCTTTTTAAGTGGATGGAACCCAAAACACCTTTTTGCTTTGGTTGGAGGTGATTCTGGTGCACACCCATAAAACACCATACGAATTGAAATAAGCCCTAGCAATGCTTATTCGTCTTCTTTCTACGCATATGGAAGGGAAAAGACGGTTTTGTGTTATTTGGGACTCATTACACACACTTTGCGATTTCTGGGTTAATGAGCATTAACACCACGGAACACGATTTGAAATAAGCAAAATCCAAAATTATTCTTTCTAAGTAGCTGGAACGCAAAACAACCTGTTTGGGGAGGTTTAGGCTCATGACACTTCGCTTTGCTATTTGTGGGTGGAAAGAACATGGAAAGAACAATCCAAACTTTTTCGTCTGCTTTCTATTGACATGGAACCAAAACACCTATTCTTGATTACGGCTGTTAAGAAACATTTCACTCTGAGATTTTTGCATTCTAACCCCAAAAACACCAATTTGCAACAAAACCAATCAGAGCTTTATCGTCTTTCTTTTTAAGTGGACGGAACCCAAAACACCTTTTTGCTTTGGTTGGAGGTGATTCTGGTGCACACCCATAAAACAACATGAGAATTGAAATAAAGCTTTTTCGTCGTCTTTCTACGCATATAGAAGCAAAAAGACGGTTTTATGTTATTTTGGCCTCATTACACACACTTTGCGATTTCTGGGTTAATGTGCATTGACACCTAAGAACACAACTTGAAATAAGCGAAATCCAAGATTCTTCATTCTATGTAGCTGGAACGCAAAACATCCTGTTTGGGGAGGTTTAGGCTCATTACACTTCGCTTTGCTATTTGTGGGGGGAAAGAACATGGAAAGAACAATCCAAACTTTTTCGTCCGCTTTCTATTGACATGGAACCAAAACACCAATGCTTGATTACGGCTCTTAAGAAACATTTCACTCTGAGATTTTTGGGTGAATGTGCATTCTAACCCCAGAAAAACCAATTTGCAACAAAACCAATCAGAGCTTTATCGTCTTTCTTTTTAAGTGGATGGAACCCAAAACACCTTTTTGCTTTGGTTGGAGTTGATTCTGGTGCACACCCATAAAACACCATGCGAATTGAAATAAGCCCTATCAAAGCTTATTCGTCTTCTTTCTATGCATATGGAAGGGAAAAGACGGTTTTGTGTTATTTGGGACTCATTACACATACTTTGCGATTTCTGGGTTAATGAGCATTAACACCACGGAACACGATTTGAAATAAGCTGTCAGAGCTGCCTCTAGGTCCCAGCTCACAGAGGACTAACGCTAGGCTGTCGTAATGTACAAAAGTCTTTATTGAAGATCAGTTTCCATTTCAAAGCCACAGCGTGCAGCCCTACGTCTTAAACCCTAGATCCGCGAAGTCCCGTCTGAGTCTCCTCCCCCCTGACACCAGTTTAAGATCCTAGCCCTGCTCCACCTCTTGCGCTGCTCTCTCCTCCTCTGGGTCCTTCTGCCCACTGGGGCATTGCCCTTTCTGGACTCTTCCGACGCTGAGTCGCTTAGCTCCTCCCCCTGCCTCCGGCGGGCTTTAGGACCCGGTTCCAAATCCTCATTCTCTGCTGTCCCACACTCCTGTACATTTGAACTTGCCTCTCGCGCCAACCCAGTGACCTTTCTCCTAACCGTCACACTACTTGTGTCACTGCTTCCCCCTTCCGGGACGCTGGCCGGATCTGACCTACCCCCCGTTGTCTGACTCTCCGATGTAGGCGTGGTCAACCCTGACTCATCCTCTCTCCCTGGTGGTGAATACGCTGGCCCCGATACCTGGGACTCCTCCCCCCCACTACGGTCTGGTGGGGAAGCTGGTCCTGATCTCCAACTGCTGCTCTGGGAGTCCCCGCTGGCCCCTTGTTTCTGGAGTGTCCCCCTTGGGAACCCCCTACCCCTGGCCACCGGCACCCCCTTCTGTGAATCTTCCGATTTGCTGGAGAGGCTCATGGAATCCCTCGGACCACTGTCATCTCCTACGCTCCCATCGGATTCCTCCCCCTCGCTCTCCATCTCCTCTCTCCCCTGTGCCTCTGCTCCTGAACCCCTGACATAAGCGAAATCCAAAATTCTTCTTTCTATGTAGCTGGAACGCAAATGTCAGGGTTTCAGAAGGAGAGACACAGGAGGGGGAGCAAATGGAGAGTGAGGAGGAGGAGTACGAGGGGGGCGCAGGCAGTGACAGTGGCCAGAGTTATTCCACAAGCCTCTCTAGCGAATCGGAGGACTCACAGAAGGGAGCGCCGGTGGCCAGAGCGAAGGGGGGTCCAGGGGGGAAGCCCCAGGAGGAAGGGGCCAGTGGGGAGTCCCTGAGCAGCAGCTGGAGATCAGGACCAGCGTCTCCACCAGAGCGCAGTGGGGAGGGGGAGTCCCAGGAGTCGGGACCAGTGTCCTCACCACCAGAGGGAGGAGAGGAGTCAGGTTTGGCAACACCCACATCAGGAAGCGGGGAAACGGTCAGAAGGAAAGTCACCGGCTGGGCGCGCGCGCCAAGTTCAAATGTACAGGAGCGCGGCACAGCAGGGAGCCCGGGAAGGGAGCCAGGTCCTAAAGCCCGCCGGAGGGAGGGGCAAGACTCAGGAGGCTCAGCGTCAGAGGAGTCCAGGAAGGAGGGAACCCCAGAGGGCAGAAGGACCCAGCGCAGGAAAGAGCAGCGCAAGAGGTGGAGCCGGGCTAGAATCTTAAACTGGTGTGGGTGGAGCAGTGAGTCAGAGGGGACTTAGCCGGTCTAGCGTCAAGACGTGGGCCTGCGCGCCCAGAGCTTGGAAATGGAAACTATACTTTAATAAAGATTTTTGTATATAACATCCACTGGGCGTTGGTCCTCTGTGAGCTGGGACCTAGCGGCAGTCCTGACAGTAAGTCCCCTCTCACCATTTTCCACCAATTTTAAAACCTCGTGGAGTGTGGGAAAGCAGCGAGGGGTGAAGATTGGTGCTTCGCGAGCTCACGAAAACCAGGGAAATGACTACCGAAGAGAAGATCGCGAGTCTGCAAAATGCAGTGACACAGCTGAACGCAGAAATTTTGGCGTCCAGAAAGAAGGAACAGGAAGCAGCTGCCTGCCAGGATCTGCGAACCAGGTTAGAAGTGCTAACTACACAGAGGCTACCGGCCACCAGACCAGAAGGGATTGGGCTGGGGAACAGAGCAGGGAGCCTTGTGTCTCACTTCAATGGGGACCTGCAGGAGTATCCTAACTTCAGAGCAGATGTACTATATGCACTGCAGCTGCTTGACAAGGACTTTAAAAATGAGGAAGAAAGAGTGGGATTTATTTTTTCGCATTTACGGGGAGAGGCGAAAACGTGGCTGCGCAATCTCTGGAGAGATAAGGATCCAGCCCTCCGAGATGCGGGTGCCTTCCTTAAAGTAATGGATGCGTGTTTCTTGTCTGAGATTGATGTGGATATCGCTAGGAAACAGATTCACGGACTAAGACAAGGTAGAGCCACTGTAAGGCAATATCATTCACGTTTTTTCGCATTGGTGAACGCATTGGGGTGGGAGAGAGAATCGCCTGCCATCAGGGATCTGTTCTGGGAGGGGCTGAACGGAGCTGTGAAAGACGAAATTGCAAGGGGGGAGAGACCCCAAACCACCAAGGACATTGTGGAGAGGGCACTCACCATTGGGGTTAGGCTGGAAGGACGCTCTTGGGACAAAGAGGAAGTGCATTGGGGCCGCACGCCAACGAAAGCACCACCCCCCTTTCCCAAGGAAGCGGCACGCGCTCGATCCATGCCTCCGCTGGGAGGAGGAGAGGAGCCGATGGAGATAGGTGGTGCTAAGGCTCAGTCCACAGCCGGAGCCCTAACGCCGGAAGCAGTCAAAATGAAGCCTCCTAGAGGGACCAGGAAGTGCTACATCTGCGACAGTGCTCAGCACATGGCGAAAGAGTGTCCCCAGCGGTTTCACAAGCACACTGCAGCCGCAGCGACAGTAACAGAAGCAGTTCAGCAGAGTGCATCACAGCAGGAAAACTCCACTGTCTGGCTGGAAATGGAATCACTGGGGGCCAGCCAGACAAGTCAGTGAAGCAATCCCCAGTAATGTTACAGCCCACAGACCCTCTCCCACCCAAACCAGTAGTGCAGCTCACCGCATCCCTTCAACTTCCCAATGGGTTCACTGTGGAAATCCCCATTACGATTGACTCTGGGAGCAATGCAGATTTTATAGGCATGGACTTCATCCAGCAACATGGCATAGCCCTTCTGCCAGCGACGGTACCTCTGAACGTCGTCACGGTGGACGGCAGGGAGCTACTGGGAGGGCAAGTGCTGCAGCAGACGTCGCCAATGGTGATGCGCATTGGTAATCACCGCGAAGTCATCAGCTTCAACGTCACCCGCCTGTCAGACACGCCCATTGTGTTGGGCATGAGTTGGCTGGATAGGCACAGCCCGGCATTAGCTTGGTACCAGCGGCAACTGACCTTCGGCTCCTCCTACTGCGCAGAACACTGCATCCTGGCGGACTTGGACGATGAGGGGCACGAGGATGGACCACAGCTGAACTTGGGCATGTTGCAAGCGGTGCCTAACAAATACAAGGAGTTTTTGGAGGTCTTCTGCGAGAAAGAAGCGGATAAGCTGCCTCCCCACAGACCCTACGACTGCAAGATCGACCCCCTGCCGGGGGCGACGCTCCCAACGGGGAAGCTGTATTCCATGTCTGAGGATGAATTGCAGGAGCTCAGGGAGTTCATAGATCACAACTTGAAGCGGGGATTCATCCGAGAGTCCAAGGCGGTGGGGGGCAGCCCTGTATTCTTTGTAAAGAAGAGGGACACGCCCCAAAAGAGGCTTGTAGTTGATTACCGCGTCTTAAATGCGAAAACCAAGCCCTCAGCCTTCCCCATGCCCAAGATCGATGACCTGCTGGCGACGGTGCGGAAGGGGCGCATCTTTAGCAAGTTGGATCTACGCGGAGCGTACAATCTCATACGCGTGAGGGAGGGTGACGAGTGGAAGACGGCCATGTTTACGCCGCTGGGCACCTATGAATATAGAGTTATGCCTTTTGGATTACAAAATGGCTCCCACTGTTTTCAAGCATTCATGCATCATGTCTTGGCGGGTCTTCTCTACAAGAAGTGCGTCTGCTTCCTGGACGACATCCTCATCTTCTCGGAGTCGCCGGAGGCTCACGAGAGAGATGTCAGGGAAGTACTGCAGCGGCTGCGGGAGCACCGGCTTTACGCCAAGCTGGAGAAGTGCCAGTTCGACAAGACGGAGGTGGACTTCCTGGGCTACAAACTGTCCGACAAGGGACTCGCCATGGACAGTACCAAGGGACGGGCAGTGCTGGACTGGAAGAGCCCACGCAATCGAAAGGAAGTCCATAGGTTTGTCGGCTTTGCCAACTTTTATCGCAAGTTCATCAAAGGTTTCGCCATGCAGACAGCGGCCATCACTGACACCCTCAGTTCCAAGAAGAAGAAGTTCATCTGGACGGAGCAGGCAGAGCAGTCCTTTTGGAAGCTCAAGCACCTCTTCGCGTCCGAGGAACACCTGCTACACGTGAACCCCAGCAGGCCCATGAGAGTGGAGACGGACGCGTCAGACAGGGCCGTGGGGGCCGTCCTGTTGCAGCAAGACCACCAGGGGGACTGGAGGCCGTGCGCTTTCTACTCCAGGAAACTCAGCAAGTCGGAGCATAACTACACCATCTGGGACAGGGAGTTACTGGCCATACATGCAGCCTTCAAGGCGTGGCGGCATTTCCTCGTCGGGGCCAAACACACGGTGCAGGTCCGTACAGACCATAAGAACTTGGAGTACTGGCGCACGGCGAGGTTCCTGAACCAGAGACACATCCGCTGGGCGGAGTTCTTTGCAGATTTCTACTTCAGAATAGAATACATCCCTGGAACCAACAACATCATGGCAGACGCGCTGTCCAGGAAACCGCAGTATCTCGAAGAAGAGGCGCCGGCGGCGGCCAAGCATATTTTCGCACCGAAGGCGTGGGCATGCGCGTCAGCCACGGTGGACCTGGACGCGGTGCGTCGCGCGCTGCAGACGGATGCCTTCGCGCGAGCCAAGATGGAGGAGGTGTGTAGCGGCACGGCGAGGGACGACGACTTCCAAATACGCGACGGCCTGCTCATCCGCAAAGGAGCCCTCTACGTGCCGGGAGACAACCTCCGCGCGAGGGTCCTGCAACAGCTGCACGACGCGCCCAGCGCGGGACACTTCGGCAAGGAGAAGACGGTGGACCTAGTAGCCAGAGACTTTTGGTGGCCCAAGATGAGGGGGGATGTCGCGGTATACATCAAGAGGTGCGACACCTGCCAAAGGGCCAAACCAGTACACCAGCCGCCGGCGGGCCTGTTGGAACCGCTACAGACACCGTTCGAACCGTGGGAGAGGGTGGCCCTGGACTTTGTCACGGATCTGCCCAGCTCGAGAGGCAAGACGGCAGTACTCGTGGTAGTAGACTTGTTCACCAAGATGGCCCACTTCATTCCTTGTGCGAAGGTGGCCACAGCCGAGCAGACCGCCAAGCTGTTTATAGACCACGTGTTCAAGGTGCACGGCCTACCACGGTCCATCCTGTCCGACAGGGGGCGCCAGTTCATATCCAACTTCTGGCAAAAGCTGATGGGTTTCCTGAACGTCAAGGTCAGCCTGGCGTCGGCGCGACACCCGCAGACTAACGGACAGGCGGAGAGAGTCAACGCCATCATGCAGCAGTACCTGAGATGCTACGCGAACCAGCAGCCCTCGACCTGGGTGGACTACCTACCGCTAGCCGAGTTTGCCTACAACAACACGAAACACGTGTCCACGGGGGTGACACCGTTTTTCGCCAACAATGGGCGGCATCCCAGAACCTTCCCGGGTTTGGAGAAAGTGAGGGTGGGGGAGCCACAGGGAGCAGAGGAAGTGGCAGCGGAGTTGCAGGAGATCCACGAGCAGCTCAGGAGGCAGTTAGAGTTGGCAAAACAGGCTTACAAAGTGCAGGCAGATCGACACAGGAGGGTTGGGGAGGACATCCAGGTGGGAGACTGGGTCTGGTTGGCAGCACAAGCAGTTCCAGCCAGATCGTTAGCCAAGAAGAAACTAGGGCACAAGCAGCTAGGGCCTTACCAAGTAGAGGCGCAGATCAACCCAGTGGCCTTCCGGTTGACACTCCCGGAGGGTTCCAGAATGCACCCGGTCTTTCATAGATCAGTGCTCACGCCCTACAGAGAGCCCCACAGGTTTCAAGCACCGGGGAAGGCGCCAGACCCGCTCAGAGAAGCGCCCAAAAAAGGGGGGTCGCCGAAAGGGGAGCCACTTAATGAAGCCACTGAGATTTTAGACTCAAGGTGGGGGGAGGACGGGATTGAATATCTTCTCGCCATGGAGGACACCCCGGCCAGCGCCAACAGGTGGGTGCCGGATTACGCAGTGGAAGAGCAGTTGCTCAAGGAAGAATTCCACGCACTTTTCCCGCACAAGCCTATGTCGGCGGGCTTTTTCGAGGATTGTTTGTTCACACCCACACTCTCGGCCAGCACTTTCCGGGGTTTCTCGTCAGCTGAGGACTCGGCTCCGGGAGGCAGCTCTCCGGAGGGATCACTTTCAGGTTTTGGCACGGGGGGATCTTATTGGTGGGAGGACCAACCCGAAGTGGGCTGGCGCAGAGACATGCCGAAGGGGCCCTGGGAGGTGGACCCCCATCAAACAACAGGGGGAGGAGGGCTCTTGGGTGATTTGGGGTCGAGCGCAGATTTCGAGCACACCGCGCAGGAGATGGAAGCGGAGGAGGTCGTCGTCGACGAGCCCATGGGGGACTTCCCGGACTTATCTCGATGGTTGCAAGCCTCAGGGGACGAGCTGTATCCTGGACTCACCCCTACAACAATGGAGCACCCGGAACCCGCACCGGAAGAGGGGGAGGGGGGAAGGGGGGGCTTCGAGGGGGGGATGGATGTCAGGGGTTCAGAAGGAGAGACACAGGAGGGGGAGCAAATGGAGAGTGAGGAGGAGGAGTACGAGGGGGGCGCAGGCAGTGACAGTGGCCAGAGTTATTCCACAAGCCTCTCTAGCGAATCGGAGGACTCACAGAAGGGAGCGCCGGTGGCCAGAGCAAGGGAGATTCCAAGGGAGAAACCTCAAGAGGGAGGGGCCAGTGGGGAGTCCCTGAACAGCGGCTGGAGATCAGGGCCAGCGTCTCCACCAGAGCGCAGTGGGGAGGGGGAGTCCCAGGAGTCGGGACCAGTGTCCTCACCACCAGAGGGAGGAGAGGAGTCAGGTTTGGCAACACCCACATCAGGAGGCGGGGAAACGGTCAGAAGGAAAGTCACCGGCTGGGCGCGCGCGCCAAGTTCAAATGTACAGGAGCCAGGTCCTAAAGCCCGCCGGAGGGAGGGGCAAGACTCAGGAGGCTCCGCGTCAGAGGAGTCCAGGAAGGAGGGAACCCCAGAGGGCAGAAGGACCCAACGCAGGAAAGAGCAGCGCAAGAGGTGGAGCCGGGCTAGAATCTTAAACTGGTGTGGGTGGAGCAGTGAGTCAGAGGGGACTTAGCCGGTCTAGCGTTAAGACGTGGGCCTGCGCGCCCAGAGCTTGGAAATGGAAACTAAACTTCAATAAAGACTTTTGTATATAATATCCACTGGGCGTTGGTCCTCTGTGAGCTGGGACCTAGCGGCAGTCCTGACAAGAGCTTTATCTTCTTTCTTTTTAAGTGGATGGAACACAAAACACCTTTTTGTTTGGTTGGAGGTGATTCTGGTGCACACCCATAAAACACCATGCGAATTGAAATAAGTCCGATCAAAGCTTATTCGTCTTCTTTCTACGCATATGGAAGTGAAAAGACGTTTTTGTGTTATTTGGGACTCATTACACATACTTTGCGATTTCTGGGTTTTATGTGCATTAACACCTAAGAACACGACTTGAAATAAGCGAAATACAAGATTCTTCATTCTATGTAGCTTGAACACAAAACAACCTGTTTGGGGAGGTTTAGGCTCATGACACTTCGCTTTGATATTTGTGCGTGGAAAGAACATGGAAAGAACAATCCAAACTTTTTCGTCTGCTTTCTATTGACATGGAACCAAAACACCTATGCTTGATTAGGACTGTTAAGAAACATTTCACTCAGATTTTTGAGTGAATGTGCATTCTAACCCCCAAAACACCAATTTGCAACAAAACCCATCAGAGCTTTATCGTCTTTCTTTTTAAGTGGAAGGAACCCAAAAGACCTTTTTGCTTTGGTTGGAGGTGATTCTGGTGCACACCCATAAAACACCATGCGAATTGAAATAAGCCCTATCAAAGCTTATTCGGCTTCTTTCTAAGCATATCGAAGGGAAAAGACGGTTTTGTGTTATTCGGGAATCATTACACATACTTTGCGATTTCTGGGTTAATGACCATTAACACCACGGAACACGATTTGAAATAAGCGAAATCCAAAATTCTTCTTTCTATGTAGCTTGAACGCAAAACAACCTGTTTGGGGAGGTTTAGGCTCATTACACTTTGCTTTGCTATTTGTGCGTGGAAAGAACATCGAAAAAACAATCCAAACATTTTCGTCCGCTTTCTATTGAGATGGAACCAAAACACCTATGCTTGATTACGGCTGTTAAGAAACATTTAATTCTAAGATTTTTGGGTGAATGTGCATTCTAACCCCAAAAACAGAATTTTGCAACAAAAACAATCAGAGCTTTATCTTCTTTCTTTTTAAGTGGATGGAACACAAAACACCTTTTTGCTTTGGTTGGAGGTGATTCTGGTGCACACCCATGAAACACCATGCGAATTGAAATAAGTCCGATCAAAGCTTATTCGTCTTCTTTCTACGCATATGGAAGTGAAAAGACGGTTTTGTGTTATTTGGGACTCATTACACATACTTTGCGATTTCTGGGTTAATGAGCATTAACACCACGGAACACGATTTGAAATAAGCGAAATCCAAAATTCTTCTTTCTATGTAGCTTGAACGCAAAACAACCTGTTTGGGGAGGTTTAGGCTCATTACACTTTGCTTTGCTATTTGTGGGTGGAAAGAACATGGAAAAAACAATCCAAACATTTTCGTCCGCTTTCTATTGAGATGGAACCAAAACACCTATGCTTGATTACGGCTGTTAAGAAACATTTAATTCTAAGATTTTTGGGTGAATGTGCATTCTCACCCCAAAAACACCAATTTGCAAGAAAACCAATCAGAGCTTTATCGTCTTTCTTTTTAAGTGGATGGAACCCAAAACACCTTTTTGCTTTGGTTGGAGGTGATTCCGGTGCACACCCATAAAACACCATGCGAATTGAAATAAGCCCTATCAAAGCTTATTCGTCTTCTTTCTACGCATATCGAAGGGAAAAGACGGTTTTGTGTTATTTGGGGCTCATTACACATACTTTGCGATTTCTGGGTTAATGTGCATTAACACCTAAGAACACTACGAAATAAGAGAAATCCAAGATTCTTCATTCTATGTAGCTTGAACGCAAAACAACCTGTTTGGGGAGGTTTAGGCTCATGACACTTCGCTTTGCTATTTGTGGGTGGAAAGAACATGGAAAGAACAATCCAAACTTTTTCGTCTGCTTTCTATTGACATGGAACCAAAACACCTATGCTTGATTAGGGCTGTTAAGAAACATTTCACTCAGATTTTTGAGTGAATGTGCATTCTAACCCCCAAAACACCAATTTGCAACAAAACCCATCAGAGCTTTATCGTCTTTCTTTTTAAGTGGATGGAACCCAAAACACCTTTTTGCTTTGGTTGGAGGTGATTCCGGTGCACACCCATAAAACACCATGCGAATTGAAATAAGCCCTATCAATGCTTATTCGTCTTCTTTCTATGCATATGGAAGGGAAAAGACGGTTTTGTGTTATTTGGGACTCATTACACATACTTTGCGATTTCTGGTGTTAAAGTGCATTAACACCTAAGAACACGACTTGAAATAAGCGAAATATAAGATTCTTCATTCTATGTAGCTTGAACACAAAACAACCTGTTTGGGGAGGTTTAGGCTCATGACACTTCGCTTTGATATTTGTGCGTGGAAAGAACATGGAAAGAACAATCCAAACTTTTTCGTCTGCTTTCTATTGACATGGAACCAAAACACCTATGCTTGATTAGGACTGTTAAGAAACATTTCACTCAGATTTTTGAGTGAATGTGCATTCTAACCCCCAAAACACCAATTTGCAACAAAACCCATCAGAGCTTTATCGTCTTTCTTTTTAAGTGGAAGGAACCCAAAAGACCTTTTTGCTTTGGTTGGAGGTGATTCTGGTGCACACCCATAAAACACCATGCGAATTGAAATAAGCCCTATCAAAGCTTATTCGGCTTCTTTCTAAGCATATCGAAGGGAAAAGACGGTTTTGTGTTATTCGGGAATCATTACACATACTTTGCGATTTCTGGGTTAATGACCATTAACACCACGGAACACGATTTGAAATAAGCGAAATCCAAAATTCTTCTTTCTATGTAGCTTGAACGCAAAACAACCTGTTTGGGGAGGTTTAGGCTCATTACACTTTGCTTTGCTATTTGTGCGTGGAAAGAACATCGAAAAAACAATCCAAACATTTTCGTCCGCTTTCTATTGAGATGGAACCAAAACACCTATGCTTGATTACGGCTGTTAAGAAACATTTAATTCTAAGATTTTTGGGTGAATGTGCATTCTAACCCCAAAAACAGTATTTTGCAACAAAAACAATCAGAGCTTTATCTTCTTTCTTTTTAAGTGGATGGAACACAAAACACCTTTTTGCTTTGGTTGGAGGTGATTCTGGTGCACACCCATGAAACACCATGCGAATTGAAATAAGCCCTATCAAAGCTTATTCGGCTTCTTTCTAAGCATATCGAAGGGAAAAGACGGTTTTGTGTTATTCGGGAATCATTACACATACTTTGCGATTTCTGGGTTAATGAGCATTAACACCACGGAACACGATTTGAAATAAGCGAAATCCAAAATTCTTCTTTCTATGTAGCTTGAACGCAAAACAACCTGTTTGGGGAGGTTTAGGCTCATTACACTTTGCTTTGCTATTTGTGCGTGGAAAGAACATCGAAAAAACATTCCAAACATTTTCGTCCGCTTTCTATTGAGATGGAACCAAAACACCTATGCTTGATTACGGCTGTTAAGAAACATTTAATTCTAAGATTTTTGGGTGAATGTGCATTCTAACCCCAAAAACAGTATTTTGCAACAAAAACAATCAGAGCTTTATCTTCTTTCTTTTTAAGTGGATGGAACACAAAACACCTTTTTGCTTTGGTTGGAGGTGATTCTGGTGCACACCCATGAAACACCATGCGAATTGAAATAAGCCCTATCAAAGCTTATTCGGCTTCTTTCTAAGCATATCGAAGGGAAAAGACGGTTTTGTGTTATTCGGGAATCATTACACATACTTTGCGATTTCTGGGTTAATGAGCATTAACACCACGGAACACGATTTGAAATAAGCGAAATCCAAAATTCTTCTTTCTATGTAGCTTGAACGCAAAACAACCTGTTTGGGGAGGTTTAGGCTCATTACACTTTGCTTTGCTATTTGTGCGTGGAAAGAACATCGAAAAAACAATCCAAACATTTTCGTCCGCTTTCTATTGAGATGGAACCAAAACACCTATGCTTGATTACGGCTGTTAAGAAACATTTAATTCTAAGATTTTTGGGTGAATGTGCATTCTAACCCCAAAAACAGAATTTTGCAACAAAAACAATCAGAGCTTTATCTTCTTTCTTTTTAAGTGGATGGAACACAAAACACCTTTTTGCTTTGGTTGGAGGTGATTCTGGTGCACACCCATGAAACACCATGAGAATTGAAATAAGTCCGATCAAAGCTTATTCGTCTTCTTTCTACGCATATGGAAGTGAAAAGACGGTTTTGTGTTATTTGGGACTCATTACACATACTTTGCGATTTCTGGGTTAATGTGCATTAACACCTAAGAACACAACTTGAAATAAGCGAAATACAAGATTCTTCATTCTATGTAGCTTGAACACAAAACAACCTGTTTGGGGAGGTTCAGGCTCATTACACTTCGCTTTGCTATTTGTGGGTGGAAAGAACATGGAAAGAACAATCCAAACTTTTTCGTCTGCTTTCTATTGACATGGAACCAAAACACCTATGCTTGATTACGGCTGTTAAGAAACATTTAATTCTAAGATTTTTGGGTGAATGTGCATTCTCACCCCAAAAACACCAATTTGCAAGAAAACCAATCAGAGCTTTATCGTCTTTCTTTTTAAGTGGATGGAACCCAAAACACCTTTTTGCTTTGGTTGGAGGTGATTCCGGTGCACACCCATAAAACACCATGCGAATTGAAATAAGCCCTATCAAAGCTTATTCGTCTTCTTTCTACGCATATCGAAGGGAAAAGACGGTTTTGTGTTATTTGGGGCTCATTACACATACTTTGCGATTTCTGGGTTAATGTGCATTAACACCTAAGAACACTACGAAATAAGAGAAATCCAAGATTCTTCATTCTATGTAGCTTGAACGCAAAACAACCTGTTTGAGGAGGTTTAGGCTCATGACACTTCGCTTTGCTATTTGTGGGTGGAAAGAACATGGAAAGAACAATCCAAACTTTTTCGTCTGCTTTCTATTGACATGGAACCAAAACACCTATGCTTGATTAGGGCTGTTAAGAAACATTTCACTCAGATTTTTGAGTGAATGTGCATTCTAACCCCCAAAACACCAATTTGCAACAAAACCCATCAGAGCTTTATCGTCTTTCTTTTTAAGTGGATGGAACCCAAAACACCTTTTTGCTTTGGTTGGAGGTGATTCCGGTGCACACCCATAAAACACCATGCGAATTGAAATAAGCCCTATCAATGCTTATTCGTCTTCTTTCTATGCATATGGAAGGGAAAAGACGGTTTTGTGTTATTTGGGACTCATTACACATACTTTGCGATTTCTGGTGTTAAAGTGCATTAACACCTAAGAACACGACTTGAAATAAGCGAAATATAAGATTCTTCATTCTATGTAGCTTGAACACAAAACAACCTGTTTGGGGAGGTTTAGGCTCATGACACTTCGCTTTGATATTTGTGCGTGGAAAGAACATGGAAAGAACAATCCAAACTTTTTCGTCTGCTTTCTATTGACATGGAACCAAAACACCTATGCTTGATTAGGACTGTTAAGAAACATTTCACTCAGATTTTTGAGTGAATGTGCATTCTAACCCCCAAAACACCAATTTGCAACAAAACCCATCAGAGCTTTATCGTCTTTCTTTTTAAGTGGAAGGAACCCAAAAGACCTTTTTGCTTTGGTTGGAGGTGATTCTGGTGCACACCCATAAAACACCATGCGAATTGAAATAAGCCCTATCAAAGCTTATTCGGCTTCTTTCTAAGCATATCGAAGGGGAAAGACGGTTTTGTGTTATTCGGGAATCATTACACATACTTTGCGATTTCTGGGTTAATGACCATTAACACCACGGAACACGATTTGAAATAAGCGAAATCCAAAATTCTTCTTTCTATGTAGCTTGAACGCAAAACAACCTGTTTGGGGAGGTTTAGGCTCATTAC
Organism: Podarcis gaigeae; assembly: GCF_964106915.1. Lineage (NCBI taxonomy): Eukaryota > Metazoa > Chordata > Lepidosauria > Squamata > Lacertidae > Podarcis > Podarcis gaigeae. The sequence continues at coordinate 339,279 of NC_139692.1, read as the reverse complement.
ACTTTGCTTTGCTATTTGTGCGTGGAAAGAACATCGAAAAAACAATCCAAACATTTTCGTCCGCTTTCTATTGAGATGGAACCAAAACACCTATGCTTGATTACGGCTGTTAAGAAACATTTAATTCTAAGATTTTTGGGTGAATGTGCATTCTAACCCCAAAAACAGTATTTTGCAACAAAAACAATCAGAGCTTTATCTTCTTTCTTTTTAAGTGGATGGAACACAAAACACCTTTTTGCTTTGGTTGGAGGTGATTCTGGTGCACACCCATGAAACACCATGCGAATTGAAATAAGCCCTATCAAAGCTTATTCGGCTTCTTTCTAAGCATATCGAAGGGAAAAGACGGTTTTGTGTTATTCGGGAATCATTACACATACTTTGCGATTTCTGGGTTAATGAGCATTAACACCACGGAACACGATTTGAAATAAGCGAAATCCAAAATTCTTCTTTCTATGTAGCTTGAACGCAAAACAACCTGTTTGGGGAGGTTTAGGCTCATTACACTTTGCTTTGCTATTTGTGCGTGGAAAGAACATCGAAAAAACAATCCAAACATTTTCGTCCGCTTTCTATTGAGATGGAACCAAAACACCTATGCTTGATTACGGCTGTTAAGAAACATTTAATTCTAAGATTTTTGGGTGAATGTGCATTCTAACCCCAAAAACAGTATTTTGCAACAAAAACAATCAGAGCTTTATCTTCTTTCTTTTTAAGTGGATGGAACACAAAACACCTTTTTGCTTTGGTTGGAGGTGATTCTGGTGCACACCCATGAAACACCATGCGAATTGAAATAAGTCCGATCAAAGCTTATTCGTCTTCTTTCTACGCATATGGAAGTGAAAAGACGGTTTTGTGTTATTTGGGACTCATTACACATACTTTGCGATTTCTGGGTTAATGTGCATTAACACCTAAGAACACGACTTGAAATAAGCGAAATACAAGATTCTTCTTTCTATGTAGCTTGAACACAAAACAACCTGTTTGGGGAGGTTCAGGCTCATTACACTTCGCTTTGCTATTTGTGGGTGGAAAGAACATGGAAAGAACAATCCAAACTTTTTCGTCTGCTTTCTATTGACATGGAACCAAAACACCTATGCTTGATTACGGCTGTTAAGAAACATTTAATTCTAAGATTTTTGGGTGAATGTGCATTCTCACCCCAAAAACACCAATTTGCAAGAAAACCAATCAGAGCTTTATCGTCTTTCTTTTTAAGTGCATGGAACCCAAAACACCTTTTTGCTTTGGTTGGAGGTGATTCCGGTGCACACCCATAAAACACCATGCGAATTGAAATAAGCCCTATCAAAGCTTATTCGTCTTCTTTCTACGCATATCGAAGGGAAAAGACGGTTTTGTGTTATTTGGGGCTCATTACACATACTTTGCGATTTCTGGGTTAATGTGCATTAACACCTAAGAACACTACGAAATAAGAGAAATCCAAGATTCTTCATTCTATGTAGCTTGAACGCAAAACAACCTGTGTGAGGAGGTTTAGGCTCATGACACTTCGCTTTGCTATTTGTGGGTGGAAAGAACATGGAAAGAACAATCCAAACTTTTTCGTCTGCTTTCTATTGACATGGAACCAAAACACCTATGCTTGATTAGGGCTGTTAAGAAACATTTCACTCAGATTTTTGAGTGAATGTGCATTCTAACCCCCAAAACACCAATTTGCAACAAAACCCATCAGAGCTTTATCGTCTTTCTTTTTAAGTGGATGGAACCCAAAACACCTTTTTGCTTTGGTTGGAGGTGATTCCGGTGCACACCCATAAAACACCATGCGAATTGAAATAAGCCCTATCAATGCTTATTCGTCTTCTTTCTATGCATATGGAAGGGAAAAGACGGTTTTGTGTTATTTGGGACTCATTACACATACTTTGCGATTTCTGGTGTTAAAGTGCATTAACACCTAAGAACACGACTTGAAATAAGCGAAATATAAGATTCTTCATTCTATGTAGCTTGAACACAAAACAACCTGTTTGGGGAGGTTTAGGCTCATGACACTTCGCTTTGATATTTGTGCGTGGAAAGAACATGGAAAGAACAATCCAAACTTTTTCGTCTGCTTTCTATTGACATGGAACCAAAACACCTATGCTTGATTAGGACTGTTAAGAAACATTTCACTCAGATTTTTGAGTGAATGTGCATTCTAACCCCCAAAACACCAATTTGCAACAAAACCCATCAGAGCTTTATCGTCTTTCTTTTTAAGTGGAAGGAACCCAAAAGACCTTTTTGCTTTGGTTGGAGGTGATTCTGGTGCACACCCATAAAACACCATGCGAATTGAAATAAGCCCTATCAAAGCTTATTCGGCTTCTTTCTAAGCATATCGAAGGGAAAAGACGGATTTGTGTTATTCGGGAATCATTACACATACTTTGCGATTTCTGGGTTAAGGAGCATTAACACCACGGAACACGATTTGAAATAAGCGAAATCCAAAATTCTTCTTTCTATGTAGCTTGAACGCAAAACAACCTGTTTGGGGAGGTTTAGGCTCATTACACTTTGCTTTGCTATTTGTGCGTGGAAAGAACATCGAAAAAACAATCCAAACATTTTCGTCCGCTTTCTATTGAGATGGAACCAAAACACCTATGCTTGATTACGGCTGTTAAGAAACATTTAATTCTAAGATTTTTGGGTGAATGTGCATTCTAACCCCAAAAACAGAATTTTGCAACAAAAACAATCAGAGCTTTATCTTCTTTCTTTTTAAGTGGATGGAACACAAAACACCTTTTTGCTTTGGTTGGAGGTGATTCTGGTGCACACCCATGAAACACCATGCGAATTGAAATAAGTCCGATCAAAGCTTATTCGTCTTCTTTCTACGCATATGGAAGTGAAAAGACGGTTTTGTGTTATTTGGGACTCATTACACATACTTTGCGATTTCTGGGTTAATGTGCATGAACACCTAAGAACACGACTTGAAATAAGCGAAATACAAGATTCTTCATTCTATGTAGCTTGAACACAAAACAACCTGTTTGGGGAGGTTCAGGCTCATTACACTTCGCTTTGCTATTTGTGGGTGGAAAGAACATGGAAAGAACAATCCAAACTTTTTCGTCTCCTTTTATTGACATGGAACCAAAACACCTATGCTTGATTAAGGCTGTTAAGAAACATTTCACTCTGAGAATTTTGGGTGAATGTGCATTCTAACTCCAAAAATACAAATTTGCAACAAAACCAATCAGAGTTTTATCGTCTTTCTTTTAAAGTGGATGGAACCCAAAACACCTTTTTGCTTTGGTTGGAGGTGATTCTGGTGCACACCCATAAAACACCATGCGAATTGAAATAAGCCCTATCAAAGCTTATTCGGCTTCTTTCTACGCATATGGAAGGGAAAAGACGGTTTTGTGTTATTTGGGACTCATTACACATACTTTGCGATTTCTGGGTTAATGAGCATTAACACCACGGAACACGATTTGAAATAAGCGAAATCCAAAATTCTTCTTTCTATGTAGCTTGAACGCAAAACAACCTGTTTGGGGAGGTTTAGGCTCATTACACTTTGCTTTGCTATTTGTGGGTGGAAAGAACATGGAAAAAACAATCCAAACATTTTCATCCGCTTTCTATTGAGATGGAACCAAAACACCTATGCTTGATTACGGCTGTTAAGAAACATTTAATTCTAAGATTTTTGGGTGAATGTGCATTCTCACCCCAAAAACACCAATTTGCAAGAAAACCACAGCCGGTGACTTTCCTTCTGACCGTTTCCCCGCTTCCTGATGTGGGTGTTGCCAAACCTGACTCCTCTCCTCCCTCTGGTGGTGAGGACACTGGTCCCGACTCCTGGGACTCCCCCTCCCCACTGCGCTCTGGTGGAGACGCTGGCCCTGATCTCCAGCCGCTGTTCAGGGACTCCCCGCTGGCCCCTCCCTCTTGAGGTTTTTCCCTTGGAATCTCCCTTGCTCTGGCCACCGGCGCTCCCTTCTGTGAGTCCTCCGATTCGCTAGAGAGGCTTGTGGAATAACTCTGGCCACTGTCACTGCCTGCGCCCCCCTCGTACTCCTCCTCCTCACTCTCCATTTGCTCCCCCTCCTGTGTCTCTCCTTCTGAACCCCTGACATCCATCCCCCCCTCGAAGCCCCCCCTTCCCCCCTCCCCCTCTTCCGGTGCGGGTTCCGGGTGCTCCATTGTTGTAGGGGTGAGTCCAGGATACAGCTCGTCCCCTGAGGCTTGCAACCATCGAGATAAGTCCGGGAAGTCCCCCATGGGCTCGTCGACGACGACCTCCTCCGCTTCCATCTCCTGCGCGGTGTGCTCGAAATCTGCGCTCGACCCCAAATCACCCAAGAGCCCTCCTCCCCCTGTTGCTTGATGGGGGTCCACCTCCCAGGGCCCCTTCGGCATGTCTCTGCGCCAGCCCACTTCGGGTTGGTCCTCCCACCAATAAGATCCCCCCGTGCCAAAACCTGAAAGTGATCCCTCCGGAGAGCTGCCTCCCGGAGCCGAGTCCTCAGCTGACGAGAAACCCCGGAAAGTGCTGGCCGAGAGTGTGGGTGTGAACAAACAATCCTCGAAAAAGCCCGCCGGCATAGGCTTGTGCGGGAAAAGTGTGTGGAATTCTTCCTTGAGCAACTGCTCTTCCACTGCGTAATCCGGCACCCACCTGTTGGCGCTGGCCGGGGTGTCCTCTGTGGCGAGAAGATATTCAATCCCGTCCTCCCCCCACCTTGAGTCTAAAATCTCAGTGGCTTCATTAAGTGGCTCCCCTTTCGGCGACCCCCCTTTTTTGGGCGCTTCTCTGAGCGGGACTGGCGCCTTCTCCGGTGCTTGAAACCTGTGGGGCTCTCTGTAGGGCGTGAGCACTGATCTATGAAAGACCGGGTGCATTCTGGAACCCTCCGGGAGTGTCAACCGGAAGGCCACTGGGTTGATCTGCGCCTCTACTTGGTAAGGCCCTAGCTGCTTGTGCCCTAGTTTCTTCTTGGCTAACGATCTGGCTGGACTTGCTTGTGCTGCCAACCAGACCCAGTCTCCCACCTGGATGTCCTCCCCAACCCTCCTGTGTCGATCTGCCTGCACTTTGTAAGCCTGTTTTGCCAACTCTAACTGCCTCCTGAGCTGCTCGTGGATCTCCTGCAACTCCGCTGCCACGTCCTCTGCTCCCTGTGGCTCCCCCTCCCGCACTGTGTCCAGACCCGGGAAGGTTCTGGGATGCCTCCCATAGTTGGCGAAAAATGGTGTCACCCCCGTGGACCCGTGCTTCGTGTTGTTGTAGGCAAACTCGGCCAACGGTAGATAGTCCACCCAGGTCGATGGCTGCTGGTTCGCGTAGCATCTCAGGTACTGCTGCATGATGGCGTTGACCCTTTCCGCCTGCCCGTTAGTTTGCGGGTGTCTCGCCGACGCCAGGCTGACCTTGACGTTCAGGAATCCCATCAGCTTTTGCCAGAAGTTGGAGATGAACTGGCGCCCCTGGTCGGACAAAATAGACCGTGGTAGGCCGTGCACCTTGAACACGTGGTCTATGAACATCTCGGCCGTGGCCACCTTCGCGCACGGAATGAAGTGGGCCATCTTGGTGAACAGGTCCACTACCACGAGCACTGCCGTCTTGCCCCTTGAGCTGGGTAGATCTGTGACAAAGTCCAGGGCCACCCTCTCCCACGGTACGAACGGTGTCCAACAGGCCCGCCGGCGGCTGGTGCACAGGCTTAGCCCTTTGGCAGGTGTCGCACCTATTGACATAGTCCGCGACATCCCCCCGCATCTTAGGCCACCAAAAGTCTCTGGCTACTAAGTCCACCGTCTTCTCCTTGCCGAAGTGCCCCGCGCTGGGCGCGTCGTGCAGCTGTTGCAGGACCTTCGCACGGAGGCTGTCTCCTGGTACGTAGAGGACTCCCTTGCGTAGGAGCAGGCCGTCGCGCACTTGGAATTCGTCGCCCCTCGCCTTGCCACTGCACACCTCCTCCATCTTGGCTCGGGCGAACGAGTCCGTTTGCAGCGCGCGGCGCACCGCGTCCAGGTCCACCGTGGCTGACGCGCATGCCCACGCCTGTGGTGTGAAAATGTGCTTGGCCGCCGCCGGTGCCTCTGCCTCCAGATACTGCGGTTTTCTGGATAGCGCGTCCGCCAAGACGTTGCTGTTTCCTGGGATGTACTCAATTCTGAAGTCGAAATCTGCAAAGAACTCCGCCCAGCGGATGTGTCGCTGGTTCAGGAACCTCGCCGTGCGCCAGTACTCCAAGTTCTTATGGTCTGTGCGGACCTGCACCGTGTGCTTGGCTCCGACGAGGAAGTGCCGCCACGCCTTGAAGGCTGCATGTATGGCCAGCAACTCCCTGTCCCAAATGGTGTAGTTCTGCTCCGCTTTGCTGAGTTTTCTGGAGTAGAAAGCGCACGGCCTCCAGTCCCCCTGGTGGTCTTGCTGCAACAGAACGGCTCCCACGGCCCTGTCTGAGGCGTCCGTCTCCACTCTCATGGGCCTGCTGGGATTTACGTGCAGTAGGTTCTCTTCGGAAGCGAAGAGCTGCTTGAGCTTCTGAAAGGACTGCTCTGTCTGCTCCGTCCAGATGAACCTCTTCTTCTTGGAACTGAGGGTGTCGGTGATGGCCGCTGTCTGCATGGCGAAACCCTTGATGAACTTGCGATAAAAGTTGGCAAAACCGACAAACCTCTGTACTTCCTTCCTATTGCGTGGGCTCTTCCAGTCCAGTACTGCACGTACCTTGGCACCGTCCATAGCCAGTCCCTTGTCGGACAGTTTGTAGCCCAAGAAATCCACCTCCGTCTTGTCGAACTGGCACTTCTCCAGCTTGGCGTACAGCCTGTGCTCCCGCAGCCTCTGCAGAACTTCCCTAACATCTCTCTCGTGAGCCTCCGGCGATTCCGAGAAGATTAGGATGTCATCCAGGAAGCAGACGCACTTCTTGTAGAGGAGACCCGCCAAGACATGATGCATGAAGGCTTGAAAGCAGTGGGAACCATTTTTTAATCCAAAAGGCATAACTCTGTATTCATAAGTGCCCAGCGGCGTAAACATGGTTGTTTTCCACTCGTCGCCTTCCCGTACGCGAATGAGATTGTACGCTCCGCGCAGATCCAACTTGGTAAAGATGCGACCCTTCCTCACCGTCGCCAGCAGGTCATCGATCTTGGGCATAGGGAAGGCTGAGGGCTTGGTCTTGAGGTTCAAGAAGCGGAAATCAACGACCAGCCTCTTTTGGGGCGTGTCCCGCTTCTTTACAAAGAACACGGGACTGCCTCCTGCCGCCTTGGACTCCCGGATGAATCCCCGCTTCAGGTTGTGATCTATGAACTCCCTGAGCTCTTGCAATTCATCCTCAGACATGGAGTACAGTTTCCCCGTCGGGAGCGTCGCCCCGGGCAGGAGGTCGATCTTGCAGTCGTAGGGTCTGTGGGGTGGCAGCTTATCCGCCTCTTTCTCGCAGAAGACCTCCAAAAACTCCTTGTATTTGTTAGGCACCGCTTGCAACATGCCCAAGTTCAGCTGCGGTCCATCCTCGTGCCCCTCATCTTCCAAGTCCGCCAGGATGCAGTGTTCTGCGCAGTAAGAGGAGCCGAAGGTCAGTTGCCGCTGGTACCAAGCTAATGCCGGGCTGTGCCTATCCAGCCAACTCATTCCCAACACTATGGGCGTGTCTGACAGGCGGGTGACGTTGAAGCTGATGACCTCACGGTGGTTTCCAATGCGCATCACCATTGGCGGCGTCTGCTGTAGCACTTGCCCTCCCAGTAGCTCCCTGCCGTCCACTGTGACGACTTTCAGAGGTACCGCCGCTGGCAGAAGGGCTATGCCATGTTGCTGGAGGAACTGCATGTCTATAAAATCTGCATTGCTCCCCGAGTCGATGGTGATGGGAATTTCCACAAGTAGCCCATTGGGGAGCTGAAGGGATGCGGTGAGCTGCACTACTGGTTTGGGTGGGAGGGGGTCGGTGGGCTGTAAGATCCCTGGGGATTGCTTCACTGACTTGTCTGGCTGGTCCCCAGAGACGCCATCTCCAGCCAGACAGTGGAGTTTTCCTGCTGTGACTCCCTCTGCTGAATTGCGTCTGTTACTGTCGCTGCGGCTGCAGTATGCTTGTGAAACCGCTGGGGACACTCTTTTGCCATATGCTGAGCACTGTCGCAGATGTAGCACTTCCTGGTTCCTCTAGGAGGCTTCATCTTGACTGCTCCCGGAGTTAGGGCTCCGACTGTGGAGTGAGCCTTAGCACCACCTATCTCCATCGGCTCCTCTCCCCCTCCCAGCGGAGGCATGGATCGAGCGCGCGCCGCCTCCTTGGGGAAGGGAGGCAGTCCTCTCGCTGGCGTGCGTCCCAAATGCCCTTCCTCCCTGCCCCAAGGGCGTCCTTCCAACCGAACCCCAATGGAGAGTGCCCGTTCCACCACTTCCTTGGTGGTTTGGGGTCTTCCCCCCCTTGCGATCTCGTCTTTCACAGCTCCGCTCAACCCCTCCCAGAACAGGTCTCTGACGGCAGGCGATTCTTTCTCCCAGGCTAGTACATTCACCAATCCGAAAAAACGTGAATGATATTGCCTCACAGTGGCTTTACCTTGTCTTAGTCCGTGAATCTCCCTCCTAGCGATATCCACATCAATCTCAGATAAAAAACACGCATCCATCACTTTAATGAAGGCAGCCGCATTTTGGAGGGCTGGATCCTTGTCTCTCCATAGATTGCGCAGCCACGATTTTGCCTCCCCCCGTAAATGCGAAATAATAAATCCCACTCTCTCTTCCTCATTTTTAAAGTCTTTGTCAAGTAGCTGCAATGCATAAATTACATCTGCTCTGAAGTTAGGATACTCCTGCAGGTCCCCATTGAAGTGAGATACCAGGCTCCCTCCTCTGTTTCCCAGCCCAATCCCTTCTGGTCTGGTGGCGGGTAGCCTCTGTGTACTTAGCACTTCTAACCTGGTTCGCAGATCCTGGCAGGCAGCAGCTGCTTCCTGTTCTTTCTTTCTGGAAGCCGCAATTTCTGCAGTCAACTGCGTCACTGCGTTTTGCAAACTCGCTATCCTCTCTTCGGTAGTCATTTCCCTGTTTTTCGTGAGCTCGCGAAGCACCAATCTTCACCCCTCGCTGCTTTCCCGCACTCCACGAGGTTGCAAAATTGGTGAAAATGGAGAGGGGACTTACTGTCAGGACTGCCGCTAGGTCCCAGCTCACAGAGGACCAACGCCCAGTGGATATTATATACAAAAGTCTTTATTGAAGTTTAGTTTCCATTTCCAAGCTCTGGGCGCGCAGGCCCACGTCTTAACGCTAGACCGGCTAAGTCCCCTCTGACTCACTGCTCCACCCACACCAGTTTAAGATTCTAGCCCGGCTCCACCTCTTGCGCTGCTCTTTCCTGCGTTGGGTCCTTCTGCCCTCTGGGGTTCCCTCCTTCCTGGACTCCTCTGACGCGGAGCCTCCTGAGTCTTGCCCCTCCCTCCGGCGGGCTTTAGGACCTGGCTCCCTTCCCGGGCTCCCCGCTGTGCCGCGCTCCTGTACATTTGAACTTGGCGCGTGCGCCCAGCCGGTGACTTTCCTTCTGACCGTTTCCCCGCTTCCTGATGTGGGTGTTGCCAAACCTGACTCCTCTCCTCCCTCTGGTGGTGAGGGCACTGGTCCCGACTCCTGGGACTCCCCCTCCCCACTGCGCTCTGGTGGAGACGCTGGCCCTGATCTCCAGCTGCTGTTCAGGGACTCCCCGCTGGCCCCTCCCTCTTGAGGTTTCTCCCTTGGAATCTCCCTTGCTCTGGCCACCGGCGCTCCCTTCTGTGAGTCCTCCGATTCGCTAGAGAGGCTTGTGGAATAACTCTGGCCACTGTCACTGCCTGCGCCCCCCTCGTACTCCTCCTCCTCACTCTCCATTTGCTCCCCCTCCTGTGTCTCTCCTTCTGAACCCCTGACAGCGTAGCATCTCAGGTACTGCTGCATGATGGCGTTGACCCTTTCCGCCTGCCCGTTAGTTTGCGGGTGTCTCGCCGACGCCAGGCTGACCTTGACGTTCAGGAATCCCATCAGCTTTTGCCAGAAGTTGGAGATGAACTGGCGCCCCCGGTCGGACAAAATAGACCGTGGTAGGCCGTGCACCTTGAACACGTGGTCTATGAACATCTTAGCGGTCTGCTCGGCCGTGGCCACCTTCGCGCACGGAATGAAGTGGGCCATCTTGGTGAACAGGTCCACTACCACGAGCACTGCCGTCTTGCCCCTTGAGCTGGGTAGATCTGTGACAAAGTCCAGGGCCACCCTCTCCCACGGTACGAACGGTGTCTGTAGCGGTTCCAACAGGCCCGCCGGCGGCTGGTGCACAGGCTTAGCCCTTTGGCAGGTGTCGCACCTATTGACATAGTCCGCGACATCCCCCCGCATCTTAGGCCACCAAAAGTCTCTGGCTACTAAGTCCACCGTCTTCTCCTTGCCGAAGTGCCCCGCGCTGGGCGCGTCGTGCAGCTGTTGCAGGACCTTCGCGCGGAGGCTGTCTCCTGGTACGTAGAGGACTCCCTTGCGTAGGAGCAGGCCGTCTCGCACTTGGAATTCGTCGCCCCTCGCCTTGCCACTGCACACCTCCTCCATCTTGGCTCGGGCGAACGAGTCCGTTTGCAGCGCGCGGCGCACCGCGTCCAGGTCCACCGTGGCTGACGCGCATGCCCACGCCTGTGGTGTGAAAATGTGCTTGGCCGCCGCCGGTGCCTCTGCCTCCAGATACTGCGGTTTTCTGGACAGCGCGTCCGCCAAGACGTTGCTGTTTCCTGGGATGTACTCAATTCTGAAGTCGAAATCTGCAAAGAACTCCGCCCAGCGGATGTGTCGCTGGTTCAGGAACCTCGCCGTGCGCCAGTACTCCAAGTTCTTATGGTCTGTGCGGACCTGCACCGTGTGCTTGGCTCCGACGAGGAAGTGCCGCCACGCCTTGAAGGCTGCATGTATGGCCAGCAACTCCCTGTCCCAAATGGTGTAGTTCTGCTCCGCTTTGCTGAGTTTTCTGGAGTAGAAAGCGCACGGCTTCCAGTCCCCCTGGTGGTCTTGCTGCAACAGAACGGCTCCCATGGCCCTGTCTGAGGCGTCCGTCTCCACTCTCATGGGCCTGCTGGGATTTACGTGCAGTAGGTTCTCTTCGGAAGCGAAGAGCTGCTTGAGCTTCTGAAAGGACTGCTCTGCCTGCTCCGTCCAGATGAACCTCTTCTTCTTGGAACTGAGGGTGTCGGTGATGGCCGCTGTCTGCATGGCGAAACCCTTGATGAACTTGCGATAAAAGTTGGCAAAACCGACAAACCTCTGTACTTCCTTCCTATTGCGTGGGCTCTTCCAATCCAGTACTGCACGTACCTTGGCACCGTCCATAGCCAGTCCCTTGTCGGACAGTTTGTAGCCCAAGAAATCCACCTCCGTCTTGTCGAACTGGCACTTCTCCAGCTTGGCGTACAGCCTGTGCTCCCGCAGCCTCTGCAGAACTTCCCTAACATCTCTCTCGTGAGCCTCCGGCGATTCCGAGAAGATTAGGATGTCATCCAGGAAGCAGACGCACTTCTTGTAGAGGAGACCCGCCAAGACATGATGCATGAAGGCTTGAAAGCAGTGGGAACCATTTTTTAATCCAAAAGGCATAACTCTGTATTCATAAGTGCCCAGCGGCGTAAACATGGTTGTTTTCCACTCGTCGCCTTCCCGTACGCGAATGAGATTGTACGCTCCGCGCAGATCCAACTTGGTAAAGATGCGACCCTTCCTCACCGTCGCCAGCAGGTCATCGATCTTGGGCATAGGGAAGGCTGAGGGCTTGGTCTTGAGGTTCAAGAAGCGGAAATCAACGACCAGCCTCTTTTGGGGCGTGTCCCGCTTCTTTACAAAGAACACGGGACTGCCTCCTGCCGCCTTGGACTCCCGGATGAATCCCCGCTTCAGGTTGTGATCTATGAACTCCCTGAGCTCTTGCAATTCATCCTCAGACATGGAGTACAGTTTCCCCGTCGGGAGCGTCGCCCCGGGCAGGAGGTCGATCTTGCAGTCGTAGGGTCTGTGGGGTGGCAGCTTATCCGCCTCTTTCTCGCAGAAGACCTCCAAAAACTCCTTGTATTTGTTAGGCACCGCTTGCAACATGCCCAAGTTCAGCTGTGGTCCATCCTCGTGCCCCTCATCTTCCAAGTCCGCCAGGATGCAGTGTTCTGCGCAGTAAGAGGAGCCGAAGGTCAGTTGCCGCTGGTACCAAGCTAATGCCGGGCTGTGCCTATCCAGCCAACTCATTCCCAACACTATGGGCGTGTCTGACAGGCGGGTGACGTTGAAGCTGATGACCTCACGGTGGTTTCCAATGCGCATCACCATTGGCGGCGTCTGCTGTAGCACTTGCCCTCCCAGTAGCTCCCTGCCGTCCACTGTGACGACTTTCAGAGGTACCGCCGCTGGCAGAAGGGCTATGCCATGTTGCTGGAGGAACTGCATGTCTATAAAATCTGCATTGCTCCCCGAGTCGATGGTGATGGGAATTTCCACAAGTAGCCCATTGGGGAGCTGAAGGGATGCGGTGAGCCGCACTACTGGTTTGGGTGGGAGGGGGTCGGTGGGCTGTAAGATCCCTGGGGATTGCTTCACTGACTTGTCTGGCTGGTCCCCAGAGACGCCATCTCCAGCCAGACAGTGGAGTTTTCCTGCTGCGACTCCCTCTGCTGAATTGCGTCTGTTACTGTCGCTGCGGCTGCAGTATGCTTGTGAAACCGCTGGGGACACTCTTTTGCCATATGCTGAGCACTGTCGCAGATGTAGCACTTCCTGGTTCCTCTAGGAGGCTTCATCTTGACTGCTCCCGGAGTTAGGGCTCCGACTGTGGAGTGAGCCTTAGCACCACCTATCTCCATCGGCTCCTCTCCCCCTCCCAGCGGAGGCATGGATCGAGCGTGCGCCGCCTCCTTGGGGAAGGGAGGCAGTCCTCTCGCTGGCGTGCGTCCCAAATGCCCTTCCTCCCTGCCCCAAGGGCGTCCTTCCAACCGAACCCCAATGGAGAGTGCCCGTTCCACCACTTCCTTAGTGGTTTGGGGTCTTCCCCCCCTTGCGATCTCGTCTTTCACAGCTCCGCTCAACCCCTCCCAGAACAGGTCTCTGACGGCAGGCGATTCTTTCTCCCAGGCTAGTACATTCACCAATCCGAAAAAACGTGAATGATATTGCCTCACAGTGGCTTTACCTTGTCTTAGTCCGTGAATCTCCCTCCTAGCGATATCCACATCAATCTCAGATAAAAAACACGCATCCATCACTTTAATGAAGGCAGCCGCATTTTGGAGGGCTGGATCCTTGTCTCTCCATAGATTGCGCAGCCACGATTTTGCCTCCCCCCGTAAATGCGAAATAATAAATCCCACTCTCTCTTCCTCATTTTTAAAGTCTTTGTCAAGTAGCTGCAATGCATAAATTACATCTGCTCTGAAGTTAGGATACTCCTGCAGGTCCCCATTGAAGTGAGATACCAGGCTCCCTCCTCTGTTTCCCAGCCCAATCCCTTCTGGTCTGGTGGCGGGTAGCCTCTGTGTACTTAGCACTTCTAACCTGGTTCGCAGATCCTGGCAGGCAGCAGCTGCTTCCTGTTCTTTCTTTCTGGAAGCCGCAATTTCTGCAGTCAACTGCGTCACTGCGTTTTGCAAACTCGCTATCCTCTCTTCGGTAGTCATTTCCCTGTTTTTCGTGAGCTCGCGAAGCACCAATCTTCACCCCTCGCTGCTTTCCCGCACTCCACGAGGTTGCAAAATTGGTGAAAATGGTGTGAGGGGACTTACTGTCAGGACTGCCGCTAGGTCCCAGCTCACAGAGGACCAACGCCCAGTGGATATTATATACAAAAGTCTTTATTGAAGTTTAGTTTCCATTTCCAAGCTCTGGGCGCGCAGGCCCACGTCTTAACGCTAGACCGGCTAAGTCCCCTCTGACTCACTGCTCCACCCACACCAGTTTAACATTCTAGCCCGGCTCCACCTCTTGCACTGCTCTTTCCTGCGTTGGGTCCTTCTGCCCTCTGGGGTGCCCTCCTTCCTGGACTCCTCTGACGCGGAGCCTCCTGAGTCTTGCCCCTCCCTCCGGCGGGCTTTAGGACCTGGCTCCCTTCCCGGGCTCCCCGCTGTGCCGCGCTCCTGTACATTTGAACTTGGCGCGCGCGCCCAGATGGTGACTTTCCTTCTGACCGTTTCCCCGCTTCCTGATGTGGGTGTTGCCAAACCTGACTCCTCTCCTCCCTCTGGTGGTGAGGACACTGGTCCCGACTCCTGGGACTCCCCCTCCCCACTGCGCTCTGGTGGAGACGCTGGCCCTGATCTCCAGCTGCTGTTCAGGGACTCCCCGCTGGCCCCTCCCTCTTGAGGTTTCTCCCTTGGAATCTCCCTTGCTCTAGCCACCGGCGCTCCCTTCTGTGAGTCCTCCGATTCGCTAGAGAGGCTTGTGGAATAACTCTGGCCACTGTCACTGCCTGCGCCCCCCTCGTACTCCTCCTCCTCACTCTCCATTTGCTCCCCCTCCTGTGTCTCTCCTTCTGAACCCCTGACAATGTGCATTAACACCTAAGAACACTACGAAATAAGAGAAATCCAAGATTCTTCATTCTATGTAGCTTGAACGCAAAACAACCTGTTTGGGGAGGTTTAGGCTCATGACACTTCGCTTTGCTATTTGTGGGTGGAAAGAACATGGAAAGAACAATCCAAACTTTTTCGTCTCCTTTCTATTGACATGGAACCAAAACACCTATGCTTGATTAGGGCTGTTAAGAAACATTTCACTCAGAATTTTGGGTGAATGTGCATTCTTACCCCAAAAACACCATTTTGCAACAAAACCAATCAGAGCTTTATCTTCTTTCTTTTTAAGTGGATGGAACACAAAACACCTTTTTGTTTGGTTGGAGGTGATTCTGGTGCACACCCATAAAACACCATGCGAATTGAAATAAGTCCGATCAAAGCTTATTCGTCTTCTTTCTACGCATATGGAAGTGAAAAGACGGTTTTGTGTTATTTGGGACTCATTACACATACTTTGCGATTTCTGGGTTTTATGTGCATTAACACCTAAGAACACGACTTGAAATAAGCGAAATACAAGATTCTTCATTCTATGTAGCTTGAACACAAAACAACCTGTTTGGGGAGGTTTAGGCTCATGACACTTCGCTTTGCTATTTGTGGGTGGAAAGAACATGGAAAGAACAATCCAAACTTTTTCGTCCGCTTTCTATTGAGCTGGAACCAAAACACCTATGCTTGATTACGGCTGTTAAGAAACATTTAATTCTCAGATTTTTGGGTGAATGTGCATTCTATCCCCAAAAACACCAATTTGCAAGAAAACCAATCAGAGCTTTATCGTCTTTCTTTTTAAGTGGATGAACCCAAAACACCTTTTTGCTTTGGTTGGAGGTGATTCCGGTGCACACCCATAAAACACCATGCGAATTGAAATAAGCCCTATTGTCAGGACTGCCGCTAGGTCCCAGCTCACAGAGGACCAACGCCCAGTGGATATTATATACAAAAGTCTTTATTGAAGTTTAGTTTCCATTTCCAAGCTCTGGGCGCGCAGGCCCACGTCTTAACGCTAGACCGGCTAAGTCCCCTCTGACTCACTGCTCCACCCACACCAGTTTAAGATTCTAGCCCGGCTCCACCTCTTGCGCTGCTCTTTCCTGCGTTGGGTCCTTCTGCCCTCTGGGGTTCCCTCCTTCCTGGACTCCTCTGACGCGGAGCCTCCTGAGTCTTGCCCCTCCCTCCGGCGGGCTTTAGGACCTGGCTCCCTTCCCGGGCTCCCCGCTGTGCCGCGCTCCTGTACATTTGAACTTGGCGCGCGCGCCCAGCCGGTGACTTTCCTTCTGACCGTTTCCCCGCTTCCTGATGTGGGTGTTGCCAAACCTGACTCCTCTCCTCCCTCTGGTGGTGAGGACACTGGTCCCGACTCCTGGGACTCCCCCTCCCCACTGTGCTCTGGTGGAGACGCTGGCCCTGATCTCCAGCTGCTGTTCAGGGACTCCCCGCTGGCCCCTCCCTCTTGAGGTTTCTCCCTTGGAATCTCCCTTGCTCTGGCCACCGGCGCTCCCTTCTGTGAGTCCTCCGATTCGCTAGAGAGGCTTGTGGAATAACTCTGGCCACTGTCACTGCCTGCGCCCCCCTCGTACTCCTCCTCCTCACTCTCCATTTGCTCCCCCTCCTGTGTCTCTCCTTCTGAACCCCTGACATCCATCCCCCCCTCGAAGCCCCCCTTCCCCCCTCCCCCTCTTCCGGTGCGGGTTCCGGGTGCTCCATTGTTGTAGGGGTGAGTCCAGGATACAGCTCGTCCCCTGAGGCTTGCAACCATCGAGATAAGTCCGGGAAGTCCCCCATGGGCTCATCGACGACGACCTCCTCCGCTTCCATCTCCTGCGCGGTGTGCTCGAAATCTGCGCTCGACCCCAAATCACCCAAGAGCCCTCCTCCCCCTGTTGCTTGATGGGGGTCCACCTCCCAGGGCCCCTTCGGCATGTCTCTGCGCCAGCCCACTTCGGGTTGGTCCTCCCACCAATAAGATCCCCCCGTGCCAAAACCTGAAAGTGATCCCTCCGGAGAGCTGCCTCCCGGAGCCGAGTCCTCAGCTGACGAGAAACCCCGGAAAGTGCTGGCCGAGAGTGTGGGTGTGAACAAACAATCCTCGAAAAAGCCCGCCGGCATAGGCTTGTGCGGGAAAAGTGTGTGGAATTCTTCCTTGAGCAACTGCTCTTCCACTGCGTAATCCGGCACCCACCTGTTGGCGCTGGCCGGGGTGTCCTCCGTGGCGAGAAGATATTCAATCCCGTCCTCCCCCCACCTTGAGTCTAAAATCTCAGTGGCTTCATTAAGTGGCTCCCCTTTCGGCGACCCCCCTTTTTTGGGCGCTTCTCTGAGCGGGTCTGGCGCCTTCCGCTTGAAACCTGTGGGGCTCTCTGTAGGGCGTGAGCACTGATCTATGAAAGACCGGGTGCATTCTGGAACCCTCCGGGAGTGTCAACCGGAAGGCCACTGGGTTGATCTGCGCCTCTACTTGGTAAGGCCCTAGCTGCTTGTGCCCTAGTTTCTTCTTGGCTAACGATCTGGCTGGAACTGCTTGTGCTGCCAACCAGACCCAGTCTCCCACCTGGATGTCCTCCCCAACCCTCCTGTGTCGATCTGCCTGCACTTTGTATGCCTGTTTTGCCAACTCTAACTGCCTCCTGAGCTGCTCGTGGATCTCCTGCAACTCCGCTGCCACTTCCTCTGCTCCCTGTGGCTCCCCCTCCCGCACTGTGTCCAGACCCGGGAAGGTTCTGGGATGCCTCCCGTAGTTGGCAAAAAATGGGGTCACCCCCGTGGACCCGTGCTTCGTGTTGTTGTAGGCAAACTTGGCCAACGGTAGATAGTCCACCCAGGTCGATGGCTGCTGGTTCGCGTAGCATCTCAGGTACTGCTGCATGATGGCGTTGACCCTTTCCGCCTGCCCGTTAGTTTGCGGGTGTCTCGCCGACGCCAGGCTGACCTTGACGTTCAGGAATCCCATCAGCTTTTGCCAGAAGTTGGAGATGAACTGGCGCCCCCGGTCGGACAAAATAGACCGTGGTAGGCCGTGCACCTTGAACACGTGGTCTATGAACATCTTAGCTGTCTGCTCGGCCGTGGCCACCTTCGCGCACGGAATGAAGTGGGCCATCTTGGTGAACAGGTCCACTACCACGAGCACTGCCGTCTTGCCCCTTGAGCTGGGTAGATCTGTGACAAAGTCCAGGGCCACCCTCTCCCACGGTACGAACGGTGTCTGTAGCGGTTCCAACAGGCCCGCCGGCGGCTGGTGCACAGGCTTAGCCCTTTGGCAGGTGTCGCACCTATTGACATAGTCCGCGACATCCCCCCGCATCTTAGGCCACCAAAAGTCTCTGGCTACTAAGTCCACCGTCTTCTCCTTGCCGAAGTGCCCCGCGCTGGGCGCGTCGTGCAGCTGTTGCAGGACCTTCGCGCGGAGGCTGTCTCCTGGTACGTAGAGGACTCCCTTGCGTAGGAGCAGGCCGTCTCGCACTTGGAATTCGTCGCCCCTCGCCTTGCCACTGCACACCTCCTCCATCTTGGCTCGGGCGAACGAGTCCGTTTGCAGCGCGCGGCGCACCGCGTCCAGGTCCACCGTGGCTGACGCGCATGCCCACGCCTGTGGTGTGAAAATGTGCTTGGCCGCCGCCGGTGCCTCTGCCTCCAGATACTGCGGTTTTCTGGACAGCGCGTCCGCCAAGACGTTGCTGTTTCCTGGGATGTACTCAATTCTGAAGTCGAAATCTGCAAAGAACTCCGCCCAGCGGATGTGTCGCTGGTTCAGGAACCTCGCCATGCGCCAGTACTCCAAGTTCTTATGGTCTGTGCGGACCTGCACCGTGTGCTTGGCTCCGACGAGGAAGTGCCGCCACGCCTTGAAGGCTGCATGTATGGCCAGCAACTCCCTGTCCCAAATGGTGTAGTTCTGCTCCGCTTTGCTGAGTTTTCTGGAGTAGAAAGCGCACGGCCTCCAGTCCCCCTGGTGGTCTTGCTGCAACAGAACGGCTCCCACGGCCCTGTCTGAGGCATCCGTCTCCACTCTCATGGGCCTGCTGGGATTTACGTGCAGTAGGTTCTCTTCGGAAGCGAAGAGCTGCTTGAGCTTCTGAAAGGACTGCTCTGCCTGCTCCGTCCAGATGAACCTCTTCTTCTTGGAACTGAGGGTGTCGGTGATGGCCGCTGTCTGCATGGCGAAACCCTTGATGAACTTGCGATAAAAGTTGGCAAAACCGACAAACCTCTGTACTTCCTTCCTATTGCGTGGGCTCTTCGAATCCAGTACTGCACGTACCTTGGCACCGTCCATAGCCAGTCCCTTGTCGGACAGTTTGTAGCCCAAGAAATCCACCTCCGTCTTGTCGAACTGGCACTTCTCCAGCTTGGCGTACAGCCTGTGCTCCCGCAGCCTCTGCAGAACTTCCCTAACATCTCTCTCGTGAGCCTCCGGCGATTCCGAGAAGATTAGGATGTCATCCAGGAAGCAGACGCACTTCTTGTAGAGGAGACCCGCCAAGACATGATGCATGAAGGCTTGAAAGCAGTGGGAACCATTTTTTAATCCAAAAGGCATAACTCTGTATTCATAAGTGCCCAGCGGCGTAAACATGGTTGTTTTCCACTCGTCGCCTTCCCGTACGCGAATGAGATTGTACGCTCCGCGCAGATCCAACTTGGTAAAGATGCGACCCTTCCTCACCGTCGCCAGCAGGTCATCGATCTTGGGCATAGGGAAGGCTGAGGGCTTGGTCTTGAGGTTCAAGAAGCGGAAATCAACGACCAGCCTCTTTTGGGGCGTGTCCCGCTTCTTTACAAAGAACACGGGACTGCCTCCTGCCGCCTTGGACTCCCGGATGAATCCCCGCTTCAGGTTGTGATCTATGAACTCCCTGAGCTCTTGCAATTCATCCTCAGACATGGAGTACAGTTTCCCCGTCGGGAGCGTCGCCCCGGGCAGGAGGTCAATCTTGCAGTCGTAGGGTCTGTGGGGTGGCAGCTTATCCGCCTCTTTCTCGCAGAAGACCTCCAAAAACTCCTTGTATTTGTTAGGCACCGCTTGCAACATGCCCAAGTTCAGCTGCGGTCCATCCTCGTGCCCCTCATCTTCCAAGTCCGCCAGGATGCAGTGTTCTGCGCAGTAAGAGGAGCCGAAGGTCAGTTGCCGCTGGTACCAAGCTAATGCCGGGCTGTGCCTATCCAGCCAACTCATTCCCAACACTATGGGCGTGTCTGACAGGCGGGTGACGTTGAAGCTGATGACCTCACGGTGGTTTCCAATGCGCATCACCATTGGCGGCGTCTGCTGTAGCACTTGCCCTCCCAGTAGCTCCCTGCCGTCCACTGTGACGACTTTCAGAGGTACCGCCGCTGGCAGAAGGGCTATGCCATGTTGCTGGAGGAACTGCATGTCTATAAAATCTGCATTGCTCCCCGAGTCGACGGTGATGGGAATTTCCACAAGTAGCCCATTGGGGAGCTGAAGGGATGCGGTGAGCTGCACTACTGGTTTGGGTGGGAGGGGGTCGGTGGGCTGTAAGATCCCTGGGGATTGCTTCACTGACTTGTCTGGCTGGTCCCCAGAGACGCCATCTCCAGCCAGACAGTGGAGTTTTCCTGCTGCGACTCCCTCTGCTGAATTGCGTCTGTTACTGTCGCTGCGGCTGCAGTATGCTTGTGAAACCGCTGGGGACACTCTTTTGCCATATGCTGAGCACTGTCGCAGATGTAGCACTTCCTGGTTCCTCTAGGAGGCTTCATCTTGACTGCTCCCGGAGTTAGGGCTCCGACTGTGGAGTGAGCCTTAGCACCACCTATCTCCATCGGCTCCTCTCCCCCTCCCAGCGGAGGCATGGATCGAGCGCGCGCCGCCTCCTTGGGGAAGGGAGGCAGTCCTCTCGCTGGCGTGCGTCCCAAATGCCCTTCCTCCCTGCCCCAAGGGCGTCCTTCCAACCGAACCCCAATGGAGAGTGCCCGTTCCACCACTTCCTTGGTGGTTTGGGGTCTTCCCCCCCTTGCGATCTCGTCTTTCACAGCTCCGCTCAACCCCTCCCAGAACAGGTCTCTGACGGCAGGCGATTCTTTCTCCCAGGCTAGTACATTCACCAATCCGAAAAAACGTGAATGATATTGCCTCACAGTGGCTTTACCTTGTCTTAGTCCGTGAATCTCCCTCCTAGCGATATCCACATCAATCTCAGATAAAAAACACGCATCCATCACTTTAATGAAGGCAGCCGCATTTTGGAGGGCTGGATCCTTGTCTCTCCATAGATTGCGCAGCCACGATTTTGCCTCCCCCCGCAAATGCGAAATAATAAATCCCACTTTCTCTCCCTCATTTTTAAAGTCTTTGTCAAGCAGCTGCAATGCATAAATCACATCTGCTCTGAAGTTAGGATACTCCTGCAGGTCCCCATTGAAGTGAGATACCAGGCTCCCTCCTCTGTTTCCCAGCCCAATCCCTTCTGGTCTGGTGGCTGGTAGCCTCTGTGTACTTAGCACTTCTAACCTGGTTCGCAGATCCTGGCAGGCAGCAGCTGCTTCCTGTTCTTTCTTTCTGGAAGCCGCAATTTCTGCAGTCAACTGCGTCACTGCGTTTTGCAAACTCGCTCTCCTCTCTTCGGTAGTCATTTCCCTGTTTTTCGTGAGCTCGCGAAGCACCAATCTTCACCCCTCGCTGCTTTCCCGCACTCCACGAGGTTGCAAAATTGGTGAAAATGGAGAGGGGACTTACTGTCAGGACTGCCGCTAGGTCCCAGCTCACAGAGGATCAACGCCCAGTGGATATTATATACAAAAGTCTTTATTGAAGTTTAGTTTCCATTTCCAAGCTCTGGGCGCGCAGGCCCACGTCTTAACGCTAGACCGGCTAAGTCCCCTCTGACTCACTGCTCCACCCACACCAGTTTAAGATTCTAGCCCGGCTCCACCTCTTGCGCTGCTCTTTCCTGCGTTGGGTCCTTCTGCCCTCTGGGGTTCCCTCCTTCCTGGACTCCTCTGACGCGGAGCCTCCTGAGTCTTGCCCCTCCCTCCGGCGGGCTTTAGGACCTGGCTCCCTTCCCGGGCTCCCCGCTGTGCCGCGCTCCTGTACATTTGAACTTGGCGCGCGCGCCCAGCCGGTGACTTTCCTTCTGACCGTTTCCCCGCTTCCTGATGTGGGTGTTGCCAAACCTGACTCCTCTCCTCCCTCTGGTGGTGAGGACACTGGTCCCGACTCCTGGGACTCCCCCTCCCCACTGCGCTCTGGTGGAGACGCTGGCCCTGATCTCCAGCTGCTGTTCAGAGACTCCCCGCTGGCCCCTCCCTCTTGAGGTTTCTCCCTTGGAATCTCCCTTGCTCTGGCCACCGGCGCTCCCTTCTGTGAGTCCTCCGATTCGCTAGAGAGGCTTGTGGAATAACTCTGGCCACTGTCACTGCCTGCGCCCCCCTCGTACTCCTCCTCCTCACTCTCCATTTGCTCCCCCTCCTGTGTCTCTCCTTCTGAACCCCTGACACCCACACTCTCGGCCAGCACTTTCCGGGGTTTCTCGTCAGCTGAGGACTCGGCTCCGGGAGGCAGCTCTCCGGAGGGATCACTTTCAGGTTTTGGCACGGGGGGATCTTATTGGTGGGAGGACCAACCCGAAGTGGGCTGGCGCAGAGACATGCCGAAGGGGCCCTGGGAGGTGGACCCCCATCAAGCAACAGGGGGAGGAGGGCTCTTGGGTGATTTGGGGTCGAGCGCAGATTTCGAGCACACCGCGCAGGAGATGGAAGCGGAGGAGGTCGTCGTCGACGAGCCCATGGGGGACTTTCCGGACTTATCTCGATGGTTGCAAGCCTCAGGGGACGAGCTGTATCCTGGACTCACCCCTACAACAATGGAGCACCCGGAACCCGCACCAGAAGAGGGGGAGGGGGGAAGGGGGGGCTTCGAGGGGGGGATGGATGTCAGGGGTTCAGAAGGAGAGACACAGGAGGGGGAGCAAATGGAGAGTGAGGAGGAGGAGTACGAGGGGGGCGCAGGCAGTGACAGTGGCCAGAGTTATTCCACAAGCCTCTCTAGCGAATCGGAGGATTCACAGAAGGGAGCGCCGGTGGCCAGAGCAAGGGAGATTCCAAGGGAGAAACCTCAAGAGGGAGGGGCCAGCGGGGAGTCCCTGAACAGCAGCTGGAGATCAGGGCCAGCGTCTCCACCAGAGCGCAGTGGGGAGGGGGAGTCCCAGGAGTCGGGACCAGTGTCCTCACCACCAGAGGGAGGAGAGGAGTCAGGTTTGGCAACACCCACATCAGGAAGCGGGGAAACGGTCAGAAGGAAAGTCACCGGCTGGGCGCGCGCGCCAAGTTCAAATGTACAGGAGCGCGGCACAGCGGGGAGCCCGGGAAGGGAGCCAGGTCCTAAAGCCCGCCGGAGGGAGGGGCAAGACTCAGGAGGCTCCGCGTCAGAGGAGTCCAGGAAGGAGGGAACCCCAGAGGGCAGAAGGACCCAACGCAGGAAAGAGCAGCGCAAGAGGTGGAGCCGGGCTAGAATCTTAAACTGGTGTGGGTGGAGCAGTGAGTCAGAGGGGACTTAGCCGGTCTAGCGTTAAGACGTGGGCCTGCGCGCCCAGAGCTTGGAAATGGAAACTAAACTTCAATAAAGACTTTTGTATATAATATCCAATGGGCGTTGGTCCTCTGTGAGCTGGGACCTAGCGGCAGTCCTGACAACGGTTTTGTGTTATTTGGGACTCATTACACATACTTTGCGATTTCTGGGTTAATGTGCAAGAACACGACTTGAAATAAGCGAAATACAAGATTCTTCATTCTATGTAGCTTGAACACAAAACAACCTGTTTGGGGAGGTTTAGGCTCATGACACTTCGCTTTGCTATTTGTGCGTGGAAAGAACATGGAAAGAACAATCCAAACTTTTTCGTCTGCTTTCTATTGACATGGAACCAAAACACCTATGCTTGATTAGGACTGTTAAGAAACATTTCACTCAGATTTTTGAGTGAATGTGCATTCTAACCCCCAAAACACCAATTTGCAACAAAACCAATCAGAGCTTTATCGTCTTTCTTTTTAAGTGGATGGAACCCAAAACACCTTTTTGCTTTGGTTGGAGTTGATTCCGGTGCACACCCATAAAACACCATGCGAATTGAAATAAGCCCTATCAATGCTTATTCGTCTTCTTTTTACGCATATGGAAGGGAAAAGACGGTTTTGTGTTATTTGGGACTCATTACACATACTTTGCGATTTCTGGGTTAATGTGCATTAACACCTAAGAACACGACTTGAAATAAGCGAAATACAAGATTCTTCATTCTATGTAGCTTGAACACAAAACAACCTGTTTGGGGAGGTTTAGGCTCATGACACTTCGTTTTGCTATTTGTGGGTGGAAAGAACATGGAAAGAACAATCCAAACATTTTCGTCTGCTTTCTATTGACATGGAACCAAAACACCTATGCTTGATTAGGACTGTTAAGAAACATTTCACTCAGATTTTTGAGTGAATGTGCATTCTAACCCCCAAAACACCAATTTGCAACAAAACCCATCAGAGCTTTATCGTCTTTCTTTTTAAGTGGAAGGAACCCAAAAGACCTTTTTGCTTTGGTTGGAGGTGATTCTGGTGCACACCCATAAAACACCATGCGAATTGAAATAAGCCCTATCAAAGCTTATTCGGCTTCTTTCTAAGCATATCGAAGGGAAAAGACGGATTTGTGTTATTCGGGAATCATTACACATACTTTGCGATTTCTGGGTTAATGAGCATTAACACCACGGAACACGATTTGAAATAAGCGAAATCCAAAATTCTTCTTTCTATGTAGCTTGAACGCAAAACAACCTGTTTGGGGAGGTTTAGGCTCATTACACTTTGCTTTGCTATTTGTGCGTGGAAAGAACATCGAAAAAACAATCCAAACATTTTCGTCCGCTTTCTATTGAGATGGAACCAAAACACCTATGCTTGATTAGGGCTGTTAAGAAACATTTAATTCTAAGATTTTTGGGTGAATGTGCATTCTAACCTCAAAAACAGTATTTTGCAACAAAAACAATCAGAGCTTTATCTTCTTTCTTTTTAAGTGGAAGGAACACAAAACACCTTTTTGCTTTGGTTGGAGGTGATTCTGGTGCACACCCATGAAACACCATGCGAATTGAAATAAGTCCGATCAAAGCTTATTCGTCTTCTTTCTACGCATATGGAAGTGAAAAGACGGTTTTGTGTTATTTGGGACTCATTACACATACTTTGCGATTTCTGGGTTAATGTGCATTAACACCTAAGAACACGACTTGAAATAAGCGAAATACAAGATTCTTCATTCTATGTAGCTTGAACACAAAACAACCTGTTTGGGGAGGTTTAGGCTCATGACACTTCGCTTTGCTATTTGTGCGTGGAAAGAACATGGAAAGAACAATCCAAACTTTTTCGTCTGCTTTCTATTGACATGGAACCAAAACACCTATGCTTGATTAAGGCTGTTAAGAAACATTTCACTCTGAGAATTTTGGGTGAATGTGCATTCTAACTCCAAAAATACAAATTTGCAACAAAACCAATCAGAGTTTTATCGTCTTTCTTTTAAAGTGGATGGAACCCAAAACACCTTTTTGCTTTGGTTGGAGGTGATTCTGGTGCACACCCATAAAACACCATGCGAATTGAAATAAGCCCTATCAAAGCTTATTCGTCTTCTTTCTACGCATATCGAAGGGAAAAGACGGTTTTGTGTTATTTGGGACTCATTACACATACTTTGCGATTTCTGGGTTAATGAGCATTAACACCACGGAACACGATTTGAAATAAGCGAAATCCAAAATTCTTCTTTCTATGTAGCTTGAACGCAAAACAACATGTTTGGGGAGGATTAGGTTCATTACACTTTGCTTTGCTATTTGTGGGTGGAAAGAACATGGAAAGAACAATCCAAACATTTTCGTCCGCTTTCTATTGAGCTGGAACCAAAACACCTATGCTTGATTAAGGCTGTTAAGAAACATTTCACTCTGAGAATTTTGGGTGAATGTGCATTCTATCCCCAAAAACACCAATTTGCAAGAAAACCAATCAGAGCTTTATCGTCTTTCTTTTTAAGTGGATGGAACCCAAAACACCTTTTTGCTTTGGTTGGAGGTGATTCCGGTGCACACCCATAAAACACCATGCGAATTGAAATAAGCTCTATCAAAGCTTATTCGTCTTCTTTCTAGGCATATCGAAGGGAAAAGACGGTTTTGTGTTATTTGGGGCTCATTACACATACTTTGCGATTTCTGGGTTAATGAGCATTAACACCTAAGAACACGACTTGAAATAAGCGAAATCCAAAATTCTTCTTTCTATGTAGCTTGAACGCAAAACAACCTGTTTGGGGAGGTTTAGGCTCATGACACTTCGCTTTGCTATTGGTGGGTGGAAAGAACATGGAAAGAACAATCCAAACTTTTTTGTCTGCTTTCTATTGACAAGGAACCAAAACACCTATGCTTGATTACGGCTGTTAAGAAACATTTAATTCTCAGATTTTTGGGTGAATGTGCATTCTAACCCCAAAAACACCAATCTGCAAGAAAACCAATCAGAGCCTTATCGTCTTTCTTTTTTAGTGGATGGAACCCAAAACACCTTTTTGCTTTGGTTGGAGGTGATTCCGGTGCACACCCATAAAACACCATGCGAATTGAAATAAGCCCTATCAATGCTTATTCGTCTTCTTTCTATGCATATGGAAGGGAAAAGACGGTTTTGTGTTATTTGGGACTCATTACACATACTTTGCGATTTCTGGGTTAATGTGCATTAACACCTAAGAACACTACGAAATAAGAGAAATCCAAGATTCTTCATTCTATGTAGCTTGAACGCAAAACAACCTGTTTGGGGAGGTTTAGGCTCATGACACTTCGCTTTGCTATTTGTGGGTGGAAAGAACATGGAAAGAACAATCCAAACTTTTTCGTCTGCTTTCTATTGACATGGAACCAAAACACCTATGCTTGATTAGGACTGTTAAGAAACATTTCACTCAGATTTTTGAGTGAATGTTCATTCTAACCCCCAAAACACCAATTTGCAACAAAACCAATCAGAGCTTTATCGCCTTTCTTTTTAAGTGGATGGAACCCAAAACACCTTTTTGCTTTGGTTGGAGTTGATTCCGGTGCACACCCATAAAACACCATGCGAATTGAAATAAGCCCTATCAATGCTTATTCGTCTTCTTTTTACGCATATGGAAGGGAAAAGACGGTTTTGTGTTATTTGGGACTCATTACACATACTTTGCGATTTCTGGGTTAATGTGCATTAACACCTAAGAACACTACGAAATAAGAGAAATCCAAGATTCTTCATTCTATGTAGCTTGAACGCAAAACAACCTGTTTGGGGAGGTTTAGGCTCATGACACTTCGCTTTGCTATTTGTGGGTGGAAAGAACATGGAAAGAACAATCCAAACTTTTTCGTCTGCTTTCTATTGACATGGAACCAAAACACCTATGCTTGATTAGGGCTGTTAAGAAACATTTCACTCAGAATTTTGGGTGAATGTGCATTCTTACCCCAAAAACACCATTTTGCAACAAAACCAATCAGAGCTTTATCTTCTTTCTTTTTAAGTGGATGGAACACAAAACACCTTTTTGTTTGGTTGGAGGTGATTCCGGTGCACACCCATAAAACACCATGCGAATTGAAATAAGCCCTATCAAAGCTTATTCGTCTTCTTTCTACGCATATGGAAGCGAAAAGACGGTTTTGTGTTATTTGGGACTCATTACACATACTTTGCGATTTCTGGGTTAATGAGCATTAACACCACGGAACACGATTTGAAATAAGCGAAATCCAAAATTCTTCTTTCTATGTAGCTTGAACGCAAAACAACCTGTTTGGGGAGGTTTAGGCTCATTACACTTTGCTTTGCTATTTGTGGGTGGAAAGAACATGGAAAAAACAATCCAAACATTTTCGTCCGCTTTCTATTGAGATGGAACCAAAACACCTATGCTTGATTACGGCTGTTAAGAAACATTTAATTCTAAGATTTTTGGGTGAATGTGCATTCTATCCCCAAAAACACCAATTTGCAAGAAAACCAATCAGAGCCTTATCGTCTTTCTTTTTTAGTGGATGGAACCCAAAACACCTTTTTGCTTTGGTTGGAGGTGATTCCGGTGCACACCCATAAAACACCATGCGAATTGAAATAAGCCCTATCAAAGCTTATTCGTCTTCTTTCTAGGGATATCGAAGGGAAAAGACGGTTTTGTGTTATTTGGGGCTCATTACACATACTTTGCGATTTCTGGGTTCATGAGCATTAACACCTAAGAACACGACTTGAAATAAGCGAAATCCAATTCTTTCTATGTAGCTTGAACGCAAAACAACCTGTTTGGGGAGGTTTAGGCTCATGACACTTCGCTTTGCTATTTGTGGGTGGAAAGAACATGGAAAGAACAATCCAAACTTTTTCGTCTGCTTTCTATTGACATGGAACCAAAACACCTATGCTTGATTACGGCTGTTAAGAAACATTTAATTCTCAGATTTTTGGGTGAATGTGCATTCTAACCCCAAAAACACCAATCTGCAAGAAAACCAATCAGAGCCTTATCGTCTTTCTTTTTTAGTGGATGGAACCCAAAACACCTTTTTGCTTTGGTTGGAGGTGATTCCGGTGCACACCCATAAAACACCATGCGAATTGAAATAAGCCCTATCAATGCTTATTCGTCTTCTTTCTATGCATATGGAAGGGAAAAGACGGTTTTGTGTTATTTGGGACTCATTACACATACTTTGCGATTTCTGGGTTAATGTGCAAGAACACGACTTGAAATAAGCGAAATACAAGATTCTTCATTCTATGTAGCTTGAACACAAAACAACCTGTTTGGGGAGGTTTAGGCTCATGACACTTCGCTTTGCTATTTGTGCGTGGAAAGAACATGGAAAGAACAATCCAAACTTTTTCGTCTGCTTTCTATTGACATGGAACCAAAACACCTATGCTTGATTAGGACTGTTAAGAAACATTTCACTCAGATTTTTGAGTGAATGTGCATTCTAACCCCAAAAACACGATTTTGCAACAAAACCAATCAGAGCTTTATCTTCTTTCTTTTTAAGTGGATGGAACACAAAACACCTTTTTGTTTGGTTGGAGGTGATTCCGGTGCACACCCATAAAACACCATGCGAATTGAAATAAGCCCTATCAAAGCTTATTCGTCTTCTTTCTACGCATATCGAAGGGAAAAGACGGTTTTGTGTTATTTGGGACTCATTACACATACTTTGCGATTTCTGGGTTTTATGTGCATTAACACCTAAGAACACGACTTGAAATAAGCGAAATACAAGATTCTTCATTCTATGTAGCTTGAACACAAAACAACCTGTTTGGGGAGGTTTAGGCT
Source organism: Podarcis gaigeae (assembly GCF_964106915.1). Lineage (NCBI taxonomy): Eukaryota > Metazoa > Chordata > Lepidosauria > Squamata > Lacertidae > Podarcis > Podarcis gaigeae. The sequence continues at coordinate 310,283 of NC_139692.1, read as the reverse complement.
CATGACACTTCGCTTTGATATTTGTGCGTGGAAAGAACATGGAAAGAACAATCCAAACATTTTCGTCTGCTTTCTATTGAGATGGAACCAAAACACCTATGCTTGATTAGGACTGTTAAGAAACATTTCACTCAGATTTTTGAGTGAATGTGCATTCTAACCCCCAAAACACCAATTTGCAACAAAACCCATCAGAGCTTTATCGTCTTTCTTTTTAAGTGGAAGGAACCCAAAAGACCTTTTTGCTTTGGTTGGAGGTGATTCTGGTGCACACCCATAAAACACCATGCGAATTGAAATAAGCCCTATCAAAGCTTATTCGGCTTCTTTCTAAGCATATCGAAGGGAAAAGACGGATTTGTGTTATTCGGGAATCATTACACATACTTTGCGATTTCTGGTTTAATGAGCATTAACACCACGGAACACGATTTGAAATAAGCGAAATCCAAAATTCTTCTTTCTATGTAGCTTGAACGCAAAACAACCTGTTTGGGGAGGTTTAGGCTCATTACACTTTGCTTTGCTATTTGTGCGTGGAAAGAACATCGAAAAAACAATCCAAACATTTTCGTCCGCTTTCTATTGAGATGGAACCAAAACACCTATGCTTGATTAGGGCTGTTAAGAAACATTTAATTCTAAGATTTTTGGGTGAATGTGCATTCTAACCCCAAAAACAGTATTTTGCAACAAAAACAATCCGAGCTTTATCTTCTTTCTTTTTAAGTGGATGGAACACAAAACACCTTTTTGCTTTGGTTGGAGGTGATTCTGGTGCACACCCATGAAACACCATGCGAATTGAAATAAGTCCGATCAAAGCTTATTCGTCTTCTTTCTACGCATATGGAAGTGAAAAGACGGTTTTGTGTTATTTGGGACTCATTACACATACTTTGCGATTTCTGGGTTAATGTGCATTAACACCTAAGAACACGACTTGAAATAAGCGAAATACAAGATTCTTCATTCTATGTAGCTTGAACACAAAACAACCTGTTTGGGGAGGTTTAGGCTCATGACACTTCGCTTTGCTATTTGTGGGTGGAAAGAACATGGAAAGAACAATCCAAACTTTTTCGTCTGCTTTCTATTGACATGGAACCAAAACACCTATGCTTGATTAAGGCTGTTAAGAAACATTTCACTCTGAGAATTTTGGGTGAATGTGCATTCTAACTCCAAAAATACAAATTTGCAACAAAACCAATCAGAGTTTTATCGTCTTTCTTTTAAAGTGGATGGAACCCAAAACACCTTTTTGCTTTGGTTGGAGGTGATTCTGGTGCACACCCATAAAACACCATGCGAATTGAAATAAGCCCTATCAAAGCTTATTCGTCTTCTTTCTACGCATATCGAAGGGAAAAGACGGTTTTGCGTTATTTGGGACTCATTACACATACTTTGCGATTTCTGGGTTAATGAGCATTAACACCACGGAACACGATTTGAAATAAGCGAAATCCAAAATTCTTCTTTCTATGTAGCTTGAACGCAAAACAACATGTTTGGGGAGGATTAGGTTCATTACACTTTGCTTTGCTATTTGTGGGTGGAAAGAACATGGAAAAAACAATCCAAACATTTTCGTCCGCTTTCTATTGAGCTGGAACCAAAACACCTATGCTTGATTACGGCTGTTAAGAAACATTTAATTCTAAGATTTTTGGGTGAATGTGCATTCTATCCCCAAAAACACCAATTTGCAAGAAAACCAATCAGAGCTTTATCGTCTTTCTTTTTAAGTGGATGGAACCCAAAACACCTTTTTGCTTTGGTTGGAGGTGATTCCGGTGCACACCCATAAAACACCATGCGAATTGAAATAAGCCCTATCAAAGCTTATTCGTCTTCTTTCTAGGCATATCGAAGGGAAAAGACGGTTTTGTGTTATTTGGGGCTCATTACACATACTTTGCGATTTCTGGGTTAATGAGCATTAACACCTAAGAACACGACTTGAAATAAGCGAAATCCAAAATTCTTCTTTCTATGTAGCTTAAACGCAAAACAACCTGTTTGGGGAGGTTTAGGCTCATGACACTTCGCTTTGCTATTGGTGGGTGGAAAGAACATGGAAAGAACAATCCAAACTTCTTTCTATGCATATGGAAGGGGAAAAACGGTTTTGTGTTATTTGGGACTCATTACACATACTTTGCGATTTCTGGGTTAATGTGCAAGAACACGACTTGAAATAAGCGAAATACAAGATTCTTCATTCTATGTAGCTTGAACACAAAACAACCTGTTTGGGGAGGTTTAGGCTCATGACACTTCGCTTTGCTATTTGTGCGTGGAAAGAACATGGAAAGAACAATCCAAACTTTTTCGTCTGCTTTCTATTGACATGGAACCAAAACACCTATGCTTGATTAGGACTGTTAAGAAACATTTCACTCAGATTTTTGAGTGAATGTGCATTCTAACCCCCAAAACACCAATTTGCAACAAAACCAATGAGAGCTTTATCGTCTTTCTTTTTAAGTGGATGGAACCCAAAACACCTTTTTGCTTTGGTTGGAGTTGATTCCGGTGCACACCCATAAAACACCATGCCAATTGAAATAAGCCCTATCAATGCTTATTCGTCTTCTTTTTACGCATATGGAAGGGAAAAGACGGTTTTGTGTTATTTGGGACTCATTACACATACTTTGCGATTTCTGGGTTAATGTGCATTAACACCTAAGAACACTACGAAATAAGAGAAATCCAAGATTATTCATTCTATGTAGCTTGAACGCAAAACAACCTGTTTGGGGAGGTTTAGGCTCATGACACTTCGCTTTGCTATTTGTGGGTGGAAAGAACATGGAAAGAACAATCCAAACTTTTTCGTCTGCTTTCTATTGACATGGAACCAAAACACCTATGCTTGATTAGGGCTGTTAAGAAACATTTCACTCAGAATTTTGGGTGAATGTGCATTCTTGCCCCAAAAACACCATTTTGCAACAAAACCAATCAGAGCTTTATCTTCTTTCTTTTTAAGTGGATGGAACACAAAACACCTTTTTGTTTGGTTGGAGGTGATTCCGGTGCACACCCATAAAACACCATGCGAATTGAAATAAGCCCTATCAAAGCTTATTCGTCTTCTTTCTACGCATATGGAAGCGAAAAGACGGTTTTGTGTTATTTGGGACTCATTACACATACTTTGCGATTTCTGGGTTAATGTGCATTAACACCTAAGAACACGACTTGAAATAAGTGAAATACAAGATTCTTCATTCTATGTAGCTTGAACACAAAACAACCTGTTTGGGGAGGTTTAGGCTCATGACACTTCGCTTTGCTATTTGTGGGTGGAAAGAACATGGAAAGAACAATCCAAACTTTTTCGTCTGCTTTCTATTGACATGGAACCAAAACACCTATGCTTGATTAAGGCTGTTAAGAAACATTTCACTCTGAGAATTTTGGGTGAATGTGCATTCTAACTCCAAAAATACAAATTTGCAACAAAACCAATCAGAGTTTTATCGTCTTTCTTTTAAAGTGGATGGAACCCAAAACACCTTTTTGCTTTGGTTGGAGGTGATTCTGGTGCACACCCATAAAACACCATGCGAATTGAAATAAGCCCTATCAAAGCTTATTCGTCTTCTTTCTACGCATATCGAAGGGAAAAGACGGTTTTGTGTTATTTGGGACTCATTACACATACTTTGCGATTTCTGGGTTAATGAGCATTAACACCACGTGTCAGGACTGCCGCTAGGTCCCAGCTCACAGAGGACCAACGCCCAGTGGATATTATATACAAAAGTCTTTATTGAAGTTTAGTTTCCATTTCCAAGCTCTGGGCGCGCAGGCCCACGTCTTAACGCTAGACCGGCTAAGTCCCCTCTGACTCACTGCTCCACCCACACCAGTTTAAGATTCTAGCCCGGCTCCACCTCTTGCGCTGCTCTTTTCTGCGTTGGGTCCTTCTGCCCTCTGGGGTTCCCTCTTTCCTGGACTCCTCTGACGCGGAGCCTCCTGAGTCTTGCCCCTCCCTCCGGCGGGCTTTAGGACCTGGCTCCCTTCCCGGGCTCCCCGCTGTGCCGCGCTCCTGTACATTTGAACTTGGCGCGCGCGCCCAGCCGGTGACTTTCCTTCTGACCGTTTCCCCGCTTCCTGATGTGGGTGTTGCCAAACCTGACTCCTCTCCTCCCTCTGGTGGTGAGGACACTGGTCCTGACTCCTGGGACTCCCCCTCCCCACTGCGCTCTGGTGGAGACGCTGGCCCTGATCTCCAGCTGCTGTTCAGAGACTCCCCGCTGGCCCCTCCCTCTTGAGGTTTCTCCCTTGGAATCTCCCTTGCTCTGGCCACCGGCGCTCCCTTCTGTGAGTCCTCCGATTCGCTAGAGAGGCTTGTGGAATAACTCTGGCCACTGTCACTGCCTGCGCCCCCCTCGTACTCCTCCTCCTCACTCTCCATTTGCTCCCCCTCCTGTGTCTCTCCTTCTGAACCCCTGACATCCATCCCCCCCTCGAAGCCCCCCCTTCCCCCCTCCCCCTCTTCCGGTGCGGGTTCCGGGTGCTCCATTGTTGTAGGGGTGAGTCCAGGATACAGCTCGTCCCCTGAGGCTTGCAACCATCGAGATAAGTCCGGGAAGTCCCCCATGGGCTCGTCGACGACGACCTCCTCCGCTTCCATCTCCTGCGCGGTGTGCTCGAAATCTGCGCTCGACCCCAAATCACCCAAGAGCCCTCCTCCCCCTGTTGTGTGATGGGGATCCACCTCCCAGGGCCCCTTCGGCATGTCTCTGCGCCAGCCCACTTCGGGTTGGTCCTCCCACCAATAAGATCCCCCCGTGCCAAAACCTGAAAGTGATCCCTCCGGAGAGCTGCCTCCCGGAGCCGAGTCCTCAGCTGACGAGAAACCCCGGAAAGTGCTGGCCGAGAGTGTGGGTGTGAACAAACAATCCTCGAAAAAGCCCGCCGGCATAGGCTTGTGCGGGAAAAGTGTGTGGAATTCTTCCTTGAGCAACTGCTCTTCCACTGCGTAATCCGGCACCCACCTGTTGGCGCTGGCCGGGGTGTCCTCCGTGGCGAGAAGATATTCAATCCCGTCCTCCCCCCACCTTGAGTCTAAAATCTCAGTGGCTTCATTAAGTGGCTCCCCTTTCGGCGACCCCCCTTTCTTGGGCGCTTCTCTGAGCGGGTCTGGCGCCTTCCCCGGTGCTTGAAACCTGTGGGGCCCTCTGTAGGGCGTGAGCACTGATCTATGAAAGACCGGGTGCATTCTGGAACCCTCCGGGAGTGTCAACCGGAAGGCCACTGGGTTGATCTGCGCCTCTACTTGGTAAGGCCCTAGCTGCTTGTGCCCTAGTTTCTTCTTGGCTAACGATCTGGCTGGAACTGCTTGTGCTGCCAACCAGACCCAGTCTCCCACCTGGATGTCCTCCCCAACCCTCCTGTGTCGATCTGCCTGCACTTTGTAAGCCTGTTTTGCCAACTCTAACTGCCTCCTGAGCTGCTCGTGGATCTCCTGCAACTCCGCTGCCACGTCCTCTGCTCCCTGTGGCTCCCCCTCCCGCACTGTGTCCAGACCCGGGAAGGTTCTGGGATGCCTCCCGTAGTTGGCGAAAAATGGGGTCACCCCCGTGGACCCGTGCTTCGTGTTGTTGTAGGCAAACTCGGCCAACGGTAGATAGTCCACCCAGGTCGATGGCTGCTGGTTCGCGTAGCATCTCAGGTACTGCTGCATGATGGCGTTGACCCTTTCCGCCTGCCCGTTAGTTTGCGGGTGTCTCGCCGACGCCAGGCTGACCTTGACGTTCAGGAATCCCATCAGCTTTTGCCAGAAGTTGGAGATGAACTGGCGCCCCCGGTCGGACAAAATAGACCGTGGTAGGCCGTGCACCTTGAACACGTGGTCTATGAACATCTTAGCGGTCTGCTCGGCCGTGGCCACCTTCGCGCACGGAATGAAGTGGGCCATCTTGGTGAACAGGTCCACTACCACGAGCACTGCCGTCTTGCCCCTTGAGCTGGGTAGATCTGTGACAAAGTCCAGGGCTACCCTCTCCCACGGTACGAACGGTGTCTGTAGCGGTTCCAACAGGCCCGCCGGCGGCTGGTGCACAGGCTTAGCCCTTTGGCAGGTGTCGCACCTATTGACATAGTCCGCGACATCCCCCCGCATCTTAGGCCACCAAAAGTCTCTGGCTACTAAGTCCACCGTCTTCTCCTTGCCGAAGTGCCCCGCGCTGGGCGCGTCGTGCAGCTGTTGCAGGACCTTCGCGCGGAGGCTGTCTCCTGGTACGTAGAGGACTCCCTTGCGTAGGAGCAGGCCGTCTCGCACTTGGAATTCGTCGCCCCTCGCCTTGCCACTGCACACCTCCTCCATCTTGGCTCGGGCGAACGAGTCTGTTCGCAGCGCGCGGCGCACCGCGTCCAGGTCCACCGTGGCTGACGCGCATGCCCACGCCTGTGGTGTGAAAATGTGCTTGGCCGCCGCCGGTGCCTCTGCCTCCAGATACTGCGGTTTTCTGGACAGCGCGTCCGCCAAGACGTTGCTGTTTCCTGGGATGTACTCAATTCTGAAGTCGAAATCTGCAAAGAACTCCGCCCAGCGGATGTGTCGCTGGTTCAGGAACCTCGCCGTGCGCCAGTACTCCAAGTTCTTATGGTCTGTGCGGACCTGCACCGTGTGCTTGGCTCCGACGAGGAAGTGCCGCCACGCCTTGAAGGCTGCATGTATGGCCAGCAACTCCCTGTCCCAAATGGTGTAGTTCTGCTCCGCTTTGCTGAGTTTTCTGGAGTAGAAAGCGCACGGCCTCCAGTCCCCCTGGTGGTCTTGCTGCAACAGAACGGCTCCCACGGCCCTGTCTGAGGCGTCCGTCTCCACTCTCATGGGCCTGCTGGGATTTACGTGCAGTAGGTTCTCTTCGGAAGCGAAGAGCTGCTTGAGCTTCTGAAAGGACTGCTCTGCCTGCTCCGTCCAGATGAACCTCTTCTTCTTGGAACTGAGGGTGTCGGTGATGGCCGCTGTCTGCATGGCGAAACCCTTGATGAACTTGCGATAAAAGTTGGCAAAACCGACAAACCTCTGTACTTCCTTCCTATTGCGTGGGCTCTTCCAATCCAGTACTGCACGTACCTTGGCACCGTCCATAGCCAGTCCCTTGTCGGACAGTTTGTAGCCCAAGAAATCCACCTCCGTCTTGTCGAACTGGCACTTCTCCAGCTTGGCGTACAGCCTGTGCTCCCGCAGCCTCTTCAGAACTTCCCTAACATCTCTCTCGTGAGCCTCCGGCGATTCCGAGAAGATTAGGATGTCATCCAGGAAGCAGACGCACTTCTTGTAGAGGAGACCCGCCAAGACATGATGCATGAAGGCTTGAAAGCAGTGGGAACCATTTTTTAATCCAAAAGGCATAACTCTGTATTCATAAGTGCCCAGCGGCGTAAACATGGTTGTTTTCCACTCGTCGCCTTCCCGTACGCGAATGAGATTGTACGCTCCGCGCAGATCCAACTTGGTAAAGATGCGACCCTTCCTCACCGTCGCCAGCAGGTCATCGATCTTGGGCATAGGGAATGCTGAGGGCTTGGTCTTGAGGTTCAAGAAGCGGAAATCAACGACCAGCCTCTTTTGGGGCGTGTCCCGCTTCTTTACAAAGAACACGGGACTGCCTCCTGCCGCCTTGGACTCCCGGATGAATCCCCGCTTCAGGTTGTGATCTATGAACTCCCTGAGCTCTTGCAATTCATCCTCAGACATGGAGTACAGTTTCCCCGTCGGGAGCGTCGCCCCGGGCAGGAGGTCGATCTTGCAGTCGTAGGGTCTGTGGGGTGGCAGCTTATCCGCCTCTTTCTCGCAGAAGACCTCCAAAAACTCCTTGTATTTGTTAGGCACCGCTTGCAACATGCCCAAGTTCAGCTGTGGTCCATCCTCGTGCCCCTCATCTTCCAAGTCCGCCAGGATGCAGTTTTCTGCGCAGTAAGAGGAGCCGAAGGTCAGTTGCCGCTGGTACCAAGCTAATGCCGGGCTGTGCCTATCCAGCCAACTCATTCCCAACACTATGGGCGTGTCTGACAGGCGGGTGACGTTGAAGCTGATGACCTCACGGTGGTTTCCAATGCGCATCACCATTGGCGGCGTCTGCTGTAGCACTTGCCCTCCCAGTAGCTCCCTGCCATCCACTGTGACGACTTTCAGAGGTACCGCCGCTGGCAGAAGGGCTATGCCATGTTGCTGGAGGAACTGCATGTCTATAAAATCTGCATTGCTCCCCGAGTCGACGGTGATGGGAATTTCCACAAGTAGCCCATTGGGGAGCTGAAGGGACGCGGTGAGCTGCACTACTGGTTTGGGTGGGAGGGGGTCGGTGGGCTGTAAGATCCCTGGGGATTGCTTCACTGACTTGTCTGGCTGGTCCCCAGAGACGCCATCTCCAGCCAGACAGTGGAGTTTTCCTGCTGCGACTCCCTCTGCTGAATTGCGTCTGTTACTGTCGCTGCGGCTGCAGTATGCTTGTGAAACCGCTGGGGACACTCTTTTGCCATATGCTGAGCACTGTCGCAGATGTAGCACTTCCTGGTTCCTCTAGGAGGCTTCATCTTGACTGCTCCCGGAGTTAGGGCTCCGACTGTGGAGTGAGCCTTAGCACCACCTATCTCCATCGGCTCCTCTCCCCCTCCCAGCGGAGGCATGGATCGAGCGCGCGCCGCCTCCTTGGGGAAGGGAGGCAGTCCTCTCGCTGGCGTGCGTCCCAAATGCCCTTCCTCCCTGTCCCAAGGGCGTCCTTCCAACCGAACCCCAATGGAGAGTGCCCGTTCCACCACTTCCTTGGTGGTTTGGGGTCTTCCCCCCCTTGCGATCTCATCTTTCACAGCTCCGCTCAACCCCTCCCAGAACAGGTCTCTGACGGCAGGCGATTCTTTCTCCCAGGCTAGTACATTCACCAATCCGAAAAAACGTGCATGATATTGCCTCACAGTGGCTTTACCTTGTCTTAGTCCGTGAATCTCCCTCCTAGCGATATCCACATCAATCTCAGATAAAAAACACGCATCCATCACTTTAATGAAGGCAGCCGCATTTTGGAGGGCTGGATCCTTGTCTCTCCATAGATTGCGCAGCCACGATTTTGCCTCCCCCCGCAAATGCGAAATAATAAATCCCACTTTCTCTCCCTCATTTTTAAAGTCTTTGTCAAGCAGCTGCAATGTATAAATCACATCTGCTCTGAAGTTAGGATACTCCTGCAGGTCCCCATTGAAGTGAGATACCAGGCTCCCTCCTCTGTTTCCCAGCCCAATCCCTTCTGGTCTGGTGGCTGGTAGCCTCTGTGTACTTAGCACTTCTAACCTGGTTCGCAGATCCTGGCAGGCAGCAGCTGCTTCCTGTTCTTTCTTTCTGGAAGCCGCAATTTCTGCAGTCAACTGCGTCACTGCGTTTTGCAAACTCGCTATCCTCTCTTCGGTAGTCATTTCCCTGTTTTTCGTGAGCTCGCGAAGCACCAATCTTCACCCCTCGCTGCTTTCCCGCACTCCACGAGGTTGCAAAATTGGTGAAAATGGTGAGGGGACTTACTGTCAGGACTGCCGCTAGGTCCCAGCTCACAGAGGACCAACGCCCAGTGGATATTATATACAAAAGTCTTTATTGAAGTTTAGTTTCCATTTCCAAGCTCTGGGCGCGCAGGCCCACGTCTTAACGCTAGACCGGCTAAGTCCCCTCTGACTCACTGCTCCACCCACACCAGTTTAAGATTCTAGCCCGGCTCCACCTCTTGCGCTGCTCTTTCCTGCGTTGGGTCCTTCTGCCCTCTGGGGTTCCCTCCTTCCTGGACTCCTCTGACGCGGAGCCTCCTGAGTCTTGCCCCTCCCTCCGGCGGGCTTTAGGACCTGGCTCCCTTCCCGGGCTCCCCGCTGTGCCGCGCTCCTGTACATTTGAACTTGGCGCGCGCGCCCAGCCGGTGACTTTCCTTCTGACCGTTTCCCCGCTTCCTGATGTGGGTGTTGCCAAACCTGACTCCTCTCCTCCCTCTGGTGGTGAGGACACTGGTCCCGACTCCTGGGACTCCCCCTCCCCACTGCGCTCTGGTGGAGACGCTGGCCCTGATCTCCAGCTGCTGTTCAGAGACTCCCCGCTGGCCCCTCCCTCTTGAGGTTTCTCCCTTGGAATCTCCCTTGCTCTGGCCACCAGCGCTCCCTTCTGTGAGTCCTCCGATTCGCTAGAGAGGCTTGTGGAATAACTCTGGCCACTGTCACTGCCTGCGCCCCCCTCGTACTCCTCCACCTCACTCTCCATTTGCTCCCCCTCCTGTGTCTCTCCTTCTGAACCCCTGACAAAGGGAAAAGACGGATTTGTGTTATTCGGGAATCATTACACATACTTTGCGATTTCTGGGTTAATGAGCATTAACACCACGGAACACGATTTGAAATAAGCGAAATCCAAAATTCTTCTTTCTATGTAGCTTGAACGCAAAACAACCTGTTTGGGGAGGTTTAGGCTCATTACACTTTGCTTTGCTATTTGTGGGTGGAAAGAACATGGAAAAAACAATCCAAACATTTTCGTCCGCTTTCTATTGAGATGGAACCAAAACACCTATGCTTGATTACGGCTGTTAAGAAACATTTAATTATAAGATTTTTGGGTGAATGTGCATTCTATCCCCAAAAACACCAATTTGCAAGAAAACCAATCAGAGCCTTATCGTCTTTCTTTTTTAGTGGATGGAACCCAAAACACCTTTTTGCTTTGGTTGGAGGTGATTCCGGTGCACACCCATAAAACACCATGCGAATTGAAATAAGCCCTATCAAAGCTTATTCGTCTTCTTTCTAGGGATATCGAAGGGAAAAGACGGTTTTGTGTTATTTGGGGCTCATTACACATACTTTGCGATTTCTGGGTTCATGAGCATTAACACCTAAGAACACGACTTGAAATAAGCGAAATCCAATTCTTTCTATGTAGCTTGAACGCAAAACAACCTGTTTGGGGAGGTTTAGGCTCATGACACTTCGCTTTGCTATTTGTGGGTGGAAAGAACATGGAAAGAACAATCCAAACTTTTTCGTCTGCTTTCTATTGACATGGAACCAAAACACCTATGCTTGATTAAGGCTGTTAAGAAACATTTCACTCTGAGAATTTTGGGTGAATGTGCATTCTAACTCCAAAAATACAAATTTGCAACAAAACCAATCAGAGTTTTATCGTCTTTCTTTTAAAGTGGATGGAACCCAAAACACCTTTTTGCTTTGGTTGGAGGTGATTCTGGTGCACACCCATAAAACACCATGCGAATTGAAATAAGCCTTATCAAAGCTTATTCGTCTTCTTTCTACGCATATCGAAGGGAAAAGACGGTTTTGTGTTATTTGGGACTCATTACACATACTTTGCGATTTCTGGGTTAATGAGCATTAACACCACGGAACACGATTTGAAATAAGCGAAATCCAAAATTCTTCTTTCTATGTAGCTTGAACGCAAAACAACATGTTTGGGGAGGTTTAGGCTCATTACACTTTGCTTTGCTATTTGTGGGTGGAAAGAACATGGAAAAAACAATCCAAACATTTTCGTCCGCTTTCTATTGAGATGGAACCAAAACACCTATGCTTGATTACGGCTGTTAAGAAACATTTAATTCTAAGATTTTTGGGTGAATGTGCATTCTATCCCCAAAAACACCAATTTGCAAGAAAACCAATCAGAGCCTTATCGTCTTTCTTTTTTAGTGGATGGAACCCAAAACACCTTTTTGCTTTGGTTGGAGGTGATTCCGGTGCACACCCATAAAACACCATGCGAATTGAAATAAGCCCTATCAAAGCTTATTCGTCTTCTTTCTAGGGATATCGAAGGGAAAAGACGGTTTTGTGTTATTTGGGGCTCATTACACATACTTTGCGATTTCTGGGTTAATGAGCATTAACACCTAAGAACACGACTTGAAATAAGCGAAATCCAATTCTTTCTATGTAGCTTGAACGCAAAACAACCTGTTTGGGGAGGTTTAGGCTCATGACACTTCGCTTTGCTATTTGTGGGTGGAAAGAACATGGAAAGAACAATCCAAACTTTTTCGTCTGCTTTCTATTGACATGGAACCAAAACACCTATGCTTGATTACGGCTGTTAAGAAACATTTAATTCTCAGATTTTTGGGTGAATGCGCATTCTAACCCCAAAAACACCAATCTGCAAGAAAACCAATCAGAGCCTTATCGTCTTTCTTTTTTAGTGGATGGAACCCAAAACACCTTTTTGCTTTGGTTGGAGGTGATTCCGGTGCACACCCATAAAACACCATGCGAATTGAAATAAGCCCTATCAATGCTTATTCGTCTTCTTTCTATGCATATGGAAGGGAAAAGACGGTTTTGTGTTATTTGGGACTCATTACACATACTTTGCGATTTCTGGGTTAATGTGCAAGAACACGACTTGAAATAAGCGAAATACAAGATTCTTCATTCTATGTAGCTTGAACACAAAACAACCTGTTTGGGGAGGTTTAGGCTCATGACACTTCGCTTTGCTATTTGTGCTTGGAAAGAACATGGAAAGAACAATCCAAACTTTTTCGTCTGCTTTCTATTGACATGGAACCAAAACACCTATGCTTGATTAGGACTGTTAAGAAACATTTCACTCAGATTTTTGAGTGAATGTGCATTCTAACCCCCAAAACACCAATTTGCAACAAAACCCATCAGAGCTTTATCGTCTTTCTTTTTAAGTGGAAGAAACCAAAAAGACCTTTTTGCTTTGGTTGGAGGTGATTCTGGTGCACACCCATAAAACACCATGCGAATTGAAATAAGCCCTATCAAAGCTTATTCGGCTTCTTTCTAAGCATATCGAAGGGAAAAGACGGATTTGTGTTATTCGGGAATCATTACACATACTTTGCGATTTCTGGGTTAATGAGCATTAACACCACGGAACACGATTTGAAATAAGCGAAATCCAAAATTCTTCTTTCTATGTAGCTTGAACGCAAAACAACCTGTTTGGGGAGGTTTAGGCTCATTACACTTTGCTTTGCTATTTGTGCGTGGAAAGAACATCGAAAAAACAATCCAAACATTTTCGTCCGCTTTCTATTGAGATGGAACCAAAACACCTATGCTTGATTACGGCTGTTAAGAAACATTTAATTCTAAGATTTTTGGGTGAATGTGCATTCTAACCCCAAAAACACCATTTTGCAACAAAAACAATCAGAGCTTTATCTTCTTTCTTTTTAAGTGGATGGAACACAAAACACCTTTTTGCTTTGGTTGGAGGTGATTCTGGTGCACACCCATAAAACACCATGCGAATTGAAATAAGTCCGATCAAAGCTTATTCGTCTTCTTTGTACGCATATGGAAGTGAAAAGACCGTTTTGTGTTATTTGGGACATTACACATACTTTGCGATTTCTGGGTTAATGTGCATTAACACCTAAGAACACGACTTGAAATAAGCGAAATACAAGATTCTTCATTCTATGTAGCTTGAACGCAAAACAACCTGTTTGGGGAGGTTTAGGCTCATGACACTTCGCTTTGCTATTTGTGGGTGGAAAGAACATGGAAAGAACAATCCAAACTTTTTCGTCTGCTTTCTATTGACATGGAACCAAAACACCTATGCTTGATTAGGACTGTTAAGAAACATTTCACTCAGATTTTTGAGTGAATGTGCATTCTAACCCCAAAAACACGATTTTGCAACAAAACCAATCAGAGCTTTATCTTCTTTCTTTTTAAGTGGATGGAACACAAAACACCTTTTTGTTTGGTTGGAGGTGATTCCGGTGCACACCCATAAAACACCATGCGAATTGAAATAAGCCCTATCAAAGCTTATTCGTCTTCTTTCTACGCATATCGAAGGGAAAAGACGGTTTTGTGTTATTTGGGACTCATTACACATACTTTGCGATTTCTGGGTTTTATGTGCATTAACACCTAAGAACACGACTTGAAATAAGCGAAATACAAGATTCTTCATTCTATGTAGCTTGAACACAAAACAACCTGTTTGGGGAGGTTTAGGCTCATGACACTTCGCTTTGATATTTGTGCGTGGAAAGAACATGGAAAGAACAATCCAAACATTTTCGTCTGCTTTCTATTGACATGGAACCAAAACACCTATGCTTGATTAGGACTGTTAAGAAACATTTCACTCAGATTTTTGAGTGAATGTGCATTCTAACCCCCAAAACACCAATTTGCAACAAAACCCATCAGAGCTTTATCGTCTTTCTTTTTAAGTGGAAGGAACCAAAAAGACCTTTTTGCTTTGGTTGGAGGTGATTCTGGTGCACACCCATAAAACACCATGCGAATTGAAATAAGCCCTATCAAAGCTTATTCGGCTTCTTTCTAAGCATATCGAAGGGAAAAGACGGATTTGTGTTATTCGGGAATCATTACACATACTTTGCGATTTCTGAGTTAATGAGCATTAACACCACGGAACACGATTTGAAATAAGCGAAATCCAAAATTCTTCTTTCTATGTAGCTTGAACGCAAAACAACCTGTTTGGGGAGGTTTAGGCTCATTACACTTTGCTTTGCTATTTGTGCGTGGAAAGAACATCGAAAAAACAATCCAAACATTTTCGTCCGCTTTCTATTGAGATGGAACCAAAACACCTATGCTTGATTACGGCTGTTAAGAAACATTTAATTCTAAGATTTTTGGGTGAATGTGCATTCTAACCCCAAAAACACCATTTTGCAACAAAAACAATCAGAGCTTTATCTTCTTTCTTTTTAAGTGGATGGAACACAAAACACCTTTTTGCTTTGGTTGGAGGTGATTCTGGTGCACACCCATAAAACACCATGCGAATTGAAATAAGTCCGATCAAAGCTTATTCGTCTTCTTTGTACGCATATGTCAGGACTGCCGCTAGGTCCCAGCTCACAGAGGACCAACGCCCAGTGGATATTATATACAAAAGTCTTTATTGAAGTTTAGTTTCCATTTCCAAGCTCTGGGCGCGCAGGCCCACGTCTTAACGCTAGACCGGCTAAGTCCCCTCTGACTCACTGCTCCACCCACACCAGTTTAAGATTCTAGCCTGGCTCCACCTCTTGGGCTGCTCTTTCCGGCGTTGGGTCCTTCTGCCCTCTGGGGTTCCCTCCTTCCTGGACTCCTCTGACGCGGAGCCTCCTGAGTCTTGCCCCTCCCTCCGGCGGGCTTTAGGACCTGGCTCCCTTCCCGGGCTCCCCGCTGTGCCGCGCTCCTGTACATTTGAACTTGGCGCGCGCGCCCAGCCGGTGACTTTCCTTCTGACCGTTTCCCCGCTTCCTGATGTGGGTGTTGCCAAACCTGACTCCTCTCCTCCCTCTGGTGGTGAGGACACTGGTCCCGACTCCTGGGACTCCCCCTCCCCACTGCGCTCTGGTGGAGACGCTGGCCCTGATCTCCAGCTGCTGTTCAGAGACTCCCCGCTGGCCCCTCCCTCTTGAGGTTTCTCCCTTGGAATCTCCCTTGCTCTGGCCACCGGCGCTCCCTTCTGTGAGTCCTCCGATTCGCTAGAGAGGCTTGTGGAATAACTCTGGCCACTGTCACTGCCTGCGCCCCCCTCGTACTCCTCCTCCTCACTCTCCATTTGCTCCCCCTCCTGTGTCTCTCCTTCTGAACCCCTGACATCCATCCCCCCCTCGAAGCCCCCCCTTCCCCCCTCCCCCTCTTCCGGTGCGGGTTCCGGGTGCTCCATTGTTGTAGGGGTGAGTCCAGGATACAGCTCGTCCCCTGAGGCTTGCAACCATCGAGATAAGTCCGGGAAGTCCCCCATGGGCTCGTCGACGACGACCTCCTCCGCTTCCATCTCCTGCGCGGTGTGCTCGAAATCTGCGCTCGACCCCAAATCACCCAAGAGCCCTCCTCCCCCTGTTGTTTGATGGGGGTCCACCTCCCAGGGCCCCTTCGGCATGTCTCTGCGCCAGCCCACCTCGGGTTGGTCCTCCCACCAATAAGATCCCCCCGTGCCAAAACCTGAAAGTGATCCCTCCGGAGAGCTGCCTCCCGGAGCCGAGTCCTCAGCTGACGAGAAACCCCGGAAAGTGCTGGCCGAGAGTGTGGGTGTGAACAAACAATCCTCGAAAAAGCCCGCCGGCATAGGCTTGTGCGGGAAAAGTGTGTGGAATTCTTCCTTGAGCAACTGCTCTTCCACTGCGTAATCCGGCACCCACCTGTTGGCGCTGGCCGGGGTGTCCTCCGTGGCGAGAAGATATTCAATCCCGTCCTCCCCCCACCTTGAGTCTAAAATCTCAGTGGCTTCATTAAGTGGCTCCCCTTTCGGCGACCCCCCTTTTTTGGGCGCTTCTCTGAGCGGGTCTGGCGCCTTCCCCGGTGCTTGAAACCTGTGGGGCTCTCTGTAGGGCGTGAGCACTGATCTATGAAAGACCGGGTGCATTCTGGAACCCTCCGGGAGTGTCAACCGGAAGGCCACTGGGTTGATCTGCGCCTCTACTTGGTAAGGCCCTAGCTGCTTGTGCCCTAGTTTCTTCTTGGCTAACGATCTGGCTGGAACTGCTTGTGCTGCCAACCAGACCCAGTCTCCCACCTGGATGTCCTCCCCAACCCTCCTGTGTCGATCTGCCTGCACTTTGTAAGCCTGTTTTGCCAACTCTAACTGCCTCCTGAGCTGCTCGTGGATCTCCTGCAACTCCGCTGCCACTTCCTCTGCTCCCTGTGGCTCCCCCTCCCGCACTGTGTCCAGACCCGGGAAGGTTCTGGGATGCCTCCCGTAGTTGGCAAAAAATGGGGTCACCCCCGTGGACCCGTGCTTCGTGTTGTTGTAGGCAAACTCGGCCAACGGTAGATAGTCCACCCAGGTCGATGGCTGCTGGTTCGCGTAGCATCTCAGGTACTGCTGCATGATGGCGTTGACCCTTTCCGCCTGCCCGTTAGTTTGCGGGTGTCTCGCCGACGCCAGGCTGACCTTGACGTTCAGGAATCCCATCAGCT
Organism: Podarcis gaigeae; assembly: GCF_964106915.1. Lineage (NCBI taxonomy): Eukaryota > Metazoa > Chordata > Lepidosauria > Squamata > Lacertidae > Podarcis > Podarcis gaigeae. The sequence goes on along the minus strand of NC_139692.1, from coordinate 293,333 downwards.
TTTGCCAGAAGTTGGAGATGAACTGGCGCCCCCGGTCGGACAAAATAGACCGTGGTAGGCCGTGCACCTTGAACACGTGGTCTATGAACATCTTAGCGGTCTGCTCGGCCGTGGCCACCTTCGCGCACGGAATGAAGTGGGCCATCTTGGTGAACAGGTCCACTACCACGAGCACTGCCGTCTTGCCCCTTGAGCTGGGTAGATCTGTGACAAAGTCCAGGGCTACCCTCTCCCACGGTACGAACGGTGTCTGTAGCGGTTCCAACAGGCCCGCCGGCGGCTGGTGCACAGGCTTAGCCCTTTGGCAGGTGTCGCACCTATTGACATAGTCCGCGACATCCCCCCGCATCTTAGGCCACCAAAAGTCTCTGGCTACTAAGTCCACCGTCTTCTCCTTGCCGAAGTGCCCCGCGCTGGGCGCGTCGTGCAGCTGTTGCAGGACCTTCGCGCGGAGGCTGTCTCCTGGTACGTAGAGGACTCCCTTGCGTAGGAGCAGGCCGTCTCGCACTTGGAATTCGTCGCCCCTCGCCTTGCCACTGCACACCTCCTCCATCTTGGCTCGGGCGAACGAGTCTGTTCGCAGCGCGCGGCGCACCGCGTCCAGGTCCACCGTGGCTGACGCGCATGCCCACGCCTGTGGTGTGAAAATGTGCTTGGCCGCCGCCGGTGCCTCTGCCTCCAGATACTGCGGTTTTCTGGACAGCGCGTCCGCCAAGACGTTGCTGTTTCCTGGGATGTACTCAATTCTGAAGTCGAAATCTGCAAAGAACTCCGCCCAGCGGATGTGTCGCTGGTTCAGGAACCTCGCCGTGCGCCAGTACTCCAAGTTCTTATGGTCTGTGCGGACCTGCACCGTGTGCTTGGCTCCGACGAGGAAGTGCCGCCACGCCTTGAAGGCTGCATGTATGGCCAGCAACTCCCTGTCCCAAATGGTGTAGTTCTGCTCCGCTTTGCTGAGTTTTCTGGAGTAGAAAGCGCACGGCCTCCAGTCCCCCTGGTGGTCTTGCTGCAACAGAACGGCTCCCACGGCCCTGTCTGAGGCGTCCGTCTCCACTCTCATGGGCCTGCTGGGATTTACGTGCAGTAGGTTCTCTTCGGAAGCGAAGAGCTGCTTGAGCTTCTGAAAGGACTGCTCTGCCTGCTCCGTCCAGATGAACCTCTTCTTCTTGGAACTGAGGGTGTCGGTGATGGCCGCTGTCTGCATGGCGAAACCCTTGATGAACTTGCGATAAAAGTTGGCAAAACCGACAAACCTCTGCACTTCCTTCCTATTGCGTGGGCTCTTCCAATCCAGTACTGCACGTACCTTGGCACCGTCCATAGCCAGTCCCTTGTCGGACAGTTTGTAGCCCAAGAAATCCACCTCCGTCTTGTCGAACTGGCACTTCTCCAGCTTGGCGTACAGCCTGTGCTCCCGCAGCCTCTGCAGAACTTCCCTAACATCTCTCTCGTGAGCCTCCGGCGATTCCGAGAAGATCAGGATGTCATCCAGGAAGCAGACGCATTTCTTGTAGAGGAGACCTGCCAAGACATGATGCATGAAGGCTTGAAAGCAGTGGGAACCATTTTTTAATCCAAAAGGCATAACTCTGTATTCATAAGTGCCCAGCGGCGTAAACATGGTTGTTTTCCACTCGTCGCCTTCCCGTACGCGAATGAGATTGTACGCTCCGCGCAGATCCAACTTGGTAAAGATGCGACCCTTCCTCACCGTCGCCAGCAGGTCATCGATCTTGGGCATAGGGAATGCTGAGGGCTTGGTCTTGAGGTTCAAGAAGCGGAAATCAACGACCAGCCTCTTTTGGGGCGTGTCCCGCTTCTTTACAAAGAACACGGGACTGCCTCCTGCCGCCTTGGACTCCCGGATGAATCCCCGCTTCAGGTTGTGATCTATGAACTCCCTGAGCTCTTGCAATTCATCCTCAGACATGGAGTACAGTTTCCCCGTCGGGAGCGTCGCCCCGGGCAGGAGGTCGATCTTGCAGTCGTAGGGTCTGTGGGGTGGCAGCTTATCCGCCTCTTTCTCGCAGAAGACCTCCAAAAACTCCTTGTATTTGTTAGGCACCGCTTGCAACATGCCCAAGTTCAGCTGTGGTCCATCCTCGTGCCCCTCATCTTCCAAGTCCGCCAGGATGCAGTGTTCTGCGCAGTAAGAGGAGCCGAAGGTCAGTTGCCGCTGGTACCAAGCTAATGCCGGGCTGTGCCTATCCAGCCAACTCATTCCCAATACTATGGGCGTGTCTGACAGGCGGGTGACGTTGAAGCTGATGACCTCACGGTGGTTTCCAATGCGCATCACCATTGGCGGCGTCTGCTGTAGCACTTGCCCTCCCAGTAGCTCCCTGCCGTCCACTGTGACGACTTTCAGAGGTACCGCCGCTGGCAGAAGGGCTATGCCATGTTGCTGGAGGAACTGCATGTCTATAAAATCTGCATTGCTCCCCAAGTCTACGGTGATGGGAATTTCCACCAGTAGCCCATTGGGGAGCTGAAGGGATGCGGTGAGCTGCACTACTGGTTTGGGTGGGAGGGGGTCGGTGGGCTGTAAGATCCCTGGGGATTGCTTCACTGACTTGTCTGGCTGGTCCCCAGAGACGCCATCTCCAGCCAGACAGTGGAGTTTTCCTGCTGCGACTCCCTCTGCTGAATTGCGTCTGTTACTGTCGCTGCGGCTGCAGTATGCTTGTGAAACCGCTGGGGACACTCTTTTGCCATATGCTGAGCACTGTCGCAGATGTAGCACTTCCTGGTTCCTCTAGGAGGCTTCATCTTGACTGCTCCCGGAGTTAGGGCTCCGACTGTGGAGTGAGCCTTAGCACCACCTATCTCCATCGGCTCCTCTCCCCCTCCCAGCGGAGGCATGGATCGAGCGTGCGCCGCCTCCTTGGGGAAGGGAGGCAGTCCTTTCGCTGGCGTGCGTCCCAAATGCCCTTCCTCCCTGCCCCAAGGGCGTCCTTCCAACCGAACCCCAATGGAGAGTGCCCGTTCCACCACTTCCTTGGTGGTTTGGGGTCTTCCCCCCCTTGCGATCTCATCTTTCACAGCTCCGCTCAACCCCTCCCAGAACAGGTCTCTGACGGCAGGCGATTCTTTCTCCCAGGCTAGTACATTCACCAATCCGAAAAAACGTGCATGATATTGCCTCACAGTGGCTTTACCTTGTCTTAGTCCGTGAATCTCCCTCCTAGCGATATCCACATCAATCTCAGATAAAAAACACGCATCCATCACTTTAATGAAGGCAGCCGCATTTTGGAGGGCTGGATCCTTGTCTCTCCATAGATTGCGCAGCCACGATTTTGCCTCCCCCCGCAAATGCGAAATAATAAATCCCACTTTCTCTCCCTCATTTTTAAAGTCTTTGTCAAGCAGCTGCAATGTATAAATCACATCTGCTCTGAAGTTAGGATACTCCTGCAGGTCCCCATTGAAGTGAGATACCAGGCTCCCTCCTCTGTTTCCCAGCCCAATCCCTTCTGGTCTGGTGGCTGGTAGCTTCTGTGTACTTAGCACTTCTAACCTGGTTCGCAGATCCTGGCAGGCAGCAGCTGCTTCCTGTTCTTTCTTTCTGGAAGCCGCAATTTCTGCAGTCAACTGCGTCACTGCGTTTTGCAAACTCGCTATCCTCTCTTCGGTAGTCATTTCCCTGTTTTTCGTGAGCTCGCGAAGCACCAATCTTCACCCCTCGCTGCTTTCCCGCACTCCACGAGGTTGCAAAATTGGTGAAAATGGAGAGGGGACTTACTGTCAGGACTGCCGCTAGGTCCCAGCTCACAGAGGACCAACGCCCAGTGGATATTATATACAAAAGTCTTTATTGAAGTTTAGTTTCCATTTCCAAGCTCTGGGCGCGCAGGCCCACGTCTTAACGCTAGACCGGCTAAGTCCCCTCTGACTCACTGCTCCACCCACACCAGTTTAAGATTCTAGCCTGGCTCCACCTCTTGCGCTGCTCTTTCCTGCGTTGGGTCCTTCTGCCCTCTGGGGTTCCCTCCTTCCTGGACTCCTCTGACGCGGAGCCTCCTGAGTCTTGCCCCTCCCTCCGGCGGGCTTTAGGACCTGGCTCCCTTCCCGGGCTCCCCGCTGTGCCGCGCTCCTGTACATTTGAACTTGGCGCGCGCGCCCAGCCGGTGACTTTCCTTCTGACCGTTTCCCCGCTTCCTGATGTGGGTGTTGCCAAACCTGACTCCTCTCCTCCCTCTGGTGGTGAGGACACTGGTCCCGACTCCTGGGACTCCCCCTCCCCACTGCGCTCTGGTGGAGACGCTGGCCCTGATCTCCAGCTGCTGTTCAGAGACTCCCCGCTGGCCCCTCCCTCTTGAGGTTTCTCCCTTGGAATCTCCCTTGCTCTGGCCACCGGCGCTCCCTTCTGTGAGTCCTCCGATTCGCTAGAGAGGCTTGTGGAATAACTCTGGCCACTGTCACTGCCTGCGCCCCCCTCGTACTCCTCCTCCTCACTCTCCATTTGCTCCCCCTCCTGTGTCTCTCCTTCTGAACCCCTGACAGCATATGGAAGTGAAAAGACCGTTTTGTGTTATTTGGGACATTACACATACTTTGCGATTTCTGGGTTAATGTGCATTAACACCTAAGAACACGACTTGAAATAAGCGAAATACAAGATTCTTCATTCTATGTAGCTTGAACGCAAAACAACCTGTTTGGGGAGGTTTAGGCTCATGACACTTCGCTTTGCTATTTGTGGGTGGAAAGAACATGGAAAGAACAATCCAAACTTTTTCGTCTGCTTTCTATTGACATGGAACCAAAACACCTATGCTTGATTAAGGCTGTTAAGAAACATTTCACTCTGAGAATTTTGGGTGAATGTGCATTCTAACTCCAAAAATACAATTTTGCAACAAAACCAATCAGAGCTTTATCTTCTTTCTTTTTAAGTGGATGGAACACAAAACACCTTTTTGTTTGCTTGGAGGTGATTCCGGTGCACACCCATAAAACACCATGCGAATTGAAATAAGCCCTATCAAAGCTTATTCGTCTTCTTTCTACGCATATCGAAGGGAAAAGACGGTTTTGTGTTATTTGGGACTCATTACACATACTTTGCGATTTCTGGGTTTTATGTGCATTAACACCTAAGAACACGACTTGAAATAAGCGAAATACAAGATTCTTCATTCTATGTAGCTTGAACACAAAACAACCTGTTTGGGGAGGTTTAGGCTCATGACACTTCGCTTTGATATTTGTGCGTGGAAAGAACATGGAAAGAACAATCCAAACATTTTCGTCTGCTTTCTATTGACATGGAACCAAAACACCTATGCTTGATTAGGACTGTTAAGAAACATTTCACTCAGATTTTTGAGTGAATGTGCATTCTAACCCCCAAAACACCAATTTGCAACAAAACCCATCAGAGCTTTATCGTCTTTCTTTTTAAGTGGAAGGAACCCAAAAGACCTTTTTGCTTTGGTTGGAGGTGATTCTGGTGGACACCCATAAAACACCATGCGAATTGAAATAAGCCCTATCAAAGCTTATTCGGCTTCTTTCTAAGCATATCGAAGGGAAAAGACGGATTTGTGTTATTCGGGAATCATTACACATACTTTGCGATTTCTGGGTTAATGAGCATTAACACCACGGAACACGATTTGAAATAAGCGAAATCCAAAATTCTTCTTTCTATGTAGCTTGAACGCAAAACAACATGTTTGGGCAGGATTAGGCTCATTACACTTTGCTTTGCTATTTGTGGGTGGAAAGAACATGGAAAAAACAATCCAAACATTTTCGTCCGCTTTCTATTGAGATGGAACCGAAACACCTATGCTTGATTACGGCTGTTAAGAAACATTTAATTCTCAGATTTTTGGGTGAATGTGCATTCTAACCCCAAAAACACCAATCTGCAAGAAAACCAATCAGAGCCTTATCGTCTTTCTTTTTTAGTGGATGGAACCCAAAACACCTTTTTGCTTTGGTTGGAGGTGATTCCGGTGCACACCCATAAAACACCATGCGAATTGAAATAAGCCCTATCAATGCTTATTCGTCTTCTTTCTATGCATATGGAAGGGAAAAAACGGTTTTGTGTTATTTGGGACTCATTACACATACTTTGCGATTTCTGGGTTAATGTGCAAGAACACGACTTGAAATAAGCGAAATACAAGATTCTTCATTCTATGTAGCTTGAACACAAAACGACCTGTTTGGGGAGGTTTAGGCTCATGACACTTCGCTTTGCTATTTGTGCTTGGAAAGAACATGGAAAGAACAATCCAAACTTTTTCGTCTGCTTTCTATTGACATGGAACCAAAACACCTATGCTTGATTAGGACTGTTAAATGTGCATTCTAACCCCCAAAACACCAATTTGCAACAAAACCAATCAGAGCTTTATCGTCTTTCTTTTTAAGTGGATGGAACCCAAAACACCTTTTTGCTTTGGTTGGAGTTGATTCCGGTGCACACCCATAAAACACCATGCCAATTGAAATAAGCCCTATCAATGCTTATTCGTCTTCTTTTTACGCATATGGAAGGGAAAAGACGGTTTTGTGTTATTTGGGACTCATTACACATACTTTGCGATTTCTGGGTTAATGTGCATTAACACCTAAGAACACTACGAAATAAGAGAAATCCAAGATTCTTCATTCTATGTAGCTTGAACGCAAAACAACCTGTTTGGGGAGGTTTAGGCTCATGACACTTCGCTTTGCTATTTGTGGGTGGAAAGAACATGGAAAGAACAATCCAAACTTTTTCGTCTGCTTTCTATTGACATGGAACCAAAACACCTATGCTTGATTAGGGCTGTTAAGAAACATTTCACTCAGAATTTTGGGTGAATGTGCATTCTTACCCCAAAAACACCATTTTGCAACAAAACCAATCAGAGCTTTATCTTCTTTCTTTTTAAGTGGATGGAACACAAAACACCTTTTTGTTTGGTTGGAGGTGATTCCGGTGCACACCCATAAAACACCATGCGAATTGAAATAAGCCCTATCAAAGCTTATTCGTCTTCTTTCTACGCATATGGAAGCGAAAAGACGGTTTTGTGTTACTTGGGACTCATTACACATACCTTGCGATTTCTGGGTTAATGAGCATTAACACCACGGAACACGATTTGAAATAAGCGAAATCCAAAATTCTTCTTTCTATGTAGCTTGAACGCAAAACAACCTGTTTGGGGAGGTTTAGGCTCATGACACTTCGCTTTGCTATTTGTGGGTGGAAAGAACATGGAAAGAACAATCCAAACATTTTCGTCCGCTTTCTATTGAGCTGGAACCAAAACACCTATGCTTGATTACGGCTGTTAAGAAACATTTAATTCTAAGATTTTTGGGTGAATGTGCATTCTATCCCCAAAAACACCAATTTGCAAGAAAACCAATCAGAGCTTTATCGTCTTTCTTTTTAAGTGGATGGAACCCAAAACACCTTTTTGCTTTGGTTGGAGGTGATTCCGGTGCACACCCATAAAACACCATGCGAATTGAAATAAGCCCTATCAAAGCTTATTCGTCTTCTTTCTAGGGATATCGAAGGGAAAAGACGGTTTTGTGTTATTTGGGGCTCATTACACATACTTTGCGATTTCTGGGTTCATGAGCATTAACACCTAAGAACACGACTTGAAATAAGCGAAATCCAATTCTTTCTATGTAGCTTGAACGCAAAACAACCTGTTTGGGGAGGTTTAGGCTCATGACACTTCGCTTTGCTATTTGTGGGTGGAAAGAACATGGAAAGAACAATCCAAACTTTTTCGTCTGCTTTCTATTGACATGGAACCAAAACACCTATGCTTGATTACGGCTGTTAAGAAACATTTAATTCTCAGATTTTTGGGTGAATGTGCATTCTAACCCCAAAAACACCAATCTGCAAGAAAACCAATCAGAGCCTTATCGTCTTTCTTTTTTAGTGGATGGAACCCAAAACACCTTTTTGCTTTGGTTGGAGGTGATTCCGGTGCACACCCATAAAACACCATGCGAATTGAAATAAGCCCTATCAATGCTTATTCGTCTTCTTTCTATGCATATGGAAGGGAAAAGACGGTTTTGTGTTATTTGGGACTCATTACACATACTTTGCGATTTCTGGGTTAATGTGCAAGAACACGACTTGAAATAAGCGAAATACAAGATTCTTCACTCTATGTAGCTTGAACACAAAACAACCTGTTTGGGGAGGTTTAGGCTCATGACACTTCGCTTTGCTATTTGTGCGTGGAAAGAACATGGAAAGAACAATCCAAACTTTTTCGTCTGCTTTCTATTGACATGGAACCAAAACACCTATGCTTGATTAGGACTGTTAAGAAACATTTCACTCAGATTTTTGAGTGAATGTGCATTCTAACCCCAAAAACACGATTTTGCAACAAAACCAATCAGAGCTTTATCTTCTTTCTTTTTAAGTGGATGGAACACAAAACACATTTTTGTTTGGTTGGAGGTGATTCCGGTGCACACCCATAAAACACCATGCGAATTGAAATAAGCCCTATCAAAGCTTATTCGTCTTCTTTCTACGCATATCGAAGGGAAAAGACGGTTTTGTGTTATTTGGGACTCATTACACATACTTTGCGATTTCTGGGTTTTATGTGCATTAACACCTAAGAACACGACTTGAAATAAGCGAAATACAAGATTCTTCATTCTATGTAGCTTGAACACAAAACAACCTGTTTGGGGAGGTTTAGGCTCATGACACTTCGCTTTGATATTTGTGCGTGGAAAGAACATGGAAAGAACAATCCAAACATTTTCGTCGGCTTTCTATTGACATGGAACCAAAACACCTATGCTTGATTAGGACTGTTAAGAAACATTTCACTCAGATTTTTGAGTGAATGTGCATTCTAACCCCCAAAACACCAATTTGCAACAAAACCCATCAGAGCTTTATCGTCTTTCTTTTTAAGTGGAAGGAACCCAAAAGACCTTTTTGCTTTGGTTGGAGGTGATTCTGGTGCACACCCATAAAACACCATGCGAATTGAAATAAGCCCTATCAAAGCTTATTCGGCTTCTTTCTAAGCATATCGAAGGGAAAAGACGGATTTGTGTTATTCGGGAATCATTACACATACTTTGCGATTTCTGGGTTAATGAGCATTAACACCACGGAACACGATTTGAAATAAGCGAAATCCAAAATTCTTCTTTCTATGTAGCTTGAACGCAAAACAACCTGTTTGGGGAGGTTTAGGCTCATTACACTTTGTTTTGCTATTTGTGCGTGGAAAGAACATCGAAAAAACAATCCAAACATTTTCGTCCGCTTTCTATTGAGATGGAACCAAAACACCTATGCTTGATTAGGGCTGTTAAGAAACATTTAATTCTAAGATTTTTGGGTGAATGTGCATTCTAACCCCAAAAACACCATTTTGCAACAAAAACAATCAGAGCTTTATCTTCTTTCTTTTTAAGTGGATGGAACACAAAACAACTTTTTGCTTTGGTTGGAGGTGATTCTGGTGCACACCCATAAAACACCATGCGAATTGAAATAAGTCCGATCAAAGCTTATTCGTCTTCTTTCTACGCATATGGAAGTGAAAAGACGGTTTTGTGTTATTTGGGACTCATTACACATACTTTGCGATTTCTGGGTTAATGTGCATTAACACCTAAGAACACGACTTGAAATAAGCGAAATACAAGATTCTTCATTCTATGTAGCTTGAACGCAAAACAACCTGTTTGGGGAGGTTTAGGCTCATGACACTTCGCTTTGCTATTTGTGGGTGGAAAGAACATGGAAAGAACAATCCAAACTTTTTCGTCTGCTTTCTATTGACATGGAACCAAAACACCTATGCTTGATTAGGACTGTTAAGAAACATTTCACTCAGATTTTTGAGTGAATGTGCATTCTAACCCCCAAAACACCAATTTGCAACAAAACCCATCAGAGCTTTATCGTCTTTCTTTTTAAGTGGAAGGAACCCAAAAGACCTTTTTGCTTTGGTTGGAGGTGATTCTGGTGCACACCCATAAAACACCATGCGAATTGAAATAAGCCCTATCAAAGCTTATTCGGCTTCTTTCTAAGCATATCGAAGGGAAAAGACGGATTTGTGTTATTCGGGAATCATTACACATACTTTGCGATTTCTGGGTTAATGAGCATTAACACCACGGAACACGATTTGAAATAAGCGAAATCCAAAATTCTTCTTTCTATGTAGCTTGAACGCAAAACAACCTGTTTGGGGAGGTTTAGGCTCATGACACTTTGCTTTGCTATTTGTGGGTGGAAAGAACATGGAAAAAACAATCCAAACATTTTCGTCCGCTTTCTATTGAGATGGAACCAAAACACCTATGCTTGATTACGGCTGTTAAGAAACATTTAATTCTAAGATTTTTGGGTGAATGTGCATTCTAACCCCAAAAACACCATTTTGCAACAAAAACAATCAGAGCTTTATCTTCTTTCTTTTTAAGTGGATGGAACACAAAACACCTTTTTGCTTTGGTTGGAGGTGATTCTGGTGCACACCCATAAAACACCATGCGAATTGAAATAAGTCCGATCAAAGCTTATTCGTCTTTTTTCTACGCATATGGAAGTGAAAAGACGGTTTTGTGTTATTTGGGACTCATTACACATACTTTGCGATTTCTGGGTTAATGTGCATTAACACCTAAGAACACGACTTGAAATAAGCGAAATACAAGATTCTTCATTCTATGTAGCTTGAACGCAAAACAACCTGTTTGGGGAGGTTTAGGCTCATGACACTTCGCTTTGCTATTTGTGGGTGGAAAGAACATGGAAAGAACAATCCAAACTTTTTCGTCTGCTTTCTATTGACATGGAACCAAAACACCTATGCTTGATTAAGGCTGTTAAGAAACATTTCACTCTGAGAATTTTGGGTGAATGTGCATTCTAACTCCAAAAATACAAATTTGCAACAAAACCAATCAGAGTTTTATCGTCTTTCTTTTAAAGTGGATGGAACCCAAAACACCTTTTTGCTTTGGTTGGAGGTGATTCTGGTGCACACCCATAAAACACCATGCGAATTGAAATAAGCCTTATCAAAGCTTATTCGTCTTCTTTCTACGCATATCGAAGGGAAAAGACGGTTTTGTGTTATTTGGGACTCATTACACATACTTTGCGATTTCTGGGTTAATGAGCATTAACACCACGGAACACGATTTGAAATAAGCGAAATCCAAAATTCTTCTTTCTATGTAGCTTGAACGCAAAACAACATGTTTGGGGAGGTTTAGGCTCATTACACTTTGCTTTGCTATTTGTGGGTGGAAAGAACATGGAAAAAACAATCCAAACATTTTCGTCCGCTTTCTATTGAGATGGAACCAAAACACCTATGCTTGATTACGGCTGTTAAGAAACATTTAATTCTAAGATTTTTGGGTGAATGTGCATTCTATCCCCAAAAACACCAATTTGCAAGAAAACCAATCAGAGCCTTATCGTCTTTCTTTTTTAGTGGATGGAACCCAAAACACCTTTTTGCTTTGGTTGGAGGTGATTCCGGTGCACACCCATAAAACACCATGCGAATTGAAATAAGCCCTATCAAAGCTTATTCGTCTTCTTTCTAGGGATATCGCAGGGAAAAGACGGTTTTGTGTTATTTGGGGCTCATTACACATACTTTGCGATTTCTGGGTTAATGAGCATTAACAGCTAAGAACACGACTTGAAATAAGCGAAATTCAATTCTTTCTATGTAGCTTGAACGCAAAACAACCTGTTTGGGGAGGTTTAGGCTCATGACACTTCGCTTTGCTATTTGTGGGTGGAAAGAACATGGAAAGAACAATCCAAACTTTTTCGTCTGCTTTCTATTGACATGGAACCAAAACACCTATGCTTGATTACGGCTGTTAAGAAACATTTAATTCTCAGATTTTTGGGTGAATGCGCATTCTAACCCCAAAAACACCAATCTGCAAGAAAACCAATCAGAGCCTTATCGTCTTTCTTTTTTAGTGGATGGAACCCAAAACACCTTTTTGCTTTGGTTGGAGGTGATTCCGGTGCACACCCATAAAACACCATGCGAATTGAAATAAGCCCTATCAATGCTTATTCGTCTTCTTTCTATGCATATGGAAGGGAAAAAACGGTTTTGTGTTTTTTGGGACTCATTACACATACTTTGCGATTTCTGGGTTAATGTGCAAGAACACGAAATAAGCGAAATACAAGATTCTTCATTCTATGTAGCTTGAACACAAAACAACCTGTTTGGGGAGGTTTAGGCTCATGACACTTCGCTTTGCTATTTGTGCGTGGAAAGAACATGGAAAGAACAATCCAAACTTTTTCGTCTGCTTTCTATTGACATGGAACCAAAACACCTATGCTTGATTAGGACTGTTAAGAAACATTTCACTCAGAATTTTGGGTGGATGTGCATTCTTACCCCAAAAACACCATTTTGCAACAAAACCAATCAGAGCTTTATCTTCTTTCTTTTTAAGTGGATGGAACACAAAACACCTTTTTGCTTTGGCTGGAGTTGATTCCGGTGCACACCCATAAAACACCATGCGAATTGAAATCAGCCCTATCAAAGCTTATTCGTCTTCTTTCTACGCATATCGAAGGGAAAAGACGGTTTTGTGTTATTTGGGACTCATTACACATACTTTGCGATTTCTGGGTTTTATGTGCATTAACACCTAAGAACACGACTTGAAATAAGCGAAATACAAGATTCTTCATTCTATGTAGCTTGAACACAAAACAACCTGTTTGGGGAGGTTTAGGCTCATGACACTTCGCTTTGCTATTTGTGCGTGGAAAGAACATGGAAAGAACAATCCAAACATTATCGTCTGCTTTCTATTGACATGGAACCAAAACACCTATGCTTGATTAGGACTGTTAAGAAACATTTCACTCAGATTTTTGAGTGAATGTGCATTCTAACCCCCAAAACACCAATTTGCAAAAAAACCCATCAGAGCTTTATCGTCTTTCTTTTTAAGTGGAAGGAACCCAAAAGACCTTTTTGCTTTGGTTGGAGGTGATTCTGGTGCACACCCATAAAACACCATGCGAATTGAAATAAGCCCTATCAAAGCTTATTCGGCTTCTTTCTAAGCATATCGAAGGGAAAAGACGGATTTGTGTTATTCGGGAATCATTACACATACTTTGCGATTTCTGGGTTAATGAGCATTAACACCACGGAACACGATTTGAAATAAGCGAAATCCAAAATTCTTCTTTCTATGTAGCTTGAACGCAAAACAACCTGTTTGGGGAGGTTTAGGCTCATTACACTTTGCTTTGCTATTTGTGCGTGGAAAGAACATCGAAAAAACAATCCAAACATTTTCGTCCGCTTTCTATTGAGATGGAACCAAAACACCTATGCTTGATTAGGGCTGTTAAGAAACATTTAATTCTAAGATTTTTGGGTGAATGTGCATTCTAACCCCAAAAACACCATTTTGCAACAAAAACAATCAGAGCTTTATCTTCTTTCTTTTTAAGTGGATGGAACACAAAACACCTTTTTGCTTTGGTTGGAGGTGATTCTGGTGCACACCCATAAAACACCATGCGAATTGAAATAAGTCCGATCAAAGCTTATTCGTCTTCTTTCTACGCATATGGAAGCGAAAAGACGGTTTTGTGTTATTTGGGACTCATTACACATACTTTGCGATTTCTGGGTTAATGTGCATTAACACCTAAGAACACGACTTGAAATAAGCGAAATACAAGATTCTTCATTCTATGTAGCTTGAACGCAAAACAACCTGTTTGGGGAGGTTTAGGCTCATGACACTTCGCTTTGCTATTTGTGGGTGGAAAGAACATGGAAAGAACAATCCAAACTTTTTCGTCTGCTTTCTATTGACATGGAACCAAAACACCTATGCTTGATTAAGGCTGTTAAGAAACATTTCACTCTGAGAATTTTGGGTGAATGTGCATTCTAACTCCAAAAATACAAATTTGCAACAAAACCAATCAGAGTTTTATCGTCTTTCTTTTAAAGTGGATGGAACCCAAAACACCTTTTTGCTTTGGTTGGAGGTGATTCTGGTGCACACCCATAAAACACCATGCGAATTGAAATAAGCCTTATCAAAGCTTATTCGTCTTCTTTCTACGCATATCGAAGGGAAAAGACGGTTTTGTGTTATTTGGGACTCATTACACATACTTTGCGATTTCTGGGTTAATGAGCATTAACACCACGGAACACGATTTGAAATAAGCGAAATCCAAAATTCTTCTTTCTATGTAGCTTGAACGCAAAACAACATGTTTGGGGAGGTTTAGGCTCATTACACTTTGCTTTGCTATTTGTGGGTGGAAAGAACATGGAAAAAACAATCCAAACATTTTCGTCCGCTTTCTATTGAGATGGAACCAAAACACCTATGCTTGATTACGGCTGTTAAGAAACATTTAATTCTAAGATTTTTGGGTGAATGTGCATTCTATCCCCAAAAACACCAATTTGCAAGAAAACCAATCAGAGCCTTATCGTCTTTCTTTTTTAGTGGATGGAACCCAAAACACCTTTTTGCTTTGGTTGGAGGTGATTCCGGTGCACACCCATAAAACACCAGGCGAATTGAAATAAGCCCTATCAAAGCTTATTCGTCTTCTTTCTAGGGATATCGCAGGGAAAAGACGGTTTTGTGTTATTTGGGGCTCATTACACATACTTTGCGATTTCTGGGTTAATGAGCATTAACACCTAAGAACACGACTTGAAATAAGCGAAATCCAATTCTTTCTATGTAGCTTGAACGCAAAACAACCTGTTTGGGGAGGTTTAGGCTCATGACACTTCGCTTTGCTATTTGTGGGTGGAAAGAACATGGAAAGAACAATCCAAACTTTTTCGTCTGCTTTCTATTGACATGGAACCAAAACACCTATGCTTGATTACGGCTGTTAAGAAACATTTAATTCTCAGATTTTTGGGTGAATGCGCATTCTAACCCCAAAAACACCAATCTGCAAGAAAACCAATCAGAGCCTTATCGTCTTTCTTTTTTAGTGGATGGAACCCAAAACACCTTTTTGCTTTGGTTGGAGGTGATTCCGGTGCACACCCATAAAACACCATGCGAATTGAAATAAGCCCTATCAATGCTTATTCGTCTTCTTTCTATGCATATGGAAGGGAAAAAACGGTTTTGTGTTATTTGGGACTCATTACACATACTTTGCGATTTCTGGGTTAATGTGCAAGAACACGAAATAAGCGAAATACAAGATTCTTCATTCTATGTAGCTTGAACACAAAACAACCTGTTTGGGGAGGTTTAGGCTCATGACACTTCGCTTTGCTATTTGTGCGTGGAAAGAACATGGAAAGAACAATCCAAACTTTTTCGTCTGCTTTCTATTGACATGGAACCAAAACACCTATGCTTGATTAGGGCTGTTAAGAAACATTTCACTCTGAGAATTTTGGGTGAATGTGCATTCTAACTCCAAAAATACAATTTTGCAACAAAACCAATCAGAGCTTTATCTTCTTTCTTTTTAAGTGGATGGAACACAAAACACCTTTTTGTTTGCTTGGAGGTGATTCCGGTGCACACCCATAAAACACCATGCGAATTGAAATAAGCCCTATCAAAGCTTATTCGTCTTCTTTCTACGCATATCGAAGGGAAAAGACGGTTTTGTGTTATTTGGGACTCATTACACATACTTTGCGATTTCTGGGTTTTATGTGCATTAACACCTAAGAACACGACTTGAAATAAGCGAAATACAAGATTCTTCATTCTATGTAGCTTGAACACAAAACAACCTGTTTGGGGAGGTTTAGGCTCATGACACTTCGCTTTGATATTTGTGCGTGGAAAGAACATGGAAAGAACAATCCAAACATTTTCGTCTGCTTTCTATTGACATGGAACCAAAACACCTATGCTTGATTAGGACTGTTAAGAAACATTTCACTCAGATTTTTGAGTGAATGTGCATTCTAACCCCCAAAACACCAATTTGCAACAAAACCCATCAGAGCTTTATCGTCTTTCTTTTTAAGTGGAAGGAACCCAAAAGACCTTTTTGCTTTGGTTGGAGGTGATTCTGGTGCACACCCATAAAACACCATGCGAATTGAAATAAGCCCTATCAAAGCTTATTCGGCTTCTTTCTAAGCATATCGAAGGGAAAAGACGGATTTGTGTTATTCGGGAATCATTACACATACTTTGCGATTTCTGGGTTAATGAGCATTAACACCACGGAACACGATTTGAAATAAGCGAAATCCAAAATTCTTCTTTCTATGTAGCTTGAACGCAAAACAACCTGTTTGGGGAGGTTTAGGCTCATGACACTTTGCTTTGCTATTTGTGGGTGGAAAGAACATGGAAAAAACAATCCAAACATTTTCGTCCGCTTTCTATTGAGATGGAACCAAAACACCTATGCTTGATTACGGCTGTTAAGAAACATTTAATTCTAAGATTTTTGGGTGAATGTGCATTCTAACCCCAAAAACACCATTTTGCAACAAAAACAATCAGAGCTTTATCTTCTTTCTTTTTAAGTGGATGGAACACAAAACACCTTTTTGCTTTGGTTGGAGGTGATTCTGGTGCACACCCATAAAACACCATGCGAATTGAAATAAGTCCGATCAAAGCTTATTCGTCTTTTTTCTACGCATATGGAAGTGAAAAGACGGTTTTGTGTTATTTGGGACTCATTACACATACTTTGCGATTTCTGGGTTAATGTGCATTAACACCTAAGAACACGACTTGAAATAAGCGAAATACAAGATTCTTCATTCTATGTAGCTTGAACGCAAAACAACCTGTTTGGGGAGGTTTAGGCTCATGACACTTCGCTTTGCTATTTGTGGGTGGAAAGAACATGGAAAGAACAATCCAAACTTTTTCGTCTGCTTTCTATTGACATGGAACCAAAACACCTATGCTTGATTAAGGCTGTTAAGAAACATTTCACTCTGAGAATTTTGGGTGAATGTGCATTCTAACTCCAAAAATACAAATTTGCAACAAAACCAATCAGAGTTTTATCGTCTTTCTTTTAAAGTGGATGGAACCCAAAACACCTTTTTGCTTTGGTTGGAGGTGATTCTGGTGCACACCCATAAAACACCATGCGAATTGAAATAAGCCTTATCAAAGCTTATTCGTCTTCTTTCTACGCATATCGAAGGGAAAAGACGGTTTTGTGTTATTTGGGACTCATTACACATACTTTGCGATTTCTGGGTTAATGAGCATTAACACCACGGAACACGATTTGAAATAAGCGAAATCCAAAATTCTTCTTTCTATGTAGCTTGAACGCAAAACAACATGTTTGGGGAGGTTTAGGCTCATTACACTTTGCTTTGCTATTTGTGGGTGGAAAGAACATGGAAAAAACAATCCAAACATTTTCGTCCGCTTTCTATTGAGATGGAACCAAAACACCTATGCTTGATTACGGCTGTTAAGAAACATTTAATTCTAAGATTTTTGGGTGAATGTGCATTCTATCCCCAAAAACACCAATTTGCAAGAAAACCAATCAGAGCCTTATCGTCTTTCTTTTTTAGTGGATGGAACCCAAAACACCTTTTTGCTTTGGTTGGAGGTGATTCCGGTGCACACCCATAAAACACCATGCGAATTGAAATAAGCCCTATCAAAGCTTATTCGTCTTCTTTCTAGGGATATCGCAGGGAAAAGACGGTTTTGTGTTATTTGGGGCTCATTACACATACTTTGCGATTTCTGGGTTAATGAGCATTAACAGCTAAGAACACGACTTGAAATAAGCGAAATTCAATTCTTTCTATGTAGCTTGAACGCAAAACAACCTGTTTGGGGAGGTTTAGGCTCATGACACTTCGCTTTGCTATTTGTGGGTGGAAAGAACATGGAAAGAACAATCCAAACTTTTTCGTCTGCTTTCTATTGACATGGAACCAAAACACCTATGCTTGATTACGGCTGTTAAGAAACATTTAATTCTCAGATTTTTGGGTGAATGCGCATTCTAACCCCAAAAACACCAATCTGCAAGAAAACCAATCAGAGCCTTATCGTCTTTCTTTTTTAGTGGATGGAACCCAAAACACCTTTTTGCTTTGGTTGGAGGTGATTCCGGTGCACACCCATAAAACACCATGCGAATTGAAATAAGCCCTATCAATGCTTATTCGTCTTCTTTCTATGCATATGGAAGGGAAAAAACGGTTTTGTGTTTTTTGGGACTCATTACACATACTTTGCGATTTCTGGGTTAATGTGCAAGAACACGAAATAAGCGAAATACAAGATTCTTCATTCTATGTAGCTTGAACACAAAACAACCTGTTTGGGGAGGTTTAGGCTCATGACACTTCGCTTTGCTATTTGTGCGTGGAAAGAACATGGAAAGAACAATCCAAACTTTTTCGTCCGCTTTCTATTGACATGGAACCAAAACACCTATGCTTGATTAGGACTGTTAAGAAACATTTCACTCAGAATTTTGGGTGGATGTGCATTCTTACCCCAAAAACACCATTTTGCAACAAAACCAATCAGAGCTTTATCTTCTTTCTTTTTAAGTGGATGGAACACAAAACACCTTTTTGCTTTGGCTGGAGTTGATTCCGGTGCACACCCATAAAACACCATGCGAATTGAAATCAGCCCTATCAAAGCTTATTCGTCTTCTTTCTACGCATATCGAAGGGAAAAGACGGTTTTGTGTTATTTGGGACTCATTACACATACTTTGCGATTTCTGGGTTTTATGTGCATTAACACCTAAGAACACGACTTGAAATAAGCGAAATACAAGATTCTTCATTCTATGTAGCTTGAACACAAAACAACCTGTTTGGGGAGGTTTAGGCTCATGACACTTCGCTTTGCTATTTGTGCGTGGAACGAACATGGAAAGAACAATCCAAACATTATCGTCTGCTTTCTATTGACATGGAACCAAAACACCTATGCTTGATTAGGACTGTTAAGAAACATTTCACTCAGATTTTTGAGTGAATGTGCATTCTAACCCCCAAAACACCAATTTGCAAAAAAACCCATCAGAGCTTTATCGTCTTTCTTTTTAAGTGGAAGGAACCCAAAAGACCTTTTTGCTTTGGTTGGAGGTGATTCTGGTGCACACCCATAAAACACCATGCGAATTGAAATAAGCCCTATCAAAGCTTATTCGGCTTCTTTCTAAGCATATCGAAGGGAAAAGACGGATTTGTGTTATTCGGGAATCATTACACATACTTTGCGATTTCTGGGTTAATGAGCATTAACACCACGGAACACGATTTGAAATAAGCGAAATCCAAAATTCTTCTTTCTATGTAGCTTGAACGCAAAACAACCTGTTTGGGGAGGTTTAGGCTCATTACACTTTGCTTTGCTATTTGTGCGTGGAAAGAACATCGAAAAAACAATCCAAACATTTTCGTCCGCTTTCTATTGAGATGGAACCAAAACACCTATGCTTGATTAGGGCTGTTAAGAAACATTTAATTCTAAGATTTTTGGGTGAATGTGCATTCTAACCCCAAAAACACCATTTTGCAACAAAAACAATCAGAGCTTTATCTTCTTTCTTTTTAAGTGGATGGAACACAAAACACCTTTTTGCTTTGGTTGGAGGTGATTCTGGTGCACACCCATAAAACACCATGCGAATTGAAATAAGTCCGATCAAAGCTTATTCGTCTTCTTTCTACGCATATGGAAGCGAAAAGACGGTTTTGTGTTATTTGGGACTCATTACACATACTTTGCGATTTCTGGGTTAATGTGCATTAACACCTAAGAACACGACTTGAAATAAGCGAAATACAAGATTCTTCATTCTATGTAGCTTGAACGCAAAACAACCTGTTTGGGGAGGTTTAGGCTCATGACACTTCGCTTTGCTATTTGTGGGTGGAAAGAACATGGAAAGAACAATCCAAACTTTTTCGTCTGCTTTCTATTGACATGGAACCAAAACACCTATGCTTGATTAAGGCTGTTAAGAAACATTTCACTCTGAGAATTTTGGGTGAATGTGCATTCTAACTCCAAAAATACAAATTTGCAACAAAACCAATCAGAGTTTTATCGTCTTTCTTTTAAAGTGGATGGAACCCAAAACACCTTTTTGCTTTGGTTGGAGGTGATTCTGGTGCACACCCATAAAACACCATGCGAATTGAAATAAGCCTTATCAAAGCTTATTCGTCTTCTTTCTACGCATATCGAAGGGAAAAGACGGTTTTGTGTTATTTGGGACTCATTACACATACTTTGCGATTTCTGGGTTAATGAGCATTAACACCACGGAACACGATTTGAAATAAGCGAAATCCAAAATTCTTCTTTCTATGTAGCTTGAACGCAAAACAACATGTTTGGGGAGGTTTAGGCTCATTACACTTTGCTTTGCTATTTGTGGGTGGAAAGAACATGGAAAAAACAATCCAAACATTTTCGTCCGCTTTCTATTGAGATGGAACCAAAACACCTATGCTTGATTACGGCTGTTAAGAAACATTTAATTCTAAGATTTTTGGGTGAATGTGCATTCTATCCCCAAAAACACCAATTTGCAAGAAAACCAATCAGAGCCTTATCGTCTTTCTTTTTTAGTGGATGGAACCCAAAACACCTTTTTGCTTTGGTTGGAGGTGATTCCGGTGCACACCCATAAAACACCATGCGAATTGAAATAAGCCCTATCAAAGCTTATTCGTCTTCTTTCTAGGGATATCGAAGGGAAAAGATGGTTTTGTGTTATTTGGGGCTCATTACACATACTTTGCGATTTCTGGGTTAATGAGCATTAACACCTAAGAACACGACTTGAAATAAGCGAAATCCAATTCTTTCTATGTAGCTTGAACGCAAAACAACCTGTTTGGGGAGGTTTAGGCTCATGACACTTCGCTTTGCTATTTGTGGGTGGAAAGAACATGGAAAGAACAATCCAAACTTTTTCGTCTGCTTTCTATTGACATGGAACCAAAACACCTATGCTTGATTACGGCTGTTAAGAAACATTTAATTCTCAGATTTTTGGGTGAATGCGCATTCTAACCCCAAAAACACCAATCTGCAAGAAAACCAATCAGAGCCTTATCGTCTTTCTTTTTTAGTGGATGGAACCCAAAACACCTTTTTGCTTTGGTTGGAGGTGATTCCGGTGCACACCCATAAAACACCATGCGAATTGAAATAAGCCCTATCAATGCTTATTCGTCTTCTTTCTATGCATATGGAAGGGAAAAAACGGTTTTGTGTTATTTGGGACTCATTACACATACTTTGCGATTTCTGGGTTAATGTGCAAGAACACGAAATAAGCGAAATACAAGATTCTTCATTCTATGTAGCTTGAACACAAAACAACCTGTTTGGGGAGGTTTAGGCTCATGACACTTCGCTTTGCTATTTGTGCGTGGAAAGAACATGGAAAGAACAATCCAAACTTTTTCGTCTGCTTTCTATTGACATGGAACCAAAACACCTATGCTTGATTAGGGCTGTTAAGAAACATTTCACTCAGAATTTTGGGTGAATGTGCATTCTTACCCCAAAAACACCATTTTGCAACAAAACCAATCAGAGCTTTATCTTCTTTCTTTTTAAGTGGATGGAACACAAAACACCTTTTTGCTTTGGCTGGAGTTGATTCCGGTGCACACCCATAAAACACCATGCGAATTGAAATAAGCCCTATCAAAGCTTATTCGTCTTCTTTCTACGCATATCGAAGGGAAAAGACGGTTTTGTGTTATTTGGGACTCATTACACATACTTTGCGATTTCTGGGTTTTATGTGCATTAACACCTAAGAACACGACTTGAAATAAGCGAAATACAAGATTCTTCATTCTATGTAGCTTGAACACAAAACAACCTGTTTGGGGAGGTTTAGGCTCATGACACTTCGCTTTGATATTTGTGCGTGGAAAGAACATGGAAAGAACAATCCAAACATTTTCGTCTGCTTTCTATTGACATGGAACCATAACACCTATGCTTGATTAGGACTGTTAAGAAACATTTCACTCAGATTTTTGAGTGAATGTGCATTCTAACCCCCAAAACACCAATTTGCAACAAAACCCATCAGAGCTTTATCGTCTTTCTTTTTAAGTGGAAGGAACCCAAAAGACCTTTTTGCTTTGGTTGGAGGTGATTCTGGTGCACACCCATAAAACACCATGCGAATTGAAATAAGCCCTATCAAAGCTTATTCGGCTTCTTTCTAAGCATATCGAAGGGAAAAGACGGATTTGTGTTATTCGGGAATCATTACACATACTTTGCGATTTCTGGGTTAATGAGCATTAACACCACGGAACACGATTTGAAATAAGCGAAATCCAAAATTCTTCTTTCTATGTAGCTTGAACGCAAAACAACCTGTTTGGGGAGGTTTAGGCTCATGACACTTCGCTTTGCTATTTGTGGGTGGAAAGAACATGGAAAAAACAATCCAAACATTTTCGTCCGCTTTCTATTGAGATGGAACCAAAACACCTATGCTTGATTACGGCTGTTAAGAAACATTTAATTCTAAGATTTTTGGGTGAATGTGCATTCTAACCCCAAAAACACCATTTTGCAACAAAAACAATCAGAGCTTTATCTTCTTTCTTTTTAAGTGGATGGAACACAAAACACCTTTTTGCTTTGGTTGGAGGTGATTCTGGTGCACACCCATAAAACACCATGCGAATTGAAATAAGTCCGATCAAAGCTTATTCGTCTTTTTTCTACGCATATGGAAGTGAAAAGACGGTTTTGTGTTATTTGGGACTCATTACACATACTTTGCGATTTCTGGGTTAATGTGCATTAACACCTAAGAACACGACTTGAAATAAGCGAAATACAAGATTCTTCATTCTATGTAGCTTGAACGCAAAACAACCTGTTTGGGGAGGTTTAGGCTCATGACACTTCGCTTTGCTATTTGTGGGTGGAAAGAACATGGAAAGAACAATCCAAACTTTTTCGTCTGCTTTCTATTGACATGGAACCAAAACACCTATGCTTGATTAAGGCTGTTAAGAAACATTTCACTCTGAGAATTTTGGGTGAATGTGCATTCTAACTCCAAAAATACAATTTTGCAACAAAACCAATCAGAGCTGTCAGGACTGCCGCTAGGTCCCAGCTCACAGAGGACCAACGCCCAGTGGATATTATATACAAAAGTCTTTATTGAAGTTTAGTTTCCATTTCCAAGCTCTGGGCGCGCAGGCCCACGTCTTAACGCTAGACCGGCTAAGTCCCCTCTGACTCACTGCTCCACCCACACCAGTTTAAGATTCTAGCCTGGCTCCACCTCTTGCGCTGCTCTTTCCTGCGTTGGGTCCTTCTGCCCTCTGGGGTTCCCTCCTTCCTGGACTCCTCTGACGCGGAGCCTCCTGAGTCTTGCCCCTCCCTCCGGCGGGCTTTAGGACCTGGCTCCCTTCCCGGGCTCCCCGCTGTGCCGCGCTCCTGTACATTTGAACTTGGCGCGCGCGCCCAGCCGGTGACTTTCCTTCTGACCGTTTCCCCGCTTCCTGATGTGGGTGTTGCCAAACCTGACTCCTCTCCTCCCTCTGGTGGTGAGGACACTGGTCCCGACTCCTGGGACTCCCCCTCCCCACTGCGCTCTGGTGGAGACGCTGGCCCTGATCTCCAGCTGCTGTTCAGAGACTCCCCGCTGGCCCCTCCCTCTTGAGGTTTCTCCCTTGGAATCTCCCTTGCTCTGGCCACCGGCGCTCCCTTCTGTGAGTCCTCCGATTCGCTAGAGAGGCTTGTGGAATAACTCTGGCCACTGTCACTGCCTGCGCCCCCCTCGTACTCCTCCTCCTCACTCTCCATTTGCTCCCCCTCCTGTGTCTCTCCTTCTGAACCCCTGACATCCATCCCCCCCTCGAAGCCCCCCCTTCCCCCCTCCCCCTCTTCCGGTGCGGGTTCCGGGTGCTCCATTGTTGTAGGGGTGAGTCCAGGATACAGCTCGTCCCCTGAGGCTTGCAACCATCGAGATAAGTCCGGGAAGTCCCCCATGGGCTCGTCGACGACGACCTCCTCCGCTTCCATCTCCTGCGCGGTGTGCTCGAAATCTGCGCTCGACCCCAAATCACCCAAGAGCCCTCCTCCCCCAGTTGTTTGATGGGGGTCCACCTCCCAGGGCCCCTTCGGCATGTCTCTGCGCCAGCCCACCTCGGGTTGGTCCTCCCACCAATAAGATCCCCCCGTGCCAAAACCTGAAAGTGATCCCTCCGGAGAGCTGCCTCCCGGAGCCGAGTCCTCAGCTGACGAGAAACCCCGGAAAGTGCTGGCCGAGAGTGTGGGTGTGAACAAACAATCCTCGAAAAAGCCCGCCGGCATAGGCTTGTGCGGGAAAAGTGTGTGGAATTCTTCCTTGAGCAACTGCTCTTCCACTGCGTAATCCGGCACCCACCTGTTGGCGCTGGCCGGGGTGTCCTCCGTGGCGAGAAGATATTCAATCCCGTCCTCCCCCCACCTTGAGTCTAAAATCTCAGTGGCTTCATTAAGTGGCTCCCCTTTCGGCGACCCCCCTTTTTTGGGCGCTTCTCTGAGCGGGTCTGGCGCCTTCCCCGGTGCTTGAAACCTGTGGGGCTCTCTGTAGGGCGTGAGCACTGATCTATGAAAGACCGGGTGCATTCTGGAACCCTCCGGGAGTGTCAACCGGAAGGCCACTGGGTTGATCTGCGCCTCTACTTGGTAAGGCCCTAGCTGCTTGTGCCCTAGTTTCTTCTTGGCTAACGATCTGGCTGGAACTGCTTGTGCTGCCAACCAGACCCAGTCTCCCACCTGGATGTCCTCCCCAACCCTCCTGTGTCGATCTGCCTGCACTTTGTAAGCCTGTTTTGCCAACTCTAACTGCCTCCTGAGCTGCTCGTGGATCTCCTGCAACTCCGCTGCCACTTCCTCTGCTCCCTGTGGCTCCCCCTCCCGCACTGTGTCCAGACCCGGGAAGGTTCTGGGATGCCTCCCGTAGTTGGCAAAAAATGGGGTCACCCCCGTGGACCCGTGCTTCGTGTTGTTGTAGGCAAACTCGGCCAACGGTAGATAGTCCACCCAGGTCGATGGCTGCTGGTTCGCGTAGCATCTCAGGTACTGCTGCATGATGGCGTTGACCCTTTCCGCCTGCCCGTTAGTTTGCGGGTGTCTCGCCGACGCCAGGCTGACCTTGACGTTCAGGAATCCCATCAGCTTTTGCCAGAAGTTGGAGATGAACTGGCGCCCCCGGTCGGACAAAATAGACCGTGGTAGGCCGTGCACCTTGAACACGTGGTCTATGAACATCTTAGCGGTCTGCTCGGCCGTGGCCACCTTCGCGCACGGAATGAAGTGGGCCATCTTGGTGAACAGGTCCACTACCACGAGCACTGCCGTCTTGCCCCTTGAGCTGGGTAGATCTGTGACAAAGTCCAGGGCTACCCTCTCCCACGGTACGAACGGTGTCTGTAGCGGTTCCAACAGGCCCGCCGGCGGCTGGTGCACAGGCTTAGCCCTTTGGCAGGTGTCGCACCTATTGACATAGTCCGCGACATCCCCCCGCATCTTAGGCCACCAAAAGTCTCTGGCTACTAAGTCCACCGTCTTCTCCTTGCCGAAGTGCCCCGCGCTGGGCGCGTCGTGCAGCTGTTGCAGGACCTTCGCGCGGAGGCTGTCTCCTGGTACGTAGAGGACTCCCTTGCGTAGGAGCAGGCCGTCTCGCACTTGGAATTCGTCGCCCCTCGCCTTGCCACTGCACACCTCCTCCATCTTGGCTCGGGCGAACGAGTCTGTTCGCAGCGCGCGGCGCACCGCGTCCAGGTCCACCGTGGCTGACGCGCATGCCCACGCCTGTGGTGTGAAAATGTGCTTGGCCGCCGCCGGTGCCTCTGCCTCCAGATACTGCGGTTTTCTGGACAGCGCGTCCGCCAAGACGTTGCTGTTTCCTGGGATGTACTCAATTCTGAAGTCGAAATCTGCAAAGAACTCCGCCCAGCGGATGTGTCGCTGGTTCAGGAACCTCGCCGTGCGCCAGTACTCCAAGTTCTTATGGTCTGTGCGGACCTGCACCGTGTGCTTGGCTCCGACGAGGAAGTGCCGCCACGCCTTGAAGGCTGCATGTATGGCCAGCAACTCCCTGTCCCAAATGGTGTAGTTCTGCTCCGCTTTGCTGAGTTTTCTGGAGTAGAAAGCGCACGGCCTCCAGTCCCCCTGGTGGTCTTGCTGCAACAGAACGGCTCCCACGGCCCTGTCTGAGGCGTCCGTCTCCACTCTCATGGGCCTGCTGGGATTTACGTGCAGTAGGTTCTCTTCGGAAGCGAAGAGCTGCTTGAGCTTCTGAAAGGACTGCTCTGCCTGCTCCGTCCAGATGAACCTCTTCTTCTTGGAACTGAGGGTGTCGGTGATGGCCGCTGTCTGCATGGCGAAACCCTTGATGAACTTGCGATAAAAGTTGGCAAAACCGACAAACCTCTGCACTTCCTTCCTATTGCGTGGGCTCTTCCAATCCAGTACTGCACGTACCTTGGCACCGTCCATAGCCAGTCCCTTGTCGGACAGTTTGTAGCCCAAGAAATCCACCTCCGTCTTGTCGAACTGGCACTTCTCCAGCTTGGCGTACAGCCTGTGCTCCCGCAGCCTCTGCAGAACTTCCCTAACATCTCTCTCGTGAGCCTCCGGCGATTCCGAGAAGATCAGGATGTCATCCAGGAAGCAGACGCATTTCTTGTAGAGGAGACCTGCCAAGACATGATGCATGAAGGCTTGAAAGCAGTGGGAACCATTTTTTAATCCAAAAGGCATAACTCTGTATTCATAAGTGCCCAGCGGCGTAAACATGGTTGTTTTCCACTCGTCGCCTTCCCGTACGCGAATGAGATTGTACGCTCCGCGCAGATCCAACTTGGTAAAGATGCGACCCTTCCTCACCGTCGCCAGCAGGTCATCGATCTTGGGCATAGGGAATGCTGAGGGCTTGGTCTTGAGGTTCAAGAAGCGGAAATCAACGACCAGCCTCTTTTGGGGCGTGTCCCGCTTCTTTACAAAGAACACGGGACTGCCTCCTGCCGCCTTGGACTCCCGGATGAATCCCCGCTTCAGGTTGTGATCTATGAACTCCCTGAGCTCTTGCAATTCATCCTCAGACATGGAGTACAGTTTCCCCGTCGGGAGCGTCGCCCCGGGCAGGAGGTCGATCTTGCAGTCGTAGGGTCTGTGGGGTGGCAGCTTATCCGCCTCTTTCTCGCAGAAGACCTCCAAAAACTCCTTGTATTTGTTAGGCACCGCTTGCAACATGCCCAAGTTCAGCTGTGGTCCATCCTCGTGCCCCTCATCTTCCAAGTCCGCCAGGATGCAGTGTTCTGCGCAGTAAGAGGAGCCGAAGGTCAGTTGCCGCTGGTACCAAGCTAATGCCGGGCTGTGCCTATCCAGCCAACTCATTCCCAATACTATGGGCGTGTCTGACAGGCGGGTGACGTTGAAGCTGATGACCTCACGGTGGTTTCCAATGCGCATCACCATTGGCGGCGTCTGCTGTAGCACTTGCCCTCCCAGTAGCTCCCTGCCGTCCACTGTGACGACTTTCAGAGGTACCGCCGCTGGCAGAAGGGCTATGCCATGTTGCTGGAGGAACTGCATGTCTATAAAATCTGCATTGCTCCCCGAGTCTACGGTGATGGGAATTTCCACCAGTAGCCCATTGGGGAGCTGAAGGGATGCGGTGAGCTGCACTACTGGTTTGGGTGGGAGGGGGTCGGTGGGCTGTAAGATCCCTGGGGATTGCTTCACTGACTTGTCTGGCTGGTCCCCAGAGACGCCATCTCCAGCCAGACAGTGGAGTTTTCCTGCTGCGACTCCCTCTGCTGAATTGCGTCTGTTACTGTCGCTGCGGCTGCAGTATGCTTGTGAAACCGCTGGGGACACTCTTTTGCCATATGCTGAGCACTGTCGCAGATGTAGCACTTCCTGGTTCCTCTAGGAGGCTTCATCTTGACTGCTCCCGGAGTTAGGGCTCCGACTGTGGAGTGAGCCTTAGCACCACCTATCTCCATCGGCTCCTCTCCCCCTCCCAGCGGAGGCATGGATCGAGCGTGCGCCGCCTCCTTGGGGAAGGGAGGCAGTCCTTTCGCTGGCGTGCGTCCCAAATGCCCTTCCTCCCTGCCCCAAGGGCGTCCTTCCAACCGAACCCCAATGGAGAGTGCCCGTTCCACCACTTCCTTGGTGGTTTGGGGTCTTCCCCCCCTTGCGATCTCATCTTTCACAGCTCCGCTCAACCCCTCCCAGAACAGGTCTCTGACGGCAGGCGATTCTTTCTCCCAGGCTAGTACATTCACCAATCCGAAAAAACGTGCATGATATTGCCTCACAGTGGCTTTACCTTGTCTTAGTCCGTGAATCTCCCTCCTAGCGATATCCACATCAATCTCAGATAAAAAACACGCATCCATCACTTTAATGAAGGCAGCCGCATTTTGGAGGGCTGGATCCTTGTCTCTCCATAGATTGCGCAGCCACGATTTTGCCTCCCCCCGCAAATGCGAAATAATAAATCCCACTTTCTCTCCCTCATTTTTAAAGTCTTTGTCAAGCAGCTGCAATGTATAAATCACATC
Source organism: Podarcis gaigeae (assembly GCF_964106915.1). Lineage (NCBI taxonomy): Eukaryota > Metazoa > Chordata > Lepidosauria > Squamata > Lacertidae > Podarcis > Podarcis gaigeae. Next base: position 264,744 of record NC_139692.1, on the reverse strand, counting down.
TGCTCTGAAGTTAGGATACTCCTGCAGGTCCCCATTGAAGTGAGATACCAGGCTCCCTCCTCTGTTTCCCAGCCCAATCCCTTCTGGTCTGGTGGCTGGTAGCCTCTGTGTACTCAGCACTTCTAACCTGGTTCGCAGATCCTGGCAGGCAGCAGCTGCTTCCTGTTCTTTCTTTCTGGAAGCCGCAATTTCTGCAGTCAACTGCGTCACTGCGTTTTGCAAACTCGCTATCCTCTCTTCGGTAGTCATTTCCCTGTTTTTCGTGAGCTCGCGAAGCACCAATCTTCACCCCTCGCTGCTTTCCCGCACTCCACGAGGTTGCAAAATTGGTGAAAATGGAGAGGGGACTTACTGTCAGGACTGCCGCTAGGTCCCAGCTCACAGAGGACCAACGCCCAGTGGATATTATATACAAAAGTCTTTATTGAAGTTTAGTTTCCATTTCCAAGCTCTGGGCGCGCAGGCCCACGTCTTAACGCTAGACCGGCTAAGTCCCCTCTGACTCACTGCTCCACCCACACCAGTTTAAGATTCTAGCCTGGCTCCACCTCTTGCGCTGCTCTTTCCTGCGTTGGGTCCTTCTGCCCTCTGGGGTTCCCTCCTTCCTGGACTCCTCTGACGCGGAGCCTCCTGAGTCTTGCCCCTCCCTCCGGCGGGCTTTAGGACCTGGCTCCCTTCCCGGGCTCCCCGCTGTGCCGCGCTCCTGTACATTTGAACTTGGCGCGCGCGCCCAGCCGGTGACTTTCCTTCTGACCGTTTCCCCGCTTCCTGATGTGGGTGTTGCCAAACCTGACTCCTCTCCTCCCTCTGGTGGTGAGGACACTGGTCCCGACTCCTGGGACTCCCCCTCCCCACTGCGCTCTGGTGGAGACGCTGGCCCTGATCTCCAGCTGCTGTTCAGAGACTCCCCGCTGGCCCCTCCCTCTTGAGGTTTCTCCCTTGGAATCTCCCTTGCTCTGGCCACCGGCGCTCCCTTCTGTGAGTCCTCCGATTCGCTAGAGAGGCTTGTGGAATAACTCTGGCCACTGTCACTGCCTGCGCCCCCCTCGTACTCCTCCTCCTCACTCTCCATTTGCTCCCCCTCCTGTGTCTCTCCTTCTGAACCCCTGACAAGAGCTTTATCGTCTTTCTTTTTTAGTGGATGGAACCCAAAACACCTTTTTGCTTTGGTTGGAGGTGATTCCGGTGCACACCCATAAAACACCATGCGAATTGAAATAAGCCCTATCAAAGCTTATTCGTCTTCTTTCTAGGGATATCGAAGGGAAAAGATGGTTTTGTGTTATTTGGGGCTCATTACACATACTTTGCGATTTCTGGGTTAATGAGCATTAACACCTAAGAACACGACTTGAAATAAGCGAAATCCAATTCTTTCTATGTAGCTTGAACGCAAAACAACCTGTTTGGGGAGGTTTAGGCTCATGACACTTCGCTTTGCTATTTGTGGGTGGAAAGAACATGGAAAGAACAATCCAAACTTTTTCGTCTGCTTTCTATTGACATGGAACCAAAACACCTATGCTTGATTACGGCTGTTAAGAAACATTTAATTCTCAGATTTTTGGGTGAATGCGCATTCTAACCCCAAAAACACCAATCTGCAAGAAAACCAATCAGAGCCTTATCGTCTTTCTTTTTTAGTGGATGGAACCCAAAACACCTTTTTGCTTTGGTTGGAGGTGATTCCGGTGCACACCCATAAAACACCATGCGAATTGAAATAAGCCCTATCAATGCTTATTCGTCTTCTTTCTATGCATATGGAAGGGAAAAAACGGTTTTGTGTTATTTGGGACTCATTACACATACTTTGCGATTTCTGGGTTAATGTGCAAGAACACGAAATAAGCGAAATACAAGATTCTTCATTCTATGTAGCTTGAACACAAAACAACCTGTTTGGGGAGGTTTAGGCTCATGACACTTCGCTTTGCTATTTGTGCGTGGAAAGAACATGGAAAGAACAATCCAAACTTTTTCGTCTGCTTTCTATTGACATGGAACCAAAACACCTATGCTTGATTAGGGCTGTTAAGAAACATTTCACTCAGAATTTTGGGTGAATGTGCATTCTTACCCCAAAAACACCATTTTGCAACAAAACCAATCAGAGCTTTATCTTCTTTCTTTTTAAGTGGATGGAACACAAAACACCTTTTTGCTTTGGCTGGAGTTGATTCCGGTGCACACCCATAAAACACCATGCGAATTGAAATAAGCCCTATCAAAGCTTATTCGTCTTCTTTCTACGCATATCGAAGGGAAAAGACGGTTTTGTGTTATTTGGGACTCATTACACATACTTTGCGATTTCTGGGTTTTATGTGCATTAACACCTAAGAACACGACTTGAAATAAGCGAAATACAAGATTCTTCATTCTATGTAGCTTGAACACAAAACAACCTGTTTGGGGAGGTTTAGGCTCATGACACTTCGCTTTGATATTTGTGCGTGGAAAGAACATGGAAAGAACAATCCAAACATTTTCGTCTGCTTTCTATTGACATGGAACCATAACACCTATGCTTGATTAGGACTGTTAAGAAACATTTCACTCAGATTTTTGAGTGAATGTGCATTCTAACCCCCAAAACACCAATTTGCAACAAAACCCATCAGAGCTTTATCGTCTTTCTTTTTAAGTGGAAGGAACCCAAAAGACCTTTTTGCTTTGGTTGGAGGTGATTCTGGTGCACACCCATAAAACACCATGCGAATTGAAATAAGCCCTATCAAAGCTTATTCGGCTTCTTTCTAAGCATATCGAAGGGAAAAGACGGATTTGTGTTATTCGGGAATCATTACACATACTTTGCGATTTCTGGGTTAATGAGCATTAACACCACGGAACACGATTTGAAATAAGCGAAATCCAAAATTCTTCTTTCTATGTAGCTTGAACGCAAAACAACCTGTTTGGGGAGGTTTAGGCTCATGACACTTCGCTTTGCTATTTGTGGGTGGAAAGAACATGGAAAAAACAATCCAAACATTTTCGTCCGCTTTCTATTGAGATGGAACCAAAACACCTATGCTTGATTACGGCTGTTAAGAAACATTTAATTCTAAGATTTTTGGGTGAATGTGCATTCTAACCCCAAAAACACCATTTTGCAACAAAAACAATCAGAGCTTTATCTTCTTTCTTTTTAAGTGGATGGAACACAAAACACCTTTTTGCTTTGGTTGGAGGTGATTCTGGTGCACACCCATAAAACACCATGCGAATTGAAATAAGTCCGATCAAAGCTTATTCGTCTTTTTTCTACGCATATGGAAGTGAAAAGACGGTTTTGTGTTATTTGGGACTCATTACACATACTTTGCGATTTCTGGGTTAATGTGCATTAACACCTAAGAACACGACTTGAAATAAGCGAAATACAAGATTCTTCATTCTATGTAGCTTGAACGCAAAACAACCTGTTTGGGGAGGTTTAGGCTCATGACACTTCGCTTTGCTATTTGTGGGTGGAAAGAACATGGAAAGAACAATCCAAACTTTTTCGTCTGCTTTCTATTGACATGGAACCAAAACACCTATGCTTGATTAAGGCTGTTAAGAAACATTTCACTCTGAGAATTTTGGGTGAATGTGCATTCTAACTCCAAAAATACAATTTTGCAACAAAACCAATCAGAGCTGTCAGGACTGCCGCTAGGTCCCAGCTCACAGAGGACCAACGCCCAGTGGATATTATATACAAAAGTCTTTATTGAAGTTTAGTTTCCATTTCCAAGCTCTGGGCGCGCAGGCCCACGTCTTAACGCTAGACCGGCTAAGTCCCCTCTGACTCACTGCTCCACCCACACCAGTTTAAGATTCTAGCCTGGCTCCACCTCTTGCGCTGCTCTTTCCTGCGTTGGGTCCTTCTGCCCTCTGGGGTTCCCTCCTTCCTGGACTCCTCTGACGCGGAGCCTCCTGAGTCTTGCCCCTCCCTCCGGCGGGCTTTAGGACCTGGCTCCCTTCCCGGGCTCCCCGCTGTGCCGCGCTCCTGTACATTTGAACTTGGCGCGCGCGCCCAGCCGGTGACTTTCCTTCTGACCGTTTCCCCGCTTCCTGATGTGGGTGTTGCCAAACCTGACTCCTCTCCTCCCTCTGGTGGTGAGGACACTGGTCCCGACTCCTGGGACTCCCCCTCCCCACTGCGCTCTGGTGGAGACGCTGGCCCTGATCTCCAGCTGCTGTTCAGAGACTCCCCGCTGGCCCCTCCCTCTTGAGGTTTCTCCCTTGGAATCTCCCTTGCTCTGGCCACCGGCGCTCCCTTCTGTGAGTCCTCCGATTCGCTAGAGAGGCTTGTGGAATAACTCTGGCCACTGTCACTGCCTGCGCCCCCCTCGTACTCCTCCTCCTCACTCTCCATTTGCTCCCCCTCCTGTGTCTCTCCTTCTGAACCCCTGACATCCATCCCCCCCTCGAAGCCCCCCCTTCCCCCCTCCCCCTCTTCCGGTGCGGGTTCCGGGTGCTCCATTGTTGTAGGGGTGAGTCCAGGATACAGCTCGTCCCCTGAGGCTTGCAACCATCGAGATAAGTCCGGGAAGTCCCCCATGGGCTCGTCGACGACGACCTCCTCCGCTTCCATCTCCTGCGCGGTGTGCTCGAAATCTGCGCTCGACCCCAAATCACCCAAGAGCCCTCCTCCCCCAGTTGTTTGATGGGGGTCCACCTCCCAGGGCCCCTTCGGCATGTCTCTGCGCCAGCCCACCTCGGGTTGGTCCTCCCACCAATAAGATCCCCCCGTGCCAAAACCTGAAAGTGATCCCTCCGGAGAGCTGCCTCCCGGAGCCGAGTCCTCAGCTGACGAGAAACCCCGGAAAGTGCTGGCCGAGAGTGTGGGTGTGAACAAACAATCCTCGAAAAAGCCCGCCGGCATAGGCTTGTGCGGGAAAAGTGTGTGGAATTCTTCCTTGAGCAACTGCTCTTCCACTGCGTAATCCGGCACCCACCTGTTGGCGCTGGCCGGGGTGTCCTCCGTGGCGAGAAGATATTCAATCCCGTCCTCCCCCCACCTTGAGTCTAAAATCTCAGTGGCTTCATTAAGTGGCTCCCCTTTCGGCGACCCCCCTTTTTTGGGCGCTTCTCTGAGCGGGTCTGGCGCCTTCCCCGGTGCTTGAAACCTGTGGGGCTCTCTGTAGGGCGTGAGCACTGATCTATGAAAGACCGGGTGCATTCTGGAACCCTCCGGGAGTGTCAACCGGAAGGCCACTGGGTTGATCTGCGCCTCTACTTGGTAAGGCCCTAGCTGCTTGTGCCCTAGTTTCTTCTTGGCTAACGATCTGGCTGGAACTGCTTGTGCTGCCAACCAGACCCAGTCTCCCACCTGGATGTCCTCCCCAACCCTCCTGTGTCGATCTGCCTGCACTTTGTAAGCCTGTTTTGCCAACTCTAACTGCCTCCTGAGCTGCTCGTGGATCTCCTGCAACTCCGCTGCCACTTCCTCTGCTCCCTGTGGCTCCCCCTCCCGCACTGTGTCCAGACCCGGGAAGGTTCTGGGATGCCTCCCGTAGTTGGCAAAAAATGGGGTCACCCCCGTGGACCCGTGCTTCGTGTTGTTGTAGGCAAACTCGGCCAACGGTAGATAGTCCACCCAGGTCGATGGCTGCTGGTTCGCGTAGCATCTCAGGTACTGCTGCATGATGGCGTTGACCCTTTCCGCCTGCCCGTTAGTTTGCGGGTGTCTCGCCGACGCCAGGCTGACCTTGACGTTCAGGAATCCCATCAGCTTTTGCCAGAAGTTGGAGATGAACTGGCGCCCCCGGTCGGACAAAATAGACCGTGGTAGGCCGTGCACCTTGAACACGTGGTCTATGAACATCTTAGCGGTCTGCTCGGCCGTGGCCACCTTCGCGCACGGAATGAAGTGGGCCATCTTGGTGAACAGGTCCACTACCACGAGCACTGCCGTCTTGCCCCTTGAGCTGGGTAGATCTGTGACAAAGTCCAGGGCTACCCTCTCCCACGGTACGAACGGTGTCTGTAGCGGTTCCAACAGGCCCGCCGGCGGCTGGTGCACAGGCTTAGCCCTTTGGCAGGTGTCGCACCTATTGACATAGTCCGCGACATCCCCCCGCATCTTAGGCCACCAAAAGTCTCTGGCTACTAAGTCCACCGTCTTCTCCTTGCCGAAGTGCCCCGCGCTGGGCGCGTCGTGCAGCTGTTGCAGGACCTTCGCGCGGAGGCTGTCTCCTGGTACGTAGAGGACTCCCTTGCGTAGGAGCAGGCCGTCTCGCACTTGGAATTCGTCGCCCCTCGCCTTGCCACTGCACACCTCCTCCATCTTGGCTCGGGCGAACGAGTCTGTTCGCAGCGCGCGGCGCACCGCGTCCAGGTCCACCGTGGCTGACGCGCATGCCCACGCCTGTGGTGTGAAAATGTGCTTGGCCGCCGCCGGTGCCTCTGCCTCCAGATACTGCGGTTTTCTGGACAGCGCGTCCGCCAAGACGTTGCTGTTTCCTGGGATGTACTCAATTCTGAAGTCGAAATCTGCAAAGAACTCCGCCCAGCGGATGTGTCGCTGGTTCAGGAACCTCGCCGTGCGCCAGTACTCCAAGTTCTTATGGTCTGTGCGGACCTGCACCGTGTGCTTGGCTCCGACGAGGAAGTGCCGCCACGCCTTGAAGGCTGCATGTATGGCCAGCAACTCCCTGTCCCAAATGGTGTAGTTCTGCTCCGCTTTGCTGAGTTTTCTGGAGTAGAAAGCGCACGGCCTCCAGTCCCCCTGGTGGTCTTGCTGCAACAGAACGGCTCCCACGGCCCTGTCTGAGGCGTCCGTCTCCACTCTCATGGGCCTGCTGGGATTTACGTGCAGTAGGTTCTCTTCGGAAGCGAAGAGCTGCTTGAGCTTCTGAAAGGACTGCTCTGCCTGCTCCGTCCAGATGAACCTCTTCTTCTTGGAACTGAGGGTGTCGGTGATGGCCGCTGTCTGCATGGCGAAACCCTTGATGAACTTGCGATAAAAGTTGGCAAAACCGACAAACCTCTGCACTTCCTTCCTATTGCGTGGGCTCTTCCAATCCAGTACTGCACGTACCTTGGCACCGTCCATAGCCAGTCCCTTGTCGGACAGTTTGTAGCCCAAGAAATCCACCTCCGTCTTGTCGAACTGGCACTTCTCCAGCTTGGCGTACAGCCTGTGCTCCCGCAGCCTCTGCAGAACTTCCCTAACATCTCTCTCGTGAGCCTCCGGCGATTCCGAGAAGATCAGGATGTCATCCAGGAAGCAGACGCATTTCTTGTAGAGGAGACCTGCCAAGACATGATGCATGAAGGCTTGAAAGCAGTGGGAACCATTTTTTAATCCAAAAGGCATAACTCTGTATTCATAAGTGCCCAGCGGCGTAAACATGGTTGTTTTCCACTCGTCGCCTTCCCGTACGCGAATGAGATTGTACGCTCCGCGCAGATCCAACTTGGTAAAGATGCGACCCTTCCTCACCGTCGCCAGCAGGTCATCGATCTTGGGCATAGGGAATGCTGAGGGCTTGGTCTTGAGGTTCAAGAAGCGGAAATCAACGACCAGCCTCTTTTGGGGCGTGTCCCGCTTCTTTACAAAGAACACGGGACTGCCTCCTGCCGCCTTGGACTCCCGGATGAATCCCCGCTTCAGGTTGTGATCTATGAACTCCCTGAGCTCTTGCAATTCATCCTCAGACATGGAGTACAGTTTCCCCGTCGGGAGCGTCGCCCCGGGCAGGAGGTCGATCTTGCAGTCGTAGGGTCTGTGGGGTGGCAGCTTATCCGCCTCTTTCTCGCAGAAGACCTCCAAAAACTCCTTGTATTTGTTAGGCACCGCTTGCAACATGCCCAAGTTCAGCTGTGGTCCATCCTCGTGCCCCTCATCTTCCAAGTCCGCCAGGATGCAGTGTTCTGCGCAGTAAGAGGAGCCGAAGGTCAGTTGCCGCTGGTACCAAGCTAATGCCGGGCTGTGCCTATCCAGCCAACTCATTCCCAATACTATGGGCGTGTCTGACAGGCGGGTGACGTTGAAGCTGATGACCTCACGGTGGTTTCCAATGCGCATCACCATTGGCGGCGTCTGCTGTAGCACTTGCCCTCCCAGTAGCTCCCTGCCGTCCACTGTGACGACTTTCAGAGGTACCGCCGCTGGCAGAAGGGCTATGCCATGTTGCTGGAGGAACTGCATGTCTATAAAATCTGCATTGCTCCCCAAGTCTACGGTGATGGGAATTTCCACCAGTAGCCCATTGGGGAGCTGAAGGGATGCGGTGAGCTGCACTACTGGTTTGGGTGGGAGGGGGTCGGTGGGCTGTAAGATCCCTGGGGATTGCTTCACTGACTTGTCTGGCTGGTCCCCAGAGACGCCATCTCCAGCCAGACAGTGGAGTTTTCCTGCTGCGACTCCCTCTGCTGAATTGCGTCTGTTACTGTCGCTGCGGCTGCAGTATGCTTGTGAAACCGCTGGGGACACTCTTTTGCCATATGCTGAGCACTGTCGCAGATGTAGCACTTCCTGGTTCCTCTAGGAGGCTTCATCTTGACTGCTCCCGGAGTTAGGGCTCCGACTGTGGAGTGAGCCTTAGCACCACCTATCTCCATCGGCTCCTCTCCCCCTCCCAGCGGAGGCATGGATCGAGCGTGCGCCGCCTCCTTGGGGAAGGGAGGCAGTCCTTTCGCTGGCGTGCGTCCCAAATGCCCTTCCTCCCTGCCCCAAGGGCGTCCTTCCAACCGAACCCCAATGGAGAGTGCCCGTTCCACCACTTCCTTGGTGGTTTGGGGTCTTCCCCCCCTTGCGATCTCATCTTTCACAGCTCCGCTCAACCCCTCCCAGAACAGGTCTCTGACGGCAGGCGATTCTTTCTCCCAGGCTAGTACATTCACCAATCCGAAAAAACGTGCATGATATTGCCTCACAGTGGCTTTACCTTGTCTTAGTCCGTGAATCTCCCTCCTAGCGATATCCACATCAATCTCAGATAAAAAACACGCATCCATCACTTTAATGAAGGCAGCCGCATTTTGGAGGGCTGGATCCTTGTCTCTCCATAGATTGCGCAGCCACGATTTTGCCTCCCCCCGCAAATGCGAAATAATAAATCCCACTTTCTCTCCCTCATTTTTAAAGTCTTTGTCAAGCAGCTGCAATGTATAAATCACATCTGCTCTGAAGTTAGGATACTCCTGCAGGTCCCCATTGAAGTGAGATACCAGGCTCCCTCCTCTGTTTCCCAGCCCAATCCCTTCTGGTCTGGTGGCTGGTAGCCTCTGTGTACTCAGCACTTCTAACCTGGTTCGCAGATCCTGGCAGGCAGCAGCTGCTTCCTGTTCTTTCTTTCTGGAAGCCGCAATTTCTGCAGTCAACTGCGTCACTGCGTTTTGCAAACTCGCTATCCTCTCTTCGGTAGTCATTTCCCTGTTTTTCGTGAGCTCGCGAAGCACCAATCTTCACCCCTCGCTGCTTTCCCGCACTCCACGAGGTTGCAAAATTGGTGAAAATGGAGAGGGGACTTACTGTCAGGACTGCCGCTAGGTCCCAGCTCACAGAGGACCAACGCCCAGTGGATATTATATACAAAAGTCTTTATTGAAGTTTAGTTTCCATTTCCAAGCTCTGGGCGCGCAGGCCCACGTCTTAACGCTAGACCGGCTAAGTCCCCTCTGACTCACTGCTCCACCCACACCAGTTTAAGATTCTAGCCTGGCTCCACCTCTTGCGCTGCTCTTTCCTGCGTTGGGTCCTTCTGCCCTCTGGGGTTCCCTCCTTCCTGGACTCCTCTGACGCGGAGCCTCCTGAGTCTTGCCCCTCCCTCCGGCGGGCTTTAGGACCTGGCTCCCTTCCCGGGCTCCCCGCTGTGCCGCGCTCCTGTACATTTGAACTTGGCGCGCGCGCCCAGCCGGTGACTTTCCTTCTGACCGTTTCCCCGCTTCCTGATGTGGGTGTTGCCAAACCTGACTCCTCTCCTCCCTCTGGTGGTGAGGACACTGGTCCCGACTCCTGGGACTCCCCCTCCCCACTGCGCTCTGGTGGAGACGCTGGCCCTGATCTCCAGCTGCTGTTCAGAGACTCCCCGCTGGCCCCTCCCTCTTGAGGTTTCTCCCTTGGAATCTCCCTTGCTCTGGCCACCGGCGCTCCCTTCTGTGAGTCCTCCGATTCGCTAGAGAGGCTTGTGGAATAACTCTGGCCACTGTCACTGCCTGCGCCCCCCTCGTACTCCTCCTCCTCACTCTCCATTTGCTCCCCCTCCTGTGTCTCTCCTTCTGAACCCCTGACAAGAGCTTTATCTTCTTTCTTTTTAAGTGGATGGAACACAAAACACCTTTTTGTTTGCTTGGAGGTGATTCCGGTGCACACCCATAAAACACCATGCGAATTGAAATAAGCCCTATCAAAGCTTATTCGTCTTCTTTCTACGCATATCGAAGGGAAAAGACGGTTTTGTGTTATTTGGGACTCATTACACATACTTTGCGATTTCTGGGTTTTATGTGCATTAACACCTAAGAACACGACTTGAAATAAGCGAAATACAAGATTCTTCATTCTATGTAGCTTGAACACAAAACAACCTGTTTGGGGAGGTTTAGGCTCATGACACTTCGCTTTGCTATTTGTGGGTGGAAAGAACATGGAAAGAACAATCCAAACTTTTTCGTCTGCTTTCTATTGACATGGAACCAAAACACCTATGCTTGATTAAGGCTGTTAAGAAACATTTCACTCTGAGAATTTTGGGTGAATGTGCATTCTAACTCCAAAAATACAAATTTGCAACAAAACCAATCAGAGTTTTATCGTCTTTCTTTTAAAGTGGATGGAACCCAAAACACCTTTTTGCTTTGGTTGGAGGTGATTCTGGTGCACACCCATAAAACACCATGCGAATTGAAATAAGCCTTATCAAAGCTTATTCGTCTTCTTTCTACGCATATCGAAGGGAAAAGACGGTTTTGTGTTATTTGGGACTCATTACACATACTTTGCGATTTCTGGGTTAATGAGCATTAACACCACGGAACACGATTTGAAATAAGCGAAATCCAAAATTCTTCTTTCTATGTAGCTTGAACGCAAAACAACATGTTTGGGGAGGTTTAGGCTCATTACACTTTGCTTTGCTATTTGTGGGTGGAAAGAACATGGAAAAAACAATCCAAACATTTTCGTCCGCTTTCTATTGAGATGGAACCAAAACACCTATGCTTGATTACGGCTGTTAAGAAACATTTAATTCTAAGATTTTTGGGTGAATGTGCATTCTATCCCCAAAAACACCAATTTGCAAGAAAACCAATCAGAGCCTTATCGTCTTTCTTTTTTAGTGGATGGAACCCAAAACACCTTTTTGCTTTGGTTGGAGGTGATTCCGGTGCACACCCATAAAACACCATGCGAATTGAAATAAGCCCTATCAAAGCTTATTCGTCTTCTTTCTAGGGATATCGAAGGGAAAAGATGGTTTTGTGTTATTTGGGGCTCATTACACATACTTTGCGATTTCTGGGTTAATGAGCATTAACACCTAAGAACACGACTTGAAATAAGCGAAATCCAATTCTTTCTATGTAGCTTGAACGCAAAACAACCTGTTTGGGGAGGTTTAGGCTCATGACACTTCGCTTTGCTATTTGTGGGTGGAAAGAACATGGAAAGAACAATCCAAACTTTTTCGTCTGCTTTCTATTGACATGGAACCAAAACACCTATGCTTGATTACGGCTGTTAAGAAACATTTAATTCTCAGATTTTTGGGTGAATGCGCATTCTAACCCCAAAAACACCAATCTGCAAGAAAACCAATCAGAGCCTTATCGTCTTTCTTTTTTAGTGGATGGAACCCAAAACACCTTTTTGCTTTGGTTGGAGGTGATTCCGGTGCACACCCATAAAACACCATGCGAATTGAAATAAGCCCTATCAATGCTTATTCGTCTTCTTTCTATGCATATGGAAGGGAAAAAACGGTTTTGTGTTATTTGGGACTCATTACACATACTTTGCGATTTCTGGGTTAATGTGCAAGAACACGAAATAAGCGAAATACAAGATTCTTCATTCTATGTAGCTTGAACACAAAACAACCTGTTTGGGGAGGTTTAGGCTCATGACACTTCGCTTTGCTATTTGTGCGTGGAAAGAACATGGAAAGAACAATCCAAACTTTTTCGTCTGCTTTCTATTGACATGGAACCAAAACACCTATGCTTGATTAGGGCTGTTAAGAAACATTTCACTCAGAATTTTGGGTGAATGTGCATTCTTACCCCAAAAACACCATTTTGCAACAAAACCAATCAGAGCTTTATCTTCTTTCTTTTTAAGTGGATGGAACACAAAACACCTTTTTGCTTTGGCTGGAGTTGATTCCGGTGCACACCCATAAAACACCATGCGAATTGAAATAAGCCCTATCAAAGCTTATTCGTCTTCTTTCTACGCATATCGAAGGGAAAAGACGGTTTTGTGTTATTTGGGACTCATTACACATACTTTGCGATTTCTGGGTTTTATGTGCATTAACACCTAAGAACACGACTTGAAATAAGCGAAATACAAGATTCTTCATTCTATGTAGCTTGAACACAAAACAACCTGTTTGGGGAGGTTTAGGCTCATGACACTTCGCTTTGATATTTGTGCGTGGAAAGAACATGGAAAGAACAATCCAAACTTTTTCGTCTGCTTTCTATTGACATGGAACCAAAACACCTATGCTTGATTAAGGCTGTTAAGAAACATTTCACTCTGAGAATTTTGGGTGAATGTGCATTCTAACTCCAAAAATACAAATTTGCAACAAAACCAATCAGAGTTTTATCGTCTTTCTTTTAAAGTGGATGGAACCCAAAACACCTTTTTGCTTTGGTTGGAGGTGATTCTGGTGCACACCCATAAAACACCATGCGAATTGAAATAAGCCTTATCAAAGCTTATTCGTCTTCTTTCTACGCATATCGAAGGGAAAAGACGGTTTTGTGTTATTTGGGACTCATTACACATACTTTGCGATTTCTGGGTTAATGAGCATTAACACCACGGAACACGATTTGAAATAAGCGAAATCCAAAATTCTTCTTTCTATGTAGCTTGAACGCAAAACAACATGTTTGGGGAGGTTTAGGCTCATTACACTTTGCTTTGCTATTTGTGGGTGGAAAGAACATGGAAAAAACAATCCAAACATTTTCGTCCGCTTTCTATTGAGATGGAACCAAAACACCTATGCTTGATTACGGCTGTTAAGAAACATTTAATTCTAAGATTTTTGGGTGAATGTGCATTCTATCCCCAAAAACACCAATTTGCAAGAAAACCAATCAGAGCCTTATCGTCTTTCTTTTTTAGTGGATGGAACCCAAAACACCTTTTTGCTTTGGTTGGAGGTGATTCCGGTGCACACCCATAAAACACCATGCGAATTGAAATAAGCCCTATCAAAGCTTATTCGTCTTCTTTCTAGGGATATCGAAGGGAAAAGATGGTTTTGTGTTATTTGGGGCTCATTACACATACTTTGCGATTTCTGGGTTAATGAGCATTAACACCTAAGAACACGACTTGAAATAAGCGAAATCCAATTCTTTCTATGTAGCTTGAACGCAAAACAACCTGTTTGGGGAGGTTTAGGCTCATGACACTTCGCTTTGCTATTTGTGGGTGGAAAGAACATGGAAAGAACAATCCAAACTTTTTCGTCTGCTTTCTATTGACATGGAACCAAAACACCTATGCTTGATTACGGCTGTTAAGAAACATTTAATTCTCAGATTTTTGGGTGAATGCGCATTCTAACCCCAAAAACACCAATCTGCAAGAAAACCAATCAGAGCCTTATCGTCTTTCTTTTTTAGTGGATGGAACCCAAAACACCTTTTTGCTTTGGTTGGAGGTGATTCCGGTGCACACCCATAAAACACCATGCGAATTGAAATAAGCCCTATCAATGCTTATTCGTCTTCTTTCTATGCATATGGAAGGGAAAAAACGGTTTTGTGTTATTTGGGACTCATTACACATACTTTGCGATTTCTGGGTTAATGTGCAAGAACACGAAATAAGCGAAATACAAGATTCTTCATTCTATGTAGCTTGAACACAAAACAACCTGTTTGGGGAGGTTTAGGCTCATGACACTTCGCTTTGCTATTTGTGCGTGGAAAGAACATGGAAAGAACAATCCAAACTTTTTCGTCTGCTTTCTATTGACATGGAACCAAAACACCTATGCTTGATTAGGGCTGTTAAGAAACATTTCACTCAGAATTTTGGGTGAATGTGCATTCTTACCCCAAAAACACCATTTTGCAACAAAACCAATCAGAGCTTTATCTTCTTTCTTTTTAAGTGGATGGAACACAAAACACCTTTTTGCTTTGGCTGGAGTTGATTCCGGTGCACACCCATAAAACACCATGCGAATTGAAATAAGCCCTATCAAAGCTTATTCGTCTTCTTTCTACGCATATCGAAGGGAAAAGACGGTTTTGTGTTATTTGGGACTCATTACACATACTTTGCGATTTCTGGGTTTTATGTGCATTAACACCTAAGAACACGACTTGAAATAAGCGAAATACAAGATTCTTCATTCTATGTAGCTTGAACACAAAACAACCTGTTTGGGGAGGTTTAGGCTCATGACACTTCGCTTTGATATTTGTGCGTGGAAAGAACATGGAAAGAACAATCCAAACATTTTCGTCTGCTTTCTATTGACATGGAACCATAACACCTATGCTTGATTAGGACTGTTAAGAAACATTTCACTCAGATTTTTGAGTGAATGTGCATTCTAACCCCCAAAACACCAATTTGCAACAAAACCCATCAGAGCTTTATCGTCTTTCTTTTTAAGTGGAAGGAACCCAAAAGACCTTTTTGCTTTGGTTGGAGGTGATTCTGGTGCACACCCATAAAACACCATGCGAATTGAAATAAGCCCTATCAAAGCTTATTCGGCTTCTTTCTAAGCATATCGAAGGGAAAAGACGGATTTGTGTTATTCGGGAATCATTACACATACTTTGCGATTTCTGGGTTAATGAGCATTAACACCACGGAACACGATTTGAAATAAGCGAAATCCAAAATTCTTCTTTCTATGTAGCTTGAACGCAAAACAACCTGTTTGGGGAGGTTTAGGCTCATGACACTTCGCTTTGCTATTTGTGGGTGGAAAGAACATGGAAAAAACAATCCAAACATTTTCGTCCGCTTTCTATTGAGATGGAACCAAAACACCTATGCTTGATTACGGCTGTTAAGAAACATTTAATTCTAAGATTTTTGGGTGAATGTGCATTCTAACCCCAAAAACACCATTTTGCAACAAAAACAATCAGAGCTTTATCTTCTTTCTTTTTAAGTGGATGGAACACAAAACACCTTTTTGTTTGCTTGGAGGTGATTCCGGTGCACACCCATAAAACACCATGCGAATTGAAATAAGCCCTATCAAAGCTTATTCGTCTTCTTTCTACGCATATCGAAGGGAAAAGACGGTTTTGTGTTATTTGGGACTCATTACACATACTTTGCGATTTCTGGGTTTTATGTGCATTAACACCTAAGAACACGACTTGAAATAAGCGAAATACAAGATTCTTCATTCTATGTAGCTTGAACACAAAACAACCTGTTTGGGGAGGTTTAGGCTCATGACACTTCGCTTTGCTATTTGTGGGTGGAAAGAACATGGAAAGAACAATCCAAACATTTTCGTCTGCTTTCTATTGACATGGAACCAAAACACCTATGCTTGATTAGGACTGTTAAGAAACATTTCACTCAGATTTTTGAGTGAATGTGCATTCTAACCCCCAAAACACCAATTTGCAACAAAACCCATCAGAGCTTTATCGTCTTTCTTTTTAAGTGGAAGGAACCCAAAAGACCTTTTTGCTTTGGTTGGAGGTGATTCTGGTGCACACCCATAAAACACCATGCGAATTGAAATAAGCCCTATCAAAGCTTATTCGGCTTCTTTCTAAGCATATCGAAGGGAAAAGACGGATTTGTGTTATTCGGGAATCATTACACATACTTTGCGATTTCTGGGTTAATGAGCATTAACACCACGGAACACGATTTGAAATAAGCGAAATCCAAAATTCTTCTTTCTATGTAGCTTGAACGCAAAACAACCTGTTTGGGGAGGTTTAGGCTCATGACACTTTGCTTTGCTATTTGTGCGTGGAAAGAACATCGAAAAAACAATCCAAACATTTTCGTCCGCTTTCTATTGAGATGGAACCAAAACACCTATGCTTGATTACGGCTGTTAAGAAACATTTAATTCTAAGATTTTTGGGTGAATGTGCATTCTAACCCCAAAAACACCATTTTGCAACAAAAACAATCAGAGCTTTATCTTCTTTCTTTTTAAGTGGATGGAACACAAAACACCTTTTTGCTTTGGTTGGAGGTGATTCTGGTGCACACCCATAAAACACCATGCGAATTGAAATAAGTCCGATCAAAGCTTATTCGTCTTTTTTCTACGCATATGGAAGTGAAAAGACGGTTTTGTGTTATTTGGGACTCATTACACATACTTTGCGATTTCTGGGTTAATGTGCATTAACACCTAAGAACACGACTTGAAATAAGCGAAATACAAGATTCTTCATTCTATGTAGCTTGAACGCAAAACAACCTGTTTGGGGAGGTTTAGGCTCATGACACTTCGCTTTGCTATTTGTGGGTGGAAAGAACATGGAAAGAACAATCCAAACTTTTTCGTCTGCTTTCTATTGACATGGAACCAAAACACCTATGCTTGATTAAGGCTGTTAAGAAACATTTCACTCTGAGAATTTTGGGTGAATGTGCATTCTAACTCCAAAAATACAAATTTGCAACAAAACCAATCAGAGTTTTATCGTCTTTCTTTTAAAGTGGATGGAACCCAAAACACCTTTTTGCTTTGGTTGGAGGTGATTCTGGTGCACACCCATAAAACACCATGCGAATTGAAATAAGCCTTATCAAAGCTTATTCGTCTTCTTTCTACGCATATCGAAGGGAAAAGACGGTTTTGTGTTATTTGGGACTCATTACACATACTTTGCGATTTCTGGGTTAATGAGCATTAACACCACGGAACACGATTTGAAATAAGCGAAATCCAAAATTCTTCTTTCTATGTAGCTTGAACGCAAAACAACATGTTTGGGGAGGTTTAGGCTCATTACACTTTGCTTTGCTATTTGTGGGTGGAAAGAACATGGAAAAAACAATCCAAACATTTTCGTCCGCTTTCTATTGAGATGGAACCAAAACACCTATGCTTGATTACGGCTGTTAAGAAACATTTAATTCTAAGATTTTTGGGTGAATATGCATTCTATCCCCAAAAACACCAATTTGCAAGAAAACCAATCAGAGCCTTATCGTCTTTCTTTTTTAGTGGATGGAACCCAAAACACCTTTTTGCTTTGGTTGGAGGTGATTCCGGTGCACACCCATAAAACACCATGCGAATTGAAATAAGCCCTATCAAAGCTTATTCGTCTTCTTTCTAGGGATATCGCAGGGAAAAGACGGTTTTGTGTTATTTGGGGCTCATTACACATACTTTGCGATTTCTGGGTTAATGAGCATTAACAGCTAAGAACACGACTTGAAATAAGCGAAATTCAATTCTTTCTATGTAGCTTGAACGCAAAACAACCTGTTTGGGGAGGTTTAGGCTCATGACACTTCGCTTTGCTATTTGTGGGTGGAAAGAACATGGAAAGAACAATCCAAACTTTTTCGTCTGCTTTCTATTGACATGGAACCAAAACACCTATGCTTGATTACGGCTGTTAAGAAACATTTAATTCTCAGATTTTTGGGTGAATGCGCATTCTAACCCCAAAAACACCAATCTGCAAGAAAACCAATCAGAGCCTTATCGTCTTTCTTTTTTAGTGGATGGAACCCAAAACACCTTTTTGCTTTGGTTGGAGGTGATTCCGGTGCACACCCATAAAACACCATGCGAATTGAAATAAGCCCTATCAATGCTTATTCGTCTTCTTTCTATGCATATGGAAGGGAAAAAACGGTTTTGTGTTTTTTGGGACTCATTACACATACTTTGCGATTTCTGGGTTAATGTGCAAGAACACGAAATAAGCGAAATACATGATTCTTCATTCTATGTAGCTTGAACACAAAACAACCTGTTTGGGGAGGTTTAGGCTCATGACACTTCGCTTTGCTATTTGTGCGTGGAAAGAACATGGAAAGAACAATCCAAACTTTTTCGTCTGCTTTCTATTGACATGGAACCAAAACACCTATGCTTGATTAGGACTGTTAAGAAACATTTCACTCAGAATTTTGGGTGGATGTGCATTCTTACCCCAAAAACACCATTTTGCAACAAAACCAATCAGAGCTTTATCTTCTTTCTTTTTAAGTGGATGGAACACAAAACACCTTTTTGCTTTGGCTGGAGTTGATTCCGGTGCACACCCATAAAACACCATGCGAATTGAAATCAGCCCTATCAAAGCTTATTCGTCTTCTTTCTACGCATATCGAAGGGAAAAGACGGTTTTGTGTTATTTGGGACTCATTACACATACTTTGCGATTTCTGGGTTTTATGTGCATTAACACCTAAGAACACGACTTGAAATAAGCGAAATACAAGATTCTTCATTCTATGTAGCTTGAACACAAAACAACCTGTTTGGGGAGGTTTAGGCTCATGACACTTCGCTTTGCTATTTGTGCGTGGAAAGAACATGGAAAGAACAATCCAAACATTATCGTCTGCTTTCTATTGACATGGAACCAAAACACCTATGCTTGATTAGGACTGTTAAGAAACATTTCACTCAGATTTTTGAGTGAATGTGTATTCTAACCCCCAAAACACCAATTTGCAAAAAAACCCATCAGAGCTTTATCGTCTTTCTTTTTAAGTGGAAGGAACCCAAAAGACCTTTTTGCTTTGGTTGGAGGTGATTCTGGTGCACACCCATAAAACACCATGCGAATTGAAATAAGCCCTATCAAAGCTTATTCGGCTTCTTTATAAGCATATCGAAGGGAAAAGACGGATTTGTGTTATTCGGGAATCATTACACATACTTTGCGATTTCTGGGTTAATGAGCATTAACACCACGGAACACGATTTGAAATAAGCGAAATCCAAAATTCTTCTTTCTATGTAGCTTGAACGCAAAACAACCTGTTTGGGGAGGTTTAGGCTCATTACACTTTGCTTTGCTATTTGTGCGTGGAAAGAACATCGAAAAAACAATCCAAACATTTTCGTCCGCTTTCTATTGAGATGGAACCAAAACACCTATGCTTGATTACGGCTGTTAAGAAACATTTAATTCTAAGATTTTTGGGTGAATGTGCATTCTAACCCCAAAAACACCATTTTGCAACAAAAACAATCAGAGCTTTATCTTCTTTCTTTTTAAGTGGATGGAACACAAAACACCTTTTTGCTTTGGTTGGAGGTGATTCTGGTGCACACCCATAAAACACCATGCGAATTGAAATAAGTCCGATCAAAGCTTATTCGTCTTCTTTCTACGCATATGGAAGCGAAAAGACGGTTTTGTGTTATTTGGGACTCATTACACATACTTTGCGATTTCTGGGTTAATGTGCATTAACACCTAAGAACACGACTTGAAATAAGCGAAATACAAGATTCTTCATTCTATGTAGCTTGAACGCAAAACAACCTGTTTGGGGAGGTTTAGGCTCATGACACTTCGCTTTGCTATTTGTGGGTGGAAAGAACATGGAAAGAACAATCCAAACTTTTTCGTCTGCTTTCTATTGACATGGAACCAAAACACCTATGCTTGATTAAGGCTGTTAAGAAACATTTCACTCTGAGAATTTTGGGTGAATGTGCATTCTAACTCCAAAAATACAAATTTGCAACAAAACCAATCAGAGTTTTATCGTCTTTCTTTTAAAGTGGATGGAACCCAAAACACCTTTTTGCTTTGGTTGGAGGTGATTCTGGTGCACACCCATAAAACACCATGCGAATTGAAATAAGCCTTATCAAAGCTTATTCGTCTTCTTTCTACGCATATCGAAGGGAAAAGAATGTTTTGTGTTATTTGGGACTCATTACACATACTTTGCGATTTCTGGGTTAATGAGCATTAACACCACGGAACACGATTTGAAATAAGCGAAATCCAAAATTCTTCTTTCTATGTAGCTTGAACGCAAAACAACATGTTTGGGGAGGTTTAGGCTCATTACACTTTGCTTTGCTATTTGTGGGTGGAAAGAACATGGAAAAAACAATCCAAACATTTTCGTCCGCTTTCTATTGAGATGGAACCAAAACACCTATGCTTGATTACGGCTGTTAAGAAACATTTAATTCTAAGATTTTTGGGTGAATGTGCATTCTATCCCCAAAAACACCAATTTGCAAGAAAACCAATCAGAGCCTTATCGTCTTTCTTTTTTAGTGGATGGAACCCAAAACACCTTTTTGCTTTGGTTGGAGGTGATTCCGGTGCACACCCATAAAACACCATGCGAATTGAAATAAGCCCTATCAAAGCTTATTCGTCTTCTTTCTAGGGATATCGAAGGGAAAAGATGGTTTTGTGTTATTTGGGGCTCATTACACATACTTTGCGATTTCTGGGTTAATGAGCATTAACACCTAAGAACACGACTTGAAATAAGCGAAATCCAATTCTTTCTATGTAGCTTGAACGCAAAACAACCTGTTTGGGGAGGTTTAGGATCATGACACTTCGCTTTGCTATTTGTGCGTGGAAAGAACATGGAAAGAACAATCCAAACTTTTTCGTCTGCTTTCTATTGACATGGAACCAAAACACCTATGCTTGATTAGGGCTGTTAAGAAACATTTCACTCAGAATTTTGGGTGAATGTGCATTCTTACCCCAAAAACACCATTTTGCAACAAAACCAATCAGAGCTTTATCTTCTTTCTTTTTAAGTGGATGGAACACAAAACACCTTTTTGCTTTGGCTGGAGTTGATTCCGGTGCACACCCATAAAACACCATGCGAATTGAAATAAGCCCTATCAAAGCTTATTCGTCTTCTTTCTACGCATATCGAAGGGAAAAGACGGTTTTGTGTTATTTGGGACTCATTACACATACTTTGCGATTTCTGGGTTTTATGTGCATTAACACCTAAGAACACGACTTGAAATAAGCGAAATACAAGATTCTTCATTCTATGTAGCTTGAACACAAAACAACCTGTTTGGGGAGGTTTAGGCTCATGACACTTCGCTTTGCTATTTGTGCGTGGAAAGAACATGGAAAGAACAATCCAAACATTTTCGTCTGCTTTCTATTGACATGGAACCAAAACACCTATGCTTGATTAGGACTGTTAAGAAACATTTCACTCAGATTTTTGAGTGAATGTGCATTCTAACCCCCAAAACACCAATTTGCAAAAAAACCCATCAGAGCTTTATCGTCTTTCTTTTTAAGTGGAAGGAACCCAAAAGACCTTTTTGCTTTGGTTGGAGGTGATTCTGGTGCACACCCATAAAACACCATGCGAATTGAAATAAGCCCTATCAAAGCTTATTCGGCTTCTTTCTAAGCATATCGAAGGGAAAAGACGGATTTGTGTTATTCGGGAATCATTACACATACTTTGCGATTTCTGGGTTAATGAGCATTAACACCACGGAACACGATTTGAAATAAGCGAAATCCAAAATTCTTCTTTCTATGTAGCTTGAACGCAAAACAACCTGTTTGGGGAGGTTTAGGCTCATGACACTTTGCTTTGCTATTTGTGGGTGGAAAGAACATGGAAAAAACAATCCAAACATTTTCGTCCGCTTTCTATTGAGATGGAACCAAAACACCTATGCTTGATTACGGCTGTTAAGAAACATTTAATTCTAAGATTTTTGGGTGAATGTGCATTCTAACCCCAAAAACACCATTTTGCAACAAAAACAATCAGAGCTTTATCTTCTTTCTTTTTAAGTGGATGGAACACAAAACACCTTTTTGCTTTGGTTGGAGGTGATTCTGGTGCACACCCATAAAACACCATGCGAATTGAAATAAGTCCGATCAAAGCTTATTCGTCTTCTTTCTACGCATATGGAAGTGAAAAGACGGTTTTGTGTTATTTGGGACTCATTACACATACTTTGCGATTTCTGGGTTAATGTGCATTAACACCTAAGAACACGACTTGAAATAAGCGAAATACAAGATTCTTCATTCTATGTAGCTTGAACGCAAAACAACCTGTTTGGGGAGGTTTAGGCTCATGACACTTCGCTTTGCTATTTGTGGGTGGAAAGAACATGGAAAGAACAATCCAAACTTTTTCGTCTGCTTTCTATTGACATGGAACCAAAACACCTATGCTTGATTACGGCTGTTAAGAAACATTTAATTCTCAGATTTTTGGGTGAATGCGCATTCTAACCCCAAAAACACCAATCTGCAAGAAAACCAATCAGAGCCTTATCGTCTTTCTTTTTTAGTGGATGGAACCCAAAACACCTTTTTGCTTTGGTTGGAGGTGATTCCGGTGCACACCCATAAAACACCATGCGAATTGAAATAAGCCCTATCAATGCCTATTCGTCTTCTTTCTATGCATATGGAAGGGAAAAGACCGTTTTGTGTTATTTGGGACTCATTACACATACTTTGCGATTTCTGGGTTAATGTGCAAGAACACGATTTGAAATAAGCGAAATACAAGATTCTTCATTCTATGTAGCTTGAACGCAAAACAACCTGTTTGGGGAGGTTTAGGCTCATGACACTTCGCTTTGCTATTTGTGGGTGGAAAGAACATGGAAAGAACAATCCAAACTTTTTCGTCTGCTTTCTATTGACATGGAACCAAAACACCTATGCTTGATTAAGGCTGTTAAGAAACATTTCACTCTGAGAATTTTGGGTGAATGTGCATTCTAACTCCAAAAATACAAATTTGCAACAAAACCAATCAGAGTTTTCTCGTCTTTCTTTTAAAGTGGATGGAACCCAAAACACCTTTTTGCTTTGGTTGGAGGTGATTCTGGTGCACACCCATAAAACACCATGCGAATTGAAATAAGCCTTATCAAAGCTTATTCGTCTTCTTTCTACGCATATCGAAGGGAAAAGACGGTTTTGTGTTATTTGGGACTCATTACACATACTTTGCGATTTCTGGGTTAATGAGCATTAACACCACGGAACACGATTTGAAATAAGCGAAATACAAGATTCTTCATTCTATGTAGCTTGAACGCAAAACAACCTGTTTGGGGAGGTTTAGGCTCATGACACTTTGCTTTGCTATTTGTGGGTGGAAAGAACATGGAAAAAACAATCCAAACATTTTCGTCCGCTTTCTATTGAGATGGAACCAAAACACCTATGCTTGATTACGGCTGTTAAGAAACATTTAATTCTAAGATTTTTGGGTGAATGTGCATTCTAACCCCAAAAACACCATTTTGCAACAAAAACAATCAGAGCTTTATCTTCTTTCTTTTTAAGTGGATGGAACACAAAACACCTTTTTGCTTTGGTTGGAGGTGATTCTGGTGCACACCCATAAAACACCATGCGAATTGAAATAAGTCCGATCAAAGCTTATTCGTCTTCTTTCTACGCATATGGAAGTGAAAAGACGGTTTTGTGTTATTTGGGACTCATTACACATACTTTGCGATTTCTGGGTTAATGTGCATTAACACCTAAGAACACGACTTGAAATAAGCGAAATACAAGATTCTTCATTCTATGTAGCTTGAACGCAAAACAACCTGTTTGGGGAGGTTTAGGCTCATGACACTTCGCTTTGCTATTTGTGGGTGGAAAGAACATGGAAAGAACAATTCAAACTTTTTCGTCTGCTTTCTATTGACATGGAACCAAAACACCTATGCTTGATTACGGCTGTTAAGAAACATTTAATTCTCAGATTTTTGGGTGAATGCGCATTCTAACCCCAAAAACACCAATCTGCAAGAAAACCAATCAGAGCCTTTTCGTCTTTCTTTTTTAGTGGATGGAACCCAAAACACCTTTTTGCTTTGGTTGGAGGTGATTCCGGTGCACACCCATAAAACACCATGCGAATTGAAATAAGCCCTATCAATGCCTATTCGTCTTCTTTCTATGCATATGGAAGGGAAAAGACCGTTTTGTGTTATTTGGGACTCATTACACATACTTTGCGATTTCTGGGTTAATGTGCAAGAACACGATTTGAAATAAGCGAAATACAAGATTCTTCATTCTATGTAGCTTGAACGCAAAACAACCTGTTTGGGGAGGTTTAGGCTCATGACACTTCGCTTTGCTATTTGTGGGTGGAAAGAACATGGAAAGAACAATCCAAACTTTTTCGTCTGCTTTCTATTGACATGGAACCAAAACACCTATGCTTGATTAAGGCTGTTAAGAAACATTTCACTCTGAGAATTTTGGGTGAATGTGCATTCTAACTCCAAAAATACAAATTTGCAACAAAACCAATCAGAGTTTTCTCGTCTTTCTTTTAAAGTGGATGGAACCCAAAACACCTTTTTGCTTTGGTTGGAGGTGATTCTGGTGCACACCCATAAAACACCATGCGAATTGAAATAAGCCTTATCAAAGCTTATTCGTCTTCTTTCTACGCATATCGAAGGGAAAAGACGGTTTTGTGTTATTTGGGACTCATTACACATACTTTGCGATTTCTGGGTTAATGAGCATTAACACCACGGAACACGATTTGAAATAAGCGAAATACAAGATTCTTCATTCTATGTAGCTTGAACGCAAAACAACCTGTTTGGGGAGGTTTAGGCTCATGACACTTTGCTTTGCTATTTGTGGGTGGAAAGAACATGGAAAAAACAATCCAAACATTTTCGTCCGCTTTCTATTGAGATGGAACCAAAACACCTATGCTTGATTACGGCTGTTAAGAAACATTTAATTCTAAGATTTTTGGGTGAATGTGCATTCTATCCCCAAAAACACCAATTTGCAAGAAAACCAATCAGAGCCTTATCGTCTTTCTTTTTTAGTGGATGGAACCCAAAACACCTTTTTGCTTTGGTTGGAGGTGATTCCGGTGCACACCCATAAAACACCATGCGAATTGAAATAAGCCCTATCAAAGCTTATTCGTCTTCTTTCTAGGGATATCGAAGGGAAAAGATGGTTTTGTGTTATTTGGGGCTCATTACACATACTTTGCGATTTCTGGGTTAATGAGCATTAACACCTAAGAACACGACTTGAAATAAGCGAAATCCAATTCTTTCTATGTAGCTTGAACGCAAAACAACCTGTTTGGGGAGGTTTAGGCTCATGACACTTCGCTTTGCTATTTGTGGGTGGAAAGAACATGGAAAGAACAATCCAAACTTTTTCGTCTGCTTTCTATTGACATGGAACCAAAACACCTATGCTTGATTACGGCTGTTAAGAAACATTTAATTCTAAGATTTTTGGGTGAATGTGCATTCTAACCCCCAAAACACCATTTTGCAACAAAAACAATCAGAGCTTTATCTTCTTTCTTTTTAAGTGGATGGAACACAAAACACCTTTTTGCTTTGGTTGGAGGTGATTCTGGTGCACACCCATAAAACACCATGCGAATTGAAATAAGTCCGATCAAAGCTTATTCGTCTTCTTTCTACGCATATGAAAGTGAAAAGACGGTTTTGTGTTATTTGGGACTCATTACACATACTTTGCGATTTCTGGGTTAATGTGCATTAACACCTAAGAACACGACTTGAAATAAGCGAAATACAAGATTCTTCATTCTATGTAGCTTGAACGCAAAACAACCTGTTTGGGGAGGTTTAGGCTCATGACACTTCGCTTTGCTATTTGTGGGTGGAAAGAACATGGAAAGAACAATCCAAACTTTTTCGTCTGCTTTCTATTGACATGGAACCAAAACACCTATGCTTGATTACGGCTGTTAAGAAACATTTAATTCTCAGATTTTTGGGTGAATGCGCATTCTAACCCCAAAAACACCAATCTGCAAGAAAACCAATCAGAGCCTTATCGTCTTTCTTTTTTAGTGGATGGAACCCAAAACACCTTTTTGCTTTGGTTGGAGGTGATTCCGGTGCACACCCATAAAACACCATGCGAATTGAAATAAGCCCTATCAATGCCTATTCGTCTTCTTTCTATGCATATGGAAGGGAAAAGACCGTTTTGTGTTATTTGGGACTCATTACACATACTTTGCGATTTCTGGGTTAATGTGCAAGAACACGATTTGAAATAAGCGAAATACAAGATTCTTCATTCTATGTAGCTTGAACGCAAAACAACCTGTTTGGGGAGGTTTAGGCTCATGACACTTCGCTTTGCTATTTGTGGGTGGAAAGAACATGGAAAGAACAATCCAAACTTTTTCGTCTGCTTTCTATTGACATGGAACCAAAACACCTATGCTTGATTAAGGCTGTTAAGAAACATTTCACTCTGAGAATTTTGGGTGAATGTGCATTCTAACTCCAAAAATACAAATTTGCAACAAAACCAATCAGAGTTTTCTCGTCTTTCTTTTAAAGTGGATGGAACCCAAAACACCTTTTTGCTTTGGTTGGAGGTGATTCTGGTGCACACCCATAAAACACCATGCGAATTGAAATAAGCCTTATCAAAGCTTATTCGTCTTCTTTCTACGCATATCGAAGGGAAAAGACGGTTTTGTGTTATTTGGGACTCATTACACATACTTTGCGATTTCTGGGTTAATGAGCATTAACACCACGGAACACGATTTGAAATAAGCGAAATCCAAAATTCTTCTTTCTATGTAGCTTGAACGCAAAACAACATGTTTGGGGAGGTTTAGGCTCATTACACTTTGCTTTGCTATTTGTGGGTGGAAAGAACATGGAAAAAACAATCCAAACATTTTCGTCCGCTTTCTATTGAGATGGAACCAAAACACCTATGCTTGATTACGGCTGTTAAGAAACATTTAATTCTAAGATTTTTGGGTGAATGTGCATTCTATCCCCAAAAACACCAATTTGCAAGAAAACCAATCAGAGCCTTATCGTCTTTCTTTTTTAGTGGATGGAACCCAAAACACCTTTTTGCTTTGGTTGGAGGTGATTCCGGTGCACACCCATAAAACACCATGCGAATTGAAATAAGCCCTATCAAAGCTTATTCGTCTTCTTTCTAGGGATATCGAAGGGAAAAGATGGTTTTGTGTTATTTGGGGCTCATTACACATACTTTGCGATTTCTGGGTTAATGAGCATTAACACCTAAGAACACGACTTGAAATAAGCGAAATCCAATTCTTTCTATGTAGCTTGAACGCAAAACAACCTGTTTGGGGAGGTTTAGGCTCATGACACTTCGCTTTGCTATTTGTGGGTGGAAAGAACATGGAAAGAACAATCCAAACTTTTTCGTCTGCTTTCTATTGACATGGAACCAAAACACCTATGCTTGATTACGGCTGTTAAGAAACATTTAATTCTCAGATTTTTGGGTGAATGCGCATTCTAACCCCAAAAACACCAATCTGCAAGAAAACCAATCAGAGCCTTATCGTCTTTCTTTTTTAGTGGATGGAACCCAAAACACCTTTTTGCTTTGGTTGGAGGTGATTCCGGTGCACACCCATAAAACACCATGCGAATTGAAATAAGCCCTATCAATGCTTATTCGTCTTCTTTCTATGCATATGGAAGGGAAAAAACGGTTTTGTGTTATTTGGGACTCATTACACATACTTTGCGATTTCTGGGTTAATGTGCAAGAACACGAAATAAGCGAAATACAAGATTCTTCATTCTATGTAGCTTGAACACAAAACAACCTGTTTGGGGAGGTTTAGGCTCATGACACTTCGCTTTGCTATTTGTGCGTGGAAAGAACATGGAAAGAACAATCCAAACTTTTTCGTCTGCTTTCTATTGACATGGAACCAGAACACCTATGCTTGATTAGGGCTGTTAAGAAACATTTCACTCAGAATTTTGGGTGAATGTGCATTCTTACCCCAAAAACACCATTTTGCAACAAAACCAATCAGAGCTTTATCTTCTTTCTTTTTAAGTGGATGGAACACAAAACACCTTTTTGCTTTGGCTGGAGTTGATTCCGGTGCACACCCATAAAACACCATGCGAATTGAAATAAGCCCTATCAAAGCTTATTCGTCTTCTTTCTACGCATATCGAAGGGAAAAGACGGTTTTGTGTTATTTGGGACTCATTACACATACTTTGCGATTTCTGGGTTTTATGTGCATTAACACCTAAGAACACGACTTGAAATAAGCGAAATACAAGATTCTTCATTCTATGTAGCTTGAACACAAAACAACCTGTTTGGGGAGGTTTAGGCTCATGACACTTCGCTTTGATATTTGTGCGTGGAAAGAACATGGAAAGAACAATCCAAACATTTTCGTCTGCTTTCTATTGACATGGAACCATAACACCTATGCTTGATTAGGACTGTTAAGAAACATTTCACTCAGATTTTTGAGTGAATGTGCATTCTAACCCCCAAAACACCAATTTGCAACAAAACCCATCAGAGCTTTATCGTCTTTCTTTTTAAGTGGAAGGAACCCAAAAGACCTTTTTGCTTTGGTTGGAGGTGATTCTGGTGCACACCCATAAAACACCATGCGAATTGAAATAAGCCCTATCAAAGCTTATTCGGCTTCTTTCTAAGCATATCGAAGGGAAAAGACGGATTTGTGTTATTCGGGAATCATTACACATACTTTGCGATTTCTGGGTTAATGAGCATTAACACCACGGAACACGATTTGAAATAAGCGAAATCCAAAATTCTTCTTTCTATGTAGCTTGAACGCAAAACAACCTGTTTGGGGAGGTTTAGGCTCACGACACTTTGCTTTGCTATTTGTGGGTGGAAAGAACATGGAAAAAACAATCCAAACATTTTCGTCCACTTTCTATTGAGATGGAACCAAAACACCTATGCTTGATTACGGCTGTTAAGAAACATTTAATTCTAAGATTTTTGGGTGAATGTGCATTCTAACCCCAAAAACACCATTTTGCAACAAAAACAATCAGAGCTTTATCTTCTTTCTTTTTAAGTGGATGGAACACAAAACACCTTTTTGCTTTGGTTGGAGGTGATTCTGGTGCACACCCATAAAACACCATGCGAATTGAAATAAGTCCGATCAAAGCTTATTCGTCTTCTTTCTATGCATATGGAAGTGAAAAGACGGTTTTGTGTTATTTGGGACTCATTACACATACTTTGCGATTTCTGGGTTAATGTGCATTAACACCTAAGAACACGACTTGAAATAAGCGAAATACAAGATTCTTCATTCTATGTAGCTTGAACGCAAAACAACCTGTTTGGGGAGGTTTAGGCTCATGACACTTCGCTTTGCTATTTGTGGGTGGAAAGAACATGGAAAGAACAATCCAAACTTTTTCGTCTGCTTTCTATTGACATGGAACCAAAACACCTATGCTTGATTAAGGCTGTTAAGAAACATTTCACTCTGAGAATTTTGGGTGGATGTGCATTCTAACTCCAAAAATACAAATTTGCAACAAAACCAATCAGAGTTTTATCGTCTTTCTTTTAAAGTGGATGGAACCCAAAACACCTTTTTGCTTTGGGTGGAGGTGATTCTGGTGCACACCCATAAAACACCATGCGAATTGAAATAAGCCTTATCAAAGCTTATTCGTCTTCTTTCTACGCATATCGAAGGGAAAAGACGGTTTTGTGTTATTTGGGACTCATTACACATACTTTGCGATTTCTGGGTTAATGAGCATTAACACCACGGAACACGATTTGAAATAAGCGAAATCCAAAATTCTTCTTTCTATGTAGCTTGAACGCAAAACAACATGTTTGGGGAGGTTTAGGCTCATTACACTTTGCTTTGCTATTTGTGGGTGGAAAGAACATGGAAAAAACAATCCAAACATTTTCGTCCGCTTTCTATTGAGATGGAACCAAAACACCTATGCTTGATTACGGCTGTTAAGAAACATTTAATTCTAAGATTTTTGGGTGAATGTGCATTCTATCCCCAAAAACACCAATTTGCAAGAAAACCAATCGGAGCCTTATCGTCTTTCTTTTTTAGTGGATGGAACCCAAAACACCTTTTTGCTTTGGTTGGAGGTGATTCCGGTGCACACCCATAAAACACCATGCGAATTGAAATAAGCCCTATCAAAGCTTATTCGTCTTCTTTCTACGCATATCGAAGGGAAAAGACGGTTTTGTGTTATTTGGGGCTCATTACACATACTTTGCGATTTCTGGGTTAATGAGCATTAACACCTAAGAACACGACTTGAAATAAGCGAAATCCAATTCATTCTATGTAGCTTGAACGCAAAACAACCTGTTTGGGGAGGTTTAGGCTCATGACACTTCGCTTTGCTATTTGTGGGTGGAAAGAACATGGAAAGAACAATCCAAACTTTTTCGTCTGCTTTCTATTGACATGGAACCAAAACACCTATGCTTGATTACGGCTGTTAAGAAACATTTAATTCTCAGATTTTTGGGTGAATGCGCATTCTAACCCCAAAAACACCAATCTGCAAGAAAACCAATCAGAGCCTTATCGTCTTTCTTTTTTAGTGGATGGAACCCAAAACAC
This sequence comes from Podarcis gaigeae, assembly GCF_964106915.1. Classification (NCBI taxonomy): domain Eukaryota; kingdom Metazoa; phylum Chordata; class Lepidosauria; order Squamata; family Lacertidae; genus Podarcis; species Podarcis gaigeae. The sequence goes on along the minus strand of NC_139692.1, from coordinate 234,164 downwards.
CTTTTTGCTTTGGTTGGAGGTGATTCCGGTGCACACCCATAAAACACCATGCGAATTGAAATAAGCCCTATCAATGCCTATTCGTCTTCTTTCTATGCATATGGAAGGGAAAAGACGGTTTTGTGTTATTTGGGACTCATTACACATACTTTGCGATTTCTGGGTTAATGTGCAAGAACACGACTTGAAATAAGCGAAATACAAGATTCTTCATTCTATGTAGCTTGAACACAAAACAACCTGTTTGGGGAGGTTTAGGCTCATGACACTTCGCTTTGCTATTTGTGCGTGGAAAGAACATGGAAAGAACAATCCAAACTTTTTCGTCTGCTTTCTATTGACATGGAACCAAAACACCTATGCTTGATTAGGACTGTTAAGAAACATTTCACTCAGATTTTTGAGTGAATGTGCATTCTAACCCCCAAAACACCAATTTGCAACAAAACCCATCAGAGCTTTATCGTCTTTCTTTTTAAGTGGAAGGAACCCAAAAGACCTTTTTGCTTTGGTTGGAGGTGATTCTGGTGCACACCCATAAAACACCATGCGAATTGAAATAAGCCCTATCAAAGCTTATTCGGCTTCTTTCTAAGCATATCGAAGGGAAAAGACGGATTTGTGTTATTCGGGAATCATTACACATACTTTGCGATTTCTGGGTTAATGAGCATTAACACCACGGAACACGATTTGAAATAAGCGAAATCCAAAATTCTTCTTTCTATGTAGCTTGAACGCAAAACAACCTGTTTGGGGAGGTTTAGGCTCATGACACTTTGCTTTGCTATTTGTGCGTGGAAAGAACATCGAAAAAACAATCCAAACATTTTCGTCCGCTTTCTATTGAGATGGAACCAAAACACCTATGCTTGATTACGGCTGTTAAGAAACATTTAATTCTAAGATTTTTGGGTGAATGTGCATTCTAACCCCAAAAACACCATTTTGCAACAAAAACAATCAGAGCTTTATCTTCTTTCTTTTTAAGTGGATGGAACACAAAACACCTTTTTGCTTTGGTTGGTGGTGATTCTGGTGCACACCCATAAAACACCATGCGAATTGAAATAAGTCCGATCAAAGCTTATTCGTCTTCTTTCTACGCATATGGAAGTGAAAAGACGGTTTTGTGTTATTTGGGACTCATTACACATACTTTGCGATTTCTGGGTTAATGTGCATTAACACCTAAGAACACGACTTGAAATAAGCGAAATACAAGATTCTTCATTCTATGTAGCTTGAACGCAAAACAACCTGTTTGGGGAGGTTTAGGCTCATGACACTTCGCTTTGCTATTTGTGGGTGGAAAGAACATGGAAAGAACAATCCAAACTTTTTCGTCTGCTTTCTATTGACATGGAACCAAAACACCTATGCTTGATTAAGGCTGTTAAGAAACATTTCACTCTGAGAATTTTGGGTGAATGTGCATTCTAACTCCAAAAATACAATTTTGCAACAAAACCAATCAGAGCTTTATCTTCTTTCTTTTTAAGTGGATGGAACACAAAACACCTTTTTGTTTGCTTGGAGGTGATTCCGGTGCACACCCATAAAACACCATGCGAATTGAAATAAGCCCTATCAAAGCTTATTCGTCTTCTTTCTACGCATATCGAAGGGAAAAGACGGTTTTGTGTTATTTGGGACTCATTACACATACTTTGCGATTTCTGGGTTTTATGTGCATTAACACCTAAGAACACGACTTGAAATAAGCGAAATACAAGATTCTTCATTCTATGTAGCTTGAACACAAAACAACCTGTTTGGGGAGGTTTAGGCTCATGACACTTCGCTTTGATATTTGTGCGTGGAAAGAACATGGAAAGAACAATCCAAACATTTTCGTCTGCTTTCTATTGACATGGAACCAAAACACCTATGCTTGATTAGGACTGTTAAGAAACATTTCACTCAGATTTTTGAGTGAATGTGCATTCTAACCCCCAAAACACCAATTTGCAACAAAACCCATCAGAGCTTTATCGTCTTTCTTTTTAAGTGGAAGGAACCTGTCAGGGGTTCAGAAGGAGAGACACAGGAGGGGGAGCAAATGGAGAGTGAGGAGGAGGAGTACGAGGGGGGCGCAGGCAGTGACAGTGGCCAGAGTTATTCCACAAGCCTCTCTAGCGAATCGGAGGACTCACAGAAGGGAGCGCCGGTGGCCAGAGCAAGGGAGATTCCAAGGGAGAAACCTCAAGAGGGAGGGGCCAGCGGGGAGTCTCTGAACAGCAGCTGGAGATCAGGGCCAGCGTCTCCACCAGAGCGCAGTGGGGAGGGGGAGTCCCAGGAGTCGGGACCAGTGTCCTCACCACCAGAGGGAGGAGAGGAGTCAGGTTTGGCAACACCCACATCAGGAAGCGGGGAAACGGTCAGAAGGAAAGTCACCGGCTGGGCGCGCGCGCCAAGTTCAAATGTACAGGAGCGCGGCACAGCGGGGAGCCCGGGAAGGGAGCCAGGTCCTAAAGCCCGCCGGAGGGAGGGGCAAGACTCAGGAGGCTCCGCGTCAGAGGAGTCCAGGAAGGAGGGAACCCCAGAGGGCAGAAGGACCCAACGCAGGAAAGAGCAGCGCAAGAGGTGGAGCCAGGCTAGAATCTTAAACTGGTGTGGGTGGAGCAGTGAGTCAGAGGGGACTTAGCCGGTCTAGCGTTAAGACGTGGGCCTGCGCGCCCAGAGCTTGGAAATGGAAACTAAACTTCAATAAAGACTTTTGTATATAATATCCACTGGGCGTTGGTCCTCTGTGAGCTGGGACCTAGCGGCAGTCCTGACAGTAAGTCCCCTCACCATTTTCACCAATTTTGCAACCTCGTGGAGTGCGGGAAAGCAGCGAGGGGTGAAGATTGGTGCTTCGCGAGCTCACGAAAAACAGGGAAATGACTACCGAAGAGAGGATAGCGAGTTTGCAAAACGCAGTGACGCAGTTGACTGCAGAAATTGCGGCTTCCAGAAAGAAAGAACAGGAAGCAGCTGCTGCCTGCCAGGATCTGCGAACCAGGTTAGAAGTGCTAAGTACACAGAGGCTACCAGCCACCAGACCAGAAGGGATTGGGCTGGGAAACAGAGGAGGGAGCCTGGTATCTCACTTCAATGGGGACCTGCAGGAGTATCCTAACTTCAGAGCAGATGTGATTTATACATTGCAGCTGCTTGACAAAGACTTTAAAAATGAGGGAGAGAAAGTGGGATTTATTATTTCGCATTTGCGGGGGGAGGCAAAATCGTGGCTGCGCAATCTATGGAGAGACAAGGATCCAGCCCTCCAAAATGCGGCTGCCTTCATTAAAGTGATGGATGCGTGTTTTTTATCTGAGATTGATGTGGATATCGCTAGGAGGAAGATTCACGGACTAAGACAAGGTAAAGCCACTGTGAGGCAATATCATGCACGTTTTTTCGGATTGGTGAATGTACTAGCCTGGGAGAAAGAATCGCCTGCCGTCAGAGACCTGTTCTGGGAGGGGTTGAGCGGAGCTGTGAAAGATGAGATCGCAAGGGGGGGAAGACCCCAAACCACCAAGGAAGTGGTGGAACGGGCACTCTCCATTGGGGTTCGGTTGGAAGGACGCCCTTGGGGCAGGGAGGAAGGGCATTTGGGACGCACGCCAGCGAAAGGACTGCCTCCCTTCCCCAAGGAGGCGGCGCGCGCTCGATCCATGCCTCCGCTGGGAGGGGGAGAGGAGCCGATGGAGATAGGTGGTGCTAAGGCTCACTCCACAGTCGGAGCCCTAACTCCGGGAGCAGTCAAGATGAAGCCTCCTAGAGGAACCAGGAAGTGCTACATCTGCGACAGTGCTCAGCATATGGCAAAAGAGTGTCCCCAGCGGTTTCACAAGCATACTGCAGCCGCAGCGACAGTAACAGACGCAATTCAGCAGAGGGAGTCGCAGCAGGAAAACTCCACTGTCTGGCTGGAGATGGCGTCTCTGGGGACCAGCCAGACAAGTCAGTGAAGCAATCCCCAGGGATCTTACAGCCCACCGACCCCCTCCCACCCAAACCAGTAGTGCAGCTCACCGCATCCCTTCAGCTCCCCAATGGGCTACTGGTGGAAATTCCCATCACCGTAGACTCGGGGAGCAATGCAGATTTTATAGACATGCAGTTCCTCCAGCAACATGGCATAGCCCTTCTGCCAGCGGCGGTACCTCTGAAAGTCGTCACAGTGGACGGCAGGGAGCTACTGGGAGGGCAAGTGCTACAGCAGACGCCGCCAATGGTGATGCGCATTGGAAACCACCGTGAGGTCATCAGCTTCAACGTCACCCGCCTGTCAGACACGCCCATAGTGTTGGGAATGAGTTGGCTGGATAGGCACAGCCCGGCATTAGCTTGGTACCAGCGGCAACTGACCTTCGGCTCCTCTTACTGCGCAGAACACTGCATCCTGGCGGACTTGGAAGATGAGGGGCACGAGGATGGACCACAGCTGAACTTGTGCATGTTGCAAGCGGTGCCTAACAAATACAAGGAGTTTTTGGAGGTCTTCTGCGAGAAAGAGGCGGATAAGCTGCCACCCCACAGACCCTACGACTGCAAGATCGACCTCCTGCCCGGGGCGACGCTCCCGACGGGGAAACTGTACTCCATGTCTGAGGATGAATTGCAAGAGCTCAGGGAGTTCATAGATCACAACCTGAAGCGGGGATTCATCCGGGAGTCCAAGGCGGCAGGAGGCAGTCCCGTGTTCTTTGTAAAGAAGCGGGACACGCCCCAAAAGAGGCTGGTCGTTGATTTCCGCTTCTTGAACCTCAAGACCAAGCCCTCAGCATTCCCTATGCCCAAGATCGATGACCTGCTGGCGACGGTGAGGAAGGGTCGCATCTTTACCAAGTTGGATCTGCGCGGAGCGTACAATCTCATTCGCGTACGGGAAGGCGACGAGTGGAAAACAACCATGTTTACGCCGCTGGGCACTTATGAATACAGAGTTATGCCTTTTGGATTAAAAAATGGTTCCCACTGCTTTCAAGCCTTCATGCATCATGTCTTGGCGGGTCTCCTCTACAAGAAGTGCGTCTGCTTCCTGGATGACATCCTAATCTTCTCGGAATCGCCGGAGGCTCACGAGAGAGATGTTAGGGAAGTTCTGCAGAGGCTGCGGGAGCACAGGCTGTACGCCAAGCTGGAGAAGTGCCAGTTCGACAAGACGGAGGTGGATTTCTTGGGCTACAAACTGTCCGACAAGGGACTGGCTATGGACGGTGCCAAGGTACGTGCAGTACTGGATTGGAAGAGCCCACGCAATAGGAAGGAAGTACAGAGGTTTGTCGGTTTTGCCAACTTTTATCGCAAGTTCATCAAGGGTTTCGCCATGCAGACAGCAGCCATCACCGACACCCTCAGTTCCAAGAAGAAGAGGTTCATCTGGACGGAGCAGGCAGAGCAGTCCTTTCAGAAGCTCAAGCAGCTCTTCGCTTCCGAAGAGAACCTACTGCACGTAAATCCCAGCAGGCCCATGAGAGTGGAGACGGACGCCTCAGACAGGGCCGTGGGAGCCGTTCTGTTGCAGCAAGACCACCAGGGGGACTGGAGGCCGTGCGCTTTCTACTCCAGAAAACTCAGCAAAGCGGAGCAGAACTACACCATTTGGGACAGGGAGTTGCTGGCCATACATGCAGCCTTCAAGGCGTGGCGGCACTTCCTCGTCGGAGCCAAGCACACGGTGCAGGTCCGCACAGACCATAAGAACTTGGAGTACTGGCGCACGGCGAGGTTCCTGAACCAGCGACACATCCGCTGGGCGGAGTTCTTTGCAGATTTCGACTTCAGAATTGAGTACATCCCAGGAAACAGCAACGTCTTGGCGGACGCGCTGTCCAGAAAACCGCAGTATCTGGAGGCAGAGGCACCGGCGGCGGCCAAGCACATTTTCACACCACAGGCGTGGGCATGCGCGTCAGCCACGGTGGACCTGGACGCGGTGCGCCGCGCGCTGCGAACAGACTCGTTCGCCCGAGCCAAGATGGAGGAGGTGTGCAGTGGCAAGGCGAGGGGCGACGAATTCCAAGTGCGAGACGGCCTGCTCCTACGCAAGGGAGTCCTCTACGTACCAGGAGACAGCCTCCGCGCGAAGGTCCTGCAACAGCTGCACGACGCGCCCAGCGCGGGGCACTTCGGCAAGGAGAAGACGGTGGACTTAGTAGCCAGAGACTTTTGGTGGCCTAAGATGCGGGGGGATGTCGCGGACTATGTCAATAGGTGCGACACCTGCCAAAGGGCTAAGCCTGTGCACCAGCCGCCGGCGGGCCTGTTGGAACCGCTACAGACACCGTTCGTACCGTGGGAGAGGGTAGCCCTGGACTTTGTCACAGATCTACCCAGCTCAAGGGGCAAGACGGCAGTGCTCGTGGTAGTGGACCTGTTCACCAAGATGGCCCACTTCATTCCGTGCGCGAAGGTGGCCACGGCCGAGCAGACCGCTAAGATGTTCATAGACCACGTGTTCAAGGTGCACGGCCTACCACGGTCTATTTTGTCCGACCGGGGGCGCCAGTTCATCTCCAACTTCTGGCAAAAGCTGATGGGATTCCTGAACGTCAAGGTCAGCCTGGCGTCGGCGAGACACCCGCAAACTAACGGGCAGGCGGAAAGGGTCAACGCCATCATGCAGCAGTACCTGAGATGCTACGCGAACCAGCAGCCATCGACCTGGGTGGACTATCTACCGTTGGCCGAGTTTGCCTACAACAACACGAAGCACGGGTCCACGGGGGTGACCCCATTTTTTGCCAACTACGGGAGGCATCCCAGAACCTTCCCGGGTCTGGACACAGTGCGGGAGGGGGAGCCACAGGGAGCAGAGGAAGTGGCAGCGGAGTTGCAGGAGATCCACGAGCAGCTCAGGAGGCAGTTAGAGTTGGCAAAACAGGCTTACAAAGTGCAGGCAGATCGACACAGGAGGGTTGGGGAGGACATCCAGGTGGGAGACTGGGTCTGGTTGGCAGCACAAGCAGTTCCAGCCAGATCGTTAGCCAAGAAGAAACTAGGGCACAAGCAGCTAGGGCCTTACCAAGTAGAGGCGCAGATCAACCCAGTGGCCTTCCGGTTGACACTCCCGGAGGGTTCCAGAATGCACCCGGTCTTTCATAGATCAGTGCTCACGCCCTACAGAGAGCCCCACAGGTTTCAAGCACCGGGGAAGGCGCCAGACCCGCTCAGAGAAGCGCCCAAAAAAGGGGGGTCGCCGAAAGGGGAGCCACTTAATGAAGCCACTGAGATTTTAGACTCAAGGTGGGGGGAGGACGGGATTGAATATCTTCTCGCCACGGAGGACACCCCGGCCAGCGCCAACAGGTGGGTGCCGGATTACGCAGTGGAAGAGCAGTTGCTCAAGGAAGAATTCCACACACTTTTCCCGCACAAGCCTATGCCGGCGGGCTTTTTCGAGGATTGTTTGTTCACACCCACACTCTCGGCCAGCACTTTCCGGGGTTTCTCGTCAGCTGAGGACTCGGCTCCGGGAGGCAGCTCTCCGGAGGGATCACTTTCAGGTTTTGGCACGGGGGGATCTTATTGGTGGGAGGACCAACCCGAGGTGGGCTGGCGCAGAGACATGCCGAAGGGGCCCTGGGAGGTGGACCCCCATCAAACAACAGGGGGAGGAGGGCTCTTGGGTGATTTGGGGTCGAGCGCAGATTTCGAGCACACCGCGCAGGAGATGGAAGCGGAGGAGGTCGTCGTCGACGAGCCCATGGGGGACTTCCCGGACTTATCTCGATGGTTGCAAGCCTCAGGGGACGAGCTGTATCCTGGACTCACCCCTACAACAATGGAGCACCCGGAACCCGCACCGGAAGAGGGGGAGGGGGGAAGGGGGGGCTTCGAGGGGGGGATGGATGTCAGGGGTTCAGAAGGAGAGACACAGGAGGGGGAGCAAATGGAGAGTGAGGAGGAGGAGTACGAGGGGGGCGCAGGCAGTGACAGTGGCCAGAGTTATTCCACAAGCCTCTCTAGCGAATCGGAGGACTCACAGAAGGGAGCGCCGGTGGCCAGAGCAAGGGAGATTCCAAGGGAGAAACCTCAAGAGGGAGGGGCCAGCGGGGAGTCTCTGAACAGCAGCTGGAGATCAGGGCCAGCGTCTCCACCAGAGCGCAGTGGGGAGGGGGAGTCCCAGGAGTCGGGACCAGTGTCCTCACCACCAGAGGGAGGAGAGGAGTCAGGTTTGGCAACACCCACATCAGGAAGCGGGGAAACGGTCAGAAGGAAAGTCACCGGCTGGGCGCGCGCGCCAAGTTCAAATGTACAGGAGCGCGGCACAGCGGGGAGCCCGGGAAGGGAGCCAGGTCCTAAAGCCCGCCGGAGGGAGGGGCAAGACTCAGGAGGCTCCGCGTCAGAGGAGTCCAGGAAGGAGGGAACCCCAGAGGGCAGAAGGACCCAACGCAGGAAAGAGCAGCGCAAGAGGTGGAGCCAGGCTAGAATCTTAAACTGGTGTGGGTGGAGCAGTGAGTCAGAGGGGACTTAGCCGGTCTAGCGTTAAGACATGGGCCTGCGCGCCCAGAGCTTGGAAATGGAAACTAAACTTCAATAAAGACTTTTGTATATAATATCCACTGGGCGTTGGTCCTCTGTGAGCTGGGACCTAGCGGCAGTCCTGACAGAACCCAAAAGACCTTTTTGCTTTGGTTGGAGGTGATTCTGGTGCACACCCATAAAACACCATGCGAATTGAAATAAGCCCTATCAAAGCTTATTCGGCTTCTTTCTAAGCATATCGAAGGGAAAAGACGGATTTGTGTTATTCGGGAATCATTACACATACTTTGCGATTTCTGGGTTAATGAGCATTAACACCACGGAACACGATTTGAAATAAGCGAAATCCAAAATTCTTCTTTCTATGTAGCTTGAACGCAAAACAACCTGTTTGGGGAGGTTTAGGCTCATGACACTTTGCTTTGCTATTTGTGGGTGGAAAGAACATGGAAAAAACAATCCAAACATTTTCGTCCGCTTTCTATTGAGATGGAACCAAAACACCTATGCTTGATTACGGCTGTTAAGAAACATTTAATTCTAAGATTTTTGGGTGAATGTGCATTCTAACCCCAAAAACACCATTTTGCAACAAAAACAATCAGAGCTTTATCTTCTTTCTTTTTAAGTGGATGGAACACAAAACACCTTTTTGCTTTGGTTGGAGGTGATTCTGGTGCACACCCATAAAACACCATGCGAATTGAAATAAGTCCGATCAAAGCTTATTCGTCTTTTTTCTACGCATATGGAAGTGAAAAGACGGTTTTGTGTTATTTGGGACTCATTACACATACTTTGCGATTTCTGGGTTAATGTGCATTAACACCTAAGAACACGACTTGAAATAAGCGAAATACAAGATTCTTCATTCTATGTAGCTTGAACGCAAAACAACCTGTTTGGGGAGGTTTAGGCTCATGACACTTCGCTTTGCTATTTGTGGGTGGAAAGAACATGGAAAGAACAATCCAAACTTTTTCGTCTGCTTTCTATTGACATGGAACCAAAACACCTATGCTTGATTAAGGCTGTTAAGAAACATTTCACTCTGAGAATTTTGGGTGAATGTGCATTCTAACTCCAAAAATACAAATTTGCAACAAAACCAATCAGAGTTTTATCGTCTTTCTTTTAAAGTGGATGGAACCCAAAACACCTTTTTGCTTTGGTTGGAGGTGATTCTGGTGCACACCCATAAAACACCATGCGAATTGAAATAAGCCTTATCAAAGCTTATTCGTCTTCTTTCTACGCATATCGAAGGGAAAAGACGGTTTTGTGTTATTTGGGACTCATTACACATACTTTGCGATTTCTGGGTTAATGAGCATTAACACCACGGAACACGATTTGAAATAAGCGAAATCCAAAATTCTTCTTTCTATGTAGCTTGAACGCAAAACAACCTGTTTGGGGAGGTTTAGGCTCATTACACTTTGCTTTGCTATTTGTGGGTGGAAAGAACATGGAAAAAACAATCCAAACATTTTCGTCCGCTTTCTATTGAGATGGAACCAAAACACCTATGCTTGATTACGGCTGTTAAGAAACATTTAATTCTAAGATTTTTGGGTGAATGTGCATTCTATCCCCAAAAACACCAATTTGCAAGAAAACCAATCAGAGCCTTATCGTCTTTCTTTTTTAGTGGATGGAACCCAAAACACCTTTTTGCTTTGGTTGGAGGTGATTCCGGTGCACACCCATAAAACACCATGCGAATTGAAATAAGCCCTATCAAAGCTTATTCGTCTTCTTTCTAGGGATATCGAAGGGAAAAGACGGTTTTGTGTTATTTGGGGCTCATTACACATACTTTGAGATTTCTGGGTTAATGAGCATTAACACCTAAGAACACGACTTGAAATAAGCGAAATCCAATTCTTTCTATGTAGCTTGAACGCAAAACAACCTGTTTGGGGAGGTTTAGGCTCATGACACTTCGCTTTGCTATTTGTGGGTGGAAAGAACATGGAAAGAACAATCCAAACTTTTTCGTCTGCTTTCTATTGACATGGAACCAAAACACCTATGCTTGATTACGGCTGTTAAGAAACATTTAATTCTCAGATTTTTGGGTGAATGCGCATTCTAACCCCAAAAACACCAATCTGCAAGAAAACCAATCAGAGCCTTATCGTCTTTCTTTTTTAGTGGATGGAACCCAAAACACCTTTTTGCTTTGGTTGGAGGTGATTCCGGTGCACACCCATAAAACACCATGCGAATTGAAATAAGCCCTATCAATGCTTATTCGTCTTCTTTCTATGCATATGGAAGGGAAAAAACGGTTTTGTGTTATTTGGGACTCATTACACATACTTTGCGATTTCTGGGTTAATGTGCAAGAACACGAAATAAGCGAAATACAAGATTCTTCATTCTATGTAGCTTGAACACAAAACAACCTGTTTGGGGAGGTTTAGGCTCATGACACTTCGCTTTGCTATTTGTGCGTGGAAAGAACATGGAAAGAACAATCCAAACTTTTTCGTCTGCTTTCTATTGACATGGAACCTATGCTTGATTAGGGCTGTTAAGAAACATTTCACTCAGAATTTTGGGTGAATGTGCATTCTTACCCCAAAAACACCATTTTGCAACAAAACCAATCAGAGCTTTATCTTCTTTCTTTTTAAGTGGATGGAACACAAAACACCTTTTTGCTTTGGCTGGAGTTGATACCGGTGCACACCCATAAAACACCATGCGAATTGAAATAAGCCCTATCAAAGCTTATTCGTCTTCTTTCTACGCATATCGACGGGAAAAGACGGTTTTGTGTTATTTGGGACTCATTACACATACTTTGCGATTTCTGGGTTTTATGTGCATTAACACCTAAGAACACGACTTGAAATAAGCGAAATACAAGATTCTTCATTCTATGTAGCTTGAACACAAAACAACCTGTTTGGGGAGGTTTAGGCTCATGACACTTCGCTTTGCTATTTGTGCGTGGAAAGAACATGGAAAGAACAATCCAAACATTTTCGTCTGCTTTCTATTGACATGGAACCAAAACACCTATGCTTGATTAGGACTGTTAAGAAACATTTCACTCAGATTTTTGAGTGAATGTGCATTCTAACCCCCAAAACACCAATTTGCAAAAAAACCCATCAGAGCTTTATCGTCTTTCTTTTTAAGTGGAAGGAACCCAAAAGACCTTTTTGCTTTGGTTGGAGGTGATTCTGGTGCACACCCATAAAACACCATGCGAATTGAAATAAGCCCTATCAAAGCTTATTCGGCTTCTTTCTAAGCATATCGAAGGGAAAAGACGGATTTGTGTTATTCGGGAATCATTACACATACTTTGCGATTTCTGGGTTAATGAGCATTAACACCACGGAACACGATTTGAAATAAGCGAAATCCAAAATTCTTCTTTCTATGTAGCTTGAACGCAAAACAACCTGTTTGGGGAGGTTTAGGCTCATGACACTTTGCTTTGCTATTTGTGGGTGGAAAGAACATGGAAAAAACAATCCAAACATTTTCGTCCGCTTTCTATTGACATGGAACCAAAACACCTATGCTTGATTACGGCTGTTAAGAAACATTTAATTCTAAGATTTTTGGGTGAATGTGCATTCTAACCCCAAAAACACCATTTTGCAACAAAAACAATCAGAGCTTTATCTTCTTTCTTTTTAAGTGGATGGAACACAAAACACCTTTTTGCTTTGGTTGGAGGTGATTCTGGTGCACACCCATAAAACACCATGCGAATTGAAATAAGTCCGATCAAAGCTTATTCGTCTTCTTTCTACGCATATGGAAGTGAAAAGACGGTTTTGTGTTATTTGGGACTCATTACACATACTTTGCGATTTCTGGGTTAATGTGCATTAACACCTAAGAACACGACTTGAAATAAGCGAAATACAAGATTCTTCATTCTATGTAGCTTGAACGCAAAACAACCTGTTTGGGGAGGTTTAGGCTCATGACACTTCGCTTTGCTATTTGTGGGTGGAAAGAACATGGAAAGAACAATCCAAACTTTTTCGTCTGCTTTCTATTGACATGGAACCAAAACACCTATGCTTGATTAAGGCTGTTAAGAAACATTTCACTCTGAGAATTTTGGGTGAATGTGCATTCTAACTCCAAAAATACAAATTTGCAACAAAACCAATCAGAGTTTTATCGTCTTTCTTTTAAAGTGGATGGAACCCAAAACACCTTTTTGCTTTGGTTGGAGGTGATTCTGGTGCACACCCATAAAACACCATGCGAATTGAAATAAGCCTTATCAAAGCTTATTCGTCTTCTTTCTACGCATATCGAAGGGAAAAGACGGTTTTGTGTTATTTGGGACTCATTACACATACTTTGCGATTTCTGGGTTAATGAGCATTAACACCACGGAACACGATTTGAAATAAGCGAAATCCAAAATTCTTCTTTCTATGTAGCTTGAACGCAAAACAACATGTTTGGGGAGGTTTAGGCTCATTACACTTTGCTTTGCTATTTGTGGGTGGAAAGAACATGGAAAAAACAATCCAAACATTTTCGTCCGCTTTCTATTGAGATGGAACCAAAACACCTATGCTTGATTACGGCTGTTAAGAAACATTTAATTCTAAGATTTTTGGGTGAATGTGCATTCTATCCCCAAAAACACCAATTTGCAAGAAAACCAATCAGAGCCTTATCGTCTTTCTTTTTTAGTGGATGGAACCCAAAACACCTTTTTGCTTTGGTTGGAGGTGATTCCGGTGCACACCCATAAAACACCATGCGAATTGAAATAAGCCCTATCAAAGCTTATTCGTCTTCTTTCTAGGGATATCGAAGGGAAAAGATGGTTTTGTGTTATTTGGGGCTCATTACACATACTTTGCGATTTCTGGGTTAATGAGCATTAACACCTAAGAACACGACTTGAAATAAGCGAAATCCAATTCTTTCTATGTAGCTTGAACGCAAAACAACCTGTTTGGGGAGGTTTAGGCTCATGACACTTCGCTTTGCTATTTGTGGGTGGAAAGAACATGGAAAGAACAATCCAAACTTTTTCGTCTGCTTTCTATTGACATGGAACCAAAACACCTATGCTTGATTACGGCTGTTAAGAAACATTTAATTCTCAGATTTTTGGGTGAATGCGCATTCTAACCCCAAAAACACCAATCTGCAAGAAAACCAATCAGAGCCTGTCAGGGGTTCAGAAGGAGAGACACAGGAGGGGGAGCAAATGGAGAGTGAGGAGGAGGAGTACGAGGGGGGCGCAGGCAGTGACAGTGGCCAGAGTTATTCCACAAGCCTCTCTAGCGAATCGGAGGACTCACAGAAGGGAGCGCCGGTGGCCAGAGCAAGGGAGATTCCAAGGGAGAAACCTCAAGAGGGAGGGGCCAGCGGGGAGTCTCTGAACAGCAGCTGGAGATCAGGGCCAGCGTCTCCACCAGAGCGCAGTGGGGAGGGGGAGTCCCAGGAGTCGGGACCAGTGTCCTCACCACCAGAGGGAGGAGAGGAGTCAGGTTTGGCAACACCCACATCAGGAAGCGGGGAAACGGTCAGAAGGAAAGTCACCGGCTGGGCGCGCGCGCCAAGTTCAAATGTACAGGAGCGCGGCACAGCGGGGAGCCCGGGAAGGGAGCCAGGTCCTAAAGCCCGCCGGAGGGAGGGGCAAGACTCAGGAGGCTCCGCGTCAGAGGAGTCCAGGAAGGAGGGAACCCCAGAGGGCAGAAGGACCCAACGCAGGAAAGAGCAGCGCAAGAGGTGGAGCCAGGCTAGAATCTTAAACTGGTGTGGGTGGAGCAGTGAGTCAGAGGGGACTTAGCCGGTCTAGCGTTAAGACGTGGGCCTGCGCGCCCAGAGCTTGGAAATGGAAACTAAACTTCAATAAAGACTTTTGTATATAATATCCACTGGGCGTTGGTCCTCTGTGAGCTGGGACCTAGCGGCAGACCTGACAGTAAGTCCCCTCTCCATTTTCACCAATTTTGCAACCTCGTGGAGTGCGGGAAAGCAGCGAGGGGTGAAGATTGGTGCTTCGCGAGCTCACGAAAAACAGGGAAATGACTACCGAAGAGAGGATAGCGAGTTTGCAAAACGCAGTGACGCAGTTGACTGCAGAAATTGCGGCTTCCAGAAAGAAAGAACAGGAAGCAGCTGCTGCCTGCCAGGATCTGCGAACCAGGTTAGAAGTCCTAAGTACACAGAGGCTACCAGCCACCAGACCAGAAGGGATTGGGCTGGGAAACAGAGGAGGGAGCCTGGTATCTCACTTCAATGGGGACCTGCAGGAGTATCCTAACTTCAGAGCAGATGTGATTTATACATTGCAGCTGCTTGACAAAGACTTTAAAAATGAGGGAGAGAAAGTGGGATTTATTATTTCGCATTTGCGGGGGGAGGCAAAATCGTGGCTGCGCAATCTATGGAGAGACAAGGATCCAGCCCTCCAAAATGCGGCTGCCTTCATTAAAGTGATGGATGCGTGTTTTTTATCTGAGATTGATGTGGATATCGCTAGGAGGGAGATTCACGGACTAAGACAAGGTAAAGCCACTGTGAGGCAATATCATGCACGTTTTTTCGGATTGGTGAATGTACTAGCCTGGGAGAAAGAATCGCCTGCCGTCAGAGACCTGTTCTGGGAGGGGTTGAGCGGAGCTGTGAAAGATGAGATCGCAAGGGGGGGAAGACCCCAAACCACCAAGGAAGTGGTGGAACGGGCACTCTCCATTGGGGTTCGGTTGGAAGGACGCCCTTGGGGCAGGGAGGAAGGGCATTTGGGACGCACGCCAGCGAAAGGACTGCCTCCCTTCCCCAAGGAGGCGGCGCGCGCTCGATCCATGCCTCCGCTGGGAGGGGGAGAGGAGCCGATGGAGATAGGTGGTGCTAAGGCTCACTCCACAGTCGGAGCCCTAACTCCGGGAGCGGTCAAGATGAAGCCTCCTAGAGGAACCAGGAAGTGCTACATCTGCGACAGTGCTCAGCATATGGCAAAAGAGTGTCCCCAGCGGTTTCACAAGCATACTGCAGCCGCAGCGACAGTAACAGACGCAATTCAGCAGAGGGAGTCGCAGCAGGAAAACTCCACTGTCTGGCTGGAGATGGCGTCTCTGGGGACCAGCCAGACAAGTCAGTGAAGCAATCCCCAGGGATCTTACAGCCCACCGACCCCCTCCCACCCAAACCAGTAGTGCAGCTCACCGCATCCCTTCAGCTCCCCAATGGGCTACTGGTGGAAATTCCCATCACCGTAGACTCGGGGAGCAATGCAGATTTTATAGACATGCAGTTCCTCCAGCAACATGGCATAGCCCTTCTGCCAGCGGCGGTACCTCTGAAAGTCGTCACAGTGGACGGCAGGGAGCTACTGGGAGGGCAAGTGCTACAGCAGACGCCGCCAATGGTGATGCGCATTGGAAACCACCGTGAGGTCATCAGCTTCAACGTCACCCGCCTGTCAGACACGCCCATAGTGTTGGGAATGAGTTGGCTGGATAGGCACAGCCCGGCATTAGCTTGGTACCAGCGGCAACTGACCTTCGGCTCCTCTTACTGCGCAGAACACTGCATCCTGGCGGACTTGGAAGATGAGGGGCACGAGGATGGACCACAGCTGAACTTGGGCATGTTGCAAGCGGTGCCTAACAAATACAAGGAGTTTTTGGAGGTCTTCTGCGAGAAAGAGGCGGATAAGCTGCCACCCCACAGACCCTACGACTGCAAGATCGACCTCCTGCCCGGGGCGACGCTCCCGACGGGGAAACTGTACTCCATGTCTGAGGATGAATTGCAAGAGCTCAGGGAGTTCATAGATCACAACCTGAAGCGGGGATTCATCCGGGAGTCCAAGGCGGCAGGAGGCAGTCCCGTGTTCTTTGTAAAGAAGCGGGACACGCCCCAAAAGAGGCTGGTCGTTGATTTCCGCTTCTTGAACCTCAAGACCAAGCCCTCAGCATTCCCTATGCCCAAGATCGATGACCTGCTGGCGACGGTGAGGAAGGGTCGCATCTTTACCAAGTTGGATCTGCGCGGAGCGTACAATCTCATTCGCGTACGGGAAGGCGACGAGTGGAAAACAACCATGTTTACGCCGCTGGGCACTTATGAATACAGAGTTATGCCTTTTGGATTAAAAAATGGTTCCCACTGCTTTCAAGCCTTCATGCATCATGTCTTGGCGGGTCTCCTCTACAAGAAGTGCGTCTGCTTCCTGGATGACATCCTAATCTTCTCGGAATCGCCGGAGGCTCACGAGAGAGATGTTAGGGAAGTTCTGCAGAGGCTGCGGGAGCACAGGCTGTACGCCAAGCTGGAGAAGTGCCAGTTCGACAAGACGGAGGTGGATTTCTTGGGCTACAAACTGTCCGACAAGGGACTGGCTATGGACGGTGCCAAGGTACGTGCAGTACTGGATTGGAAGAGCCCACGCAATAGGAAGGAAGTACAGAGGTTTGTCGGTTTTGCCAACTTTTATCGCAAGTTCATCAAGGGTTTCGCCATGCAGACAGCGGCCATCACCGACACCCTCAGTTCCAAGAAGAAGAGGTTCATCTGGACGGAGCAGGCAGAGCAGTCCTTTCAGAAGCTCAAGCAGCTCTTCGCTTCCGAAGAGAACCTACTGCACGTAAATCCCAGCAGGCCCATGAGAGTGGAGACGGACGCCTCAGACAGGGCCGTGGGAGCCGTTCTGTTGCAGCAAGACCACCAGGGGGACTGGAGGCCGTGCGCTTTCTACTCCAGAAAACTCAGCAAAGCGGAGCAGAACTACACCATTTGGGACAGGGAGTTGCTGGCCATACATGCAGCCTTCAAGGCGTGGCGGCACTTCCTCGTCGGAGCCAAGCACACGGTGCAGGTCCGCACAGACCATAAGAACTTGGAGTACTGGCGCACGGCGAGGTTCCTGAACCAGCGACACATCCGCTGGGCGGAGTTCTTTGCAGATTTCGACTTCAGAATTGAGTACATCCCAGGAAACAGCAACGTCTTGGCGGACGCGCTGTCCAGAAAACCGCAGTATCTGGAGGCAGAGGCACCGGCGGCGGCCAAGCACATTTTCACACCACAGGCGTGGGCATGCGCGTCAGCCACGGTGGACCTGGACGCGGTGCGCCGCGCGCTGCGAACAGACTCGTTCGCCCGAGCCAAGATGGAGGAGGTGTGCAGTGGCAAGGCGAGGGGCGACGAATTCCAAGTGCGAGACGGCCTGCTCCTACGCAAGGGAGTCCTCTACGTACCAGGAGACAGCCTCCGCGCGAAGGTCCTGCAACAGCTGCACGACGCGCCCAGCGCGGGGCACTTCGGCAAGGAGAAGACGGTGGACTTAGTAGCCAGAGACTTTTGGTGGCCTAAGATGCGGGGGGATGTCGCGGACTATGTCAATAGGTGCGACACCTGCCAAAGGGCTAAGCCTGTGCACCAGCCGCCGGCGGGCCTGTTGGAACCGCTACAGACACCGTTCGTACCGTGGGAGAGGGTAGCCCTGGACTTTGTCACAGATCTACCCAGCTCAAGGGGCAAGACGGCAGTGCTCGTGGTAGTGGACCTGTTCACCAAGATGGCCCACTTCATTCCGTGCGCGAAGGTGGCCACGGCCGAGCAGACCGCTAAGATGTTCATAGACCACGTGTTCAAGGTGCACGGCCTACCACGGTCTATTTTGTCCGACCGGGGGCGCCAGTTCATCTCCAACTTCTGGCAAAAGCTGATGGGATTCCTGAACGTCAAGGTCAGCCTGGCGTCGGCGAGACACCCGCAAACTAACGGGCAGGCGGAAAGGGTCAACGCCATCATGCAGCAGTACCTGAGATGCTACGCGAACCAGCAGCCATCGACCTGGGTGGACTATCTACCGTTGGCCGAGTTTGCCTACAACAACACGAAGCACGGGTCCACGGGGGTGACCCCATTTTTTGCCAACTACGGGAGGCATCCCAGAACCTTCCCGGGTCTGGACACAGTGCGGGAGGGGGAGCCACAGGGAGCAGAGGAAGTGGCAGCGGAGTTGCAGGAGATCCACGAGCAGCTCAGGAGGCAGTTAGAGTTGGCAAAACAGGCTTACAAAGTGCAGGCAGATCGACACAGGAGGGTTGGGGAGGACATCCAGGTGGGAGACTGGGTCTGGTTGGCAGCACAAGCAGTTCCAGCCAGATCGTTAGCCAAGAAGAAACTAGGGCACAAGCAGCTAGGGCCTTACCAAGTAGAGGCGCAGATCAACCCAGTGGCCTTCCGGTTGACACTCCCGGAGGGTTCCAGAATGCACCCGGTCTTTCATAGATCAGTGCTCACGCCCTACAGAGAGCCCCACAGGTTTCAAGCACCGGGGAAGGCGCCAGACCCGCTCAGAGAAGCGCCCAAAAAAGGGGGGTCGCCGAAAGGGGAGCCACTTAATGAAGCCACTGAGATTTTAGACTCAAGGTGGGGGGAGGACGGGATTGAATATCTTCTCGCCACGGAGGACACCCCGGCCAGCGCCAACAGGTGGGTGCCGGATTACGCAGTGGAAGAGCAGTTGCTCAAGGAAGAATTCCACACACTTTTCCCGCACAAGCCTATGCCGGCGGGCTTTTTCGAGGATTGTTTGTTCACACCCACACTCTCGGCCAGCACTTTCCGGGGTTTCTCGTCAGCTGAGGACTCGGCTCCGGGAGGCAGCTCTCCGGAGGGATCACTTTCAGGTTTTGGCACGGGGGGATCTTATTGGTGGGAGGACCAACACGAGGTGGGCTGGCGCAGAGACATGCCGAAGGGGCCCTGGGAGGTGGACCCCCATCAAACAACAGGGGGAGGAGGGCTCTTGGGTGATTTGGGGTCGAGCGCAGATTTCGAGCACACCGCGCAGGAGATGGAAGCGGAGGAGGTCGTCGTCGACGAGCCCATGGGGGACTTCCCGGACTTATCTCGATGGTTGCAAGCCTCAGGGGACGAGCTGTATCCTGGACTCACCCCTACAACAATGGAGCACCCGGAACCCGCACCGGAAGAGGGGGAGGGGGGAAGGGGGGGCTTCGAGGGGGGGATGGATGTCAGGGGTTCAGAAGGAGAGACACAGGAGGGGGAGCAAATGGAGAGTGAGGAGGAGGAGTACGAGGGGGGCGCAGGCAGTGACAGTGGCCAGAGTTATTCCACAAGCCTCTCTAGCGAATCGGAGGACTCACAGAAGGGAGCGCCGGTGGCCAGAGCAAGGGAGATTCCAAGGGAGAAACCTCAAGAGGGAGGGGCCAGCGGGGAGTCTCTGAACAGCAGCTGGAGATCAGGGCCAGCGTCTCCACCAGAGCGCAGTGGGGAGGGGGAGTCCCAGGAGTCGGGACCAGTGTCCTCACCACCAGAGGGAGGAGAGGAGTCAGGTTTGGCAACACCCACATCAGGAAGCGGGGAAACGGTCAGAAGGAAAGTCACCGGCTGGGCGCGCGCGCCAAGTTCAAATGTACAGGAGCGCGGCACAGCGGGGAGCCCGGGAAGGGAGCCAGGTCCTAAAGCCCGCCGGAGGGAGGGGCAAGACTCAGGAGGCTCCGCGTCAGAGGAGTCCAGGAAGGAGGGAACCCCAGAGGGCAGAAGGACCCAACGCAGGAAAGAGCAGCGCAAGAGGTGGAGCCAGGCTAGAATCTTAAACTGGTGTGGGTGGAGCAGTGAGTCAGAGGGGACTTAGCCGGTCTAGCGTTAAGACGTGGGCCTGCGCGCCCAGAGCTTGGAAATGGAAACTAAACTTCAATAAAGACTTTTGTATATAATATCCACTGGGCGTTGGTCCTCTGTGAGCTGGGACCTAGCGGCAGACCTGACAGAGCCTTATCGTCTTTCTTTTTTAGTGGATGGAACCCAAAACACCTTTTTGCTTTGGTTGGAGGTGATTCCGGTGCACACCCATAAAACACCATGCGAATTGAAATAAGCCCTATCAATGCTTATTCGTCTTCTTTCTATGCATATGGAAGGGAAAAAACGGTTTTGTGTTATTTGGGACTCATTACACATACTTTGCGATTTCTGGGTTAATGTGCAAGAACACGAAATAAGCGAAATACAAGATTCTTCATTCTATGTAGCTTGAACACAAAACAACCTGTTTGGGGAGGTTTAGGCTCATGACACTTCGCTTTGCTATTTGTGCGTGGAAAGAACATGGAAAGAACAATCCAAACTTTTTCGTCTGCTTTCTATTGACATGGAACCAAAACACCTATGCTTGATTAGGGCTGTTAAGAAACATTTCTCTCAGAATTTTGGGTGAATGTGCATTCTTACCCCAAAAACACCATTTTGCAACAAAACCAATCAGAGTTTTATCTTCTTTCTTTTTAAGTGGATGGAACACAAAACACCTTTTTGCTTTGGCTGGAGTTGATTCCGGTGCACACCCATAAAACACCATGCGAATTGAAATAAGCCCTATCAAAGCTTATTCGTCTTCTTTCTACGCATATCGAAGGGAAAAGACGGTTTTGTGTTATTTGGGACTCATTACACATACTTTGCGATTTCTGGGTTTTATGTGCATTAACACCTAAGAACACGACTTGAAATAAGCGAAATACAAGATTCTTCATTCTATGTAGCTTGAACACAAAACAACCTGTTTGGGGAGGTTTAGGCTCATGACACTTCGCTTTGCTATTTGTGCGTGGAAAGAACATGGAAAGAACAATCCAAACATTTTCGTCTGCTTTCTATTGACATGGAACCAAAACACCTATGCTTGATTAGGACTGTTAAGAAACATTTCACTCAGATTTTTGAGTGAATGTGCATTCTAACCCCCAAAACACCAATTTGCAAAAAAACCCATCAGAGCTTTATCGTCTTTCTTTTTAAGTGGAAGGAACCCAAAAGACCTTTTTGCTTTGGTTGGAGGTGATTCTGGTGCACACCCATAAAACACCATGCGAATTGAAATAAGCCCTATCAAAGCTTATTCGGCTTCTTTCTAAGCATATCGAAGGGAAAAGACGGATTTGTGTTATTCGGGAATCATTACACATACTTTGCGATTTCTGGGTTAATGAGCATTAACACCACGGAACACGATTTGAAATAAGCGAAATCCAAAATTCTTCTTTCTATGTAGCTTGAACGCAAAACAACCTGTTTGGGGAGGTTTAGGCTCATGACACTTTGCTTTGCTATTTGTGGGTGGAAAGAACATGGAAAAAACAATCCAAACATTTTCGTCCGCTTTCTATTGACATGGAACCAAAACACCTATGCTTGATTACGGCTGTTAAGAAACATTTAATTCTAAGATTTTTGGGTGAATGTGCATTCTAACCCCAAAAACACCATTTTGCAACAAAAACAATCAGAGCTTTATCTTCTTTCTTTTTAAGTGGATGGAACACAAAACACCTTTTTGCTTTGGTTGGAGGTGATTCTGGTGCACACCCATAAAACACCATGCGAATTGAAATAAGTCCGATCAAAGCTTATTCGTCTTCTTTCTACGCATATGGAAGTGAAAAGACGGTTTTGTGTTATTTGGGACTCATTACACATACTTTGCGATTTCTGGGTTAATGTGCATTAACACCTAAGAACACGACTTGAAATAAGCGAAATACAAGATTCTTCATTCTATGTAGCTTGAACGCAAAACAACCTGTTTGGGGAGGTTTAGGCTCATGACACTTCGCTTTGCTATTTGTGGGTGGAAAGAACATGGAAAGAACAATCCAAACTTTTTCGTCTGCTTTCTATTGACATGGAACCAAAACACCTATGCTTGATTAAGGCTGTTAAGAAACATTTCACTCTGAGAATTTTGGGTGAATGTGCATTCTAACTCCAAAAATACAAATTTGCAACAAAACCAATCAGAGTTTTATCGTCTTTCTTTTAAAGTGGATGGAACCCAAAACACCTTTTTGCTTTGGTTGGAGGTGATTCTGGTGCACACCCATAAAACACCATGCGAATTGAAATAAGCCTTATCAAAGATTCGTCTTCTTTCTACGCATATCGAAGGGAAAAGACGGTTTTGTGTTATTTGGGACTCATTACACATACTTTGCGATTTCTGGGTTAATGAGCATTAACACCACGGAACACGATTTGAAATAAGCGAAATCCAAAATTCTTCTTTCTATGTAGCTTGAACGCAAAACAACATGTTTGGGGAGGTTTAGGCTCATTACACTTTGCTTTGCTATTTGTGGGTGGAAAGAACATGGAAAAAACAATCCAAACATTTTCGTCCGCTTTCTATTGAGATGGAACCAAAACACCTATGCTTGATTACGGCTGTTAAGAAACATTTAATTCTAAGATTTTTGGGTGAATGTGCATTCTATCCCCAAAAACACCAATTTGCAAGAAAACCAATCAGAGCCTTATCGTCTTTCTTTTTTAGTGGATGGAACCCAAAACACCTTTTTGCTTTGGTTGGAGGTGATTCCGGTGCACACCCATAAAACACCATGCGAATTGAAATAAGCCCTATCAAAGCTTATTCGTCTTCTTTCTAGGGATATCGAAGGGAAAAGACGGTTTTGTGTTATTTGGGGCTCATTACACATACTTTGAGATTTCTGGGTTAATAAGCATTAACACCTAAGAACACGACTTGAAATAAGCGAAATCCAATTCTTTCTATGTAGCTTGAACGCAAAACAACCTGTTTGGGGAGGTTTAGGCTCATGACACTTCGCTTTGCTATTTGTGGGTGGAAAGAACATGGAAAGAACAATCCAAACTTTTTCGTCTGCTTTCTATTGACATGGAACCAAAACACCTATGCTTGATTACGGCTGTTAAGAAACATTTAATTCTCAGATTTTTGGGTGAATGCGCATTCTAACCCCAAAAACACCAATCTGCAAGAAAACCAATCAGAGCCTTATCGTCTTTCTTTTTTAGTGGATGGAACCCAAAACACCTTTTTGCTTTGGTTGGAGGTGATTCCGGTGCACACCCATAAAACACCATGCGAATTGAAATAAGCCCTATCAATGCTTATTCGTCTTCTTTCTATGCATATGGAAGGGAAAAAACGGTTTTGTGTTATTTGGGACTCATTACACATACTTTGCGATTTCTGGGTTAATGTGCAAGAACACGAAATAAGCGAAATACAAGATTCTTCATTCTATGTAGCTTGAACACAAAACAACCTGTTTGGGGAGGTTTAGGCTCATGACACTTCGCTTTGCTATTTGTGCGTGGAAAGAACATGGAAAGAACAATCCAAACTTTTTCGTCTGCTTTCTATTGACATGGAACCAAAACACCTATGCTTGATTAGGACTGTTAAGAAACATTTCACTCAGAATTTTGGGTGAATGTGCATTCTTACCCCAAAAACACCATTTTGCAACAAAACCAATCAGAGCTTTATCTTCTTTCTTTTTAAGTGGATGGAACACAAAACACCTTTTTGCTTTGGCTGGAGTTGATTCCGGTGCACACCCATAAAACACCATGCGAATTGAAATAAGCCCTATCAAAGCTTATTCGTCTTCTTTCTACGCATATCGAAGGGAAAAGACGGTTTTGTGTTATTTGGGACTCATTACACATACTTTGCGATTTCTGGGTTTTATGTGCATTAACACCTAAGAACACGACTTGAAATAAGCGAAATACAAGATTCTTCATTCTATGTAGCTTGAACACAAAACAACCTGTTTGGGGAGGTTTAGGCTCATGACACTTCGCTTTGCTATTTGTGCGTGGAAAGAACATGGAAAGAACAATCCAAACATTTTCGTCTGCTTTCTATTGACATGGAACCAAAACACCTATGCTTGATTAGGACTGTTAAGAAACATTTCACTCAGATTTTTGAGTGAATGTGCATTCTAACCCCCAAAACACCAATTTGCAAAAAAACCCATCAGAGCTTTATCGTCTTTCTTTTTAAGTGGAAGGAACCCAAAAGACCTTTTTGCTTTGGTTGGAGGTGATTCTGGTGCACACCCATAAAACACCATGCGAATTGAAATAAGCCCTATCAAAGCTTATTCGGCTTCTTTCTAAGCATATCGAAGGGAAAAGACGGATTTGTGTTATTCGGGAATCATTACACATACTTTGCGATTTCTGGGTTAATGAGCATTAACACCACGGAACACGATTTGAAATAAGCGAAATCCAAAATTCTTCTTTCTATGTAGCTTGAACGCAAAACAACCTGTTTGGGGAGGTTTAGGCTCATGACACTTTGCTTTGCTATTTGTGGGTGGAAAGAACATGGAAAAAACAATCCAAACATTTTCGTCCGCTTTCTATTGAGATGGAACCAAAACACCTATGCTTGATTACGGCTGTTAAGAAACATTTAATTCTAAGATTTTTGGGTGAATGTGCATTCTAACCCCAAAAACACCATTTTGCAACAAAAACAATCAGAGCTTTATCTTCTTTCTTTTTAAGTGGATGGAACACAAAACACCTTTTTGCTTTGGTTGGAGGTGATTCTGGTGCACACCCATAAAACACCATGCGAATTGAAATAAGTCCGATCAAAGCTTATTCGTCTTCTTTCTACGCATATGGAAGCGAAAAGACGGTTTTGTGTTATTTGGGACTCATTACACATACTTTGCGATTTCTGGGTTAATGTGCATTAACACCTAAGAACACGACTTGAAATAAGCGAAATACAAGATTCTTCATTCTATGTAGCTTGAACGCAAAACAACCTGTTTGGGGAGGTTTAGGCTCATGACACTTCGCTTTGCTATTTGTGGGTGGAAAGAACATGGAAAGAACAATCCAAACTTTTTCGTCTGCTTTCTATTGACATGGAACCAAAACACCTATGCTTGATTAAGGCTGTTAAGAAACATTTCACTCTGAGAATTTTGGGTGAATGTGCATTCTAACTCCAAAAATACAAATTTGCAACAAAACCAATCAGAGTTTTATCTTCTTTCTTTTAAAGTGGATGGAACCCAAAACACCTTTTTGCTTTGGTTGGAGGTGATTCTGGTGCACACCCATAAAACACCATGCGAATTGAAATAAGCCTTATCAAAGCTTATTCGTCTTCTTTCTACGCATATCGAAGGGAAAAGACGGTTTTGTGTTATTTGGGACTCATTACACATACTTTGCGATTTCTGGGTTAATGAGCATTAACACCACGGAACACGATTTGAAATAAGCGAAATCCAAAATTCTTCTTTCTATGTAGCTTGAACGCAAAACAACATGTTTGGGGAGGTTTAGGCTCATTACACTTTGCTTTGCTATTTGTGGGTGGAAAGAACATGGAAAAAACAATCCAAACATTTTCGTCCGCTTTCTATTGAGATGGAACCAAAACACCTATGCTTGATTACGGCTGTTAAGAAACATTTAATTCTAAGATTTTTGGGTGAATGTGCATTCTATCCCCAAAAACACCAATTTGCAAGAAAACCAATCAGAGCCTTATCGTCTTTCTTTTTTAGTGGATGGAACCCAAAACACCTTTTTGCTTTGGTTGGAGGTGATTCCGGTGCACACCCATAAAACACCATGCGAATTGAAATAAGCCCTATCAAAGCTTATTCGTCTTCTTTCTAGGGATATCGAAGGGAAAAGACGGTTTTGTGTTATTTGGGGCTCATTACACATACTTTGCGATTTCTGGGTTAATGAGCATTAACACCTAAGAACACGACTTGAAATAAGCGAAATACAAGATTCTTCATTCTATGTAGCTTGAACGTAAAACAACCTGTTTGGGGAGGTTTAGGCTCATGACACTTCGCTTTGCTATTTGTGGGTGGAAAGAACATGGAAAGAACAATCCAAACTTTTTCGTCTGCTTTCTATTGACATGGAACCAAAACACCTATGCTTGATTACGGCTGTTAAGAAACATTTAATTCTCAGATTTTTGGGTGAATGCGCATTCTAACCCCAAAAACACCAATCTGCAAGAAAACCAATCAGAGCCTTATCGTCTTTCTTTTTTAGTGGATGGAACCCAAAACACCTTTTTGCTTTGGTTGGAGGTGATTCCGGTGCACACCCATAAAACACCATGCGAATTGAAATAAGCCCTATCAATGCTTATTCGTCTTCTTTCTATGCATATGGAAGGGAAAAAACGGTTTTGTGTTATTTGGGACTCATTACACATACTTTGCGATTTCTGGGTTAATGTGCAAGAACACGAAATAAGCGAAATACAAGATTCTTCATTCTATGTAGCTTGAACACAAAACAACCTGTTTGGGGAGGTTTAGGCTCATGACACTTCGCTTTGCTATTTGTGCGTGGAAAGAACATGGAAAGAACAATCCAAACTTTTTCGTCTGCTTTCTATTGACATGGAACCAAAACACCTATGCTTGATTAGGGCTGTTAAGAAACATTTCTCTCAGAATTTTGGGTGAATGTGCATTCTTACCCCAAAAACACCATTTTGCAACAAAACCAATCAGAGTTTTATCTTCTTTCTTTTTAAGTGGATGGAACACAAAACACCTTTTTGCTTTGGCTGGAGTTGATTCCGGTGCACACCCATAAAACACCATGCGAATTGAAATAAGCCCTATCAAAGCTTATTCGTCTTCTTTCTACGCATATCGAAGGGAAAAGACGGTTTTGTGTTATTTGGGACTCATTACACATACTTTGCGATTTCTGGGTTTTATGTGCATTAACACCTAAGAACACGACTTGAAATAAGCGAAATACAAGATTCTTCATTCTATGTAGCTTGAACACAAAACAACCTGTTTGGGGAGGTTTAGGCTCATGACACTTCGCTTTGCTATTTGTGGGTGGAAAGAACATGGAAAGAACAATCCAAACTTTTTCGTCTGCTTTCTATTGACATGGAACCAAAACACCTATGCTTGATTAGGACTGTTAAGAAACATTTCACTCAGAATTTTGGGTGAATGTGCATTCTTACCCCAAAAACACCATTTTGCAACAAAACCAATCAGAGCTTTATCTTCTTTCTTTTTAAGTGGATGGAACACAAAACACCTTTTTGCTTTGGCTGGAGTTGATTCCGGTGCACACCCATAAAACACCATGCGAATTGAAATAAGCCCTATCAAAGCTTATTCGTCTTCTTTCTACGCATATCGAAGGGAAAAGACGGTTTTGTGTTATTTGGGACTCATTACACATACTTTGCGATTTCTGGGTTTTATGTGCATTAACACCTAAGAACACGACTTGAAATAAGCGAAATACAAGATTCTTCATTCTATGTAGCTTGAACACAAAACAACCTGTTTGGGGAGGTTTAGGCTCATGACACTTCGCTTTGCTATTTGTGCGTGGAAAGAACATGGAAAGAACAATCCAAACATTTTCGTCTGCTTTCTATTGACATGGAACCAAAACACCTATGCTTGATTAGGACTGTTAAGAAACATTTCACTCAGATTTTTGAGTGAATGTGCATTCTAACCCCCAAAACACCAATTTGCAAAAAAACCCATCAGAGCTTTATCGTCTTTCTTTTTAAGTGGAAGGAACCCAAAAGACCTTTTTGCTTTGGTTGGAGGTGATTCTGGTGCACACCCATAAAACACCATGCGAATTGAAATAAGCCCTATCAAAGCTTATTCGGCTTCTTTCTAAGCATATCGAAGGGAAAAGACGGATTTGTGTTATTCGGGAATCATTACACATACTTTGCGATTTCTGGGTTAATGAGCATTAACACCACGGAACACGATTTGAAATAAGCGAAATCCAAAATTCTTCTTTCTATGTAGCTTGAACGCAAAACAACCTGTTTGGGGAGGTTTAGGCTCATGACACTTTGCTTTGCTATTTGTGGGTGGAAAGAACATGGAAAAAACAATCCAAACATTTTCGTCCGCTTTCTATTGAGATGGAACCAAAACACCTATGCTTGATTACGGCTGTTAAGAAACATTTAATTCTAAGATTTTTGGGTGAATGTGCATTCTAACCCCAAAAACACCATTTTGCAACAAAAACAAT
The DNA here is from genome assembly GCF_964106915.1 of Podarcis gaigeae. Classification (NCBI taxonomy): domain Eukaryota; kingdom Metazoa; phylum Chordata; class Lepidosauria; order Squamata; family Lacertidae; genus Podarcis; species Podarcis gaigeae. Next base: position 205,811 of record NC_139692.1, on the reverse strand, counting down.
CAGAGCTTTATCTTCTTTCTTTTTAAGTGGATGGAACACAAAACACCTTTTTGCTTTGGTTGGAGGTGATTCTGGTGCACACCCATAAAACACCATGCGAATTGAAATAAGTCCGATCAAAGCTTATTCGTCTTCTTTCTACGCATATGGAAGCGAAAAGACGGTTTTGTGTTATTTGGGACTCATTACACATACTTTGCGATTTCTGGGTTAATGTGCATTAACACCTAAGAACACGACTTGAAATAAGCGAAATACAAGATTCTTCATTCTATGTAGCTTGAACGCAAAACAACCTGTTTGGGGAGGTTTAGGCTCATGACACTTTGCTTTGCTATTTGTGGGTGGAAAGAACATGGAAAAAACAATCCAAACATTTTCGTCCGCTTTCTATTGAGATGGAACCAAAACACCTATGCTTGATTACGGCTGTTAAGAAACATTTAATTCTAAGATTTTTGGGTGAATGTGCATTCTAACCCCAAAAACACCATTTTGCAACAAAAACAATCAGAGCTTTATCTTCTTTCTTTTTAAGTGGATGGAACACAAAACACCTTTTTGCTTTGGTTGGAGGTGATTCTGGTGCACACCCATAAAACACCATGCGAATTGAAATAAGTCCGATCAAAGCTTATTCGTCTTCTTTCTACGCATATGGAAGTGAAAAGACGGTTTTGTGTTATTTGGGACTCATTACACATACTTTGCGATTTCTGGGTTAATGTGCATTAACACCTAAGAACACGACTTGAAATAAGCGAAATACAAGATTCTTCATTCTATGTAGCTTGAACGCAAAACAACCTGTTTGGGGAGGTTTAGGCTCATGACACTTCGCTTTGCTATTTGTGGGTGGAAAGAACATGGAAAGAACAATCCAAACTTTTTCGTCTGCTTTCTATTGGCATGGAACCAAAACACCTATGCTTGATTAAGGCTGTTAAGAAACATTTCACTCTGAGAATTTTGGGTGAATGTGCATTCTAACTCCAAAAATACAAATTTGCAACAAAACCAATCAGAGTTTTATCGTCTTTCTTTTAAAGTGGATGGAACCCAAAACACCTTTTTGCTTTGGTTGGAGGTGATTCTGGTGCACACCCATAAAACACCATGCGAATTGAAATAAGTCCGATCAAAGCTTATTCGTCTTCTTTCTACGCATATGGAAGCGAAAAGACGGTTTTGTGTTATTTGGGACTCATTACACATACTTTGCGATTTCTGGGTTAATGTGCATTAACACCTAAGAACACGACTTGAAATAAGCGAAATACAAGATTCTTCATTCTATGTAGCTTGAACGCAAAACAACCTGTTTGGGGAGGTTTAGGCTCATGACACTTTGCTTTGCTATTTGTGGGTGGAAAGAACATGGAAAAAACAATCCAAACATTTTCGTCCGCTTTCTATTGAGATGGAACCAAAACACCTATGCTTGATTACGGCTGTTAAGAAACATTTAATTCTAAGATTTTTGGGTGAATGTGCATTCTATCCCCAAAAACACCAATTTGCAAGAAAACCAATCAGAGCCTTATCGTCTTTCTTTTTTAGTGGATGGAACCCAAAACACCTTTTTGCTTTGGCTGGAGGTGATTCCGGTGCACACCCATAAAACACCATGCGAATTGAAATAAGCCCTATCAAAGCTTATTCGTCTTCTTTCTAGGGATATCGAAGGGAAAAGACGGTTTTGTGTTATTTGGGGCTCATTACACATACTTTGAGATTTCTGGGTTAATGAGCATTAACACCTAAGAACACGACTTGAAATAAGCGAAATCCAATTCTTTCTATGTAGCTTGAACGCAAAACAACCTGTTTGGGGAGGTTTAGGCTCATGACACTTCGCTTTGCTATTTGTGGGTGGAAAGAACATGGAAAGAACAATCCAAACTTTTTCGTCTGCTTTCTATTGAGATGGAACCAAAACACCTATGCTTGATTACGGCTGTTAAGAAACATTTAATTCTCAGATTTTTGGGTGAATGCGCATTCTAACCCCAAAAACACCAATCTGCAAGAAAACCAATCAGAGCCTTATCGTCTTTCTTTTTTAGTGGATGGAACCCAAAACACCTTTTTGCTTTGGTTGGAGGTGATTCCGGTGCACACCCATAAAACACCATGCGAATTGAAATAAGCCCTATCAATGCTTATTCGTCTTCTTTCTATGCATATGGAAGGGAAAAAACGGTTTTGTGTTATTTGGGACTCATTACACATACTTTGCGATTTCTGGGTTAATGTGCAAGAACACGAAATAAGCGAAATACAAGATTCTTCATTCTATGTAGCTTGAACACAAAACAACCTGTTTGGGGAGGTTTAGGCTCATGACACTTCGCTTTGCTATTTGTGCGTGGAAAGAACATGGAAAGAACAATCCAAACTTTTTCGTCTGCTTTCTATTGACATGGAACCAAAACACCTATGCTTGATTAGGACTGTTAAGAAACATTTCACTCAGAATTTTGGGTGAATGTGCATTCTTACCCCAAAAACACCATTTTGCAACAAAACCAATCAGAGCTTTATCTTCTTTCTTTTTAAGTGGATGGAACACAAAACACCTTTTTGCTTTGGCTGGAGTTGATTCCGGTGCACACCCATAAAACACCATGCGAATTGAAATAAGCCCTATCAAAGCTTATTCGTCTTCTTTCTACGCATATCGAAGGGAAAAGACGGTTTTGTGTTATTTGGGACTCATTACACATACTTTGCGATTTCTGGGTTTTATGTGCATTAACACCTAAGAACACGACTTGAAATAAGCGAAATACAAGATTCTTCATTCTATGTAGCTTGAACACAAAACAACCTGTTTGGGGAGGTTTAGGCTCATGACACTTCGCTTTGCTATTTGTGCGTGGAAAGAACATGGAAAGAACAATCCAAACATTTTCGTCTGCTTTCTATTGACATGGAACCAAAACACCTATGCTTGATTAGGACTGTTAAGAAACATTTCACTCAGATTTTTGAGTGAATGTGCATTCTAACCCCCAAAACACCAATTTGCAACAAAACCCATCAGAGCTTTATCGTCTTTCTTTTTAAGTGGAAGGAACCCAAAAGACCTTTTTGCTTTGGTTGGAGGTGATTCTGGTGCACACCCATAAAACACCATGCGAATTGAAATAAGCCCTATCAAAGCTTATTCGGCTTCTTTCTAAGCATATCGAAGGGAAAAGACGGATTTGTGTTATTCGGGAATCATTACACATACTTTGCAATTTCTGGGTTAATGAGCATTAACACCACGGAACACGATTTGAAATAAGCGAAATCCAAAATTCTTCTTTCTATGTAGCTTGAACGCAAAACAACCTGTTTGGGGAGGTTTAGGCTCATGACACTTTGCTTTGCTATTTGTGCGTGGAAAGAACATGGAAAAAACAATCCAAACATTTTCGTCCGCTTTCTATTGAGATGGAACCAAAACACCTATGCTTGATTACGGCTGTTAAGAAACATTTAATTCTAAGATTTTTGGGTGAATGTGCATTCTAACCCCAAAAACACCATTTTGCAACAAAAACAATCAGAGCTTTATCTTCTTTCTTTTTAAGTGGATGGAACACAAAACACCTTTTTGCTTTGGTTGGAGGTGATTCTGGTGCACACCCATAAAACACCATGCGAATTGAAATAAGTCCGATCAAAGCTTATTCGTCTTCTTTCTACGCATATGGAAGCGAAAAGACGGTTTTGTGTTATTTGGGACTCATTACACATACTTTGCGATTTCTGGGTTAATGTGCATTAACACCTAAGAACACGACTTGAAATAAGCGAAATACAAGATTCTTCATTCTATGTAGCTTGAACGCAAAACAACCTGTTTGGGGAGGTTTAGGCTCATGACACTTCGCTTTGCTATTTGTGGGTGGAAAGAACATGGAAAGAACAATCCAAACTTTTTCGTCTGCTTTCTATTGACATGGAACCAAAACACCTATGCTTGATTAAGGCTGTTAAGAAACATTTCACTCTGAGAATTTTGGGTGAATGTGCATTCTAACTCCAAAAATACAAATTTGCAACAAAACCAATCAGAGTTTTATCTTCTTTCTTTTAAAGTGGATGGAACCCAAAACACCTTTTTGCTTTGGTTGGAGGTGATTCTGGTGCACACCCATAAAACACCATGCGAATTGAAATAAGCCTTATCAAAGCTTATTCGTCTTCTTTCTACGCATATCGAAGGGAAAAGACGGTTTTGTGTTATTTGGGACTCATTACACATACTTTGCGATTTCTGGGTTAATGAGCATTAACACCACGGAACACGATTTGAAATAAGCGAAATCCAAAATTCTTCTTTCTATGTAGCTTGAACGCAAAACAACATGTTTGGGGAGGTTTAGGCTCATGACACTTTGCTTTGCTATTTGTGGGTGGAAAGAACATGGAAAAAACAATCCAAACATTTTCGTCCGCTTTCTATTGAGATGGAACCAAAACACCTATGCTTGATTACGGCTGTTAAGAAACATTTAATTCTAAGATTTTTGGGTGAATGTGCATTCTATCCCCAAAAACACCAATTTGCAAGAAAACCAATCAGAGCCTTATCGTCTTTCTTTTTTAGTGGATGGAACCCAAAACACCTTTTTGCTTTGGTTGGAGGTGATTCCGGTGCACACCCATAAAACACCATGCGAATTGAAATAAGCCCTATCAAAGCTTATTCGTCTTCTTTCTAGGGATATCGAAGGGAAAAGACGGTTTTGTGTTATTTGGGGCTCATTACACATACTTTGCGATTTCTGGGTTAATGAGCATTAACACCTAAGAACACGACTTGAAATAAGCGAAATACAAGATTCTTCATTCTATGTAGCTTGAACGTAAAACAACCTGTTTGGGGAGGTTTAGGCTCATGACACTTCGCTTTGCTATTTGTGGGTGGAAAGAACATGGAAAGAACAATCCAAACTTTTTCGTCTGCTTTCTATTGACATGGAACCAAAACACCTATGCTTGATTACGGCTGTTAAGAAACATTTAATTCTCAGATTTTTGGGTGAATGCGCATTCTAACCCCAAAAACACCAATCTGCAAGAAAACCAATCAGAGCCTTATCGTCTTTCTTTTTTAGTGGATGGAACCCAAAACACCTTTTTGCTTTGGTTGGAGGTGATTCCGGTGCACACCCATAAAACACCATGCGAATTGAAATAAGCCCTATCAATGCTTATTCGTCTTCTTTCTATGCATATGGAAGGGAAAAAACGGTTTTGTGTTATTTGGGACTCATTACACATACTTTGCGATTTCTGGGTTAATGTGCAAGAACACGAAATAAGCGAAATACAAGATTCTTCATTCTATGTAGCTTGAACACAAAACAACCTGTTTGGGGAGGTTTAGGCTCATGACACTTCGCTTTGCTATTTGTGCGTGGAAAGAACATGGAAAGAACAATCCAAACTTTTTCGTCTGCTTTCTATTGACATGGAACCAAAACACCTATGCTTGATTAGGGCTGTTAAGAAACATTTCTCTCAGAATTTTGGGTGAATGTGCATTCTTACCCCAAAAACACCATTTTGCAACAAAACCAATCAGAGTTTTATCTTCTTTCTTTTTAAGTGGATGGAACACAAAACACCTTTTTGCTTTGGCTGGAGTTGATTCCGGTGCACACCCATAAAACACCATGCGAATTGAAATAAGCCCTATCAAAGCTTATTCGTCTTCTTTCTACGCATATCGAAGGGAAAAGACGGTTTTGTGTTATTTGGGACTCATTACACATACTTTGCGATTTCTGGGTTTTATGTGCATTAACACCTAAGAACACGACTTGAAATAAGCGAAATACAAGATTCTTCATTCTATGTAGCTTGAACACAAAACAACCTGTTTGGGGAGGTTTAGGCTCATGACACTTCGCTTTGCTATTTGTGCGTGGAAAGAACATGGAAAGAACAATCCAAACATTTTCGTCTGCTTTCTATTGACATGGAACCAAAACACCTATGCTTGATTAGGACTGTTAAGAAACATTTCACTCAGATTTTTGAGTGAATGTGCATTCTAACCCCCAAAACACCAATTTGCAAAAAAACCCATCAGAGCTTTATCGTCTTTCTTTTTAAGTGGAAGGAACCCAAAAGACCTTTTTGCTTTGGTTGGAGGTGATTCTGGTGCACACCCATAAAACACCATGCGAATTGAAATAAGCCCTATCAAAGCTTATTCGGCTTCTTTCTAAGCATATCGAAGGGAAAAGACGGATTTGTGTTATTCGGGAATCATTACACATACTTTGCGATTTCTGGGTTAATGAGCATTAACACCACGGAACACGATTTGAAATAAGCGAAATCCAAAATTCTTCTTTCTATGTAGCTTGAACGCAAAACAACCTGTTTGGGGAGGTTTAGGCTCATGACACTTTGCTTTGCTATTTGTGGGTGGAAAGAACATGGAAAAAACAATCCAAACATTTTCGTCCGCTTTCTATTGACATGGAACCAAAACACCTATGCTTGATTACGGCTGTTAAGAAACATTTAATTCTAAGATTTTTGGGTGAATGTGCATTCTAACCCCAAAAACACCATTTTGCAACAAAAACAATCAGAGCTTTATCTTCTTTCTTTTTAAGTGGATGGAACACAAAACACCTTTTTGCTTTGGTTGGAGGTGATTCTGGTGCACACCCATAAAACACCATGCGAATTGAAATAAGTCCGATCAAAGCTTATTCGTCTTCTTTCTACGCATATGGAAGTGAAAAGACGGTTTTGTGTTATTTGGGGCTCATTACACATACTTTGCGATTTCTGGGTTAATGTGCATTAACACCTAAGAACACGACTTGAAATAAGCGAAATCCAATTCTTTCTATGTAGCTTGAACGCAAAACAACCTGTTTGGGGAGGTTTAGGCTCATGACACTTCGCTTTGCTATTTGTGGGTGGAAAGAACATGGAAAGAACAATCCAAACTTTTTCGTCTGCTTTCTATTGACATGGAACCAAAACACCTATGCTTGATTACGGCTGTTAAGAAACATTTAATTCTCAGATTTTTGGGTGAATGCGCATTCTAACCCCAAAAACACCAATCTGCAAGAAAACCAATCAGAGCCTTATCGTCTTTCTTTTTTAGTGGATGGAACCCAAAACACCTTTTTGCTTTGGTTGGAGGTGATTCCGGTGCACACCCATAAAACACCATGCGAATTGAAATAAGCCCTATCAATGCTTATTCGTCTTCTTTCTATGCATATGGAAGGGAAAAAACGGTTTTGTGTTATTTGGGACTCATTACACATACTTTGCGATTTCTGGGTTAATGTGCAAGAACACGAAATAAGCGAAATACAAGATTCTTCATTCTATGTAGCTTGAACACAAAACAACCTGTTTGGGGAGGTTTAGGCTCATGACACTTCGCTTTGCTATTTGTGCGTGGAAAGAACATGGAAAGAACAATCCAAACTTTTTCGTCTGCTTTCTATTGACATGGAACCAAAACACCTATGCTTGATTAGGACTGTTAAGAAACATTTCACTCAGAATTTTGGGTGAATGTGCATTCTTACCCCAAAAACACCATTTTGCAACAAAACCAATCAGAGCTTTATCTTCTTTCTTTTTAAGTGGATGGAACACAAAACACCTTTTTGCTTTGGCTGGAGTTGATTCCGGTGCACACCCATAAAACACCATGCGAATTGAAATAAGCCCTATCAAAGCTTATTCGTCTTCTTTCTACGCATATCGAAGGGAAAAGACGGTTTTGTGTTATTTGGGACTCATTACACATACTTTGCGATTTCTGGGTTTTATGTGCATTAACACCTAAGAACACGACTTGAAATAAGCGAAATACAAGATTCTTCATTCTATGTAGCTTGAACGCAAAACAACCTGTTTGGGGAGGTTTAGGCTCATGACACTTCGCTTTGCTATTTGTGGGTGGAAAGAACATGGAAAGAACAATCCAAACTTTTTCGTCTGCTTTCTATTGGCATGGAACCAAAACACCTATGCTTGATTAAGGCTGTTAAGAAACATTTCACTCTGAGAATTTTGGGTGAATGTGCATTCTAACTCCAAAAATACAAATTTGCAACAAAACCAATCAGAGTTTTATCGTCTTTCTTTTAAAGTGGATGGAACCCAAAACACCTTTTTGCTTTGGTTGGAGGTGATTCTGGTGCACACCCATAAAACACCATGCGAATTGAAATAAGTCCGATCAAAGCTTATTCGTCTTCTTTCTACGCATATGGAAGCGAAAAGACGGTTTTGTGTTATTTGGGACTCATTACACATACTTTGCGATTTCTGGGTTAATGTGCATTAACACCTAAGAACACGACTTGAAATAAGCGAAATACAAGATTCTTCATTCTATGTAGCTTGAACGCAAAACAACCTGTTTGGGGAGGTTTAGGCTCATGACACTTTGCTTTGCTATTTGTGGGTGGAAAGAACATGGAAAAAACAATCCAAACATTTTCGTCCGCTTTCTATTGAGATGGAACCAAAACACCTATGCTTGATTACGGCTGTTAAGAAACATTTAATTCTAAGATTTTTGGGTGAATGTGCATTCTATCCCCAAAAACACCAATTTGCAAGAAAACCAATCAGAGCCTTATCGTCTTTCTTTTTTAGTGGATGGAACCCAAAACACCTTTTTGCTTTGGTTGGAGGTGATTCCGGTGCACACCCATAAAACACCATGCGAATTGAAATAAGCCCTATCAAAGCTTATTCGTCTTCTTTCTAGGGATATCGAAGGGAAAAGACGGTTTTGTGTTATTTGGGGCTCATTACACATACTTTGAGATTTCTGGGTTAATGAGCATTAACACCTAAGAACACGACTTGAAATAAGCGAAATCCAATTCTTTCTATGTAGCTTGAACGCAAAACAACCTGTTTGGGGAGGTTTAGGCTCATGACACTTCGCTTTGCTATTTGTGGGTGGAAAGAACATGGAAAGAACAATCCAAACTTTTTCGTCTGCTTTCTATTGAAATGGAACCAAAACACCTATGCTTGATTACGGCTGTTAAGAAACATTTAATTCTCAGATTTTTGGGTGAATGCGCATTCTAACCCCAAAAACACCAATCTGCAAGAAAACCAATCAGAGCCTTATCGTCTTTCTTTTTTAGTGGATGGAACCCAAAACACCTTTTTGCTTTGGTTGGAGGTGATTCCGGTGCACACCCATAAAACACCATGCGAATTGAAATAAGCCCTATCAATGCTTATTCGTCTTCTTTCTATGCATATGGAAGGGAAAAAACGGTTTTGTGTTATTTGGGACTCATTACACATACTTTGCGATTTCTGGGTTAATGTGCAAGAACACGAAATAAGCGAAATACAAGATTCTTCATTCTATGTAGCTTGAACACAAAACAACCTGTTTGGGGAGGTTTAGGCTCATGACACTTCGCTTTGCTATTTGTGCGTGGAAAGAACATGGAAAGAACAATCCAAACTTTTTCGTCTGCTTTCTATTGACATGGAACCAAAACACCTATGCTTGATTAGGACTGTTAAGAAACATTTCACTCAGAATTTTGGGTGAATGTGCATTCTTACCCCAAAAACACCATTTTGCAACAAAACCAATCAGAGCTTTATCTTCTTTCTTTTTAAGTGGATGGAACACAAAACACCTTTTTGCTTTGGCTGGAGTTGATTCCGGTGCACACCCATAAAACACCATGCGAATTGAAATAAGCCCTATCAAAGCTTATTCGTCTTCTTTCTACGCATATCGAAGGGAAAAGACGGTTTTGTGTTATTTGGGACTCATTACACATACTTTGCGATTTCTGGGTTTTATGTGCATTAACACCTAAGAACACGACTTGAAATAAGCGAAATACAAGATTCTTCATTCTATGTAGCTTGAACACAAAACAACCTGTTTGGGGAGGTTTAGGCTCATGACACTTCGCTTTGCTATTTGTGCGTGGAAAGAACATGGAAAGAACAATCCAAACATTTTCGTCTGCTTTCTATTGACATGGAACCAAAACACCTATGCTTGATTAGGACTGTTAAGAAACATTTCACTCAGATTTTTGAGTGAATGTGCATTCTAACCCCCAAAACACCAATTTGCAACAAAACCCATCAGAGCTTTATCGTCTTTCTTTTTAAGTGGAAGGAACCCAAAAGACCTTTTTGCTTTGGTTGGAGGTGATTCTGGTGCACACCCATAAAACACCATGCGAATTGAAATAAGCCCTATCAAAGCTTATTCGGCTTCTTTCTAAGCATATCGAAGGGAAAAGACGGATTTGTGTTATTCGGGAATCATTACACATACTTTGCGATTTCTGGGTTAATGAGCATTAACACCACGGAACACGATTTGAAATAAGCGAAATCCAAAATTCTTCTTTCTATGTAGCTTGAACGCAAAACAACCTGTTTGGGGAGGTTTAGGCTCATGACACTTTGCTTTGCTATTTGTGCGTGGAAAGAACATGGAAAAAACAATCCAAACATTTTCGTCCGCTTTCTATTGAGATGGAACCAAAACACCTATGCTTGATTACGGCTGTTAAGAAACATTTAATTCTAAGATTTTTGGGTGAATGTGCATTCTAACCCCAAAAACACCATTTTGCAACAAAAACAATCAGAGCTTTATCTTCTTTCTTTTTAAGTGGATGGAACACAAAACACCTTTTTGCTTTGGTTGGAGGTGATTCTGGTGCACACCCATAAAACACCATGCGAATTGAAATAAGTCCGATCAAAGCTTATTCGTCTTCTTTCTACGCATATGGAAGCGAAAAGACGGTTTTGTGTTATTTGGGACTCATTACACATACTTTGCGATTTCTGGGTTAATGTGCATTAACACCTAAGAACACGACTTGAAATAAGCGAAATACAAGATTCTTCATTCTATGTAGCTTGAACGCAAAACAACCTGTTTGGGGAGGTTTAGGCTCATGACACTTCGCTTTGCTATTTGTGGGTGGAAAGAACATGGAAAGAACAATCCAAACTTTTTCGTCTGCTTTCTATTGACATGGAACCAAAACACCTATGCTTGATTAAGGCTGTTAAGAAACATTTCACTCTGAGAATTTTGGGTGAATGTGCATTCTAACTCCAAAAATACAAATTTGCAACAAAACCAATCAGAGTTTTATCTTCTTTCTTTTAAAGTGGATGGAACCCAAAACACCTTTTTGCTTTGGTTGGAGGTGATTCTGGTGCACACCCATAAAACACCATGCGAATTGAAATAAGCCTTATCAAAGCTTATTCGTCTTCTTTCTACGCATATCGAAGGGAAAAGACGGTTTTGTGTTATTTGGGACTCATTACACATACTTTGCGATTTCTGGGTTAATGAGCATTAACACCACGGAACACGATTTGAAATAAGCGAAATCCAAAATTCTTCTTTCTATGTAGCTTGAACGCAAAACAACATGTTTGGGGAGGTTTAGGCTCATTACACTTTGCTTTGCTATTTGTGGGTGGAAAGAACATGGAAAAAACAATCCAAACATTTTCGTCCGCTTTCTATTGAGATGGAACCAAAACACCTATGCTTGATTACGGCTGTTAAGAAACATTTAATTCTAAGATTTTTGGGTGAATGTGCATTCTATCCCCAAAAACACCAATTTGCAAGAAAACCAATCAGAGCCTTATCGTCTTTCTTTTTTAGTGGATGGAACCCAAAACACCTTTTTGCTTTGGTTGGAGGTGATTCCGGTGCACACCCATAAAACACCATGCGAATTGAAATAAGCCCTATCAAAGCTTATTCGTCTTCTTTCTAGGGATATCGAAGGGAAAAGACGGTTTTGTGTTATTTGGGGCTCATTACACATACTTTGCGATTTCTGGGTTAATGAGCATTAACACCTAAGAACACGACTTGAAATAAGCGAAATACAAGATTCTTCATTCTATGTAGCTTGAACGTAAAACAACCTGTTTGGGGAGGTTTAGGCTCATGACACTTCGCTTTGCTATTTGTGGGTGGAAAGAACATGGAAAGAACAATCCAAACTTTTTCGTCTGCTTTCTATTGACATGGAACCAAAACACCTATGCTTGATTACGGCTGTTAAGAAACATTTAATTCTCAGATTTTTGGGTGAATGCGCATTCTAACCCCAAAAACACCAATCTGCAAGAAAACCAATCAGAGCCTTATCGTCTTTCTTTTTTAGTGGATGGAACCCAAAACACCTTTTTGCTTTGGTTGGAGGTGATTCCGGTGCACACCCATAAAACACCATGCGAATTGAAATAAGCCCTATCAATGCTTATTCGTCTTCTTTCTATGCATATGGAAGGGAAAAAACGGTTTTGTGTTATTTGGGACTCATTACACATACTTTGCGATTTCTGGGTTAATGTGCAAGAACACGAAATAAGCGAAATACAAGTGTCAGGGGTTCAGAAGGAGAGACACAGGAGGGGGAGCAAATGGAGAGTGAGGAGGAGGAGTACGAGGGGGGCGCAGGCAGTGACAGTGGCCAGAGTTATTCCACAAGCCTCTCTAGCGAATCGGAGGACTCACAGAAGGGAGCGCCGGTGGCCAGAGCAAGGGAGATTCCAAGGGAGAAACCTCAAGAGGGAGGGGCCAGCGGGGAGTCTCTGAACAGCAGCTGGAGATCAGGGCCAGCGTCTCCACCAGAGCGCAGTGGGGAGGGGGAGTCCCAGGAGTCGGGACCAGTGTCCTCACCACCAGAGGGAGGAGAGGAGTCAGGTTTGGCAACACCCACATCAGGAAGCGGGGAAACGGTCAGAAGGAAAGTCACGGGCTGGGCGCGCGCGCCAAGTTCAAATGTACAGGAGCGCGGCACAGCGGGGAGCCCGGGAAGGGAGCCAGGTCCTAAAGCCCGCCGGAGGGAGGGGCAAGACTCAGGAGGCTCCGCGTCAGAGGAGTCCAGGAAGGAGGGAACCCCAGAGGGCAGAAGGACCCAACGCAGGAAAGAGCAGCGCAAGAGGTGGAGCCAGGCTAGAATCTTAAACTGGTGTGGGTGGAGCAGTGAGTCAGAGGGGACTTAGCCGGTCTAGCGTTAAGACGTGGGCCTGCGCGCCCCAGAGCTTGGAAATGGAAACTAAACTTCAATAAAGACTTTTGTATATAATATCCACTGGGCGTTGGTCCTCTGTGAGCTGGGACCTAGCGGCAGTCCTGACAGTAAGTCCCCTCTCCATTTTCACCAATTTTGCAACCTCGTGGAGTGCGGGAAAGCAGCGAGGGGTGAAGATTGGTGCTTCGCGAGCTCACGAAAAACAGGGAAATGACTACCGAAGAGAGGATAGCGAGTTTGCAAAACGCAGTGACGCAGTTGACTGCAGAAATTGCGGCTTCCAGAAAGAAAGAACAGGAAGCAGCTGCTGCCTGCCAGGATCTGCGAACCAGGTTAGAAGTGCTAACTACACAGAGGCTACCGGCCACCAGACCAGAAGGGATTGGGCTGGGAAACAGAGGAGGGAGCCTGGTATCTCACTTCAATGGGGACCTGCAGGAGTATCCTAACTTCAGAGCAGATGTGATTTATACATTGCAGCTGCTTGACAAAGACTTTAAAAATGAGGGAGAGAAAGTGGGATTTATTATTTCGCATTTGCGGGGGGAGGCAAAATCGTGGCTGCGCAATCTATGGAGAGACAAGGATCCAGCCCTCCAAAATGCGGCTGCCTTCATTAAAGTGATGGATGCGTGTTTTTTATCTGAGATTGATGTGGATATCGCTAGGAGGGAGATTCACGGACTAAGACAAGGTAAAGCCACTGTGAGGCAATATCATGCACGTTTTTTCGGATTGGTGAATGTACTAGCCTGGGAGAAAGAATCGCCTGCCGTCAGAGACCTGTTCTGGGAGGGGTTGAGCGGAGCTGTGAAAGATGAGATCGCAAGGGGGGGAAGACCCCAAACCACCAAGGAAGTGGTGGAACGGGCACTCTCCATTGGGGTTCGGTTGGAAGGACGCCCTTGGGGCAGGGAGGAAGGGCATTTGGGACGCACGCCAGCGAAAGGACTGCCTCCCTTCCCCAAGGAGGCGGCGCACGCTCGATCCATGCCTCCGCTGGGAGGGGGAGAGGAGCCGATGGAGATAGGTGGTGCTAAGGCTCACTCCACAGTCGGAGCCCTAACTCCGGGAGCAGTCAAGATGAAGCCTCCTAGAGGAACCAGGAAGTGCTACATCTGCGACAGTGCTCAGCATATGGCAAAAGAGTGTCCCCAGCGGTTTCACAAGCATACTGCAGCCGCAGCGACAGTAACAGACGCAATTCAGCAGAGGGAGTCGCAGCAGGAAAACTCCACTGTCTGGCTGGAGATGGCATCTCTGGGGACCAGCCAGACAAGTCAGTGAAGCAATCCCCAGGGATCTTACAGCCCACCGACCCCCTCCCACCCAAACCAGTAGTGCAGCTCACCGCATCCCTTCAGCTCCCCAATGGGCTACTGGTGGAAATTCCCATCACCGTAGACTCGGGGAGCAATGCAGATTTTATAGACATGCAGTTCCTCCAGCAACATGGCATAGCCCTTCTGCCAGCGGCGGTACCTCTGAAAGTCGTCACAGTGGACGGCAGGGAGCTACTGGGAGGGCAAGTGCTACAGCAGACGCCGCCAATGGTGATGCGCATTGGAAACCACCGTGAGGTCATCAGCTTCAACGTCACCCGCCTGTCAGACACGCCCATAGTGTTGGGAATGAGTTGGCTGGATAGGCACAGCCCGGCATTAGCTTGGTACCAGCGGCAACTGACCTTCGGCTCCTCTTACTGCGCAGAACACTGCATCCTGGCGGACTTGGAAGATGAGGGGCACGAGGATGGACCACAGCTGAACTTGGGCATGTTGCAAGCGGTGCCTAACAAATACAAGGAGTTTTTGGAGGTCTTCTGCGAGAAAGAGGCGGATAAGCTGCCACCCCACAGACCCTACGACTGCAAGATCGACCTCCTGCCCGGGGCGACGCTCCCGACGGGGAAACTGTACTCCATGTCTGAGGATGAATTGCAAGAGCTCAGGGAGTTCATAGATCACAACCTGAAGCGGGGATTCATCCGGGAGTCCAAGGCGGCAGGAGGCAGTCCCGTGTTCTTTGTAAAGAAGCGGGACACGCCCCAAAAGAGGCTGGTCGTTGATTTCCGCTTCTTGAACCTCAAGACCAAGCCCTCAGCATTCCCTATGCCCAAGATCGATGACCTGCTGGCGACGGTGAGGAAGGGTCGCATCTTTACCAAGTTGGATCTGCGCGGAGCGTACAATCTCATTCGCGTACGGGAAGGCGACGAGTGGAAAACAACCATGTTTACGCCGCTGGGCACTTATGAATACAGAGTTATGCCTTTTGGATTAAAAAATGGTTCCCACTGCTTTCAAGCCTTCATGCATCATGTCTTGGCGGGTCTCCTCTACAAGAAGTGCGTCTGCTTCCTGGATGACATCCTAATCTTCTCGGAATCGCCGGAGGCTCACGAGAGAGATGTTAGGGAAGTTCTGCAGAGGCTGCGGGAGCACAGGCTGTACGCCAAGCTGGAGAAGTGCCAGTTCGACAAGACGGAGGTGGATTTCTTGGGCTACAAACTGTCCGACAAGGGACTGGCTATGGACGGTGCCAAGGTACGTGCAGTACTGGATTGGAAGAGCCCACGCAATAGGAAGGAAGTACAGAGGTTTGTCGGTTTTGCCAACTTTTATCGCAAGTTCATCAAGGGTTTCGCCATGCAGACAGCGGCCATCACCGACACCCTCAGTTCCAAGAAGAAGAGGTTCGTCTGGACGGAGCAGGCAGAGCAGTCCTTTCAGAAGCTCAAGCAGCTCTTCGCTTCCGAAGAGAACCTACTGCACGTAAATCCCAGCAGGCCCATGAGAGTGGAGACGGACGCCTCAGACAGGGCCGTGGGAGCCGTTCTGTTGCAGCAAGACCACCAGGGGGACTGGAGGCCGTGCGCTTTCTACTCCAGAAAACTCAGCAAAGCGGAGCAGAACTACACCATTTGGGACAGGGAGTTGCTGGCCATACATGCAGCCTTCAAGGCGTGGCGGCACTTCCTCGTCGGAGCCAAGCACACGGTGCAGGTCCGCACAGACCATAAGAACTTGGAGTACTGGCGCACGGCGAGGTTCCTGAACCAGCGACACATCCGCTGGGCGGAGTTCTTTGCAGATTTCGACTTCAGAATTGAGTACATCCCAGGAAACAGCAACGTCTTGGCGGACGCGCTGTCCAGAAAACCGCAGTATCTGGAGGCAGAGGCACCGGCGGCGGCCAAGCACATTTTCACACCACAGGCGTGGGCATGCGCGTCAGCCACGGTGGACCTGGACGCGGTGCGCCGCGCGCTGCGAACAGACTCGTTCGCCCGAGCCAAGATGGAGGAGGTGTGCAGTGGCAAGGCGAGGGGCGACGAATTCCAAGTGCGAGACGGCCTGCTCCTACGCAAGGGAGTCCTCTACGTACCAGGAGACAGCCTCCGCGCGAAGGTCCTGCAACAGCTGCACGACGCGCCCAGCGCGGGGCACTTCGGCAAGGAGAAGACGGTGGACTTAGTAGCCAGAGACTTTTGGTGGCCTAAGATGCGGGGGGATGTCGCGGACTATGTCAATAGGTGCGACACCTGCCAAAGGGCTAAGCCTGTGCACCAGCCGCCGGCGGGCCTGTTGGAACCGCTACAGACACCGTTCGTACCGTGGGAGAGGGTAGCCCTGGACTTTGTCACAGATCTACCCAGCTCAAGGGGCAAGACGGCAGTGCTCGTGGTAGTGGACCTGTTCACCAAGATGGCCCACTTCATTCCGTGCGCGAAGGTGGCCACGGCCGAGCAGACCGCTAAGATGTTCATAGACCACGTGTTCAAGGTGCACGGCCTACCACGGTCTATTTTGTCCGACCGGGGGCGCCAGTTCATCTCCAACTTCTGGCAAAAGCTGATGGGATTCCTGAACGTCAAGGTCAGCCTGGCGTCGGCGAGACACCCGCAAACTAACGGGCAGGCGGAAAGGGTCAACGCCATCATGCAGCAGTACCTGAGATGCTACGCGAACCAGCAGCCATCGACCTGGGTGGACTATCTACCGTTGGCCGAGTTTGCCTACAACAACACGAAGCACGGGTCCACGGGGGTGACCCCATTTTTTGCCAACTACGGGAGGCATCCCAGAACCTTCCCGGGTCTGGACACAGTGCGGGAGGGGGAGCCACAGGGAGCAGAGGAAGTGGCAGCGGAGTTGCAGGAGATCCACGAGCAGCTCAGGAGGCAGTTAGAGTTGGCAAAACAGGCTTACAAAGTGCAGGCAGATCGACACAGGAGGGTTGGGGAGGACATCCAGGTGGGAGACTGGGTCTGGTTGGCAGCACAAGCAGTTCCAGCCAGATCGTTAGCCAAGAAGAAACTAGGGCACAAGCAGCTAGGGCCTTACCAAGTAGAGGCGCAGATCAACCCAGTGGCCTTCCGGTTGACACTCCCGGAGGGTTCCAGAATGCACCCGGTCTTTCATAGATCAGTGCTCACGCCCTACAGAGAGCCCCACAGGTTTCAAGCACCGGGGAAGGCGCCAGACCCGCTCAGAGAAGCGCCCAAAAAAGGGGGGTCGCCGAAAGGGGAGCCACTTAATGAAGCCACTGAGATTTTAGACTCAAGGTGGGGGGAGGACGGGATTGAATATCTTCTCGCCACGGAGGACACCCCGGCCAGCGCCAACAGGTGGGTGCCGGATTACGCAGTGGAAGAGCAGTTGCTCAAGGAAGAATTCCACACACTTTTCCCGCACAAGCCTATGCCGGCGGGCTTTTTCGAGGATTGTTTGTTCACACCCACACTCTCGGCCAGCACTTTCCGGGGTTTCTCGTCAGCTGAGGACTCGGCTCCGGGAGGCAGCTCTCTGGAGGGATCACTTTCAGGTTTTGGCACGGGGGGATCTTATTGGTGGGAGGACCAACCCGAGGTGGGCTGGCGCAGAGACATGCCGAAGGGGCCCTGGGAGGTGGACCCCCATCAAACAACAGGGGGAGGAGGGCTCTTGGGTGATTTGGGGTCGAGCGCAGATTTCGAGCACACCGCGCAGGAGATGGAAGCGGAGGAGGTCGTCGTCGACGAGCCCATGGGGGACTTCTCGGACTTATCTCGATGGTTGCAAGCCTCAGGGGACGAGCTGTATCCTGGACTCACCCCTACAACAATGGAGCACCCGGAACCCGCACCGGAAGAGGGGGAGGGGGGAAGGGGGGGCTTCGAGGGGGGGATGGATGTCAGGGGTTCAGAAGGAGAGACACAGGAGGGGGAGCAAATGGAGAGTGAGGAGGAGGAGTACGAGGGGGGCGCAGGCAGTGACAGTGGCCAGAGTTATTCCACAAGCCTCTCTAGCGAATCGGAGGACTCACAGAAGGGAGCGCCGGTGGCCAGAGCAAGGGAGATTCCAAGGGAGAAACCTCAAGAGGGAGGGGCCAGCGGGGAGTCTCTGAACAGCAGCTGGAGATCAGGGCCAGCGTCTCCACCAGAGCGCAGTGGGGAGGGGGAGTCCCAGGAGTCGGGACCAGTGTCCTCACCACCAGAGGGAGGAGAGGAGTCAGGTTTGGCAACACCCACATCAGGAAGCGGGGAAACGGTCAGAAGGAAAGTCACGGGCTGGGCGCGCGCGCCAAGTTCAAATGTACAGGAGCGCGGCACAGCGGGGAGCCCGGGAAGGGAGCCAGGTCCTAAAGCCCGCCGGAGGGAGGGGCAAGACTCAGGAGGCTCCGCGTCAGAGGAGTCCAGGAAGGAGGGAACCCCAGAGGGCAGAAGGACCCAACGCAGGAAAGAGCAGCGCAAGAGGTGGAGCCAGGCTAGAATCTTAAACTGGTGTGGGTGGAGCAGTGAGTCAGAGGGGACTTAGCCGGTCTAGCGTTAAGACGTGGGCCTGCGCGCCCCAGAGCTTGGAAATGGAAACTAAACTTCAATAAAGACTTTTGTATATAATATCCACTGGGCGTTGGTCCTCTGTGAGCTGGGACCTAGCGGCAGTCCTGACAACAAGATTCTTCATTCTATGTAGCTTGAACACAAAACAACCTGTTTGGGGAGGTTTAGGCTCATGACACTTCGCTTTGCTATTTGTGCGTGGAAAGAACATGGAAAGAACAATCCAAACTTTTTCGTCTGCTTTCTATTGACATGGAACCAAAACACCTATGCTTGATTAGGGCTGTTAAGAAACATTTCTCTCAGAATTTTGGGTGAATGTGCATTCTTACCCCAAAAACACCATTTTGCAACAAAACCAATCAGAGTTTTATCTTCTTTCTTTTTAAGTGGATGGAACACAAAACACCTTTTTGCTTTGGCTGGAGTTGATTCCGGTGCACACCCATAAAACACCATGCGAATTGAAATAAGCCCTATCAAAGCTTATTCGTCTTCTTTCTACGCATATCGAAGGGAAAAGACGGTTTTGTGTTATTTGGGACTCATTACACATACTTTGCGATTTCTGGGTTTTATGTGCATTAACACCTAAGAACACGACTTGAAATAAGCGAAATACAAGATTCTTCATTCTATGTAGCTTGAACACAAAACAACCTGTTTGGGGAGGTTTAGGCTCATGACACTTCGCTTTGCTATTTGTGGGTGGAAAGAACATGGAAAGAACAATCCAAACATTTTCGTCTGCTTTCTATTGACATGGAACCAAAACACCTATGCTTGATTAGGACTGTTAAGAAACATTTCACTCAGATTTTTGAGTGAATGTGCATTCTAACCCCCAAAACACCAATTTGCAAAAAAACCCATCAGAGCTTTATCGTCTTTCTTTTTAAGTGGAAGGAACCCAAAAGACCTTTTTGCTTTGGTTGGAGGTGATTCTGGTGCACACCCATAAAACACCATGCGAATTGAAATAAGCCCTATCAAAGCTTATTCGGCTTCTTTCTAAGCATATCGAAGGGAAAAGACGGATTTGTGTTATTCGGGAATCATTACACATACTTTGCGATTTCTGGGTTAATGAGCATTAACACCACGGAACACGATTTGAAATAAGCGAAATCCAAAATTCTTCTTTCTATGTAGCTTGAACGCAAAACAACCTGTTTGGGGAGGTTTAGGCTCATGACACTTTGCTTTGCTATTTGTGGGTGGAAAGAACATGGAAAAAACAATCCAAACATTTTCGTCCGCTTTCTATTGACATGGAACCAAAACACCTATGCTTGATTACGGCTGTTAAGAAACATTTAATTCTAAGATTTTTGGGTGAATGTGCATTCTAACCCCAAAAACACCATTTTGCAACAAAAACAATCAGAGCTTTATCTTCTTTCTTTTTAAGTGGATGGAACACAAAACACCTTTTTGCTTTGGTTGGAGGTGATTCTGGTGCACACCCATAAAACACCATGCGAATTGAAATAAGTCCGATCAAAGCTTATTCGTCTTCTTTCTACGCATATGGAAGTGAAAAGACGGTTTTGTGTTATTTGGGGCTCATTACACATACTTTGCGATTTCTGGGTTAATGTGCATTAACACCTAAGAACACGACTTGAAATAAGCGAAATCCAATTCTTTCTATGTAGCTTGAACGCAAAACAACCTGTTTGGGGAGGTTTAGGCTCATGACACTTCGCTTTGCTATTTGTGGGTGGAAAGAACATGGAAAGAACAATCCAAACTTTTTCGTCTGCTTTCTATTGACATGGAACCAAAACACCTATGCTTGATTACGGCTGTTAAGAAACATTTAATTCTCAGATTTTTGGGTGAATGCGCATTCTAACCCCAAAAACACCAATCTGCAAGAAAACCAATCAGAGCCTTATCGTCTTTCTTTTTTAGTGGATGGAACCCAAAACACCTTTTTGCTTTGGTTGGAGGTGATTCCGGTGCACACCCATAAAACACCATGCGAATTGAAATAAGCCCTATCAATGCTTATTCGTCTTCTTTCTATGCATATGGAAGGGAAAAAACGGTTTTGTGTTATTTGGGACTCATTACACATACTTTGCGATTTCTGGGTTAATGTGCAAGAACACGAAATAAGCGAAATACAAGATTCTTCATTCTATGTAGCTTGAACACAAAACAACCTGTTTGGGGAGGTTTAGGCTCATGACACTTCGCTTTGCTATTTGTGCGTGGAAAGAACATGGAAAGAACAATCCAAACTTTTTCGTCTGCTTTCTATTGACATGGAACCAAAACACCTATGCTTGATTAGGACTGTTAAGAAACATTTCACTCAGAATTTTGGGTGAATGTGCATTCTTACCCCAAAAACACCATTTTGCAACAAAACCAATCAGAGCTTTATCTTCTTTCTTTTTAAGTGGATGGAACACAAAACACCTTTTTGCTTTGGCTGGAGTTGATTCCGGTGCACACCCATAAAACACCATGCGAATTGAAATAAGCCCTATCAAAGCTTATTCGTCTTCTTTCTACGCATATCGAAGGGAAAAGACGGTTTTGTGTTATTTGGGACTCATTACACATACTTTGCGATTTCTGGGTTTTATGTGCATTAACACCTAAGAACACGACTTGAAATAAGCGAAATACAAGATTCTTCATTCTATGTAGCTTGAACACAAAACAACCTGTTTGGGGAGGTTTAGGCTCATGACACTTCGCTTTGATATTTGTGCGTGGAAAGAACATGGAAAGAACAATCCAAACATTTTCGTCTGCTTTCTATTGACATGGAACCAAAACACCTATGCTTGATTAGGACTGTTAAGAAACATTTCACTCAGATTTTTGAGTGAATGTGCATTCTAACCCCCAAAACACCAATTTGCAACAAAACCCATCAGAGCTTTATCGTCTTTCTTTTTAAGTGGAAGGAACCCAAAAGACCTTTTTGCTTTGGTTGGAGGTGATTCTGGTGCACACCCATAAAACACCATGCGAATTGAAATAAGCCCTATCAAAGCTTATTCGGCTTCTTTCTAAGCATATCGAAGGGAAAAGACGGATTTGTGTTATTCGGGAATCATTACACATACTTTGCGATTTCTGGGTTAATGAGCATTAACACCACGGAACACGATTTGAAATAAGCGAAATCCAAAATTCTTCTTTCTATGTAGCATGAACGCAAAACAACCTGTTTGGGGAGGTTTAGGCTCATTACACTTTGCTTTGCTATTTGTGCGTGGAAAGAACATCGAAAAAACAATCCAAACATTTTCGTCCGCTTTCTATTGAGATGGAACCAAAACACCTATGCTTGATTACGGCTGTTAAGAAACATTTAATTCTAAGATTTTTGGGTGAATGTGCATTCTAACCCCAAAAACACCATTTTGCAACAAAAACAATCAGAGCTTTATCTTCTTTCTTTTTAAGTGGATGGAACACAAAACACCTTTTTGCTTTGGTTGGAGGTGATTCTGGTGCACACCCATAAAACACCATGCGAATTGAAATAAGTCCGATCAAAGCTTATTCGTCTTCTTTCTACGCATATGGAAGTGAAAAGACGGTTTTGTGTTATTTGGGACTCATTACACATACTTTGCGATTTCTGGGTTAATGTGCATTAACACCTAAGAACACGACTTGAAATAAGCGAAATACAAGATTCTTCATTCTATGTAGCTTGAACGCAAAACAACCTGTTTGGGGAGGTTTAGGCTCATGACACTTCGCTTTGCTATTTGTGGATGGAAAGAACAATCCAAACTTTTTCGTCTGCTTTCTATTGACATGGAACCAAAACACCTATGCTTGATTAAGGCTGTTAAGAAACATTTCACTCTGAGAATTTTGGGTGAATGTGCATTCTAACTCCAAAAATACAAATTTGCAACAAAACCAATCAGAGTTTTATCGTCTTTCTTTTAAAGTGGATGGAACCCAAAACACCTTTTTGCTTTGGTTGGAGGTGATTCTGGTGCACACCCATAAAACACCATGCGAATTGAAATAAGCCTTATCAAAGCTTATTCGTCTTCTTTCTACGCATATCGAAGGGAAAAGACGGTTTTGTGTTATTTGGGACTCATTACACATACTTTGCGATTTCTGGGTTAATGAGCATTAACACCACGGAACACGATTTGAAATAAGCGAAATCCAAAATTCTTCTTTCTATGTAGCTTGAACGCAAAACAACATGTTTGGGGAGGTTTAGGCTCATTACACTTTGCTTTGCTATTTGTGGGTGGAAAGAACATGGAAAAAACAATCCAAACATTTTCGTCCGCTTTCTATTGAGATGGAACCAAAACAGCTATGCTTGATTACGGCTGTTAAGAAACATTTAATTCTAAGATTTTTGGGTGAATGTGCATTCTATCCCCAAAAACACCAATTTGCAAGAAAACCAATCAGAGCCTTATCGTCTTTCTTTTTTAGTGGATGGAACCCAAAACACCTTTTTGCTTTGGTTGGAGGTGATTCCGGTGCACACCCATAAAACACCATGCGAATTGAAATAAGCCCTATCAAAGCTTATTCGTCTTCTTTCTAGGGATATCGAAGGGAAAAGACGGTTTTGTGTTATTTGGGGCTCATTACACATACTTTGAGATTTCTGGGTTAATGAGCATTAACACCTAAGAACACGACTTGAAATAAGCGAAATCCAATTCTTTCTATGTAGCTTGAACGCAAAACAACCTGTTTGGGGAGGTTTAGGCTCATGACACTTCGCTTTGCTATTTGTGGGTGGAAAGAACATGGAAAGAACAATCCAAACTTTTTCGTCTGCTTTCTATTGACATGGAACCAAAACACCTATGCTTGATTACGGCTGTTAAGAAACATTTAATTCTCAGATTTTTGGGTGAATGCGCATTCTAACCCCAAAAACACCAATCTGCAAGAAAACCAATCAGAGCCTTATCGTCTTTCTTTTTTAGTGGATGGAACCCAAAACACCTTTTTGCTTTGGTTGGAGGTGATTCCGGTGCACACCCATAAAACACCATGCGAATTGAAATAAGCCCTATCAATGCTTATTCGTCTTCTTTCTATGCATATGGAAGGGAAAAAACGGTTTTGTGTTATTTGGGACTCATTACACATACTTTAGAGGGACGCGGGTGGCGCTGTGGGTAAAAGCCTCAGCGCCTAGGGCTTGCCGATCGAAAGGTCGGCGGTTCGAATCCCCGCGGCGGGGTGCGCTCCCGTTGCTCGGTCCCAGCGCCTGCCAACCTAGCAGTTCGAAAGCACCCCCGGGTGCAAGTAGATAAATAGGGACCGCTTACCAGCGGGAAGGTAAACGGCGTTTCCGTGTGCAGCTCTGGCTCGCCAGATGCAGCTTGTCACGCTGGCCACGTGACCCGGAAGTGTCTCCGGACAGCGCTGGCCCCTGGCCTCTTAAGTGAGATGGGCGCACAACCCCAGAGTCTGTCAAGACTGGCCCGTACGGGCAGGGGTACCTTTACCTTTACCTTACACATACTTTGCGATTTCTGGGTTAATGTGCAAGAACACGAAATAAGCGAAATACAAGATTCTTCATTCTATGTAGCTTGAACACAAAACAACCTGTTTGGGGAGGTTTAGGCTCATGACACTTCGCTTTGCTATTTGTGCGTGGAAAGAACATGGAAAGAACAATCCAAACTTTTTCGTCTGCTTTCTATTGACATGGAACCAAAACACCTATGCTTGATTAGGGCTGTTAAGAAACATTTCACTCAGAATTTTGGGTGAATGTGCATTCTTACCCCAAAAACACCATTTTGCAACAAAACCAATCAGAGCTTTATCTTCTTTCTTTTTAAGTGGATGGAACACAAAACACCTTTTTGCTTTGGCTGGAGTTGATTCCGGTGCACACCCATAAAACACCATGCGAATTGAAATAAGCCCTATCAAAGCTTATTCGTCTTCTTTCTACGCATATCGAAGGGAAAAGACGGTTTTGTGTTATTTGGGACTCATTACACATACTTTGCGATTTCTGGGTTTTATGTGCATTAACACCTAAGAACACGACTTGAAATAAGCGAAATACAAGATTCTTCATTCTATGTAGCTTGAACACAAAACAACCTGTTTGGGGAGGTTTAGGCTCATGACACTTCGCTTTGATATTTGTGCGTGGAAAGAACATGGAAAGAACAATCCAAACATTTTCGTCTGCTTTCTATTGACATGGAACCAAAACACCTATGCTTGATTAGGACTGTTAAGAAACATTTCACTCAGATTTTTGAGTGAATGTGCATTCTAACCCCCAAAACACCAATTTGCAACAAAACCCATCAGAGCTTTATCGTCTTTCTTTTTAAGTGGAAGGAACCCAAAAGACCTTTTTGCTTTGGTTGGAGGTGATTCTGGTGCACACCCATAAAACACCATGCGAATTGAAATAAGCCCTATCAAAGCTTATTCGGCTTCTTTCTAAGCATATCGAAGGGAAAAGACGGATTTGTGTTATTCGGGAATCATTACACATACTTTGCGATTTCTGGGTTAATGAGCATTAACACCACGGAACACGATTTGAAATAAGCGAAATCCAAAATTCTTCTTTCTATGTAGCTTGAACGCAAAACAACCTGTTTGGGGAGGTTTAGGCTCATGACACTTTGCTTTGCTATTTGTGCGTGGAAAGAACATGGAAAAAACAATCCAAACATTTTCGTCCGCTTTCTATTGAGATGGAACCAAAACACCTATGCTTGATTACGGCTGTTAAGAAACATTTAATTCTAAGATTTTTGGGTGAATGTGCATTCTAACCCCAAAAACACCATTTTGCAACAAAAACAATCAGAGCTTTATCTTCTTTCTTTTTAAGTGGATGGAACACAAAACACCTTTTTGCTTTGGTTGGAGGTGATTCTGGTGCACACCCATAAAACACCATGCGAATTGAAATAAGCCCGATCAAAGCTTATTCGTCTTCTTTCTACGCATATGGAAGCGAAAAGACGGTTTTGTGTTATTTGGGACTCATTACACATACTTTGCGATTTCTGGGTTAATGTGCATTAACACCTAAGAACACGACTTGAAATAAGCGAAATACAAGATTCTTCATTCTATGTAGCTTGAACGCAAAACAACCTGTTTGGGGAGGTTTAGGCTCATGACACTTCGCTTTGCTATTTGTGGGTGGAAAGAACATGGAAAGAACAATCCAAACTTTTTCGTCTGCTTTCTATTGACATGGAACCAAAACACCTATGCTTGATTAAGGCTGTTAAGAAACATTTCACTCTGAGAATTTTGGGTGAATGTGCATTCTAACTCCAAAAATACAAATTTGCAACAAAACCAATCAGAGTTTTATCGTCTTTCTTTTAAAGTGGATGGAACCCAAAACACCTTTTTGCTTTGGTTGGAGGTGATTCTGGTGCACACCCATAAAACACCATGCGAATTGAAATAAGCCTTATCAAAGCTTATTCGTCTTCTTTCTACGCATATCGAAGGGAAAAGACGGTTTTGTGTTATTTGGGACTCATTACACATACTTTGCGATTTCTGGGTTAATGAGCATTAACACCACGGAACACGATTTGAAATAAGCGAAATCCAAAATTCTTCTTTCTATGTAGCTTGAACGCAAAACAACATGTTTGGGGAGGTTTAGGCTCATTACACTTTGCTTTGCTATTTGTGGGTGGAAAGAACATGGAAAAAACAATCCAAACATTTTCGTCCGCTTTCTATTGAGATGGAACCAAAACACCTATGCTTGATTACGGCTGTTAAGAAACATTTAATTCTAAGATTTTTGGGTGAATGTGCATTCTATCCCCAAAAACACCAATTTGCAAGAAAACCAATCAGAGCCTTATCGTCTTTCTTTTTTAGTGGATGGAACCCAAAACACCTTTTTGCTTTGGTTGGAGGTGATTCCGGTGCACACCCATAAAACACCATGCGAATTGAAATAAGCCCTATCAAAGCTTATTCGTCTTCTTTCTAGGGATATCGAAGGGAAAAGACGGTTTTGTGTTATTTGGGGCTCATTACACATACTTTGCGATTTCTGGGTTAATGAGCATTAACACCTAAGAACACGACTTGAAATAAGCGAAATCCAATTCTTTCTATGTAGCTTGAACGCAAAACAACCTGTTTGGGGAGGTTTAGGCTCATGACACTTCGCTTTGCTATTTGTGGGTGGAAAGAACATGGAAAGAACAATCCAAACTTTTTCGTCTGCTTTCTATTGACATGGAACCAAAACACCTATGCTTGATTACGGCTGTTAAGAAACATTTAATTCTCAGATTTTTGAGTGAATGCGCATTCTAACCCCAAAAACACCAATCTGCAAGAAAACCAATCAGAGCCTTATCGTCTTTCTTTTTTAGTGGATGGAACCCAAAACACCTTTTTGCTTTGGTTGGAGGTGATTCCGGTGCACACCCATAAAACACCATGCGAATTGAAATAAGCCCTATCAATGCTTATTCGTCTTCTTTCTATGCATATGGAAGGGAAAAAACGGTTTTGTGTTATTTGGGACTCATTACACATACTTTGCGATTTCTGGGTTAATGTGCAAGAACACGAAATAAGCGAAATACAAGATTCTTCATTCTATGTAGCTTGAACACAAAACAACCTGTTTGGGGAGGTTTAGGCTCATGACACTTCGCTTTGCTATTTGTGCGTGGAAAGAACATGGAAAGAACAATCCAAACTTTTTCGTCTGCTTTCTATTGACATGGAACCAAAACACCTATGCTTGATTAGGACTGTTAAGAAACATTTCACTCAGAATTTTGGGTGAATGTGCATTCTTACCCCAAAAACACCATTTTGCAACAAAACCAATCAGAGCTTTATCTTCTTTCTTTTTAAGTGGATGGAACACAAAACACCTTTTTGCTTTGGCTGGAGTTGATTCCGGTGCACACCCATAAAACACCATGCGAATTGAAATAAGCCCTATCAAAGCTTATTCGTCTTCTTTCTACGCATATCGAAGGGAAAAGACGGTTTTGTGTTATTTGGGACTCATTACACATACTTTGCGATTTCTGGGTTTTATGTGCATTAACACCTAAGAACACGACTTGAAATAAGCGAAATACAAGATTCTTCATTCTATGTAGCTTGAACGCAAAACAACCTGTTTGGGGAGGTTTAGGCTCATGACACTTCGCTTTGCTATTTGTGGGTGGAAAGAACATGGAAAGAACAATCCAAACTTTTTCGTCTGCTTTCTATTGACATGGAACCAAAACACCTATGCTTGATTAAGGCTGTTAAGAAACGTTTCACTCTGAGAATTTTGGGTGAATGTGCATTCTAACTCCAAAAATACAAATTTGCAACAAAACCAATCAGAGTTTTATCGTCTTTCTTTTAAAGTGGATGGAACCCAAAACACCTTTTTGCTTTGGTTGGAGGTGATTCTGGTGCACACCCATAAAACACCATGCGAATTGAAATAAGCCTTATCAAAGCTTATTCGTCTTCTTTCTAGGGATATCGAAGGGAAAAGACGGTTTTGTGTTATTTGGGGCTCATTACACATACTTTGAGATTTCTGGGTTAATGAGCATTAACACCTAAGAACACGACTTGAAATAAGCGAAATCCAATTCTTTCTATGTAGCTTGAACGCAAAACAACCTGTTTGGGGAGGTTTAGGCTCATGACACTTCGCTTTGCTATTTGTGGGTGGAAAGAACATGGAAAGAACAATCCAAACTTTTTCGTCTGCTTTCTATTGACATGGAACCAAAACACCTATGCTTGATTACGGCTGTTAAGAAACATTTAATTCTCAGATTTTTGGGTGAATGCGCATTCTTACCCCAAAAACACCATTTTGCAACAAAACCAATCAGAGCTTTATCTTCTTTCTTTTTAAGTGGATGGAACACAAAACACCTTTTTGCTTTGGCTGGAGTTGATTCCGGTGCACACCCATAAAACACCATGCGAATTGAAATAAGCCCTATCAAAGCTTATTCGTCTTCTTTCTACGCATATCGAAGGGAAAAGACGGTTTTGTGTTATTTGGGACTCATTACACATACTTTGCGATTTCTGGGTTTTATGTGCATTAACACCTAAGAACACGACTTGAAATAAGCGAAATACAAGATTCTTCATTCTATGTAGCTTGAACACAAAACAACCTGTTTGGGGAGGTTTAGGCTCATGACACTTCGCTTTGATATTTGTGCGTGGAAAGAACATGGAAAGAACAATCCAAACATTTTCGTCTGCTTTCTATTGACATGGAACCATAACACCTATGCTTGATTAGGACTGTTAAGAAACATTTCACTCAGATTTTTGAGTGAATGTGCATTCTAACCCCCAAAACACCAATTTGCAACAAAACCCATCAGAGCTTTATCGTCTTTCTTTTTAAGTGGAAGGAACCCAAAAGACCTTTTTGCTTTGGTTGGAGGTGATTCTGGTGCACACCCATAAAACACCATGCGAATTGAAATAAGCCCTATCAAAGCTTATTCGGCTTCTTTCTAAGCATATCGAAGGGAAAAGACGGATTTGTGTTATTCGGGAATCATTACACATACTTTGCGATTTCTGGGTTAATGAGCATTAACACCACGGAACACGATTTGAAATAAGCGAAATCCAAAATTCTTCTTTCTATGTAGCTTGAACGCAAAACAACCTGTTTGGGGAGGTTTAGGCTCATTACACTTTGCTTTGCTATTTGTGCGTGGAAAGAACATCGAAAAAACAATCCAAACATTTTCGTCCGCTTTCTATTGAGATGGAACCAAAACACCTATGCTTGATTACGGCTGTTAAGAAACATTTAATTCTAAGATTTTTGGGTGAATGTGCATTCTAACCCCAAAAACACCATTTTGCAACAAAAACAATCAGAGCTTTATCTTCTTTCTTTTTAAGTGGATGGAACACAAAACACCTTTTTGCTTTGGTTGGAGGTGATTCTGGTGCACACCCATAAAACACCATGCGAATTGAAATAAGTCCGATCAAAGCTTATTCGTCTTCTTTCTACGCATATGGAAGCGAAAAGACGGTTTTGTGTTATTTGGGACTCATTACACATACTTTGCGATTTCTGGGTTAATGTGCATTAACACCTAAGAACACGACTTGAAATAAGCGAAATACAAGATTCTTCATTCTATGTAGCTTGAACGCAAAACAACCTGTTTGGGGAGGTTTAGGCTCATGACACTTTGCTTTGCTATTTGTGGGTGGAAAGAACATGGAAAAAACAATCCAAACATTTTCGTCCGCTTTCTATTGAGATGGAACCAAAACACCTATGCTTGATTACGGCTGTTAAGAAACATTTAATTCTAAGATTTTTGGGTGAATGTGCATTCTAACCCCAAAAACACCATTTTGCAACAAAAACAATCAGAGCTTTATCTTCTTTCTTTTTAAGTGGATGGAACACAAAACACCTTTTTGCTTTGGTTGGAGGTGATTCTGGTGCACACCCATAAAACACCATGCGAATTGAAATAAGTCCGATCAAAGCTTATTCGTCTTCTTTCTACGCATATGGAAGTGAAAAGACGGTTTTGTGTTATTTGGGACTCATTACACATACTTTGCGATTTCTGGGTTAATGTGCATTAACACCTAAGAACACGACTTGAAATAAGCGAAATACAAGATTCTTCATTCTATGTAGCTTGAACGCAAAACAACCTGTTTGGGGAGGTTTAGGCTCATGACACTTCGCTTTGCTATTTGTGGGTGGAAAGAACATGGAAAGAACAATCCAAACTTTTTCGTCTGCTTTCTATTGACATGGAACCAAAACACCTATGCTTGATTAAGGCTGTTAAGAAACATTTCACTCTGAGAATTTTGGGTGAATGTGCATTCTAACTCCAAAAATACAAATTTGCAACAAAACCAATCAGAGTTTTATCGTCTTTCTTTTAAAGTGGATGGAACCCAAAACACCTTTTTGCTTTGGTTGGAGGTGATTCTGGTGCACACCCATAAAACACCATGCGAATTGAAATAAGCCCTATCAAAGCTTATTCGGCTTCTTTCTAAGCATATCGAAGGGAAAAGACGGATTTGTGTTATTCGGGAATCATTACACATACTTTGCGATTTCTGGGTTAATGAGCATTAACACCACGGAACACGATTTGAAATAAGCGAAATCCAAAATTCTTCTTTCTATGTAGCTTGAATGCAAAACAACCTGTTTGGGGAGGTTTAGGCTCATTACACTTTGCTTTGCTATTTGTGCGTGGAAAGAACATCGAAAAAAGAATCCAAACATTTTCGTCCGCTTTCTATTGAGATGGAACCAAAACACCTATGCTTGATTACGGCTGTTAAGAAACATTTAATTCTAAGATTTTTGGGTGAATGTGCATTCTAACCCCAAAAACACCATTTTGCAACAAAAACAATCAGAGCTTTATCTTCTTTCTTTTTAAGTGGATGGAACACAAAACACCTTTTTGCTTTGGTTGGAGGTGATTCTGGTGCACACCCATAAAACACCATGCGAATTGAAATAAGCCCTATCAAAGCTTATTCGGCTTCTTTCTAAGCATATCGAAGGGAAAAGACGGATTTGTGTTATTCGGGAATCATTACACATACTTTGCGATTTCTGGGTTAATGAGCATTAACACCACGGAACACGATTTGAAATAAGCGAAATCCAAAATTCTTCTTTC
Organism: Podarcis gaigeae; assembly: GCF_964106915.1. Lineage (NCBI taxonomy): Eukaryota > Metazoa > Chordata > Lepidosauria > Squamata > Lacertidae > Podarcis > Podarcis gaigeae. Next base: position 174,228 of record NC_139692.1, on the reverse strand, counting down.
TATGTAGCTTGAACGCAAAACAACCTGTTTGGGGAGGTTTAGGCTCATGACACTTTGCTTTGCTATTTGTGGGTGGAAAGAACATGGAAAAAACAATCCAAACATTTTCGTCCGCTGTCAGGGGTTCAGAAGGAGAGACACAGGAGGGGGAGCAAATGGAGAGTGAGGAGGAGGAGTACGAGGGGGGCGCAGGCAGTGACAGTGGCCAGAGTTATTCCACAAGCCTCTCTAGCGAATCGGAGGACTCACAGAAGGGAGCGCCGGTGGCCAGAGCAAGGGAGATTCCAAGAGAGAAACCTCAAGAGGGAGGGGCCAGCGGGAAGTCTCTGAACAGCAGCTGGAGATCAGGGCCAGCGTCTCCACCAGAGCGCAGTGGGGAGGGGGAGTCCCAGGAGTCGGGACCAGTGTCCTCACCACCAGAGGGAGGAGAGGAGTCAGGTTTGGCAACACCCACATCAGGAAGCGGGGAAACGGTCAGAAGGAAAGTCACCGGCTGGGCGCGCGCGCCAAGTTCAAATGTACAGGAGCGCGGCACAGCGGGGAGCCCGGGAAGGGAGCCAGGTCCTAAAGCCCGCCGGAGGGAGGGGCAAGACTCAGGAGGCTCCGCGTCAGAGGAGTCCAGGAAGGAGGGAACCCCAGAGGGCAGAAGGACCCAACGCAGGAAAGAGCAGCGCAAGAGGTGGAGCCAGGCTAGAATCTTAAACTGGTGTGGGTGGAGCAGTGAGTCAGAGGGGACTTAGCCGGTCTAGCGTTAAGACGTGGGCCTGCGCGCCCAGAGCTTGGAAATGGAAACTAAACTTCAATAAAGACTTTTGCATATAATATCCACTGGGCGTTGGTCCTCTGTGAGCTGGGACCTAGCGGCAGTCCTGACAGTAAGTCCCCTCTCCATTTTCACCAATTTTGCAACCTCGTGGAGTGCGGGAAAGCAGCGAGGGGTGAAGATTGGTGCTTCGCGAGCTCACGAAAAACAGGGAAATGACTACCGAAGAGAGGATAGCGAGTTTGCAAAACGCAGTGACGCAGTTGACTGCAGAAATTGCGGCTTCCAGAAAGAAAGAACAGGAAGCAGCTGCTGCCTGCCAGGATCTGCGAACCAGGTTAGAAGTGCTAAGTACACAGAGGCTACCAGCCACCAGACCAGAAGGGATTGGGCTGGGAAACAGAGGAGGGAGCCTGGTATCTCACTTCAATGGGGACCTGCAGGAGTATCCTAACTTCAGAGCAGATGTGATTTATACATTGCAGCTGCTTGACAAAGACTTTAAAAATGAGGGAGAGAAAGTGGGATTTATTATTTCGCATTTGCGGGGGGAGGCAAAATCGTGGCTGCGCAATCTATGGAGAGACAAGGATCCAGCCCTCCAAAATGCGGCTGCCTTCATTAAAGTGATGGATGCGTGTTTTTTATCTGAGATTGATGTGGATATCGCTAGGAGGGAGATTCACGGACTAAGACAAGGTAAAGCCACTGTGAGGCAATATCATGCACGTTTTTTCGGATTGGTGAATGTACTAGCCTGGGAGAAAGAATCGCCTGCCGTCAGAGACCTGTTCTGGGAGGGGTTGAGCGGAGCTGTGAAAGATGAGATCGCAAGGGGGGGAAGACCCCAAACCACCAAGGAAGTGGTGGAACGGGCACTCTCCATTGGGGTTCGGTTGGAAGGACGCCCTTGGGGCAGGGAGGAAGGGCATTTGGGACGCACGCCAGCGAAAGGACTGCCTCCCTTCCCCAAGGAGGCGGCGCGCGCTCGATCCATGCCTCCGCTGGGAGGGGGAGAGGAGCCGATGGAGATAGGTGGTGCTAAGGCTCACTCCACAGTCGGAGCCCTAACTCCGGGAGCAGTCAAGATGAAGCCTCCTAGAGGAACCAGGAAGTGCTACATCTGCGACAGTGCTCAGCATATGGCAAAAGAGTGTCCCCAGCGGTTTCACAAGCATACTGCAGCCGCAGCGACAGTAACAGACGCAATTCAGCAGAGGGAGTCGCAGCAGGAAAACTCCACTGTCTGGCTGGAGATGGCGTCTCTGGGGACCAGCCAGACAAGTCAGTGAAGCAATCCCCAGGGATCTTACAGCCCACCGACCCCCTCCCACCCAAACCAGTAGTGCAGCTCACCGCATCCCTTCAGCTCCCCAATGGGCTACTGGTGGAAATTCCCATCACCGTAGACTCGGGGAGCAATGCAGATTTTATAGACATGCAGTTCCTCCAGCAACATGGCATAGCCCTTCTGCCAGCGGCGGTACCTCTGAAAGTCGTCACAGTGGACGGCAGGGAGCTACTGGGAGGGCAAGTGCTACAGCAGACGCCGCCAATGGTGATGCGCATTGGAAACCACCGTGAGGTCATCAGCTTCAACGTCACCCGCCTGTCAGACACGCCCATAGTGTTGGGAATGAGTTGGCTGGATAGGCACAGCCCGGCATTAGCTTGGTACCAGCGGCAACTGACCTTCGGCTCCTCTTACTGCGCAGAACACTGCATCCTGGCGGACTTGGAAGATGAGGGGCACGAGGATGGACCACAGCTGAACTTGGGCATGTTGCAAGCGGTGCCTAACAAATACAAGGAGTTTTTGGAGGTCTTCTGCGAGAAAGAGGCGGATAAGCTGCCACCCCACAGACCCTACGACTGCAAGATCGACCTCCTGCCCGGGGCGACGCTCCCGACGGGGAAACTGTACTCCATGTCTGAGGATGAATTGCAAGAGCTCAGGGAGTTCATAGATCACAACCTGAAGCGGGGATTCATCCGGGAGTCCAAGGCGGCAGGAGGCAGTCCCGTGTTCTTTGTAAAGAAGCGGGACACGCCCCAAAAGAGGCTGGTCGTTGATTTCCGCTTCTTGAACCTCAAGACCAAGCCCTCAGCATTCCCTATGCCCAAGATCGATGACCTGCTGGCGACGGTGAGGAAGGGTCGCATCTTTACCAAGTTGGATCTGCGCGGAGCGTACAATCTCATTCGCGTACGGGAAGGCGACGAGTGGAAAACAACCATGTTTACGCCGCTGGGCACTTATGAATACAGAGTTATGCCTTTTGGATTAAAAAATGGTTCCCACTGCTTTCAAGCCTTCATGCATCATGTCTTGGCGGGTCTCCTCTACAAGAAGTGCGTCTGCTTCCTGGATGACATCCTAATCTTCTCGGAATCGCCGGAGGCTCACGAGAGAGATGTTAGGGAAGTTCTGCAGAGGCTGCGGGAGCACAGGCTGTACGCCAAGCTGGAGAAGTGCCAGTTCGACAAGACGGAGGTGGATTTCTTGGGCTACAAACTGTCCGACAAGGGACTGGCTATGGACGGTGCCAAGGTACGTGCAGTACTGGATTGGAAGAGCCCACGCAATAGGAAGGAAGTACAGAGGTTTGTCGGTTTTGCCAACTTTTATCGCAAGTTCATCAAGGGTTTCGCCATGCAGACAGCGGCCATCACCGACACCCTCAGTTCCAAGAAGAAGAGGTTCATCTGGACGGAGCAGGCAGAGCAGTCCTTTCAGAAGCTCAAGCAGCTCTTCGCTTCCGAAGAGAACCTACTGCACGTAAATCCCAGCAGGCCCATGAGAGTGGAGACGGACGCCTCAGACAGGGCCGTGGGAGCCGTTCTGTTGCAGCAAGACCACCAGGGGGACTGGAGGCCGTGCGCTTTCTACTCCAGAAAACTCAGCAAAGCGGAGCAGAACTACACCATTTGGGACAGGGAGTTGCTGGCCATACATGCAGCCTTCAAGGCGTGGCGGCACTTCCTCGTCGGAGCCAAGCACACGGTGCAGGTCCGCACAGACCATAAGAACTTGGAGTACTGGCGCACGGCGAGGTTCCTGAACCAGCGACACATCCGCTGGGCGGAGTTCTTTGCAGATTTCGACTTCAGAATTGAGTACATCCCAGGAAACAGCAACGTCTTGGCGGACGCGCTGTCCAGAAAACCGCAGTATCTGGAGGCAGAGGCACCGGCGGCGGCCAAGCACATTTTCACACCACAGGCGTGGGCATGCGCGTCAGCCACGGTGGACCTGGACGCGGTGCGCCGCGCGCTGCAAACAGACTCGTTCGCCCGAGCCAAGATGGAGGAGGTGTGCAGTGGCAAGGCGAGGGGCGACGAATTCCAAGTGCGAGACGGCCTGCTCCTACGCAAGGGAGTCCTCTACGTACCAGGAGACAGCCTCCGCGCGAAGGTCCTGCAACAGCTGCACGACGCGCCCAGCGCGGGGCACTTCGGCAAGGAGAAGACGGTGGACTTAGTAGCCAGAGACTTTTGGTGGCCTAAGATGCGGGGGGATGTCGCGGACTATGTCAATAGGTGCGACACCTGCCAAAGGGCTAAGCCTGTGCACCAGCCGCCGGCGGGCCTGTTGGAACCGCTACAGACACCGTTCGTACCGTGGGAGAGGGTAGCCCTGGACTTTGTCACAGATCTACCCAGCTCAAGGGGCAAGACGGCAGTGCTCGTGGTAGTGGACCTGTTCACCAAGATGGCCCACTTCATTCCGTGCGCGAAGGTGGCCACGGCCGAGCAGACCGCTAAGATGTTCATAGACCACGTGTTCAAGGTGCACGGCCTACCACGGTCTATTTTGTCCGACCGGGGGCGCCAGTTCATCTCCAACTTCTGGCAAAAGCTGATGGGATTCCTGAACGTCAAGGTCAGCCTGGCGTCGGCGAGACACCCGCAAACTAACGGGCAGGCGGAAAGGGTCAACGCCATCATGCAGCAGTACCTGAGATGCTACGCGAACCAGCAGCCATCGACCTGGGTGGACTATCTACCGTTGGCCGAGTTTGCCTACAACAACACGAAGTACGGGTCCACGGGGGTGACCCCATTTTTTGCCAACTACGGGAGGCATCCCAGAACCTTCCCGGGTCTGGACACAGTGCGGGAGGGGGAGCCACAGGGAGCAGAGGAAGTGGCAGCGGAGTTGCAGGAGATCCACGAGCAGCTCAGGAGGCAGTTAGAGTTGGCAAAACAGGCTTACAAAGTGCAGGCAGATCGACACAGGAGGGTTGGGGAGGACATCCAGGTGGGAGACTGGGTCTGGTTGGCAGCACAAGCAGTTCCAGCCAGATCGTTAGCCAAGAAGAAACTAGGGCACAAGCAGCTAGGGCCTTACCAAGTAGAGGCGCAGATCAACCCAGTGGCCTTCCGGTTGACACTCCCGGAGGGTTCCAGAATGCACCCGGTCTTTCATAGATCAGTGCTCACGCCCTACAGAGAGCCCCACAGGTTTCAAGCACCGGGGAAGGCGCCAGACCCGCTCAGAGAAGCGCCCAAAAAAGGGGGGTCGCCGAAAGGGGAGCCACTTAATGAAGCCACTGAGATTTTAGACTCAAGGTGGGGGGAGGACGGGATTGAATATCTTCTCGCCACGGAGGACACCCCGGCCAGCGCCAACAGGTGGGTGCCGGATTACGCAGTGGAAGAGCAGTTGCTCAAGGAAGAATTCCACACACTTTTCCCGCACAAGCCTATGCCGGCGGGCTTTTTCGAGGATTGTTTGTTCACACCCACACTCTCGGCCAGCACTTTCCGGGGTTTCTCGTCAGCTGAGGACTCGGCTCCGGGAGGCAGCTCTCCGGAGGGATCACTTTCAGGTTTTGGCACGGGGGGATCTTATTGGTGGGAGGACCAACCCGAGGTGGGCTGGCGCAGAGACATGCCGAAGGGGTCCTGGGAGGTGGACCCCCATCAAACAACAGGGGGAGGAGGGCTCTTGGGTGATTTGGGGTCGAGCGCAGATTTCGAGCACACCGCGCAGGAGATGGAAGCGGAGGAGGTCGTCGTCGACGAGCCCATGGGGGACTTCCCGGACTTATCTCGATGGTTGCAAGCCTCAGGGGACGAGCTGTATCCTGGACTCACCCCTACAACAATGGAGCACCCGGAACCCGCACCGGAAGAGGGGGAGGGGGGAAGGGGGGGCTTCGAGGGGGGGATGGATGTCAGGGGTTCAGAAGGAGAGACACAGGAGGGGGAGCAAATGGAGAGTGAGGAGGAGGAGTACGAGGGGGGCGCAGGCAGTGACAGTGGCCAGAGTTATTCCACAAGCCTCTCTAGCGAATCGGAGGACTCACAGAAGGGAGCGCCGGTGGCCAGAGCAAGGGAGATTCCAAGAGAGAAACCTCAAGAGGGAGGGGCCAGCGGGGAGTCTCTGAACAGCAGCTGGAGATCAGGGCCAGCGTCTCCACCAGAGCGCAGTGGGGAGGGGGAGTCCCAGGAGTCGGGACCAGTGTCCTCACCACCAGAGGGAGGAGAGGAGTCAGGTTTGGCAACACCCACATCAGGAAGCGGGGAAACGGTCAGAAGGAAAGTCACCGGCTGGGCGCGCGCGCCAAGTTCAAATGTACAGGAGCGCGGCACAGCGGGGAGCCCGGGAAGGGAGCCAGGTCCTAAAGCCCGCCGGAGGGAGGGGCAAGACTCAGGAGGCTCCGCGTCAGAGGAGTCCAGGAAGGAGGGAACCCCAGAGGGCAGAAGGACCCAACGCAGGAAAGAGCAGCGCAAGAGGTGGAGCCAGGCTAGAATCTTAAACTGGTGTGGGTGGAGCAGTGAGTCAGAGGGGACTTAGCCGGTCTAGCGTTAAGACGTGGGCCTGCGCGCCCAGAGCTTGGAAATGGAAACTAAACTTCAATAAAGACTTTTGCATATAATATCCACTGGGCGTTGGTCCTCTGTGAGCTGGGACCTAGCGGCAGTCCTGACATCCGCTTTCTATTGAGATGGAACCAAAACACCTATGCTTGATTACGGCTGTTAAGAAACATTTAATTCTAAGATTTTTGGGTGAATGTGCATTCTAACCCCAAAAACACCATTTTGCAACAAAAACAATCAGAGCTTTATCTTCTTTCTTTTTAAGTGGATGGAACACAAAACACCTTTTTGCTTTGGTTGGAGGTGATTCTGGTGCACACCCATAAAACACCATGCGAATTGAAATAAGCCTTATCAAAGCTTATTCGTCTTCTTTCTACGCATATCGAAGGGAAAAGACGGTTTTGTGTTATTTGGGACTCATTACACATACTTTGCGATTTCTGGGTTAATGAGCATTAACACCACGGAACACGATTTGAAATAAGCGAAATCCAAAATTCTTCTTTCTATGTAGCTTGAACGCAAAACAACATGTTTGGGGAGGTTTAGGCTCATTACACTTTGCTTTGCTATTTGTGGGTGGAAAGAACATGGAAAAAACAATCCAAACATTTTCGTCCGCTTTCTATTGAGATGGAACCAAAACACCTATGCTTGATTACGGCTGTTAAGAAACATTTAATTCTAAGATTTTTGGGTGAATGTGCATTCTATCCCCAAAAACACCAATTTGCAAGAAAACCAATCAGAGCCTTATCGTCTTTCTTTTTTAGTGGATGGAACCCAAAACACCTTTTTGCTTTGGTTGGAGGTGATTCCGGTGCACACCCATAAAACACCATGCGAATTGAAATAAGCCCTATCAAAGCTTATTCGTCTTCTTTCTAGGGATATCGAAGGGAAAAGACGGTTTTGTGTTATTTGGGGCTCATTACACATACTTTGAGATTTCTGGGTTAATGAGCATTAACACCTAAGAACACGACTTGAAATAAGCGAAATCCAATTCTTTCTATGTAGCTTGAACGCAAAACAACCTGTTTGGGGAGGTTTAGGCTCATGACACTTCGCTTTGCTATTTGTGGGTGGAAAGAACATGGAAAGAACAATCCAAACTTTTTCGTCTGCTTTCTATTGACATGGAACCAAAACACCTATGCTTGATTACGGCTGTTAAGAAACATTTAATTCTCAGATTTTTGGGTGAATGCGCATTCTAACCCCAAAAACACCAATCTGCAAGAAAACCAATCAGAGCCTTATCGTCTTTCTTTTTTAGTGGATGGAACCCAAAACACCTTTTTGCTTTGGTTGGAGGTGATTCCGGTGCACACCCATAAAACACCATGCGAATTGAAATAAGTCCGATCAAAGCTTATTCGTCTTCTTTCTACGCATATGGAAGTGAAAAGACGGTTTTGTGTTATTTGGGACTCATTACACATACTTTGCGATTTCTGGGTTAATGTGCATTAACACCTAAGAACACGACTTGAAATAAGCGAAATACAAGATTCTTCATTCTATGTAGCTTGAACGCAAAACAACCTGTTTGGGGAGGTTTAGGCTCATGACACTTCGCTTTGCTATTTGTGGGTGGAAAGAACATGGAAAGAACAATCCAAACTTTTTCGTCTGCTTTCTATTGACATGGAACCAAAACACCTATGCTTGATTAAGGCTGTTAAGAAACATTTAATTCTAAGATTTTTGGGTGAATGTGCATTCTATCCCCAAAAACACCAATTTGCAAGAAAACCAATCAGAGCCTTATCGTCTTTCTTTTTTAGTGGATGGAACCCAAAACACCTTTTTGCTTTGGTTGGAGGTGATTCCGGTGCACACCCATAAAACACCATGCGAATTGAAATAAGCCCTATCAAAGCTTATTCGTCTTCTTTCTAGGGATATCGAAGGGAAAAGACGGTTTTGTGTTATTTGGGGCTCATTACACATACTTTGAGATTTCTGGGTTAATGAGCATTAACACCTAAGAACACGACTTGAAATAAGCGAAATCCAATTCTTTCTATGTAGCTTGAACGCAAAACAACCTGTTTGGGGAGGTTTAGGCTCATGACACTTCGCTTTGCTATTTGTGGGTGGAAAGAACATGGAAAGAACAATCCAAACTTTTTCGTCTGCTTTCTATTGACATGGAACCAAAACACCTATGCTTGATTACGGCTGTTAAGAAACATTTAATTCTCAGATTTTTGGGTGAATGCGCATTCTAACCCCAAAAACACCAATCTGCAAGAAAACCAATCAGAGCCTTATCGTCTTTCTTTTTTAGTGGATGGAACCCAAAACACCTTTTTGCTTTGGTTGGAGGTGATTCCGGTGCACACCCATAAAACACCATGCGAATTGAAATAAGCCCTATCAATGCTTATTCGTCTTCTTTCTATGCATATGGAAGGGAAAAAACGGTTTTGTGTTATTTGGGACTCATTACACATACTTTGCGATTTCTGGGTTAATGTGCAAGAACACGAAATAAGCGAAATACAAGATTCTTCATTCTATGTAGCTTGAACACAAAACAACCTGTTTGGGGAGGTTTAGGCTCATGACACTTCGCTTTGCTATTTGTGCGTGGAAAGAACATGGAAAGAACAATCCAAACTTTTTCGTCTGCTTTCTATTGACATGGAACCAAAACACCTATGCTTGATTAGGACTGTTAAGAAACATTTCACTCAGAATTTTGGGCGAATGTGCATTCTTACCCCAAAAACACCATTTTGCAACAAAACCAATCAGAGCTTTATCTTCTTTCTTTTTAAGTGGATGGAACACAAAACACCTTTTTGCTTTGGCTGGAGTTGATTCCGGTGCACACCCATAAAACACCATGCGAATTGAAATAAGCCCTATCAAAGCTTATTCGTCTTCTTTCTACGCATATCGAAGGGAAAAGACGGTTTTGTGTTATTTGGGACTCATTACACATACTTTGCGATTTCTGGGTTTTATGTGCATTAACACCTAAGAACACGACTTGAAATAAGCGAAATACAAGATTCTTCATTCTATGTAGCTTGAACACAAAACAACCTGTTTGGGGAGGTTTAGGCTCATGACACTTCGCTTTGCTATTTGTGGGTGGAAAGAACATGGAAAGAACAATCCAAACTTTTTCGTCTGCTTTCTATTGACATGGAACCAAAACACCTATGCTTGATTAAGGCTGTTAAGAAACATTTCACTCTGAGAATTTTGGGTGAATGTGCATTCTAACTCCAAAAATACAAATTTGCAACAAAACCAATCAGAGTTTTATCGTCTTTCTTTTAAAGTGGATGGAACCCAAAACACCTTTTTGCTTTGGTTGGAGGTGATTCTGGTGCACACCCATAAAACACCATGCGAATTGAAATAAGCCTTATCAAAGCTTATTCGTCTTCTTTCTACGCATATCGAAGGGAAAAGACGGTTTTGTGTTATTTGGGACTCATTACACATACTTTGCGATTTCTGGGTTAATGAGCATTAACACCACGGAACACGATTTGAAATAAGCGAAATCCAAAATTCTTCTTTCTATGTAGCTTGAACGCAAAACAACATGTTTGGGGAGGTTTAGGCTCATTACACTTTGCTTTGCTATTTGTGGGTGGAAAGAACATGGAAAAAACAATCCAAACATTTTCGTCCGCTTTCTATTGAGATGGAACCAAAACACCTATGCTTGATTACGGCTGTTAAGAAACATTTAATTCTAAGATTTTTGGGTGAATGTGCATTCTATCCCCAAAAACACCAATTTGCAAGAAAACCAATCAGAGCCTTATCGTCTTTCTTTTTTAGTGGATGGAACCCAAAACACCTTTTTGCTTTGGTTGGAGGTGATTCCGGTGCACACCCATAAAACACCATGCGAATTGAAATAAGCCTTATCAAAGCTTATTCGTCTTCTTTCTAGGGATATCGAAGGGAAAAGACGGTTTTGTGTTATTTGGGGCTCATTACACATACTTTGAGATTTCTGGGTTAATGAGCATTAACACCTAAGAACACGACTTGAAATAAGCGAAATCCAATTCTTTCTATGTAGCTTGAACGCAAAACAACCTGTTTGGGGAGGTTTAGGCTCATGACACTTCGCTTTGCTATTTGTGGGTGGAAAGAACATGGAAAGAACAATCCAAACTTTTTCGTCTGCTTTCTATTGACATGGAACCAAAACACCTATGCTTGATTACGGCTGTTAAGAAACATTTAATTCTCAGATTTTTGGGTGAATGCGCATTCTAACCCCAAAAACACCAATCTGCAAGAAAACCAATCAGAGCCTTATCGTCTTTCTTTTTTAGTGGATGGAACCCAAAACACCTTTTTGCTTTGGTTGGAGGTGATTCCGGTGCACACCCATAAAACACCATGCGAATTGAAATAAGCCCTATCAATGCTTATTCGTCTTCTTTCTATGCATATGGAAGGGAAAAAACGGTTTTGTGTTATTTGGGACTCATTACACATACTTTGCGATTTCTGGGTTAATGTGCAAGAACACGAAATAAGCGAAATACAAGATTCTTCATTCTATGTAGCTTGAACACAAAACAACCTGTTTGGGGAGGTTTAGGCTCATGACACTTCGCTTTGCTATTTGTGCGTGGAAAGAACATGGAAAGAACAATCCAAACATTTTCGTCTGCTTTCTATTGACATGGAACCAAAACACCTATGCTTGATTAGGACTGTTAAGAAACATTTCACTCAGAATTTTGGGTGAATGTGCATTCTTACCCCAAAAACACCATTTTGCAACAAAACCAATCAGAGCTTTATCTTCTTTCTTTTTAAGTGGATGGAACACAAAACACCTTTGTGCTTTGGCTGGAGTTGATTCCGGTGCACACCCATAAAACACCATGCGAATTGAAATAAGCCCTATCAAAGCTTATTCGGCTTCTTTCTAAGCATATCGAAGGGAAAAGACGGATTTGTGTTATTCGGGAATCATTACACATACTTTGCGATTTCTGGGTTAATGAGCATTAACACCACGGAACACGATTTGAAATAAGCGAAATCCAAAATTCTTCTTTCTATGTAGCTTGAACGCAAAACAACCTGTTTGGGGAGGTTTAGGCTCATTACACTTTGCTTTGCTATTTGTGCGTGGAAAGAACATCGAAAAAAGAATCCAAACATTTTCGTCCGCTTTCTATTGAGATGGAACCAAAACACCTATGCTTGATTACGGCTGTTAAGAAACATTTAATTCTAAGATTTTTGGGTGAATGTGCATTCTAACCCCAAAAACACCATTTTGCAACAAAAACAATCAGAGCTTTATCTTCTTTCTTTTTAAGTGGATGGAACACAAAACACCTTTTTGCTTTGGTTGGAGGTGATTCTGGTGCACACCCATAAAACACCATGCGAATTGAAATAAGTCCGATCAAAGCTTATTCGTCTTCTTTCTACGCATATGGAAGCGAAAAGACGGTTTTGTGTTATTTGGGACTCATTACACATACTTTGCGATTTCTGGGTTAATGTGCATTAACACCTAAGAACACGACTTGAAATAAGCGAAATACAAGATTCTTCATTCTATGTAGCTTGAACGCAAAACAACCTGTTTGGGGAGGTTTAGGCTCATGACACTTTGCTTTGCTATTTGTGGGTGGAAAGAACATGGAAAAAACAATCCAAACATTTTCGTCCGCTTTCTATTGAGATGGAACCAAAACACCTATGCTTGATTACGGGTGTTAAGAAACATTTAATTCTAAGATTTTTGGGTGAATGTGCATTCTAACCCCAAAAACACCATTTTGCAACAAAAACAATCAGAGCTTTATCTTCTTTCTTTTTAAGTGGATGGAACACAAAACACCTTTTTGCTTTGGTTGGAGGTGATTCTGGTGCACACCCATAAAACACCATGCGAATTGAAATAAGTCCGATCAAAGCTTATTCGTCTTCTTTCTACGCATATGGAAGTGAAAAGACGGTTTTGTGTTATTTGGGACTCATTACACATACTTTGCGATTTCTGGGTTAATGTGCATTAACACCTAAGAACACGACTTGAAATAAGCGAAATACAAGATTCTTCATTCTATGTAGCTTGAACGCAAAACAACCTGTTTGGGGAGGTTTAGGCTCATGACACTTCGCTTTGCTATTTGTGGGTGGAAAGAACATGGAAAGAACAATCCAAACTTTTTCGTCTGCTTTCTATTGACATGGAACCAAAACACCTATGCTTGATTAAGGCTGTTAAGAAACATTTAATTCTAAGATTTTTGGGTGAATGTGCATTCTATCCCCAAAAACACCAATTTGCAACAAAACCAATCAGAGCCTTATCGTCTTTCTTTTTTAGTGGATGGAACCCAAAACACCTTTTTGCTTTGGTTGGAGGTGATTCCGGTGCACACCCATAAAACACCATGCGAATTGAAATAAGCCCTATCAAAGCTTATTCGTCTTCTTTCTAGGGATATCGAAGGGAAAAGACGGTTTTGTGTTATTTGGGGCTCATTACACATACTTTGCGATTTCTGGGTTAATGAGCATTAACACCACGGAACACGATTTGAAATAAGCGAAATCCAAAATTCTTCTTTCTATGTAGCTTGAACGCAAAACAACATGTTTGGGGAGGTTTAGGCTCATTACACTTTGCTTTGCTATTTGTGGGTGGAAAGAACATGGAAAAAACAATCCAAACATTTTCGTCCGCTTTCTATTGAGATGGAACCAAAACACCTATGCTTGATTACGGCTGTTAAGAAACATTTAATTCTAAGATTTTTGGGTGAATGTGCATTCTATCCCCAAAAACACCAATTTGCAAGAAAACCAATCAGAGCCTTATCGTCTTTCTTTTTTAGTGGATGGAACCCAAAACACCTTTTTGCTTTGGTTGGAGGTGATTCCGGTGCACACCCATAAAACACCATGCGAATTGAAATAAGCCCTATCAAAGCTTATTCGTCTTCTTTCTAGGGATATCGAAGGGAAAAACGGTTTTGTGTTATTTGGGGCTCATTACACATACTTTGAGATTTCTGGGTTAATGAGCATTAACACCTAAGAACACGACTTGAAATAAGCGAAATCCAATTCTTTCTATGTAGCTTGAACGCAAAACAACCTGTTTGGGGAGGTTTAGGCTCATGACACTTCGCTTTGCTATTTGTGGGTGGAAAGAACATGGAAAGAACAATCCAAACTTTTTCGTCTGCTTTCTATTGACATGGAACCAAAACACCTATGCTTGATTACGGCTGTTAAGAAACATTTAATTCTCAGATTTTTGGGTGAATGCGCATTCTAACCCCAAAAACACCAATCTGCAAGAAAACCAATCAGAGCCTTATCGTCTTTCTTTTTTAGTGGATGGAACCCAAAACACCTTTTTGCTTTGGTTGGAGGTGATTCCGGTGCACACCCATAAAACACCATGCGAATTGAAATAAGCCCTATCAATGCTTATTCGTCTTCTTTCTACGCATATCGAAGGGAAAAGACGGTTTTGTGTTATTTGGGACTCATTACACATACTTTGCGATTTCTGGGTTAATGTGCAAGAACACGAAATAAGCGAAATACAAGATTCTTCATTCTATGTAGCTTGAACACAAAATAACCTGTTTGGGGAGGTTTAGGCTCATGACACTTCGCTTTGCTATTTGTGCGTGGAAAGAACATGGAAAGAACAATCCAAACTTTTTCGTCTGCTTTCTATTGACATGGAACCAAAACACCTATGCTTGATTAGGACTGTTAAGAAACATTTCACTCAGAATTTTGGGTGAATGTGCATTCTTACTCCAAAAACACCATTTTGCAACAAAACCAATCAGAGCTTTATCTTCTTTCTTTTTAAGTGGATGGAACACAAAACACCTTTTTGCTTTGGCTGGAGTTGATTCTGGTGCACACCCATAAAACACCATGCGAATTGAAATAAGCCCTATCAAAGCTTATTCGGCTTCTTTCTAAGCATATCGAAGGGAAAAGACGGATTTGTGTTATTCGGGAATCATTACACATACTTTGCGATTTCTGGGTTAATGAGCATTAACACCACGGAACACGATTTGAAATAAGCGAAATCCAAAATTCTTCTTTCTATGTAGCTTGAACGCAAAACAACCTGTTTGGGGAGGTTTAGGCTCATTACACTTTGCTTTGCTATTTGTGCGTGGAAAGAACATCGAAAAAAGAATCCAAACATTTTCGTCCGCTTTCTATTGAGATGGAACCAAAACACCTATGCTTGATTACGGCTGTTAAGAAACATTTAATTCTAAGATTTTTGGGTGAATGTGCATTCTAACCCCAAAAACACCATTTTGCAACAAAAACAATCAGAGCTTTATCTTCTTTCTTTTTAAGTGGATGGAACACAAAACACCTTTTTGCTTTGGTTGGAGGTGATTCTGGTGCACACCCATAAAACACCATGCGAATTGAAATAAGTCCGATCAAAGCTTATTCGTCTTCTTTCTACGCATATGGAAGCGAAAAGACGGTTTTGTGTTATTTGGGACTCATTACACATACTTTGCGATTTCTGGGTTAATGTGCATTAACACCTAAGAACACGACTTGAAATAAGCGAAATACAAGATTCTTCATTCTATGTAGCTTGAACGCAAAACAACCTGTTTGGGGAGGTTTAGGCTCATGACACTTTGCTTTGCTATTTGTGGGTGGAAAGAACATGGAAAAAACAATCCAAACATTTTCGTCCGCTTTCTATTGAGATGGAACCAAAACACCTATGCTTGATTACGGCTGTTAAGAAACATTTAATTCTAAGATTTTTGGGTGAATGTGCATTCTAACCCCAAAAACACCATTTTGCAACAAAAACAATCAGAGCTTTATCTTCTTTCTTTTTAAGTGGATGGAACACAAAACACCTTTTTGCTTTGGTTGGAGGTGATTCTGGTGCACACCCATAAAACACCATGCGAATTGAAATAAGTCCGATCAAAGCTTATTCGTCTTCTTTCTACGCATATGGAAGTGAAAAGACGGTTTTGTGTTATTTGGGACTCATTACACATACTTTGCGATTTCTGGGTTAATGAGCATTAACACCACGGAACACGATTTGAAATAAGCGAAATCCAAAATTCTTCATTCTATGTAGCTTGAACGCAAAACAACCTGTTTGGGGAGGTTTAGGCTCATTACACTTTGCTTTGCTATTTGTGCGTGGAAAGAACATCGAAAAAACAATCCAAACATTTTCGTCCGCTTTCTATTGAGATGGAACCAAAACACCTATGCTTGATTACGGCTGTTAAGAAACATTTAATTCTAAGATTTTTGGGTGAATGTGCATTCTAACCCCAAAAACACCATTTTGCAACAAAAACAATCAGAGCTTTATCTTCTTTCTTTTTAAGTGGATGGAACACAAAACACCTTTTTGCTTTGGTTGGAGGTGATTCTGGTGCACACCCATAAAACACCATGCGAATTGAAATAAGTCCGATCAAAGCTTATTCGTCTTCTTTCTACGCATATGGAAGCGAAAAGACGGTTTTGTGTTATTTGGGACTCATTACACATACTTTGCGATTTCTGGGTTAATGTGCATTAACACCTAAGAACACGACTTGAAATAAGCGAAATACAAGATTCTTCATTCTATGTAGCTTGAACGCAAAACAACCTGTTTGGGGAGGTTTAGGCTCATGACACTTCGCTTTGCTATTTGTGGGTGGAAAGAACATGGAAAGAAGAATCCAAACTTTTTCGTCTGCTTTCTATTGACATGGAACCAAAACACCTATGCTTGATTACGGCTGTTAAGAAACATTTAATTCTCAGATTTTTGGGTGAATGTGCATTCTAACCCCAAAAACACCATTTTGCAACAAAAACAATCAGAGCTTTATCTTCTTTCTTTTTAAGTGGATGGAACACAAAACACCTTTTTGCTTTGGTTGGAGGTGATTCTGGTGCACACCCATAAAACACCATGCGAATTGAAATGTCCGATCAAAGCTTATTCGTCTTCTTTCTACGCATATGGAAGCGAAAAGACCGTTTTGTGTTATTTGGGACTCATTACACATACTTTGCGATTTCTGGGTTAATGAGCATTAACACCACGGAACACGATTTGAAATAAGCGAAATCCAAAATTCTTCTTTCTATGTAGCTTGAACGCAAAACAACATGTTTGGGGAGGTTTAGGCTCATGACACTTTGCTTTGCTATTTGTGGGTGGAAAGAACATGGAAAAAACAATCCAAACATTTTCGTCCGCTTTCTATTGAGATGGAACCAAAACACCTATGCTTGATTACGGCTGTTAAGAAACATTTAATTCTAAGATTTTTGGGTGAATGTGCATTCTATCCCCAAAAACACCAATTTGCAAGAAAACCAATCAGAGCCTTATCGTCTTTCTTTTTTAGTGGATGGAACCCAAAACACCTTTTTGCTTTGGTTGGAGGTGATTCCGGTGCACACCCATAAAACACCATGCGAATTGAAATAAGCCC
Source organism: Podarcis gaigeae (assembly GCF_964106915.1). Classification (NCBI taxonomy): domain Eukaryota; kingdom Metazoa; phylum Chordata; class Lepidosauria; order Squamata; family Lacertidae; genus Podarcis; species Podarcis gaigeae. The sequence continues at coordinate 157,137 of NC_139692.1, read as the reverse complement.
TATCAAAGCTTATTCGTCTTCTTTCTAGGGATATCGAAGGGAAAAACGGTTTTGTGTTATTTGGGGCTCATTACACATACTTTGAGATTTCTGGGTTAATGAGCATTAACACCTAAGAACACGACTTGAAATAAGCGAAATCCAATTCTTTCTATGTAGCTTGAACGCAAAACAACCTGTTTGGGGAGGTTTAGGCTCATGACACTTCGCTTTGCTATTTGTGGGTGGAAAGAACATGGAAAGAAGAATCCAAACTTTTTCGTCTGCTTTCTATTGACAAGGAACCAAAACACCTATGCTTGATTACGGCTGTTAAGAAACATTTAATTCTCAGATTTTTGGGTGAATGCGCATTCTAACCCCAAAAACACCAATCTGCAAGAAAACCAATCAGAGCCTTATCGTCTTTCTTTTTTAGTGGATGGAACCCAAAACACCTTTTTGCTTTGGTTGGAGGTGATTCCGGTGCACACCCATAAAACACCATGCGAATTGAAATAAGCCCTATCAATGCTTATTCGTCTTCTTTCTATGCATATGGAAGGGAAAAAACGGTTTTGTGTTATTTGGGACTCATTACACATACTTTGCGATTTCTGGGTTAATGTGCAAGAACACGAAATAATCGAAATACAAGATTCTTCATTCTATGTAGCTTGAACACAAAACAACCTGTTTGGGGAGGTTTAGGCTCATGACACTTCGCTTTGCTATTTGTGCGTGGAAAGAACATGGAAAGAACAATCCAAACATTTTCGTCTGCTTTCTATTGACATGGAACCAAAACACCTATGCTTGATTAGGACTGTTAAGAAACATTTCACTCAGAATTTTGGGTGAATGTGCATTCTTACCCCAAAAACACCATTTTGCAACAAAACCAATCAGAGCTTTATCTTCTTTCTTTTTAAGTGGATGGAACACAAAACACCTTTTTGCTTTGGCTGGAGTTGATTCCGGTGCACACCCATAAAACACCATGCGAATTGAAATAAGCCCTATCAAAGCTTATTCGGCTTCTTTCTAAGCATATCGAAGGGAAAAGACGGATTTGTGTTATTCGGGAATCATTACACATACTTTGCGATTTCTGGGTTAATGAGCATTAACACCACGGAACACGATTTGAAATAAGCGAAATCCAAAATTCTTCTTTCTATGTAGCTTGAACGCAAAACAACCTGTTTGGGGAGGTTTAGGCTCATTACACTTTGCTTTGCTATTTGTGCGTGGAAAGAACATCGAAAAAAGAATCCAAACATTTTCGTCCGCTTTCTATTGAGATGGAACCAAAACACCTATGCTTGATTACGGCTGTTAAGAAACATTTAATTCTAAGATTTTTGGGTGAATGTGCATTCTAACCCCAAAAACACCATTTTGCAACAAAAACAATCAGAGCTTTATCTTCTTTCTTTTTAAGTGGATGGAACACAAAACACCTTTTTGCTTTGGTTGGAGGTGATTCTGGTGCACACCCATAAAACACCATGCGAATTGAAATAAGTCCGATCAAAGCTTATTCGTCTTCTTTCTACGCATATGGAAGCGAAAAGACGGTTTTGTGTTATTTGGGAATCATTACACATACTTTGCGATTTCTGGGTTAATGAGCATTAACACCACGGAACACGATTTGAAATAAGCGAAATCCAAAATTCTTCTTTCTATGTAGCTTGAACGCAAAACAACATGTTTGGGGAGGTTTAGGCTCATTACACTTTGCTTTGCTATTTGTGGGTGGAAAGAACATGGAAAAAACAATCCAAACATTTTCGTCCGCTTTCTATTGAGATGGAACCAAAACACCTATGCTTGATTACGGCTGTTAAGAAACATTTAATTCTAAGATTTTTGGGTGAATGTGCATTCTATCCCCAAAAACACCAATTTGCAAGAAAACCAATCAGAGCCTTATCGTCTTTCTTTTTTAGTGGATGGAACCCAAAACACCTTTTTGCTTTGGTTGGAGGTGATTCCGGTGCACACCCATAAAACACCATGCGAATTGAAATAAGCCCTATCAAAGCTTATTCGTCTTCTTTCTAGGGATATCGAAGGGAAAAACGGTTTTGTGTTATTTGGGGCTCATTACACATACTTTGAGATTTCTGGGTTAATGAGCATTAACACCTAAGAACACGACTTGAAATAAGCGAAATCCAATTCTTTCTATGTAGCTTGAACGCAAAACAACCTGTTTGGGGAGGTTTAGGCTCATGACACTTCGCTTTGCTATTTGTGGGTGGAAAGAACATGGAAAGAACAATCCAAACTTTTTCGTCTGCTTTCTATTGACATGGAACCAAAACACCTATGCTTGATTACGGCTGTTAAGAAACATTTAATTCTCAGATTTTTGGGTGAATGCGCATTCTAACCCCAAAAACACCAATCTGCAAGAAAACCAATCAGAGCCTTATCGTCTTTCTTTTTTAGTGGATGGAACCCAAAACACCTTTTTGCTTTGGTTGGAGGTGATTCCGGTGCACACCCATAAAACACCATGCGAATTGAAATAAGCCCTATCAATGCTTATTCGTCTTCTTTCTACGCATATCGAAGGGAAAAGACGGTTTTGTGTTATTTGGGACTCATTACACATACTTTGCGATTTCTGGGTTAATGTGCAAGAACACGAAATAAGCGAAATACAAGATTCTTCATTCTATGTAGCTTGAACACAAAATAACCTGTTTGGGGAGGTTTAGGCTCATGACACTTCGCTTTGCTATTTGTGCGTGGAAAGAACATGGAAAGAACAATCCAAACTTTTTCGTCTGCTTTCTATTGACATGGAACCAAAACACCTATGCTTGATTAGGACTGTTAAGAAACATTTCACTCAGAATTTTGGGTGAATGTGCATTCTTACTCCAAAAACACCATTTTGCAACAAAACCAATCAGAGCTTTATCTTCTTTCTTTTTAAGTGGATGGAACACAAAACACCTTTTTGCTTTGGCTGGAGTTGATTCCGGTGCACACCCATAAAACACCATGCTAATTGAAATAAGCCCTATCAAAGCTTATTCGGCTTCTTTCTAAGCATATCGAAGGGAAAAGACGGATTTGTGTTATTCGGGAATCATTACACATACTTTGCGATTTCTGGGTTAATGAGCATTAACACCACGGAACACGATTTGAAATAAGCGAAATCCAAAATTCTTCTTTCTATGTAGCTTGAACGCAAAACAACCTGTTTGGGGAGGTTTAGGCTCATTACACTTTGCTTTGCTATTTGTGCGTGGAAAGAACATCGAAAAAAGAATCCAAACATTTTCGTCCGCTTTCTATTGAGATGGAACCAAAACACCTATGCTTGATTACGGCTGTTAAGAAACATTTAATTCTAAGATTTTTGGGTGAATGTGCATTCTAACCCCAAAAACACCATTTTGCAACAAAAACAATCAGAGCTTTATCTTCTTTCTTTTTAAGTGGATGGAACACAAAACACCTTTTTGCTTTGGTTGGAGGTGATACTGGTGCACACCCATAAAACACCATGCGAATTGAAATAAGTCCGATCAAAGCTTATTCGTCTTCTTTCTACGCATATGGAAGCGAAAAGACGGTTTTGTGTTATTTGGGACTCATTACACATACTTTGCGATTTCTGGGTTAATGTGCATTAACACCTAAGAACACGACTTGAAATAAGCGAAATACAAGATTCTTCATTCTATGTAGCTTGAACGCAAAACAACCTGTTTGGGGAGGTTTAGGCTCATGACACTTTGCTTTGCTATTTGTGGGTGGAAAGAACATGGAAAAAACAATCCAAACATTTTCGTCCGCTTTCTATTGAGATGGAACCAAAACACCTATGCTTGATTACGGCTGTTAAGAAACATTTAATTCTAAGATTTTTGGGTGAATGTGCATTCTAACCCCAAAAACACCATTTTGCAACAAAAACAATCAGAGCTTTATCTTCTTTCTTTTTAAGTGGATGGAACACAAAACACCTTTTTGCTTTGGTTGGAGGTGATTCTGGTGCACACCCATAAAACACCATGCGAATTGAAATAAGTCCGATCAAAGCTTATTCGTCTTCTTTCTACGCATATGGAAGTGAAAAGACGGTTTTGTGTTATTTGGGACTCATTACACATACTTTGCGATTTCTGGGTTAATGAGCATTAACACCACGGAACACGATTTGAAATAAGCGAAATCCAAAATTCTTCATTCTATGTAGCTTGAACGCAAAACAACCTGTTTGGGGAGGTTTAGGCTCATTACACTTTGCTTTGCTATTTGTGCGTGGAAAGAACATCGAAAAAACAATCCAAACATTTTCGTCCGCTTTCTATTGAGATGGAACCAAAACACCTATGCTTGATTACGGCTGTTAAGAAACATTTAATTCTAAGATTTTTGGGTGAATGTGCATTCTAACCCCAAAAACACCATTTTGCAACAAAAACAATCAGAGCTTTATCTTCTTTCTTTTTAAGTGGATGGAACACAAAACACCTTTTTGCTTTGGTTGGAGGTGATTCTGGTGCACACCCATAAAACACCATGCGAATTGAAATAAGTCCGATCAAAGCTTATTCGTCTTCTTTCTACGGATATGGAAGCGAAAAGACGGTTTTGTGTTATTTGGGACTCATTACACATACTTTGCGATTTCTGGGTTAATGTGCATTAACACCTAAGAACACGACTTGAAATAAGCGAAATACAAGATTCTTCATTCTATGTAGCTTGAACGCAAAACAACCTGTTTGGGGAGGTTTAGGCTCATGACACTTCGCTTTGCTATTTGTGGGTGGAAAGAACATGGAAAAAACAATCCAAACATTTTCGTCCGCTTTCTATTGAGATGGAACCAAAACACCTATGCTTGATTACGGCTGTTAAGAAACATTTAATTCTAAGATTTTTGGGTGAATGTGCATTCTAACCCCAAAAACACCATTTTGCAACAAAAACAATCAGAGCTTTATCTTCTTTCTTTTTAAGTGGATGGAACACAAAACACCTTTTTGCTTTGGTTGGAGGTGATTCTGGTGCACACCCATAAAACACCATGCGAATTGAAATAAGTCCGATCAAAGCTTATTCGTCTTCTTTCTACGCATATGGAAGCGAAAAGACCGTTTTGTGTTATTTGGGACTCATTACACATACTTTGCGATTTCTGGGTTAATGAGCATTAACACCACGGAACACGATTTGAAATAAGCGAAATCCAAAATTCTTCTTTCTATGTAGCTTGAACGCAAAACAACATGTTTGGGGAGGTTTAGGCTCATTACACTTTGCTTTGCTATTTGTGGGTGGAAAGAACATGGAAAAAACAATCCAAACATTTTCGTCCGCTTTCTATTGAGATGGAACCAAAACACCTATGCTTGATTACGGCTGTTAAGAAACATTTAATTCTAAGATTTTTGGGTGAATGTGCATTCTATCCCCAAAAACACCAATTTGCAAGAAAACCAATCAGAGCCTTATCGTCTTTCTTTTTTAGTGGATGGAACCCAAAACACCTTTTTGCTTTGGTTGGAGGTGATTCCGGTGCACACCCATAAAACACCATGCGAATTGAAATAAGCCCTATCAAAGCTTATTCGTCTTCTTTCTAGGGATATCGAAGGGAAAAACGGTTTTGTGTTATTTGGGGCTCATTACACATACTTTGAGATTTCTAGGTTAATGAGCATTAACACCTAAGAACACGACTTGAAATAAGCGAAATCCAATTCTTTCTATGTAGCTTGAACGCAAAACAACCTGTTTGGGGAGGTTTAGGCTCATGACACTTCGCTTTGCTATTTGTGGGTGGAAAGAACATGGAAAGAAGAATCCAAACTTTTTCGTCTGCTTTCTATTGACATGGAACCAAAACACCTATGCTTGATTACGGCTGTTAAGAAACATTTAATTCTCAGATTTTTGGGTGAATGCGCATTCTAACCCCAAAAACACCAATCTGCAAGAAAACCAATCAGAGCCTTATCGTCTTTCTTTTTTAGTGGATGGAACCCAAAACACCTTTTTGCTTTGGTTGGAGGTGATTCCGGTGCACACCCATAAAACACCATGCGAATTGAAATAAGCCCTATCAATGCTTATTCGTCTTCTTTCTATGCATATGGAAGGGAAAAAACGGTTTTGTGTTATTTGGGACTCATTACACATACTTTGCGATTTCTGGGTTAATGTGCAAGAACACGAAATAAGCGAAATACAAGATTCTTCATTCTATGTAGCTTGAACACAAAACAACCTGTTTGGGGAGGTTTAGGCTCATGACACTTCGCTTTGCTATTTGTGCGTGGAAAGAACATGGAAAGAACAATCCAAACTTTTTCGTCTGCTTTCTATTGACATGGAACCAAAACACCTATGCTTGATTAGGACTGTTAAGAAACATTTCACTCAGAATTTTGGGTGAATGTGCATTCTTACCCCAAAAACACCATTTTGCAACAAAACCAATCAGAGCTTTATCTTCTTTCTTTTTAAGTGGATGGAACACAAAACACCTTTTTGCTTTGGCTGGAGTTGATTCCGGTGCACACCCATAAAACACCATGCGAATTGAAATAAGCCCTATCAAAGCTTATTCGGCTTCTTTCTAAGCATATCGAAGGGAAAAGACGGATTTGTGTTATTCGGGAATCATTACACATACTTTGCGATTTCTGGGTTAATGAGCATTAACACCACGGAACACGATTTGAAATAAGCGAAATCCAAAATTCTTCTTTCTATGTAGCTTGAACGCAAAACAACCTGTTTGGGGAGGTTTAGGCTCATTACACTTTGCTTTGCTATTTGTGGGTGGAAAGAACATGGAAAAAACAATCCAAACATTTTCGTCCGCTTTCTATTGAGATGGAACCAAAACACCTATGCTTGATTACGGCTGTTAAGAAACATTTAATTCTAAGATTTTTGGGTGAATGTGCATTCTAACCCCAAAAACACCATTTTGCAACAAAAACAATCAGAGCTTTATCTTCTTTCTTTTTAAGTGGATGGAACACAAAACACCTTTTTGCTTTGGTTGGAGGTGATTCTGGTGCACACCCATAAAACACCATGCGAATTGAAATAAGTCCGATCAAAGCTTATTCGTCTTCTTTCTACGCATATGGAAGCGAAAAGACGGTTTTGTGTTATTTGGGACTCATTACACATACTTTGCGATTTCTGGGTTAATGTGCATTAACACCTAAGAACACGACTTGAAATAAGCGAAATACAAGATTCTTCATTCTATGTAGCTTGAACGCAAAACACCCTGTTTGGGGAGGTTTAGGCTCATGACACTTTGCTTTGCTATTTGTGGGTGGAAAGAACATGGAAAAAACAATCCAAACATTTTCGTCCGCTTTCTATTGAGATGGAACCAAAACACCTATGCTTGATTACGGCTGTTAAGAAACATTTAATTCTAAGATTTTTGGGTGAATGTGCATTCTAACCCCAAAAACACCATTTTGCAACAAAAACAATCAGAGCTTTATCTTCTTTCTTTTTAAGTGGATGGAACACAAAACACCTTTTTGCTTTGGTTGGAGGTGATTCTGGTGCACACCCATAAAACACCATGCGAATTGAAATAAGTCCGATCAAAGCTTATTCGTCTTCTTTCTACGCATATGGAAGTGAAAAGACGGTTTTGTGTTATTTGGGACTCATTACACATACTTTGCGATTTCTGGGTTAATGAGCATTAACACCACGGAACACGATTTGAAATAAGCGAAATCCAAAATTCTTCTTTCTATGTAGCTTGAACGCAAAACAACCTGTTTGGGGAGGTTTAGGCTCATTACACTTTGCTTTGCTATTTGTGCGTGGAAAGAACATCGAAAAAACAATCCAAACATTTTCGTCCGCTTTCTATTGAGATGGAACCAAAACACCTATGCTTGATTACGGCTGTTAAGAAACATTTAATTCTAAGATTTTTGGGTGAATGTGCATTCTAACCCCAAAAACACCATTTTGCAACAAAAACAATCAGAGCTGTCAGGACTGCCGCTAGGTCCCAGCTCACAGAGGACCAACGCCCAGTGGATATTATATACAAAAGTCTTTATTGAAGTTTAGTTTCCATTTCCAAGCTCTGGGCGCGCAGGCCCACGTCTTAACGCTAGACCGGCTAAGTCCCCTCTGACTCACTGCTCCACCCACACCAGTTTAAGATTCTAGCCCGGCTCCACCTCTTGCGCTGCTCTTTCCTGCGTTGGGTCCTTCTGCCCTCTGGGGTTCCCTCCTTCCTGGACTCCTCTGACGCGGAGCCTCCTGAGTCTTGCCCCTCCCTCCGGCGGGCTTTAGGACCTGGCTCCCTTCCCGGGCTCCCCGCTGTGCCGCGCTCCTGTACATTTGAACTTGGCGCGCGCGCCCAGCCGGTGACTTTCCTTCTGACCGTTTCCCCGCTTCCTGATGTGGGTGTTGCCAAACCTGACTCCTCTCCTCCCTCTGGTGGTGAGGACACTGGTCCCGACTCCTGGGACTCCCCCTCCCCACTGCGCTCTGGTGGAGACGCTGGCCCTGATCTCCAGCTGCTGTTCAGAGACTCCCCGCTGGCCCCTCCCTCTTGAGGTTTCTCCCTTGGAATCTCCCTTGCTCTGGCCACCGGCGCTCCCTTCTGTGAGTCCTCCGATTCGCTAGAGAGGCTTGTGGAATAACTCTGGCCACTGTCACTGCCTGCGCCCCCCTCGTACTCCTCCTCCTCACTCTCCATTTGCTCCCCCTCCTGTGTCTCTCCTTCTGAACCCCTGACAAGAGCTTTATCTTCTTTCTTTTTAAGTGGATGGAACACAAAACACCTTTTTGCTTTGGTTGGAGGTGATTCTGGTGCACACCCATAAAACACCATGCGAATTGAAATAAGTCCGATCAAAGCTTATTCGTCTTCTTTCTACGCATATGGAAGTGAAAAGACGGTTTTGTGTTATTTGGGACTCATTACACATACTTTGCGATTTCTGGGTTAATGTGCATGAACACCTAAGAACACGACTTGAAATAAGCGAAATACAAGATTCTTCATTCTATGTAGCTTGAACACAAAACAACCTGTTTGGGGAGGTTTAGGCTCATGACACTTCGCTTTGCTATTTGTGGGTGGAAAGAACATGGAAAGAACAATCCAAACTTTTTCGTCTGCTTTCTATTGACATGGAACCAAAACACCTATGCTTGATTAAGGCTGTTAAGAAACATTTCACTCTGAGAATTTTGGGTGAATGTGCATTCTAACTCCAAAAATACAAATTTGCAACAAAACCAATCAGAGTTTTATCGTCTTTCTTTTAAAGTGGATGGAACCCAAAACACCTTTTTGCTTTGGTTGGAGGTGATTCTGGTGCACACCCATAAAACACCATGCGAATTGAAATAAGCCTTATCAAAGCTTATTCGTCTTCTATCTACGCATATCGAAGGGAAAAGACGGTTTTGTGTTATTTGGGACTCATTACACATACTTTGCGATTTCTGGGTTAATGAGCATTAACACCACGGAACACGATTTGAAATAAGCGAAATCCAAAATTCTTCTTTCTATGTAGCTTGAACGCAAAACAACATGTTTGGGGAGGTTTAGGCTCATTACACTTTGCTTTGCTATTTGTGGGTGGAAAGAACATGGAAAAAACAATCCAAACATTTTCGTCCGCTTTCTATTGAGATGGAACCAAAACACCTATGCTTGATTACGGCTGTTAAGAAACATTTAATTCTAAGATTTTTGGGTGAATGTGCATTCTATCCCCAAAAACACCAATTTGCAAGAAAACCAATCAGAGCCTTATCGTCTTTCTTTTTTAGTGGATGGAACCCAAAACACCTTTTTGCTTTGGTTGGAGGTGATTCCGGTGCACACCCATAAAACACCATGCGAATTGAAATAAGCCCTATCAAAGCTTATTCGTCTTCTTTCTAGGGATATCGAAGGGAAAAGACGGTTTTGTGTTATTTGGGGCTCATTACACATACTTTGAGATTTCTGGGTTAATGAGCATTAACACCTAAGAACACGACTTGAAATAAGTGAAATCCAATTCTTTCTATGTAGCTTGAACGCAAAACAACCTGTTTGGGGAGGTTTAGGCTCATGACACTTCGCTTTGCTATTTGTGGGTGGAAAGAACATGGAAAGAACAATCCAAACTTTTTCGTCTGCTTTCTATTGACATGGAACCAAAACACCTATGCTTGATTACGGCTGTTAAGAAACATTTAATTCTCAGATTTTTGGGTGAATGCGCATTCTAACCCCAAAAACACCAATCTGCAAGAAAACCAATCAGAGCCTTATCGTCTTTCTTTTTTAGTGGATGGAACCCAAAACACCTTTTTGCTTTGGTTGGAGGTGATTCTGGTGCACACCCATAAAACACCATGCGAATTGAAATAAGCCCTATCAATGCTTATTCGTCTTCTTTCTATGCATATGGAAGGGAAAAAACGGTTTTGTGTTATTTGGGACTCATTACACATACTTTGCGATTTCTGGGTTAATGTGCAAGAACACGAAATAAGCGAAATACAAGATTCTTCATTCTATGTAGCTTGAACACAAAACAACCTGTTTGGGGAGGTTTAGGCTCATGACACTTCGCTTTGCTATTTGTGCGTGGAAAGAACATGGAAAGAACAATCCAAACTTTTTCGTCTGCTTTCTATTGACATGGAACCAAAACACCTATGCTTGATTAGGACTGTTAAGAAACATTTCACTCAGAATTTTGGGTGAATGTGCATTCTTACCCCAAAAACACCATTTTGCAACAAAACCAATCAGAGCTTTATCTTCTTTCTTTTTAAGTGGATGGAACACAAAACACCTTTTTGCTTTGGCTGGAGTTGATTCCGGTGCACACCCATAAAACACCATGCGAATTGAAATAAGCCCTATCAAAGCTTATTCGTCTTCTTTCTACGCATATCGAAGGGAAAAGACGGTTTTGTGTTATTTGGGACTCATTACACATACTTTGCGATTTCTGGGTTTTATGTGCATTAACACCTAAGAACACGACTTGAAATAAGCGAAATACAAGATTCTTCATTCTATGTAGCTTGAACACAAAACAACCTGTTTGGGGAGGTTTAGGCTCATGACACTTCGCTTTGATATTTGTGCGTGGAAAGAACATGGAAAGAACAATCCAAACATTTTCGTCTGCTTTCTATTGACATGGAACCAAAACACCTATGCTTGATTAGGACTGTTAAGAAACATTTCACTCAGATTTTTGAGTGAATGTGCATTCTAACCCCCAAAACACCAATTTGCAACAAAACCCATCAGAGCTTTATCGTCTTTCTTTTTAAGTGGAAGGAACCCAAAAGACCTTTTTGCTTTGGTTGGAGGTGATTCTGGTGCACACCCATAAAACACCATGCGAATTGAAATAAGCCCTATCAAAGCTTATTCGGCTTCTTTCTAAGCATATCGAAGGGAAAAGACGGATTTGTGTTATTCGGGAATCATTACACATACTTTGCGATTTCTGGGTTAATGAGCATTAACACCACGGAACACGATTTGAAATAAGCGAAATCCAAAATTCTTCTTTCTATGTAGCTTGAACGCAAAACAACCTGTTTGGGGAGGTTTAGGCTCATTACACTTTGCTTTGCTATTTGTGGGTGGAAAGAACATGGAAAAAACAATCCAAACATTTTCGTCCGCTTTCTATTGAGATGGAACCAAAACACCTATGCTTGATTACGGCTGTTAAGAAACATTTAATTCTAAGATTTTTGGGTGAATGTGCATTCTAACCCCAAAAACACCATTTTGCAACAAAAACAATCAGAGCTTTATCTTCTTTCTTTTTAAGTGGATGGAACACAAAACACCTTTTTGCTTTGGTTGGAGGTGATTCTGGTGCACACCCATAAAACACCATGCGAATTGAAATAAGTCCGATCAAAGCTTATTCGTCTTCTTTCTACGCATATGGAAGTGAAAAGACGGTTTTGTGTTATTTGGGACTCATTACACATACTTTGCGATTTCTGGGTTAATGTGCATGAACACCTAAGAACACGACTTGAAATAAGCGAAATACAAGATTCTTCATTCTATGTAGCTTGAACACAAAACAACCTGTTTGGGGAGGTTTAGGCTCATGACACTTCGCTTTGCTATTTGTGGGTGGAAAGAACATGGAAAGAACAATCCAAACTTTTTCGTCTGCTTTCTATTGACATGGAACCAAAACACCTATGCTTGATTAAGGCTGTTAAGAAACATTTCACTCTGAGAATTTTGGGTGAATGTGCATTCTAACTCCAAAAATACAAATTTGCAACAAAACCAATCAGAGTTTTATCGTCTTTCTTTTAAAGTGGATGGAACCCAAAACACCTTTTTGCTTTGGTTGGAGGTGATTCTGGTGCACACCCATAAAACACCATGCGAATTGAAATAAGCCTTATCAAAGCTTATTCGTCTTCTTTCTACGCATATCGAAGGGAAAAGACGGTTTTGTGTTATTTGGGACTCATTACACATACTTTGCGATTTCTGGGTTAATGAGCATTAACACCACGGAACACGATTTGAAATAAGCGAAATCCAAAATTCTTCTTTCTATGTAGCTTGAACGCAAAACAACATGTTTGGGGAGGTTTAGGCTCATTACACTTTGCTTTGCTATTTGTGGGTGGAAAGAACATGGAAAAAACAATCCAAACATTTTCGTCCGCTTTCTATTGAGATGGAACCAAAACACCTATGCTTGATTACGGCTGTTAAGAAACATTTAATTCTAAGATTTTTGGGTGAATGTGCATTCTATCCCCAAAAACACCAATTTGCAAGAAAACCAATCAGAGCCTTATCGTCTTTCTTTTTTAGTGGATGGAACCTGTCAGGGGTTCAGAAGGAGAGACACAGGAGGGGGAGCAAATGGAGAGTGAGGAGGAGGAGTACGAGGGGGGCGCAGGCAGTGACAGTGGCCAGAGTTATTCCACAAGCCTCTCTAGCGAATCGGAGGACTCACAGAAGGGAGCGCCGGTGGCCAGAGCAAGGGAGATTCCAAGGGAGAAACCTCAAGAGGGAGGGGCCAGCGGGGAGTCTCTGAACAGCAGCTGGAGATCAGGGCCAGCGTCTCCACCAGAGCGCAGTGGGGAGGGGGAGTCCCAGGAGTCGGGACCAGTGTCCTCACCACCAGAGGGAGGAGAGGAGTCAGGTTTGGCAACACCCACATCAGGAAGCGGGGAAACGGTCAGAAGGAAAGTCACCGGCTGGGCGCGCGCGCCAAGTTCAAATGTACAGGAGCGCGGCACAGCGGGGAGCCCGGGAAGGGAGCCAGGTCCTAAAGCCCGCCGGAGGGAGGGGCAAGACTCAGGAGGCTCCGCGTCAGAGGAGTCCAGGAAGGAGGGAACCCCAGAGGGCAGAAGGACCCAACGCAGGAAAGAGCAGCGCAAGAGGTGGAGCCAGGCTAGAATCTTAAACTGGTGTGGGTGGAGCAGTGAGTCAGAGGGGACTTAGCCGGTCTAGCGTTAAGACGTGGGCCTGCGCGCCCAGAGCTTGGAAATGGAAACTAAACTTCAATAAAGACTTTTGTATATAATATCCACTGGGCGTTGGTCCTCTGTGAGCTGGGACCTAGCGGCAGTCCTGACAGTAAGTCCCCTCTCCATTTTCACCAATTTTGCAACCTCGTGGAGTGCGGGAAAGCAGCGAGGGGTGAAGATTGGTGCTTCGCGAGCTCACGAAAAACAGGGAAATGACTACCGAAGAGAGGATAGCGAGTTTGCAAAACGCAGTGACGCAGTTGACTGCAGAAATTGCGGCTTCCAGAAAGAAAGAACAGGAAGCAGCTGCTGCCTGCCAGGATCTGCGAACCAGGTTAGAAGTGCTAAGTACACAGAGGCTCCCAGCCACCAGACCAGAAGGGATTGGGCTGGGAAACAGAGGAGGGAGCCTGGTATCTCACTTCAATGGGGACCTGCAGGAGTATCCTAACTTCCGAGCAGATGTGATTTATACATTGCAGCTGCTTGACAAAGACTTTAAAAATGAGGGAGAGAAAGTGGGATTTATTATTTCGCATTTGCGGGGGGAGGCAAAATCGTGGCTGCGCAATCTATGGAGAGACAAGGATCCAGCCCTCCAAAATGCGGCTGCCTTCATTAAAGTGATGGATGCGTGTTTTTTATCTGAGATTGATGTGGATATCGCTAGGAGGGAGATTCACGGACTAAGACAAGGTAAAGCCACTGTGAGGCAATATCATGCACGTTTTTTCGGATTGGTGAATGTACTAGCCTGGGAGAAAGAATCGCCTGCCGTCAGAGACCTGTTCTGGGAGGGGTTGAGCGGAGCTGTGAAAGATGAGATCGCAAGGGGGGGAAGACCCCAAACCACCAAGGAAGTGGTGGAACGGGCACTCTCCATTGGGGTTCGGTTGGAAGGACGCCCTTGGGGCAGGGAGGAAGGGCATTTGGGACGCACGCCAGCGAAAGGACTGCCTCCCTTCCCCAAGGAGGCGGCGCGCGCTCGATCCATGCCTCCGCTGGGAGGGGGAGAGGAGCCGATGGAGATAGGTGGTGCTAAGGCTCACTCCACAGTCGGAGCCCTAACTCCGGGAGCAGTCAAGATGAAGCCTCCTAGAGGAACCAGGAAGTGCTACATCTGCGACAGTGCTCAGCATATGGCAAAAGAGTGTCCCCAGCGGTTTCACAAGCATACTGCAGCCGCAGCGACAGTAACAGACGCAATTCAGCAGAGGGAGTCGCAGCAGGAAAACTCCACTGTCTGGCTGGAGATGGCATCTCTGGGGACCAGCCAGACAAGTCAGTGAAGCAATCCCCAGGGATCTTACAGCCCACCGACCCCCTCCCACCCAAACCAGTAGTGCAGCTCACCGCATCCCTTCAGCTCCCCAATGGGCTACTGGTGGAAATTCCCATCACCGTAGACTCGGGGAGCAATGCAGATTTTATAGACATGCAGTTCCTCCAGCAACATGGCATAGCCCTTCTGCCAGCGGCGGTACCTCTGAAAGTCGTCACAGTGGACGGCAGGGAGCTACTGGGAGGGCAAGTGCTACAGCAGACGCCGCCAATGGTGATGCGCATTGGAAACCACCGTGAGGTCATCAGCTTCAACGTCACCCGCCTGTCAGACACGCCCATAGTGTTGGGAATGAGTTGGCTGGATAGGCACAGCCCGGCATTAGCTTGGTACCAGCGGCAACTGACCTTCGGCTCCTCTTACTGCGCAGAACACTGCATCCTGGCGGACTTGGAAGATGAGGGGCACGAGGATGGACCACAGCTGAACTTGGGCATGTTGCAAGCGGTGCCTAACAAATACAAGGAGTTTTTGGAGGTCTTCTGCGAGAAAGAGGCGGATAAGCTGCCACCCCACAGACCCTACGACTGCAAGATCGACCTCCTGCCCGGGGCGACGCTCCCGACGGGGAAACTGTACTCCATGTCTGAGGATGAATTGCAAGAGCTCAGGGAGTTCATAGATCACAACCTGAAGCGGGGATTCATCCGGGAGTCCAAGGCGGCAGGAGGCAGTCCCGTGTTCTTTGTAAAGAAGCGGGACACGCCCCAAAAGAGGCTGGTCGTTGATTTCCGCTTCTTGAACCTCAAGACCAAGCCCTCAGCATTCCCTATGCCCAAGATCGATGACCTGCTGGCGACGGTGAGGAAGGGTCGCATCTTTACCAAGTTGGATCTGCGCGGAGCGTACAATCTCATTCGCGTACGGGAAGGCGACGAGTGGAAAACAACCATGTTTACGCCGCTGGGCACTTATGAATACAGAGTTATGCCTTTTGGATTAAAAAATGGTTCCCACTGCTTTCAAGCCTTCATGCATCATGTCTTGGCGGGTCTCCTCTACAAGAAGTGCGTCTGCTTCCTGGATGACATCCTAATCTTCTCGGAATCGCCGGAGGCTCACGAGAGAGATGTTAGGGAAGTTCTGCAGAGGCTGCGGGAGCACAGGCTGTACGCCAAGCTGGAGAAGTGCCAGTTCGACAAGACGGAGGTGGATTTCTTGGGCTACAAACTGTCCGACAAGGGACTGGCTATGGACGGTGCCAAGGTACGTGCAGTACTGGATTGGAAGAGCCCACGCAATAGGAAGGAAGTACAGAGGTTTGTCGGTTTTGCCAACTTTTATCGCAAGTTCATCAAGGGTTTCGCCATGCAGACAGCGGCCATCACCGACACCCTCAGTTCCAAGAAGAAGAGGTTCATCTGGACGGAGCAGGCAGAGCAGTCCTTTCAGAAGCTCAAGCAGCTCTTCGCTTCCGAAGAGAACCTACTGCACGTAAATCCCAGCAGGCCCATGAGAGTGGAGACGGACGCCTCAGACAGGGCCGTGGGAGCCGTTCTGTTGCAGCAAGACCACCAGGGGGACTGGAGGCCGTGCGCTTTCTACTCCAGAAAACTCAGCAAAGCGGAGCAGAACTACACCATTTGGGACAGGGAGTTGCTGGCCATACATGCAGCCTTCAAGGCGTGGCGGCACTTCCTCGTCGGAGCCAAGCACACGGTGCAGGTCCGCACAGACCATAAGAACTTGGAGTACTGGCGCACGGCGAGGTTCCTGAACCAGCGACACATCCGCTGGGCGGAGTTCTTTGCAGATTTCGACTTCAGAATTGAGTACATCCCAGGAAACAGCAACGTCTTGGCGGACGCGCTGTCCAGAAAACCGCAGTATCTGGAGGCAGAGGCACCGGCGGCGGCCAAGCACATTTTCACACCACAGGCGTGGGCATGCGCGTCAGCCACGGTGGACCTGGACGCGGTGCGCCGCGCGCTGCGAACAGACTCGTTCGCCCGAGCCAAGATGGAGGAGGTGTGCAGTGGCAAGGCGAGGGGCGACGAATTCCAAGTGCGAGACGGCCTGCTCCTACGCAAGGGAGTCCTCTACGTACCAGGAGACAGCCTCCGCGCGAAGGTCCTGCAACAGCTGCACGACGCGCCCAGCGCGGGGCACTTCGGCAAGGAGAAGACGGTGGACTTAGTAGCCAGAGACTTTTGGTGGCCTAAGATGCGGGGGGATGTCGCGGACTATGTCAATAGGTGCGACACCTGCCAAAGGGCTAAGCCTGTGCACCAGCCGCCGGCGGGCCTGTTGGAACCGCTACAGACACCGTTCGTACCGTGGGAGAGGGTAGCCCTGGACTTTGTCACAGATCTACCCAGCTCAAGGGGCAAGACGGCAGTGCTCGTGGTAGTGGACCTGTTCACCAAGATGGCCCACTTCATTCCGTGCGCGAAGGTGGCCACGGCCGAGCAGACCGCTAAGATGTTCATAGACCACGTGTTCAAGGTGCACGGCCTACCACGGTCTATTTTGTCCGACCGGGGGCGCCAGTTCATCTCCAACTTCTGGCAAAAGCTGATGGGATTCCTGAACGTCAAGGTCAGCCTGGCGTCGGCGAGACACCCGCAAACTAACGGGCAGGCGGAAAGGGTCAACGCCATCATGCAGCAGTACCTGAGATGCTACGCGAACCAGCAGCCATCGACCTGGGTGGACTATCTACCGTTGGCCGAGTTTGCCTACAACAACACGAAGCACGGGTCCACGGGGGTGACCCCATTTTTTGCCAACTACGGGAGGCATCCCAGAACCTTCCCGGGTCTGGACACAGTGCGGGAGGGGGAGCCACAGGGAGCAGAGGAAGTGGCAGCGGAGTTGCAGGAGATCCACGAGCAGCTCAGGAGGCAGTTAGAGTTGGCAAAACAGGCTTACAAAGTGCAGGCAGATCGACACAGGAGGGTTGGGGAGGACATCCAGGTGGGAGACTGGGTCTGGTTGGCAGCACAAGCAGTTCCAGCCAGATCGTTAGCCAAGAAGAAACTAGGGCACAAGCAGCTAGGGCCTTACCAAGTAGAGGCGCAGATCAACCCAGTGGCCTTCCGGTTGACACTCCCGGAGGGTTCCAGAATGCACCCGGTCTTTCATAGATCAGTGCTCACGCCCTACAGAGAGCCCCACAGGTTTCAAGCACCGGGGAAGGCGCCAGACCCGCTCAGAGAAGCGCCCAAAAAAGGGGGGTCGCCGAAAGGGGAGCCACTTAATGAAGCCACTGAGATTTTAGACTCAAGGTGGGGGGAGGACGGGATTGAATATCTTCTCGCCACGGAGGACACCCCGGCCAGCGCCAACAGGTGGGTGCCGGATTACGCAGTGGAAGAGCAGTTGCTCAAGGAAGAATTCCACACACTTTTCCCGCACAAGCCTATGCCGGCGGGCTTTTTCGAGGATTGTTTGTTCACACCCACACTCTCGGCCAGCACTTTCCGGGGTTTCTCGTCAGCTGAGGACTCGGCTCCGGGAGGCAGCTCTCCGGAGGGATCACTTTCAGGTTTTAGCACGGGGGGATCTTATTGGTGGGAGGACCAACCCGAGGTGGGCTGGCGCAGAGACATGCCGAAGGGGCCCTGGGAGGTGGACCCCCATCAAACAACAGGGGGAGGAGGGCTCTTGGGTGATTTGGGGTCGAGCGCAGATTTCGAGCACACCGCGCAGGAGATGGAAGCGGAGGAGGTCGTCGTCGACGAGCCCATGGGGGACTTCCCGGACTTATCTCGATGGTTGCAAGCCTCAGGGGACGAGCTGTATCCTGGACTCACCCCTACAACAATGGAGCACCCGGAACCCGCACCGGAAGAGGGGGAGGGGGGAAGGGGGGGCTTCGAGGGGGGGATGGATGTCAGGGGTTCAGAAGGAGAGACACAGGAGGGGGAGCAAATGGAGAGTGAGGAGGAGGAGTACGAGGGGGGCGCAGGCAGTGACAGTGGCCAGAGTTATTCCACAAGCCTCTCTAGCGAATCGGAGGACTCACAGAAGGGAGCGCCGGTGGCCAGAGCAAGGGAGATTCCAAGGGAGAAACCTCAAGAGGGAGGGGCCAGCGGGGAGTCTCTGAACAGCAGCTGGAGATCAGGGCCAGCGTCTCCACCAGAGCGCAGTGGGGAGGGGGAGTCCCAGGAGTCGGGACCAGTGTCCTCACCACCAGAGGGAGGAGAGGAGTCAGGTTTGGCAACACCCACATCAGGAAGCGGGGAAACGGTCAGAAGGAAAGTCACCGGCTGGGCGCGCGCGCCAAGTTCAAATGTACAGGAGCGCGGCACAGCGGGGAGCCCGGGAAGGGAGCCAGGTCCTAAAGCCCGCCGGAGGGAGGGGCAAGACTCAGGAGGCTCCGCGTCAGAGGAGTCCAGGAAGGAGGGAACCCCAGAGGGCAGAAGGACCCAACGCAGGAAAGAGCAGCGCAAGAGGTGGAGCCAGGCTAGAATCTTAAACTGGTGTGGGTGGAGCAGTGAGTCAGAGGGGACTTAGCCGGTCTAGCGTTAAGACGTGGGCCTGCGCGCCCAGAGCTTGGAAATGGAAACTAAACTTCAATAAAGACTTTTGTATATAATATCCACTGGGCGTTGGTCCTCTGTGAGCTGGGACCTAGCGGCAGTCCTGACAGAACCCAAAACACCTTTTTGCTTTGGTTGGAGGTGATTCCGGTGCACACCCATAAAACACCATGCGAATTGAAATAAGCCCTATCAAAGCTTATTCGTCTTCTTTCTAGGGATATCGAAGGGAAAAGACGGTTTTGTGTTATTTGGGGCTCATTACACATACTTTGAGATTTCTGGGTTAATGAGCATTAACACCTAAGAACACGACTTGAAATAAGCGAAATCCAATTCTTTCTATGTAGCTTGAACGCAAAACAACCTGTTTGGGGAGGTTTAGGCTCATGACACTTCGCTTTGCTATTTGTGGGTGGAAAGAACATGGAAAGAACAATCCAAACTTTTTCGTCTGCTTTCTATTGACATGGAACCAAAACACCTATGCTTGATTACGGCTGTTAAGAAACATTTAATTCTCAGATTGTTGGGTGAATGCGCATTCTAACCCCAAAAACACCAATCTGCAAGAAAACCAATCAGAGCCTTATCGTCTTTCTTTTTTAGTGGATGGAACCCAAAACACCTTTTTGCTTTGGTTGGAGGTGATTCCGGTGCACACCCATAAAACACCATGCGAATTGAAATAAGCCCTATCAATGCTTATTCGTCTTCTTTCTATGCATATGGAAGGGAAAAGACGGTTTTGTGTTTTTTGGGACTCATTAAACATACTTTGCGATTTCTGGGTTAATGAGCATTAACACCACGGAACACGATTTGAAATAAGCGAAATCCAAAATTCTTCTTTCTATGTAGCTTGAACGCAAAACAACCTGTTTGGGGAGGTTTAGGCTCATGACACTTCGCTTTGCTATTTGTGGGTGGAAAGAACATGGAAAGAACAATCCAAACTTTTTCGTCTGCTTTCTATTGACATGGAACCAAAACACCTATGCTTGATTACGGCTGTTAAGAAACATTTAATTCTCAGATTTTTGGGTGAATGCGCATTCTAACCCCAAAAACACCAATCTGCAAGAAAACCAATCAGAGCCTTATCGTCTTTCTTTTTTAGTGGATGGAACCCAAAACACCTTTTTGCTTTGGTTGGAGGTGATTCCGGTGCACACCCATAAAACACCATGCGAATTGAAATAAGCCCTATCAATGCTTATTCGTCTTCTTTCTATGCATATGGAAGGGAAAAAACGGTTTTGTGTTATTTGGGACTCATTACACATACTTTGCGATTTCTGGGTTAATGTGCAAGAACACGAAATAAGCGAAATACAAGATTCTTCATTCTATGTAGCTTGAACACAAAACAACCTGTTTGGGGAGGTTTAGGCTCATGACACTTCGCTTTGCTATTTGTGCGTGGAAAGAACATGGAAAGAACAATCCAAACTTTTTCGTCTGCTTTCTATTGACATGGAACCAAAACACCTATGCTTGATTAGGACTGTTAAGAAACATTTCACTCAGAATTTTGGGTGAATGTGCATTCTTACCCCAAAAACACCATTTTGCAACAAAACCAATCAGAGCTTTATCTTCTTTCTTTTTAAGTGGATGGAACACAAAACACCTTTTTGCTTTGGCTGGAGTTGATTCCGGTGCACACCCATAAAACACCATGCGAATTGAAATAAGCCCTATCAAAGCTTATTCGTCTTCTTTCTACGCATATCGAAGGGAAAAGACGGTTTTGTGTTATTTGGGACTCATTACACATACTTTGCGATTTCTGGGTTTTATGTGCATTAACACCTAAGAACACGACTTGAAATAAGCGAAATACAAGATTCTTCATTCTATGTAGCTTGAACAC
Source organism: Podarcis gaigeae (assembly GCF_964106915.1). Lineage (NCBI taxonomy): Eukaryota > Metazoa > Chordata > Lepidosauria > Squamata > Lacertidae > Podarcis > Podarcis gaigeae. The sequence goes on along the minus strand of NC_139692.1, from coordinate 135,923 downwards.
AAAACAACCTGTTTGGGGAGGTTTAGGCTCATGACACTTCGCTTTGATATTTGTGCGTGGAAAGAACATGGAAAGAACAATCCAAACATTTTCGTCTGCTTTCTATTGACATGGAACCAAAACACCTATGCTTGATTAGGACTGTTAAGAAACATTTCACTCAGATTTTTGAGTGAATGTGCATTCTAACCCCCAAAACACCAATTTGCAACAAAACCCATCAGAGCTTTATCGTCTTTCTTTTTAAGTGGAAGGAACCCAAAAGACCTTTTTGCTTTGGTTGGAGGTGATTCTGGTGCACACCCATAAAACACCATGCGAATTGAAATAAGCCCTATCAAAGCTTATTCGGCTTCTTTCTAAGCATATCGAAGGGAAAAGACGGATTTGTGTTATTCGGGAATCATTACACATACTTTGCGATTTCTGGGTTAATGAGCATTAACACCACGGAACACGATTTGAAATAAGCGAAATCCAAAATTCTTCTTTCTATGTAGCTTGAACGCAAAACAACCTGTTTGGGGAGGTTTAGGCTCATTACACTTTGCTTTGCTATTTGTGCGTGGAAAGAACATCGAAAAAACAATCCAAACATTTTCGTCCGCTTTCTATTGAGATGGAACCAAAACACCTATGCTTGATTACGGCTGTTAAGAAACATTTAATTCTAAGATTTTTGGGTGAATGTGCATTCTAACCCCAAAAACACCATTTTGCAACAAAACCAATCAGAGCTTTATCTTCTTTCTTTTTAAGTGGATGGAACACAAAACACCTTTTTGCTTTGGCTGGAGTTGATTCCGGTGCACACCCATAAAACACCATGCGAATTGAAATAAGCCCTATCAAAGCTTATTCGTCTTCTTTCTACGCATATCGAAGGGAAAAGACGGTTTTGTGTTATTTGGGACTCATTACACATACTTTGCGATTTCTGGGTTTTATGTGCATTAACACCTAAGAACACGACTTGAAATAAGCGAAATACAAGATTCTTCATTCTATGTAGCTTGAACACAAAACAACCTGTTTGGGGAGGTTTAGGCTCATGACACTTCGCTTTGATATTTGTGCGTGGAAAGAACATGGAAAGAACAATCCAAACATTTTCGTCTGCTTTCTATTGACATGGAACCAAAACACCTATGCTTGATTAGGACTGTTAAGAAACATTTCACTCAGATTTTTGAGTGAATGTGCATTCTAACCCCCAAAACACCAATTTGCAACAAAACCCATCAGAGCTTTATCGTCTTTCTTTTTAAGTGGAAGGAACCCAAAAGACCTTTTTGCTTTGGTTGGAGGTGATTCTGGTGCACACCCATAAAACACCATGCGAATTGAAATAAGCCCTATCAAAGCTTATTCGGCTTCTTTCTAAGCATATCGAAGGGAAAAGACGGATTTGTGTTATTCGGGAATCATTACACATACTTTGCGATTTCTGGGTTAATGAGCATTAACACCACGGAACACGATTTGAAATAAGCGAAATCCAAAATTCTTCTTTGTATGTAGCTTGAACGCAAAACAACCTGTTTGGGGAGGTTTAGGCTCATTACACTTTGCTTTGCTATTTGTGGGTGGAAAGAACATGGAAAAAACAATCCAAACATTTTCGTCCGCTTTCTATTGAGATGGAACCAAAACACCTATGCTTGATTACGGCTGTTAAGAAACATTTAATTCTAAGATTTTTGGGTGAATGTGCATTCTAACCCCAAAAACACCATTTTGCAACAAAAACAATCAGAGCTTTATCTTCTTTCTTTTTAAGTGGATGGAACACAAAACACCTTTTTGCTTTGGTTGGAGGTGATTCTGGTGCACACCCATAAAACACCATGCGAATTGAAATAAGCCCTATCAAAGCTTATTCGTCTTCTTTCTACGCATATCGAAGCGAAAAGACGGTTTTGTGTTATTTGGGACTCATTACACATACTTTGCGATTTCTGGGTTAATGTGCATTAACACCTAAGAACACGACTTGAAATAAGCGAAATACAAGATTCTTCATTCTATGTAGCTTGAACGCAAAACACCCTGTTTGGGGAGGTTTAGGCTCATGACACTTTGCTTTGCTATTTGTGGGTGGAAAGAACATGGAAAAAACAATCCAAACATTTTCGTCCGCTTTCTATTGAGATGGAACCAAAACACCTATGCTTGATTACGGCTGTTAAGAAACATTTAATTCTAAGATTTTTGGGTGAATGTGCATTCTAACCCCAAAAACACCATTTTGCAACAAAAAAAAACAGAGCTTTATCTTCTTTCTTTTTAAGTGGATGGAACACAAAACACCTTTTTGCTTTGGTTGGAGGTGATTCTGGTGCACACCCATAAAACACCATGCGAATTGAAATAAGTCCGATCAAAGCTTATTCGTCTTCTTTCTACGCATATGGAAGTGAAAAGACGGTTTTGTGTTATTTGGGACTCATTACACATACTTTGCGATTTCTGGGTTAATGAGCATTAACACCACGGAACACGATTTGAAATAAGCGAAATCCAAAATTCTTCTTTCTATGTAGCTTGAACGCAAAACAACCTGTTTGGGGAGGTTTAGGCTCATTACACTTTGCTTTGCTATTTGTGCGTGGAAAGAACATCGAAAAAACAATCCAAACATTTTCGTCCGCTTTCTATTGAGATGGAACCAAAACACCTATGCTTGATTACGGCTGTTAAGAAACATTTAATTCTAAGATTTTTGGGTGAATGTGCATTCTAACCCCAAAAACACCATTTTGCAACAAAAACAATCAGAGCTGTCAGGACTGCCGCTAGGTCCCAGCTCACAGAGGACCAACGCCCAGTGGATATTATATACAAAAGTCTTTATTGAAGTTTAGTTTCCATTTCCAAGCTCTGGGCGCGCAGGCCCACGTCTTAACGCTAGACCGGCTAAGTCCCCTCTGACTCACTGCTCCACCCACACCAGTTTAAGATTCTAGCCCGGCTCCACCTCTTGCGCTGCTCTTTCCTGCGTTGGGTCCTTCTGCCCTCTGGGGTTCCCTCCTTCCTGGACTCCTCTGACGCGGAGCCTCCTGAGTCTTGCCCCTCCCTCCGGCGGGCTTTAGGACCTGGCTCCCTTCCCGGGCTCCCCGCTGTGCCGCACTCCTGTACATTTGAACTTGGCGCGCGCGCCCAGCCGGTGACTTTCCTTCTGACCGTTTCCCCGCTTCCTGATGTGGGTGTTGCCAAACCTGACTCCTCTCCTCCCTCTGGTGGTGAGGACACTGGTCCCGACTCCTGGGACTCCCCCTCCCCACTGCGCTCTGGTGGAGACGCTGGCCCTGATCTCCAGCTGCTGTTCAGAGACTCCCCGCTGGCCCCTCCCTCTTGAGGTTTCTCCCTTGGAATCTCCCTTGCTCTGGCCACCGGCGCTCCCTTCTGTGAGTCCTCCGATTCGCTAGAGAGGCTTGTGGAATAACTCTGGCCACTGTCACTGCCTGCGCCCCCCTCGTACTCCTCCTCCTCACTCTCCATTTGCTCCCCCTCCTGTGTCTCTCCTTCTGAACCCCTGACAAGAGCTTTATCTTCTTTCTTTTTAAGTGGATGGAACACAAAACACCTTTTTGCTTTGGTTGGAGGTGATTCTGGTGCACACCCATAAAACACCATGCGAATTGAAATAAGTCCGATCAAAGCTTATTCGTCTTCTTTCTACGCATATGGAAGTGAAAAGACGGTTTTGTGTTATTTGGGACTCATTACACATACTTTGCGATTTCTGGGTTAATGTGCATGAACACCTAAGAACACGACTTGAAATAAGCGAAATACAAGATTCTTCATTCTATGTAGCTTGAACACAAAACAACCTGTTTGGGGAGGTTTAGGCTCATGACACTTCGCTTTGCTATTTGTGGGTGGAAAGAACATGGAAAGAACAATCCAAACTTTTTCGTCTGCTTTCTATTGACATGGAACCAAAACACCTATGCTTGATTAAGGCTGTTAAGAAACATTTCACTCTGAGAATTTTGGGTGAATGTGCATTCTAACTCCAAAAATACAAATTTGCAACAAAACCAATCAGAGTTTTATCGTCTTTCTTTTAAAGTGGATGGAACCCAAAACACCTTTTTGCTTTGGTTGGAGGTGATTCTGGTGCACACCCATAAAACACCATGCGAATTGAAATAAGCCTTATCAAAGCTTATTCGTCTTCTATCTACGCATATCGAAGGGAAAAGACGGTTTTGTGTTATTTGGGACTCATTACACATACTTTGCGATTTCTGGGTTAATGAGCATTAACACCACGGAACACGATTTGAAATAAGCGAAATCCAAAATTCTTCTTTCTATGTAGCTTGAACGCAAAACAACATGTTTGGGGAGGTTTAGGCTCATTACACTTTGCTTTGCTATTTGTGGGTGGAAAGAACATGGAAAAAACAATCCAAACATTTTCGTCCGCTTTCTATTGAGATGGAACCAAAACACCTATGCTTGATTACGGCTGTTAAGAAACATTTAATTCTAAGATTTTTGGGTGAATGTGCATTCTATCCCCAAAAACACCAATTTGCAAGAAAACCAATCAGAGCCTTATCGTCTTTCTTTTTTAGTGGATGGAACCCAAAACACCTTTTTGCTTTGGTTGGAGGTGATTCCGGTGCACACCCATAAAACACCATGCGAATTGAAATAAGCCCTATCAAAGCTTATTCGTCTTCTTTCTAGGGATATCGAAGGGAAAAGACGGTTTTGTGTTATTTGGGGCTCATTACACATACTTTGAGATTTCTGGGTTAATGAGCATTAACACCTAAGAACACGACTTGAAATAAGTGAAATCCAATTCTTTCTATGTAGCTTGAACGCAAAACAACCTGTTTGGGGAGGTTTAGGCTCATGACACTTCGCTTTGCTATTTGTGGGTGGAAAGAACATGGAAAGAACAATCCAAACTTTTTCGTCTGCTTTCTATTGACATGGAACCAAAACACCTATGCTTGATTACGGCTGTTAAGAAACATTTAATTCTCAGATTTTTGGGTGAATGCGCATTCTAACCCCAAAAACACCAATCTGCAAGAAAACCAATCAGAGCCTTATCGTCTTTCTTTTTTAGTGGATGGAACCCAAAACACCTTTTTGCTTTGGTTGGAGGTGATTCTGGTGCACACCCATAAAACACCATGCGAATTGAAATAAGCCCTATCAATGCTTATTCGTCTTCTTTCTATGCATATGGAAGGGAAAAAACGGTTTTGTGTTATTTGGGACTCATTACACATACTTTGCGATTTCTGGGTTAATGTGCAAGAACACGAAATAAGCGAAATACAAGATTCTTCATTCTATGTAGCTTGAACACAAAACAACCTGTTTGGGGAGGTTTAGGCTCATGACACTTCGCTTTGCTATTTGTGCGTGGAAAGAACATGGAAAGAACAATCCAAACTTTTTCGTCTGCTTTCTATTGACATGGAACCAAAACACCTATGCTTGATTAGGACTGTTAAGAAACATTTCACTCAGAATTTTGGGTGAATGTGCATTCTTACCCCAAAAACACCATTTTGCAACAAAACCAATCAGAGCTTTATCTTCTTTCTTTTTAAGTGGATGGAACACAAAACACCTTTTTGCTTTGGCTGGAGTTGATTCCGGTGCACACCCATAAAACACCATGCGAATTGAAATAAGCCCTATCAAAGCTTATTCGTCTTCTTTCTACGCATATCGAAGGGAAAAGACGGTTTTGTGTTATTTGGGACTCATTACACATACTTTGCGATTTCTGGGTTTTATGTGCATTAACACCTAAGAACACGACTTGAAATAAGCGAAATACAAGATTCTTCATTCTATGTAGCTTGAACACAAAACAACCTGTTTGGGGAGGTTTAGGCTCATGACACTTCGCTTTGATATTTGTGCGTGGAAAGAACATGGAAAGAACAATCCAAACATTTTCGTCTGCTTTCTATTGACATGGAACCAAAACACCTATGCTTGATTAGGACTGTTAAGAAACATTTCACTCAGATTTTTGAGTGAATGTGCATTCTAACCCCCAAAACACCAATTTGCAACAAAACCCATCAGAGCTTTATCGTCTTTCTTTTTAAGTGGAAGGAACCCAAAAGACCTTTTTGCTTTGGTTGGAGGTGATTCTGGTGCACACCCATAAAACACCATGCGAATTGAAATAAGCCCTATCAAAGCTTATTCGGCTTCTTTCTAAGCATATCGAAGGGAAAAGACGGATTTGTGTTATTCGGGAATCATTACACATACTTTGCGATTTCTGGGTTAATGAGCATTAACACCACGGAACACGATTTGAAATAAGCGAAATCCAAAATTCTTCTTTCTATGTAGCTTGAACGCAAAACAACCTGTTTGGGGAGGTTTAGGCTCATTACACTTTGCTTTGCTATTTGTGGGTGGAAAGAACATGGAAAAAACAATCCAAACATTTTCGTCCGCTTTCTATTGAGATGGAACCAAAACACCTATGCTTGATTACGGCTGTTAAGAAACATTTAATTCTAAGATTTTTGGGTGAATGTGCATTCTAACCCCAAAAACACCATTTTGCAACAAAAACAATCAGAGCTTTATCTTCTTTCTTTTTAAGTGGATGGAACACAAAACACCTTTTTGCTTTGGTTGGAGGTGATTCTGGTGCACACCCATAAAACACCATGCGAATTGAAATAAGTCCGATCAAAGTTTATTCGTCTTCTTTCTACGCATATGGAAGTGAAAAGACGGTTTTGTGTTATTTGGGACTCATTACACATACTTTGCGATTTCTGGGTTAATGTGCATGAACACCTAAGAACACGACTTGAAATAAGCGAAATACAAGATTCTTCATTCTATGTAGCTTGAACACAAAACAACCTGTTTGGGGAGGTTTAGGCTCATGACACTTCGCTTTGCTATTTGTGGGTGGAAAGAACATGGAAAGAACAATCCAAACTTTTTCGTCTGCTTTCTATTGACATGGAACCAAAACACCTATGCTTGATTAAGGCTGTTAAGAAACATTTCACTCTGAGAATTTTGGGTGAATGTGCATTCTAACTCCAAAAATACAAATTTGCAACAAAACCAATCAGAGTTTTATCGTCTTTCTTTTAAAGTGGATGGAACCCAAAACACCTTTTTGCTTTGGTTGGAGGTGATTCTGGTGCACACCCATAAAACACCATGCGAATTGAAATAAGCCTTATCAAAGCTTATTCGTCTTCTTTCTACGCATATCGAAGGGAAAAGACGGTTTTGTGTTATTTGGGACTCATTACACATACTTTGCGATTTCTGGGTTAATGAGCATTAACACCACGGAACACGATTTGAAATAAGCGAAATCCAAAATTCTTCTTTCTATGTAGCTTGAACGCAAAACAACATGTTTGGGGAGGTTTAGGCTCATTACACTTTGCTTTGCTATTTGTGGGTGGAAAGAACATGGAAAAAACAATCCAAACATTTTCGTCCGCTTTCTATTGAGATGGAACCAAAACACCTATGCTTGATTACGGCTGTTAAGAAACATTTAATTCTAAGATTTTTGGGTGAATGTGCATTCTATCCCCAAAAACACCAATTTGCAAGAAAACCAATCAGAGCCTTATCGTCTTTCTTTTTTAGTGGATGGAACCCAAAACACCTTTTTGCTTTGGTTGGAGGTGATTCCGGTGCACACCCATAAAACACCATGCGAATTGAAATAAGCCCTATCAAAGCTTATTCGTCTTCTTTCTAGGGATATCGAAGGGAAAAGACGGTTTTGTGTTATTTGGGGCTCATTACACATACTTTGAGATTTCTGGGTTAATGAGCATTAACACCTAAGAACACGACTTGAAATAAGCGAAATCCAATTCTTTCTATGTAGCTTGAACGCAAAACAACCTGTTTGGGGAGGTTTAGGCTCATGACACTTCGCTTTGCTATTTGTGGGTGGAAAGAACATGGAAAGAACAATCCAAACTTTTTCGTCTGCTTTCTATTGACATGGAACCAAAACACCTATGCTTGATTACGGCTGTTAAGAAACATTTAATTCTCAGATTGTTGGGTGAATGCGCATTCTAACCCCAAAAACACCAATCTGCAAGAAAACCAATCAGAGCCTTATCGTCTTTCTTTTTTAGTGGATGGAACCCAAAACACCTTTTTGCTTTGGTTGGAGGTGATTCCGGTGCACACCCATAAAACACCATGCGAATTGAAATAAGCCCTATCAATGCTTATTCGTCTTCTTTCTATGCATATGGAAGGGAAAAGACGGTTTTGTGTTTTTTGGGACTCATTAAACATACTTTGCGATTTCTGGGTTAATGAGCATTAACACCACGGAACACGATTTGAAATAAGCGAAATCCAAAATTCTTCTTTCTATGTAGCTTGAACGCAAAACAACCTGTTTGGGGAGGTTTAGGCTCATGACACTTCGCTTTGCTATTTGTGGGTGGAAAGAACATGGAAAGAACAATCCAAACTTTTTCGTCTGCTTTCTATTGACATGGAACCAAAACACCTATGCTTGATTACGGCTGTTAAGAAACATTTAATTCTCAGATTTTTGGGTGAATGCGCATTCTAACCCCAAAAACACCAATCTGCAAGAAAACCAATCAGAGCCTTATCGTCTTTCTTTTTTAGTGGATGGAACCCAAAACACCTTTTTGCTTTGGTTGGAGGTGATTCCGGTGCACACCCATAAAACACCATGCGAATTGAAATAAGCCCTATCAATGCTTATTCGTCTTCTTTCTATGCATATGGAAGGGAAAAAACGGTTTTGTGTTATTTGGGACTCATTACACATACTTTGCGATTTCTGGGTTAATGTGCAAGAACACGAAATAAGCGAAATACAAGATTCTTCATTCTATGTAGCTTGAACACAAAACAACCTGTTTGGGGAGGTTTAGGCTCATGACACTTCGCTTTGCTATTTGTGCGTGGAAAGAACATGGAAAGAACAATCCAAACTTTTTCGTCTGCTTTCTATTGACATGGAACCAAAACACCTATGCTTGATTAGGACTGTTAAGAAACATTTCACTCAGAATTTTGGGTGAATGTGCATTCTTACCCCAAAAACACCATTTTGCAACAAAACCAATCAGAGCTTTATCTTCTTTCTTTTTAAGTGGATGGAACACAAAACACCTTTTTGCTTTGGCTGGAGTTGATTCCGGTGCACACCCATAAAACACCATGCGAATTGAAATAAGCCCTATCAAAGCTTATTCGTCTTCTTTCTACGCATATCGAAGGGAAAAGACGGTTTTGTGTTATTTGGGACTCATTACACATACTTTGCGATTTCTGGGTTTTATGTGCATTAACACCTAAGAACACGACTTGAAATAAGCGAAATACAAGATTCTTCATTCTATGTAGCTTGAACACAAAACAACCTGTTTGGGGAGGTTTAGGCTCATGACACTTCGCTTTGATATTTGTGCGTGGAAAGAACATGGAAAGAACAATCCAAACATTTTCGTCTGCTTTCTATTGACATGGAACCAAAACACCTATGCTTGATTAGGACTGTTAAGAAACATTTCACTCAGATTTTTGAGTGAATGTGCATTCTAACCCCCAAAACACCAATTTGCAACAAAACCCATCAGAGCTTTATCGTCTTTCTTTTTAAGTGGAAGGAACCCAAAAGACCTTTTTGCTTTGGTTGGAGGTGATTCTGGTGCACACCCATAAAACACCATGCGAATTGAAATAAGCCCTATCAAAGCTTATTCGGCTTCTTTCTAAGCATATCGAAGGGAAAAGACGGATTTGTGTTATTCGGGAATCATTACACATACTTTGCGATTTCTGGGTTAATGAGCATTAACACCACGGAACACGATTTGAAATAAGCGAAATCCAAAATTCTTCTTTCTATGTAGCTTGAACGCAAAACAACCTGTTTGGGGAGGTTTAGGCTCATTACACTTTGCTTTGCTATTTGTGCGTGGAAAGAACATCGAAAAAACAATCCAAACATTTTCGTCCGCTTTCTATTGAGATGGAACCAAAACACCTATGCTTGATTACGGCTGTTAAGAAACATTTAATTCTAAGATTTTTGGGTGAATGTGCATTCTAACCCCAAAAACACCATTTTGCAACAAAACCAATCAGAGCTTTATCTTCTTTCTTTTTAAGTGGATGGAACACAAAACACCTTTTTGCTTTGGCTGGAGTTGATTCCGGTGCACACCCATAAAACACCATGCGAATTGAAATAAGCCCTATCAAAGCTTATTCGTCTTCTTTCTACGCATATCGAAGGGAAAAGACGGTTTTGTGTTATTTGGGACTCATTACACATACTTTGCGATTTCTGGGTTTTATGTGCATTAACACCTAAGAACACGACTTGAAATAAGCGAAATACAAGATTCTTCATTCTATGTAGCTTGAACACAAAACAACCTGTTTGGGGAGGTTTAGGCTCATGACACTTCGCTTTGATATTTGTGCGTGGAAAGAACATGGAAAGAACAATCCAAACATTTTCGTCTGCTTTCTATTGACATGGAACCAAAACACCTATGCTTGATTAGGACTGTTAAGAAACATTTCACTCAGATTTTTGAGTGAATGTGCATTCTAACCCCCAAAACACCAATTTGCAACAAAACCCATCAGAGCTTTATCGTCTTTCTTTTTAAGTGGAAGGAACCCAAAAGACCTTTTTGCTTTGGTTGGAGGTGATTCTGGTGCACACCCATAAAACACCATGCGAATTGAAATAAGCCCTATCAAAGCTTATTCGGCTTCTTTCTAAGCATATCGAAGGGAAAAGACGGATTTGTGTTATTCGGGAATCATTACACATACTTTGCGATTTCTGGGTTAATGAGCATTAACACCACGGAACACGATTTGAAATAAGCGAAATCCAAAATTCTTCTTTGTATGTAGCTTGAACGCAAAACAACCTGTTTGGGGAGGTTTAGGCTCATTACACTTTGCTTTGCTATTTGTGGGTGGAAAGAACATGGAAAAAACAATCCAAACATTTTCGTCCGCTTTCTATTGAGATGGAACCAAAACACCTATGCTTGATTACGGCTGTTAAGAAACATTTAATTCTAAGATTTTTGGGTGAATGTGCATTCTAACCCCAAAAACACCATTTTGCAACAAAAACAATCAGAGCTTTATCTTCTTTCTTTTTAAGTGGATGGAACACAAAACACCTTTTTGCTTTGGTTGGAGGTGATTCTGGTGCACACCCATAAAACACCATGCGAATTGAAATAAGTCCGATCAAAGCTTATTCGTCTTCTTTCTACGCATATGGAAGTGAAAAGACGGTTTTGTGTTATTTGGGACTCATTACACATACTTTGCGATTTCTGGGTTAATGTGCATGAACACCTAAGAACACGACTTGAAATAAGCGAAATACAAGATTCTTCATTCTATGTAGCTTGAACACAAAACAACCTGTTTGGGGAGGTTTAGGCTCATGACACTTCGCTTTGCTATTTGTGGGTGGAAAGAACATGGAAAGAACAATCCAAACTTTTTCGTCTGCTTTCTATTGACATGGAACCAAAACACCTATGCTTGATTAAGGCTGTTAAGAAACATTTCACTCTGAGAATTTTGGGTGAATGTGCATTCTAACTCCAAAAATACAAATTTGCAACAAAACCAATCAGAGTTTTATCGTCTTTCTTTTAAAGTGGATGGAACCCAAAACACCTTTTTGCTTTGGTTGGAGGTGATTCTGGTGCACACCCATAAAACACCATGCGAATTGAAATAAGCCTTATCAAAGCTTATTCGTCTTCTTTCTACGCATATCGAAGGGAAAAGACGGTTTTGTGTTATTTGGGACTCATTACACATACTTTGCGATTTCTGGGTTAATGAGCATTAACACCACGGAACACGATTTGAAATAAGCGAAATCCAAAATTCTTCTTTCTATGTAGCTTGAACGCAAAACAACATGTTTGGGGAGGTTTAGGCTCATTACACTTTGCTTTGCTATTTGTGGGTGGAAAGAACATGGAAAAAACAATCCAAACATTTTCGTCCGCTTTCTATTGAGATGGAACCAAAACACCTATGCTTGATTACGGCTGTTAAGAAACATTTAATTCTAAGATTTTTGGATGAATGTGCATTCTATCCCCAAAAACACCAATTTGCAAGAAAACCAATCAGAGCCTTATCGTCTTTCTTTTTTAGTGGATGGAACCCAAAACACCTTTTTGCTTTGGTTGGAGGTGATTCCGGTGCACACCCATAAAACACCATGCGAATTGAAATAAGCCCTATCAAAGCTTATTCGTCTTCTTTCTAGGGATATCGAAGGGAAAAGACGGTTTTGTGTTATTTGGGGCTCATTACACATACTTTGAGATTTCTGGGTTAATGAGCATTAACACCTAAGAACACGACTTGAAATAAGCGAAATCCAATTCTTTCTATGTAGCTTGAACGCAAAACAACCTGTTTGGGGAGGTTTAGGCTCATGACACTTCGCTTTGCTATTTGTGGGTGGAAAGAACATGGAAAGAACAATCCAAACTTTTTCGTCTGCTTTCTATTGACATGGAACCAAAACACCTATGCTTGATTACGGCTGTTAAGAAACATTTAATTCTCAGATTTTTGGGTGAATGCGCATTCTAACCCCAAAAACACCAATCTGCAAGAAAACCAATCAGAGCCTTATCGTCTTTCTTTTTTAGTGGATGGAACCCAAAACACCTTTTTGCTTTGGTTGGAGGTGATTCCGGTGCACACCCATAAAACACCATGCGAATTGAAATAAGCCCTATCAATGCTTATTCGTCTTCTTTCTATGCATATGGAAGGGAAAAAACGGTTTTGTGTTATTTGGGACTCATTACACATACTTTGCGATTTCTGGGTTAATGTGCAAGAACACGAAATAAGCGAAATACAAGATTCTTCATTCTATGTAGCTTGAACACAAAACAACCTGTTTGGGGAGGTTTAGGCTCATGACACTTCGCTTTGCTATTTGTGCGTGGAAAGAACATGGAAAGAACAATCCAAACTTTTTCGTCTGCTTTCTATTGACATGGAACCAAAACACCTATGCTTGATTAGGACTGTTAAGAAACATTTCACTCAGAATTTTGGGTGAATGTGCATTCTTACCCCAAAAACACCATTTTGCAACAAAACCAATCAGAGCTTTATCTTCTTTCTTTTTAAGTGGATGGAACACAAAACACCTTTTTGCTTTGGCTGGAGTTGATTCCGGTGCACACCCATAAAACACCATGCGAATTGAAATAAGCCCTATCAAAGCTTATTCGTCTTCTTTCTACGCATATCGAAGGGAAAAGACGGTTTTGTGTTATTTGGGACTCATTACACATACTTTGCGATTTCTGGGTTTTATGTGCATTAACACCTAAGAACACGACTTGAAATAAGCGAAATACAAGATTCTTCATTCTATGTAGCTTGAACACAAAACAACCTGTTTGGGGAGGTTTAGGCTCATGACACTTCGCTTTGATATTTGTGCGTGGAAAGAACATGGAAAGAACAATCCAAACATTTTCGTCTGCTTTCTATTGACATGGAACCAAAACACCTATGCTTGATTAGGACTGTTAAGAAACATTTCACTCAGATTTTTGAGTGAATGTGCATTCTAACCCCCAAAACACCAATTTGCAACAAAACCCATCAGAGCTTTATCGTCTTTCTTTTTAAGTGGAAGGAACCCAAAAGACCTTTTTGCTTTGGTTGGAGGTGATTCTGGTGCACACCCATAAAACACCATGCGAATTGAAATAAGCCCTATCAAAGCTTATTCGGCTTCTTTCTAAGCATATCGAAGGGAAAAGACGGATTTGTGTTATTCGGGAATCATTACACATACTTTGCGATTTCTGGGTTAATGAGCATTAACACCACGGAACACGATTTGAAATAAGCGAAATCCAAAATTCTTCTTTCTATGTAGCTTGAACGCAAAACAACCTGTTTGGGGAGGTTTAGGCTCATTACACTTTGCTTTGCTATTTGTGGGTGGAAAGAACATGGAAAAAACAATCCAAACATTTTCGTCCGCTTTCTATTGAGATGGAACCAAAACACCTATGCTTGATTACGGCTGTTAAGAAACATTTAATTCTAAGATTTTTGGGTGAATGTGCATTCTAACCCCAAAAACACCATTTTGCAACAAAACCAATCAGAGCTTTATCTTCTTTCTTTTTAAGTGGATGGAACACAAAACACCTTTTTGCTTTGGCTGGAGTTGATTCCGGTGCACACCCATAAAACACCATGCGAATTGAAATAAGCCCTATCAAAGCTTATTCGTCTTCTTTCTACGCATATCGAAGGGAAAAGACGGTTTTGTGTTATTTGGGACTCATTACACATACTTTGCGATTTCTGGGTTTTATGTGCATTAACACCTAAGAACACGACTTGAAATAAGCGAAATACAAGATTCTTCATTCTATGTAGCTTGAACACAAAACAACCTGTTTGGGGAGGTTTAGGCTCATGACACTTCGCTTTGATATTTGTGCGTGGAAAGAACATGGAAAGAACAATCCAAACATTTTCGTCTGCTTTCTATTGACATGGAACCAAAACACCTATGCTTGATTAGGACTGTTAAGAAACATTTCACTCAGATTTTTGAGTGAATGTGCATTCTAACCCCCAAAACACCAATTTGCAACAAAACCCATCAGAGCTTTATCGTCTTTCTTTTTAAGTGGAAGGAACCCAAAAGACCTTTTTGCTTTGGTTGGAGGTGATTCTGGTGCACACCCATAAAACACCATGCGAATTGAAATAAGCCCTATCAAAGCTTATTCGGCTTCTTTCTAAGCATATCGAAGGGAAAAGACGGATTTGTGTTATTCGGGAATCATTACACATACTTTGCGATTTCTGGGTTAATGAGCATTAACACCACGGAACACGATTTGAAATAAGCGAAATCCAAAATTCTTCTTTGTATGTAGCTTGAACGCAAAACAACCTGTTTGGGGAGGTTTAGGCTCATTACACTTTGCTTTGCTATTTGTGGGTGGAAAGAACATGGAAAAAACAATCCAAACATTTTCGTCCGCTTTCTATTGAGATGGAACCAAAACACCTATGCTTGATTACGGCTGTTAAGAAACATTTAATTCTAAGATTTTTGGGTGAATGTGCATTCTAACCCCAAAAACACCATTTTGCAACAAAAACAATCAGAGCTTTATCTTCTTTCTTTTTAAGTGGATGGAACACAAAACACCTTTTTGCTTTGGTTGGAGGTGATTCTGGTGCACACCCATAAAACACCATGCGAATTGAAATAAGTCCGATCAAAGCTTATTCGTCTTCTTTCTACGCATATGGAAGTGAAAAGACGGTTTTGTGTTATTTGGGACTCATTACACATACTTTGCGATTTCTGGGTTAATGTGCATGAACACCTAAGAACACGACTTGAAATAAGCGAAATACAAGATTCTTCATTCTATGTAGCTTGAACACAAAACAACCTGTTTGGGGAGGTTTAGGCTCATGACACTTCGCTTTGCTATTTGTGGGTGGAAAGAACATGGAAAGAACAATCCAAACTTTTTCGTCTGCTTTCTATTGACATGGAACCAAAACACCTATGCTTGATTAAGGCTGTTAAGAAACATTTCACTCTGAGAATTTTGGGTGAATGTGCATTCTAACTCCAAAAATACAAATTTGCAACAAAACCAATCAGAGTTTTATCGTCTTTCTTTTAAAGTGGATGGAACCCAAAACACCTTTTTGCTTTGGTTGGAGGTGATTCTGGTGCACACCCATAAAACACCATGCGAATTGAAATAAGCCTTATCAAAGCTTATTCGTCTTCTTTCTACGCATATCGAAGGGAAAAGACGGTTTTGTGTTATTTGGGACTCATTACACATACTTTGCGATTTCTGGGTTAATGAGCATTAACACCACGGAACACGATTTGAAATAAGCGAAATCCAAAATTCTTCTTTCTATGTAGCTTGAACGCAAAACAACATGTTTGGGGAGGTTTAGGCTCATTACACTTTGCTTTGCTATTTGTGGGTGGAAAGAACATGGAAAAAACAATCCAAACATTTTCGTCCGCTTTCTATTGAGATGGAACCAAAACACCTATGCTTGATTACGGCTGTTAAGAAACATTTAATTCTAAGATTTTTGGATGAATGTGCATTCTATCCCCAAAAACACCAATTTGCAAGAAAACCAATCAGAGCCTTATCGTCTTTCTTTTTTAGTGGATGGAACCCAAAACACCTTTTTGCTTTGGTTGGAGGTGATTCCGGTGCACACCCATAAAACACCATGCGAATTGAAATAAGCCCTATCAAAGCTTATTCGTCTTCTTTCTAGGGATATCGAAGGGAAAAGACGGTTTTGTGTTATTTGGGGCTCATTACACATACTTTGAGATTTCTGGGTTAATGAGCATTAACACCTAAGAACACGACTTGAAATAAGCGAAATCCAATTCTTTCTATGTAGCTTGAACGCAAAACAACCTGTTTGGGGAGGTTTAGGCTCATGACACTTCGCTTTGCTATTTGTGGGTGGAAAGAACATGGAAAGAACAATCCAAACTTTTTCGTCTGCTTTCTATTGACATGGAACCAAAACACCTATGCTTGATTACGGCTGTTAAGAAACATTTAATTCTCAGATTTTTGGGTGAATGCGCATTCTAACCCCAAAAACACCAATCTGCAAGAAAACCAATCAGAGCCTTATCGTCTTTCTTTTTTAGTGGATGGAACCCAAAACACCTTTTTGCTTTGGTTGGAGGTGATTCCGGTGCACACCCATAAAACACCATGCGAATTGAAATAAGCCCTATCAATGCTTATTCGTCTTCTTTCTATGCATATGGAAGGGAAAAAACGGTTTTGTGTTATTTGGGACTCATTACACATACTTTGCGATTTCTGGGTTAATGTGCAAGAACACGAAATAAGCGAAATACAAGATTCTTCATTCTATGTAGCTTGAACACAAAACAACCTGTTTGGGGAGGTTTAGGCTCATGACACTTCGCTTTGCTATTTGTGCGTGGAAAGAACATGGAAAGAACAATCCAAACATTTTCGTCTGCTTTCTATTGACATGGAACCAAAACACCTATGCTTGATTAGGACTGTTAAGAAACATTTCACTCAGAATTTTGGGTGAATGTGCATTCTTACCCCAAAAACACCATTTTGCAACAAAACCAATCAGAGCTTTATCTTCTTTCTTTTTAAGTGGATGGAACACAAAACACCTTTTTGCTTTGGCTGGAGTTGATTCCGGTGCACACCCATAAAACACCATGCGAATTGAAATAAGCCCTATCAAAGCTTATTCGTCTTCTTTCTACGCATATCGAAGGGAAAAGACGGTTTTGTGTTATTTGGGACTCATTACACATACTTTGCGATTTCTGGGTTTTATGTGCATTAACACCTAAGAACACGACTTGAAATAAGCGAAATACAAGATTCTTCATTCTATGTAGCTTGAACACAAAACAACCTGTTTGGGGAGGTTTAGGCTCATGACACTTCGCTTTGATATTTGTGCGTGGAAAGAACATGGAAAGAACAATCCAAACATTTTCGTCTGCTTTCTATTGACATGGAACCAAAACACCTATGCTTGATTAGGACTGTTAAGAAACATTTCACTCAGATTTTTGAGTGAATGTGCATTCTAACCCCCAAAACACCAATTTGCAACAAAACCCATCAGAGCTTTATCGTCTTTCTTTTTAAGTGGAAGGAACCCAAAAGACCTTTTTGCTTTGGTTGGAGGTGATTCTGGTGCACACCCATAAAACACCATGCGAATTGAAATAATCCCTATCAAAGCTTATTCGGCTTCTTTCTAAGCATATCGAAGGGAAAAGACGGATTTGTGTTATTCGGGAATCATTACACATACTTTGCGATTTCTGGGTTAATGAGCATTAACACCACGGAACACGATTTGAAATAAGCGAAATCCAAAATTCTTCTTTCTATGTAGCTTGAACGCAAAACAACCTGTTTGGGGAGGTTTAGGCTCATTACACTTTGCTTTGCTATTTGTGGGTGGAAAGAACATGGAAAAAACAATCCAAACATTTTCGTCCGCTTTCTATTGAGATGGAACCAAAACACCTATGCTTGATTACGGCTGTTAAGAAACATTTAATTCTAAGATTTTTGGGTGAATGTGCATTCTAACCCCAAAAACACCATTTTGCAACAAAAACAATCAGAGCTTTATCTTCTTTCTTTTTAAGTGGATGGAACACAAAACACCTTTTTGCTTTGGTTGGAGGTGATTCTGGTGCACACCCATAAAACACCATGCGAATTGAAATAAGTCCGATCAAAGCTTATTCGTCTTCTTTCTACGCATATGGAAGTGAAAAGACGGTTTTGTGTTATTTGGGACTCATTACACATACTTTGCGATTTCTGGGTTAATGTGCATGAACACCTAAGAACACGACTTGAAATAAGCGAAATACAAGATTCTTCATTCTATGTAGCTTGAACACAAAACAACCTGTTTGGGGAGGTTTAGGCTCATGACACTTCGCTTTGCTATTTGTGGGTGGAAAGAACATGGAAAGAACAATCCAAACTTTTTCGTCTGCTTTCTATTGACATGGAACCAAAACACCTATGCTTGATTAAGGCTGTTAAGAAACATTTCACTCTGAGAATTTTGGGTGAATGTGCATTCTAACTCCAAAAATACAAATTTGCAACAAAACCAATCAGAGTTTTATCGTCTTTCTTTTAAAGTGGATGGAACCCAAAACACCTTTTTGCTTTGGTTGGAGGTGATTCTGGTGCACACCCATAAAACACCATGCGAATTGAAATAAGCCTTATCAAAGCTTATTCGTCTTCTTTCTACGCATATCGAAGGGAAAAGACGGTTTTGTGTTATTTGGGACTCATTACACATACTTTGCGATTTCTGGGTTAATGAGCATTAACACCACGGAACACGATTTGAAATAAGCGAAATCCAAAATTCTTCTTTCTATGTAGCTTGAACGCAAAACAACATGTTTGGGGAGGTTTAGGCTCATTACACTTTGCTTTGCTATTTGTGGGTGGAAAGAACATGGAAAAAACAATCCAAACATTTTCGTCCGCTTTCTATTGAGATGGAACCAAAACACCTATGCTTGATTACGGCTGTTAAGAAACATTTAATTCTAAGATTTTTGGGTGAATGTGCATTCTATCCCCAAAAACACCAATTTGCAAGAAAACCAATCAGAGCCTTATCGTCTTTCTTTTTTAGTGGATGGAACCCAAAACACCTTTTTGCTTTGGTTGGAGGTGATTCCGGTGCACACCCATAAAACACCATGCGAATTGAAATAAGCCCTATCAAAGCTTATTCGTCTTCTTTCTAGGGATATCGAAGGGAAAAGACGGTTTTGTGTTATTTGGGGCTCATTACACATACTTTGAGATTTCTGGGTTAATGAGCATTAACACCTAAGAACACGACTTGAAATAAGCGAAATCCAATTCTTTCTATGTAGCTTGAACGCAAAACAACCTGTTTGGGGAGGTTTAGGCTCATGACACTTCGCTTTGCTATTTGTGGGTGGAAAGAACATGGAAAGAACAATCCAAACTTTTTCGTCTGCTTTCTATTGACATGGAACCAAAACACCTATGCTTGATTACGGCTGTTAAGAAACATTTAATTCTCAGATTTTTGGGTGAATGCGCATTCTAACCCCAAAAACACCAATCTGCAAGAAAACCAATCAGAGCCTTATCGTCTTTCTTTTTTAGTGGATGGAACCCAAAACACCTTTTTGCTTTGGTTGGAGGTGATTCCGGTGCACACCCATAAAACACCATGCGAATTGAAATAAGCCCTATCAATGCTTATTCGTCTTCTTTCTATGCATATGGAAGGGAAAAGACGGTTTTGTGTTTTTTGGGACTCATTAAACATACTTTGCGATTTCTGGGTTAATGAGCATTAACACCACGGAACACGATTTGAAATAAGCGAAATCCAAAATTCTTCTTTCTATGTAGCTTGAACGCAAAACAACCTGTTTGGGGAGGTTTAGGCTCATGACACTTCGCTTTGCTATTTGTGGGTGGAAAGAACATGGAAAGAACAATCCAAACTTTTTCGTCTGCTTTCTATTGACATGGAACCAAAACACCTATGCTTGATTACGGCTGTTAAGAAACATTTAATTCTCAGATTTTTGGGTGAATGCGCATTCTAACCCCAAAAACACCAATCTGCAAGAAAACCAATCAGAGCCTTATCGTCTTTCTTTTTTAGTGGATGGAACCCAAAACACCTTTTTGCTTTGGTTGGAGGTGATTCCGGTGCACACCCATAAAACACCATGCGAATTGAAATAAGCCCTATCAATGCTTATTCGTCTTCTTTCTATGCATATGGAAGGGAAAAAACGGTTTTGTGTTATTTGGGACTCATTACACATACTTTGCGATTTCTGGGTTAATGTGCAAGAACACGAAATAAGCGAAATACAAGATTCTTCATTCTATGTAGCTTGAACACAAAACAACCTGTTTGGGGAGGTTTAGGCTCATGACACTTCGCTTTGCTATTTGTGCGTGGAAAGAACATGGAAAGAACAATCCAAACTTTTTCGTCTGCTTTCTATTGACATGGAACCAAAACACCTATGCTTGATTAGGACTGTTAAGAAACATTTCACTCAGATTTTTGAGTGAATGTGCATTCTAACCCCCAAAACACCAATTTGCAACAAAACCCATCAGAGCTTTATCGTCTTTCTTTTTAAGTGGAAGGAACCCAAAAGACCTTTTTGCTTTGGTTGGAGGTGATTCTGGTGCACACCCATAAAACACCATGCGAATTGAAATAAGCCCTATCAAAGCTTATTCGGCTTCTTTCTAAGCATATCGAAGGGAAAAGACGGATTTGTGTTATTCGGGAATCATTACACATACTTTGCGATTTCTGGGTTAATGAGCATTAACACCACGGAACACGATTTGAAATAAGCGAAATCCAAAATTCTTCTTTCTATGTAGCTTGAACGCAAAACAACCTGTTTGGGGAGGTTTAGGCTCATTACACTTTGCTTTGCTATTTGTGCGTGGAAAGAACATCGAAAAAACAATCCAAACATTTTCGTCCGCTTTCTATTGAGATGGAACCAAAACACCTATGCTTGATTACGGCTGTTAAGAAACATTTAATTCTAAGATTTTTGGGTGAATGTGCATTCTAACCCCAAAAACACCATTTTGCAACAAAACCAATCAGAGCTTTATCTTCTTTCTTTTTAAGTGGATGGAACACAAAACACCTTTTTGCTTTGGCTGGAGTTGATTCCGGTGCACACCCATAAAACACCATGCGAATTGAAATAAGCCCTATCAAAGCTTATTCGTCTTCTTTCTACGCATATCGAAGGGAAAAGACGGTTTTGTGTTATTTGGGACTCATTACACATACTTTGCGATTTCTGGGTTTTATGTGCATTAACACCTAAGAACACGACTTGAAATAAGCGAAATACAAGATTCTTCATTCTATGTAGCTTGAACACAAAACAACCTGTTTGGGGAGGTTTAGGCTCATGACACTTCGCTTTGATATTTGTGCGTGGAAAGAACATGGAAAGAACAATCCAAACATTTTCGTCTGCTTTCTATTGACATGGAACCAAAACACCTATGCTTGATTAGGACTGTTAAGAAACATTTCACTCAGATTTTTGAGTGAATGTGCATTCTAACCCCCAAAACACCAATTTGCAACAAAACCCATCAGAGCTTTATCGTCTTTCTTTTTAAGTGGAAGGAACCCAAAAGACCTTTTTGCTTTGGTTGGAGGTGATTCTGGTGCACACCCATAAAACACCATGCGAATTGAAATAAGCCCTATCAAAGCTTATTCGGCTTCTTTCTAAGCATATCGAAGGGAAAAGACGGATTTGTGTTATTCGGGAATCATTACACATACTTTGCGATTTCTGGGTTAATGAGCATTAACACCACGGAACACGATTTGAAATAAGCGAAATCCAAAATTCTTCTTTGTATGTAGCTTGAACGCAAAACAACCTGTTTGGGGAGGTTTAGGCTCATTACACTTTGCTTTGCTATTTGTGGGTGGAAAGAACATGGAAAAAACAATCCAAACATTTTCGTCCGCTTTCTATTGAGATGGAACCAAAACACCTATGCTTGATTACGGCTGTTAAGAAACATTTAATTCTAAGATTTTTGGGTGAATGTGCATTCTAACCCCAAAAACACCATTTTGCAACAAAAACAATCAGAGCTTTATCTTCTTTCTTTTTAAGTGGATGGAACACAAAACACCTTTTTGCTTTGGTTGGAGGTGATTCTGGTGCACACCCATAAAACACCATGCGAATTGAAATAAGTCCGATCAAAGCTTATTCGTCTTCTTTCTACGCATATGGAAGTGAAAAGACGGTTTTGTGTTATTTGGGACTCATTACACATACTTTGCGATTTCTGGGTTAATGTGCATGAACACCTAAGAACACGACTTGAAATAAGCGAAATACAAGATTCTTCATTCTATGTAGCTTGAACACAAAACAACCTGTTTGGGGAGGTTTAGGCTCATGACACTTCGCTTTGCTATTTGTGGGTGGAAAGAACATGGAAAGAACAATCCAAACTTTTTCGTCTGCTTTCTATTGACATGGAACCAAAACACCTATGCTTGATTAAGGCTGTTAAGAAACATTTCACTCTGAGAATTTTGGGTGAATGTGCATTCTAACTCCAAAAATACAAATTTGCAACAAAACCAATCAGAGTTTTATCGTCTTTCTTTTAAAGTGGATGGAACCCAAAACACCTTTTTGCTTTGGTTGGAGGTGATTCTGGTGCACACCCATAAAACACCATGCGAATTGAAATAAGCCTTATCAAAGCTTATTCGTCTTCTTTCTACGCATATCGAAGGGAAAAGACGGTTTTGTGTTATTTGGGACTCATTACACATACTTTGCGATTTCTGGGTTAATGAGCATTAACACCACGGAACACGATTTGAAATAAGCGAAATCCAAAATTCTTCTTTCTATGTAGCTTGAACGCAAAACAACATGTTTGGGGAGGTTTAGGCTCATTACACTTTGCTTTGCTATTTGTGGGTGGAAAGAACATGGAAAAAACAATCCAAACATTTTCGTCCGCTTTCTATTGAGATGGAACCAAAACACCTATGCTTGATTACGGCTGTTAAGAAACATTTAATTCTAAGATTTTTGGGTGAATGTGCATTCTATCCCCAAAAACACCAATTTGCAAGAAAACCAATCAGAGCCTTATCGTCTTTCTTTTTTAGTGGATGGAACCCAAAACACCTTTTTGCTTTGGTTGGAGGTGATTCCGGTGCACACCCATAAAACACCATGCGAATTGAAATAAGCCCTATCAAAGCTTATTCGTCTTCTTTCTAGGGATATCGAAGGGAAAAGACGGTTTTGTGTTATTTGGGGCTCATTACACATACTTTGAGATTTCTGGGTTAATGAGCATTAACACCTAAGAACACGACTTGAAATAAGCGAAATCCAATTCTTTCTATGTAGCTTGAACGCAAAACAACCTGTTTGGGGAGGTTTAGGCTCATGACATTCGCTTTGCTATTTGTGGGTGGAAAGAACATGGAAAGAACAATCCAAACTTTTTCGTCTGCTTTCTATTGACATGGAACCAAAACACCTATGCTTGATTACGGCTGTTAAGAAACATTTAATTCTCAGATTTTTGGGTGAATGCGCATTCTAACCCCAAAAACACCAATCTGCAAGAAAACCAATCAGAGCCTTATCGTCTTTCTTTTTTAGTGGATGGAACCCAAAACACCTTTTTGCTTTGGTTGGAGGTGATTCCGGTGCACACCCATAAAACACCATGCGAATTGAAATAAGCCCTATCAATGCTTATTCGTCTTCTTTCTATGCATATGGAAGGGAAAAGACGGTTTTGTGTTTTTTGGGACTCATTAAACATACTTTGCGATTTCTGGGTTAATGAGCATTAACACCACGGAACACGATTTGAAATAAGCGAAATCCAAAATTCTTCTTTCTATGTAGCTTGAACGCAAAACAACCTGTTTGGGGAGGTTTAGGCTCATGACACTTCGCTTTGCTATTTGTGGGTGGAAAGAACATGGAAAGAACAATCCAAACTTTTTCGTCTGCTTTCTATTGACATGGAACCAAAACACCTATGCTTGATTACGGCTGTTAAGAAACATTTAATTCTCAGATTTTTGGGTGAATGCGCATTCTAACCCCAAAAACACCAATCTGCAAGAAAACCAATCAGAGCCTTATCGTCTTTCTTTTTTAGTGGATGGAACCCAAAACACCTTTTTGCTTTGGTTGGAGGTGATTCCGGTGCACACCCATAAAACACCATGCGAATTGAAATAAGCCCTATCAATGCTTATTCGTCTTCTTTCTATGCATATGGAAGGGAAAAAACGGTTTTGTGTTATTTGGGACTCATTACACATACTTTGCGATTTCTGGGTTAATGTGCAAGAACACGAAATAAGCGAAATACAAGATTCTTCATTCTATGTAGCTTGAACACAAAACAACCTGTTTGGGGAGGTTTAGGCTCATGACACTTCGCTTTGCTATTTGTGCGTGGAAAGAACATGGAAAGAACAATCCAAACTTTTTCGTCTGCTTTCTATTGACATGGAACCAAAACACCTATGCTTGATTAGGACTGTTAAGAAACATTTCACTCAGAATTTTGGGTGAATGTGCATTCTTACCCCCAAAACACCATTTTGCAACAAAACCAATCAGAGCTTTATCTTCTTTCTTTTTAAGTGGATGGAACACAAAACACCTTTTTGCTTTGGCTGGAGTTGATTCCGGTGCACACCCATAAAACACCATGCGAATTGAAATAAGCCCTATCAAAGCTTATTCGTCTTCTTTCTACGCATATCGAAGGGAAAAGACGGTTTTGTGTTATTTGGGACTCATTACACATACTTTGCGATTTCTGGGTTTTATGTGCATTAACACCTAAGAACACGACTTGAAATAAGCGAAATACAAGATTCTTCATTCTATGTAGCTTGAACACAAAACAACCTGTTTGGGGAGGTTTAGGCTCATGACACTTCGCTTTGATATTTGTGCGTGGAAAGAACATGGAAAGAACAATCCAAACATTTTCGTCTGCTTTCTATTGACATGGAACCAAAACACCTATGCTTGATTAGGACTGTTAAGAAACATTTCACTCAGATTTTTGAGTGAATGTGCATTCTAACCCCCAAAACACCAATTTGCAACAAAACCCATCAGAGCTTTATCGTCTTTCTTTTTAAGTGGAAGGAACCCAAAAGACCTTTTTGCTTTGGTTGGAGGTGATTCTGGTGCACACCCATAAAACACCATGCGAATTGAAATAAGCCCTATCAAAGCTTATTCGGCTTCTTTCTAAGCATATCGAAGGGAAAAGACGGATTTGTGTTATTCGGGAATCATTACACATACTTTGCGATTTCTGGGTTAATGAGCATTAACACCACGGAACACGATTTGAAATAAGCGAAATCCAAAATTCTTCTTTCTATGTAGCTTGAACGCAAAACAACCTGTTTGGGGAGGTTTAGGCTCATTACACTTTGCTTTGCTATTTGTGCGTGGAAAGAACATCGAAAAAACAATCCAAACATTTTCGTCCGCTTTCTATTGAGATGGAACCAAAACACCTATGCTTGATTACGGCTGTTAAGAAACATTTAATTCTAAGATTTTTGGGTGAATGTGCATTCTAACCCCAAAAACACCATTTTGCAACAAAACCAATCAGAGCTTTATCTTCTTTCTTTTTAAGTGGATGGAACACAAAACACCTTTTTGCTTTGGCTGGAGTTGATTCCGGTGCACACCCATAAAACACCATGCGAATTGAAATAAGCCCTATCAAAGCTTATTCGTCTTCTTTCTACGCATATCGAAGGGAAAAGACGGTTTTGTGTTATTTGGGACTCATTACACATACTTTGCGATTTCTGGGTTTTATGTGCATTAACACCTAAGAACACGACTTGAAATAAGCGAAATACAAGATTCTTCATTCTATGTAGCTTGAACACAAAACAACCTGTTTGGGGAGGTTTAGGCTCATGACACTTCGCTTTGATATTTGTGCGTGGAAAGAACATGGAAAGAACAATCCAAACATTTTCGTCTGCTTTCTATTGACATGGAACCAAAACACCTATGCTTGATTAGGACTGTTAAGAAACATTTCACTCAGATTTTTGAGTGAATGTGCATTCTAACCCCCAAAACACCAATTTGCAACAAAACCCATCAGAGCTTTATCGTCTTTCTTTTTAAGTGGAAGGAACCCAAAAGACCTTTTTGCTTTGGTTGGAGGTGATTCTGGTGCACACCCATAAAACACCATGCGAATTGAAATAAGCCCTATCAAAGCTTATTCGGCTTCTTTCTAAGCATATCGAAGGGAAAAGACGGATTTGTGTTATTCGGGAATCATTACACATACTTTGCGATTTCTGGGTTAATGAGCATTAACACCACGGAACACGATTTGAAATAAGCGAAATCCAAAATTCTTCTTTGTATGTAGCTTGAACGCAAAACAACCTGTTTGGGGAGGTTTAGGCTCATTACACTTTGCTTTGCTATTTGTGGGTGGAAAGAACATGGAAAAAACAATCCAAACATTTTCGTCCGCTTTCTATTGAGATGGAACCAAAACACCTATGCTTGATTACGGCTGTTAAGAAACATTTAATTCTAAGATTTTTGGGTGAATGTGCATTCTAACCCCAAAAACACCATTTTGCAACAAAAACAATCAGAGCTTTATCTTCTTTCTTTTTAAGTGGATGGAACACAAAACACCTTTTTGCTTTGGTTGGAGGTGATTCTGGTGCACACCCATAAAACACCATGCGAATTGAAATAAGTCCGATCAAAGCTTATTCGTCTTCTTTCTACGCATATGGAAGTGAAAAGACGGTTTTGTGTTATTTGGGACTCATTACACATACTTTGCGATTTCTGGGTTAATGTGCATGAACACCTAAGAACACGACTTGAAATAAGCGAAATACAAGATTCTTCATTCTATGTAGCTTGAACACAAAACAACCTGTTTGGGGAGGTTTAGGCTCATGACACTTCGCTTTGCTATTTGTGGGTGGAAAGAACATGGAAAGAACAATCCAAACTTTTTCGTCTGCTTTCTATTGACATGGAACCAAAACACCTATGCTTGATTAAGGCTGTTAAGAAACATTTCACTCTGAGAATTTTGGGTGAATGTGCATTCTAACTCCAAAAATACAAATTTGCAACAAAACCAATCAGAGTTTTATCGTCTTTCTTTTAAAGTGGATGGAACCCAAAACACCTTTTTGCTTTGGTTGGAGGTGATTCTGGTGCACACCCATAAAACACCATGCGAATTGAAATAAGCCTTATCAAAGCTTATTCGTCTTCTTTCTACGCATATCGAAGGGAAAAGACGGTTTTGTGTTATTTGGGACTCATTACACATACTTTGCGATTTCTGGGTTAATGAGCATTAACACCACGGAACACGATTTGAAATAAGCGAAATCCAAAATTCTTCTTTCTATGTAGCTTGAACGCAAAACAACATGTTTGGGGAGGTTTAGGCTCATGACACTTTGCTTTGCTATTTGTGGGTGGAAAGAACATGGAAAAAACAATCCAAACATTTTCGTCCGCTTTCTATTGAGATGGAACCAAAACACCTATGCTTGATTACGGCTGTTAAGAAACATTTAATTCTAAGATTTTTGGATGAATGTGCATTCTATCCCCAAAAACACCAATTTGCAAGAAAACCAATCAGAGCCTTATCGTCTTTCTTTTTTAGTGGATGGAACCCAAAACACCTTTTTGCTTTGGTTGGAGGTGATTCCGGTGCACACCCATAAAACACCATGCGAATTGAAATAAGCCCTATCAAAGCTTATTCGTCTTCTTTCTAGGGATATCGAAGGGAAAAGACGGTTTTGTGTTATTTGGGGCTCATTACACATACTTTGAGATTTCTGGGTTAATGAGCATTAACACCTAAGAACACGACTTGAAATAAGCGAAATCCAATTCTTTCTATGTAGCTTGAACGCAAAACAACCTGTTTGGGGAGGTTTAGGCTCATGACACTTCGCTTTGCTATTTGTGGGTGGAAAGAACATGGAAAGAACAATCCAAACTTTTTCGTCTGCTTTCTATTGACATGGAACCAAAACACCTATGCTTGATTACGGCTGTTAAGAAACATTTAATTCTCAGATTTTTGGGTGAATGCGCATTCTAACCCCAAAAACACCAATCTGCAAGAAAACCAATCAGAGCCTTATCGTCTTTCTTTTTTAGTGGATGGAACCCAAAACACCTTTTTGCTTTGGTTGGAGGTGATTCCGGTGCACACCCATAAAACACCATGCGAATTGAAATAAGCCCTATCAATGCTTATTCGTCTTCTTTCTATGCATATGGAAGGGAAAAGACGGTTTTGTGTTTTTTGGGACTCATTAAACATACTTTGCGATTTCTGGGTTAATGAGCATTAACACCACGGAACACGATTTGAAATAAGCGAAATCCAAAATTCTTCTTTCTATGTAGCTTGAACGCAAAACAACCTGTTTGGGGAGGTTTAGGCTCATGACACTTCGCTTTGCTATTTGTGGGTGGAAAGAACATGGAAAGAACAATCCAAACTTTTTCGTCTGCTTTCTATTGACATGGAACCAAAACACCTATGCTTGATTACGGCTGTTAAGAAACATTTAATTCTCAGATTTTTGGGTGAATGCGCATTCTAACCCCAAAAACACCAATCTGCAAGAAAACCAATCAGAGCCTTATCGTCTTTCTTTTTTAGTGGATGGAACCCAAAACACCTTTTTGCTTTGGTTGGAGGTGATTCCGGTGCACACCCATAAAACACCATGCGAATTGAAATAAGCCCTATCAATGCTTATTCGTCTTCTTTCTATGCATATGGAAGGGAAAAAACGGTTTTGTGTTATTTGGGACTCATTACACATACTTTGCGATTTCTGGGTTAATGTGCAAGAACACGAAATAAGCGAAATACAAGATTCTTCATTCTATGTAGCTTGAACACAAAACAACCTGTTTGGGGAGGTTTAGGCTCATGACACTTCGCTTTGCTATTTGTGCGTGGAAAGAACATGGAAAGAACAATCCAAACTTTTTCGTCTGCTTTCTATTGACATGGAACCAAAACACCTATGCTTGATTAGGACTGTTAAGAAACATTTCACTCAGAATTTTGGGTGAATGTGCATTCTTACCCCAAAAACACCATTTTGCAACAAAACCAATCAGAGCTTTATCTTCTTTCTTTTTAAGTGGATGGAACACAAAACACCTTTTTGCTTTGGCTGGAGTTGATTCCGGTGCACACCCATAAAACACCATGCGAATTGAAATAAGCCCTATCAAAGCTTATTCGTCTTCTTTCTACGCATATCGAAGGGAAAAGACGGTTTTGTGTTATTTGGGACTCATTACACATACTTTGCGATTTCTGGGTTTTATGTGCATTAACACCTAAGAACACGACTTGAAATAAGCGAAATACAAGATTCTTCATTCTATGTAGCTTGAACACAAAACAACCTGTTTGGGGAGGTTTAGGCTCATGACACTTCGCTTTGATATTTGTGCGTGGAAAGAACATGGAAAGAACAATCCAAACATTTTCGTCTGCTTTCTATTGACATGGAACCAAAACACCTATGCTTGATTAGGACTGTTAAGAAACATTTCACTCAGATTTTTGAGTGAATGTGCATTCTAACCCCCAAAACACCAATTTGCAACAAAACCCATCAGAGCTTTATCGTCTTTCTTTTTAAGTGGAAGGAACCCAAAAGACCTTTTTGCTTTGGTTGGAGGTGATTCTGGTGCACACCCATAAAACACCATGCGAATTGAAATAAGCCCTATCAAAGCTTATTCGGCTTCTTTCTAAGCATATCGAAGGGAAAAGACGGATTTGTGTTATTCGGGAATCATTACACATACTTTGCGATTTCTGGGTTAATGAGCATTAACACCACGGAACACGATTTGAAATAAGCGAAATCCAAAATTCTTCTTTCTATGTAGCTTGAACGCAAAACAACCTGTTTGGGGAGGTTTAGGCTCATTACACTTTGCTTTGCTATTTGTGCGTGGAAAGAACATCGAAAAAACAATCCAAACATTTTCGTCCGCTTTCTATTGAGATGGAACCAAAACACCTATGCTTGATTACGGCTGTTAAGAAACATTTAATTCTAAGATTTTTGGGTGAATGTGCATTCTAACCCCAAAAACACCATTTTGCAACAAAACCAATCAGAGCTTTATCTTCTTTCTTTTTAAGTGGATGGAACACAAAACACCTTTTTGCTTTGGCTGGAGTTGATTCCGGTGCACACCCATAAAACACCATGCGAATTGAAATAAGCCCTATCAAAGCTTATTCGTCTTCTTTCTACGCATATCGAAGGGAAAAGACGGTTTTGTGTTATTTGGGACTCATTACACATACTTTGCGATTTCTGGGTTTTATGTGCATTAACACCTAAGAACACGACTTGAAATAAGCGAAATACAAGATTCTTCATTCTATGTAGCTTGAACACAAAACAACCTGTTTGGGGAGGTTTAGGCTCATGACACTTCGCTTTGATATTTGTGCGTGGAAAGAACATGGAAAGAACAATCCAAACATTTTCGTCTGCTTTCTATTGACATGGAACCAAAACACCTATGCTTGATTAGGACTGTTAAGAAACATTTCACTCAGATTTTTGAGTGAATGTGCATTCTAACCCCCAAAACACCAATTTGCAACAAAACCCATCAGAGCTTTATCGTCTTTCTTTTTAAGTGGAAGGAACCCAAAAGACCTTTTTGCTTTGGTTGGAGGTGATTCTGGTGCACACCCATAAAACACCATGCGAATTGAAATAAGCCCTATCAAAGCTTATTCGGCTTCTTTCTAAGCATATCGAAGGGAAAAGACGGATTTGTGTTATTCGGGAATCATTACACATACTTTGCGATTTCTGGGTTAATGAGCATTAACACCACGGAACACGATTTGAAATAAGCGAAATCCAAAATTCTTCTTTCTATGTAGCTTGAACGCAAAACAACCTGTTTGGGGAGGTTTAGGCTCATTACACTTTGCTTTGCTATTTGTGGGTGGAAAGAACATGGAAAAAACAATCCAAACATTTTCGTCCGCTTTCTATTGAGATGGAACCAAAACACCTATGCTTGATTACGGCTGTTAAGAAACATTTAATTCTAAGATTTTTGGGTGAATGTGCATTCTAACCCCAAAAACACCATTTTGCAACAAAAACAATCAGAGCTTTATCTTCTTTCTTTTTAAGTGGATGGAACACAAAACACCTTTTTGCTTTGGTTGGAGGTGATTCTGGTGCACACCCATAAAACACCATGCGAATTGAAATAAGTCCGATCAAAGCTTATTCGTCTTCTTTCTACGCATATGGAAGTGAAAAGACGGTTTTGTGTTATTTGGGACTCATTACACATACTTTGCGATTTCTGGGTTAATGTGCATGAACACCTAAGAACACGACTTGAAATAAGCGAAATACAAGATTCTTCATTCTATGTAGCTTGAACACAAAACAACCTGTTTGGGGAGGTTTAGGCTCATGACACTTCGCTTTGCTATTTGTGGGTGGAAAGAACATGGAAAGAACAATCCAAACTTTTTCGTCTGCTTTCTATTGACATGGAACCAAAACACCTATGCTTGATTAAGGCTGTTAAGAAACATTTCACTCTGAGAATTTTGGGTGAATGTGCATTCTAACTCCAAAAATACAAATTTGCAACAAAACCAATCAGAGTTTTATCGTCTTTCTTTTAAAGTGGATGGAACCCAAAACACCTTTTTGCTTTGGTTGGAGGTGATTCTGGTGCACACCCATAAAACACCATGCGAATTGAAATAAGCCTTATCAAAGCTTATTCGTCTTCTTTCTACGCATATCGAAGGGAAAAGACGGTTTTGTGTTATTTGGGACTCATTACACATACTTTGCGATTTCTGGGTTAATGAGCATTAACACCACGGAACACGATTTGAAATAAGCGAAATCCAAAATTCTTCTTTCTATGTAGCTTGAACGCAAAACAACATGTTTGGGGAGGTTTAGGCTCATTACACTTTGCTTTGCTATTTGTGGGTGGAAAGAACATGGAAAAAACAATCCAAACATTTTCGTCCGCTTTCTATTGAGATGGAACCAAAACACCTATGCTTGATTACGGCTGTTAAGAAACATTTAATTCTAAGATTTTTGGGTGAATGTGCATTCTATCCCCAAAAACACCAATTTGCAAGAAAACCAATCAGAGCCTTATCGTCTTTCTTTTTTAGTGGATGGAACCCAAAACACCTTTTTGCTTTGGTTGGAGGTGATTCCGGTGCACACCCATAAAACACCATGCGAATTGAAATAAGCCCTATCAAAGCTTATTCGTCTTCTTTCTAGGGATATCGAAGGGAAAAGACGGTTTTGTGTTATTTGGGGCTCATTACACATACTTTGAGATTTCTGGGTTAATGAGCATTAACACCTAAGAACACGACTTGAAATAAGCGAAATCCAATTCTTTCTATGTAGCTTGAACGCAAAACAACCTGTTTGGGGAGGTTTAGGCTCATGACACTTCGCTTTGCTATTTGTGGGTGGAAAGAACATGGAAAGAACAATCCAAACTTTTTCGTCTGCTTTCTATTGACATGGAACCAAAACACCTATGCTTGATTACGGCTGTTAAGAAACATTTAATTCTCAGATTGTTGGGTGAATGCGCATTCTAACCCCAAAAACACCAATCTGCAAGAAAACCAATCAGAGCCTTATCGTCTTTCTTTTTTAGTGGATGGAACCCAAAACACCTTTTTGCTTTGGTTGGAGGTGATTCCGGTGCACACCCATAAAACACCATGCGAATTGAAATAAGCCCTATCAATGCTTATTCGTCTTCTTTCTATGCATATGGAAGGGAAAAGACGGTTTTGTGTTTTTTGGGACTCATTAAACATACTTTGCGATTTCTGGGTTAATGAGCATTAACACCACGGAACACGATTTGAAATAAGCGAAATCCAAAATTCTTCTTTCTATGTAGCTTGAACGCAAAACAACCTGTTTGGGGAGGTTTAGGCTCATGACACTTCGCTTTGCTATTTGTGGGTGGAAAGAACATGGAAAGAACAATCCAAACTTTTTCGTCTGCTTTCTATTGACATGGAACCAAAACACCTATGCTTGATTACGGCTGTTAAGAAACATTTAATTCTCAGATTTTTGGGTGAATGCGCATTCTAACCCCAAAAACACCAATCTGCAAGAAAACCAATCAGAGCCTTATCGTCTTTCTTTTTTAGTGGATGGAACCCAAAACACCTTTTTGCTTTGGTTGGAGGTGATTCCGGTGCACACCCATAAAACACCATGCGAATTGAAATAAGCCCTATCAATGCTTATTCGTCTTCTTTCTATGCATATGGAAGGGAAAAAACGGTTTTGTGTTATTTGGGACTCATTACACATACTTTGCGATTTCTGGGTTAATGTGCAAGAACACGAAATAAGCGAAATACAAGATTCTTCATTCTATGTAGCTTGAACACAAAACAACCTGTTTGGGGAGGTTTAGGCTCATGACACTTCGCTTTGCTATTTGTGCGTGGAAAGAACATGGAAAGAACAATCCAAACTTTTTCGTCTGCTTTCTATTGACATGGAACCAAAACACCTATGCTTGATTAGGACTGTTAAGAAACATTTCACTCAGAATTTTGGGTGAATGTGCATTCTTACCCCAAAAACACCATTTTGCAACAAAACCAATCAGAGCTTTATCTTCTTTCTTTTTAAGTGGATGGAACACAAAACACCTTTTTGCTTTGGCTGGAGTTGATTCCGGTGCACACCCATAAAACACCATGCGAATTGAAATAAGCCCTATCAAAGCTTATTCGTCTTCTTTCTACGCATATCGAAGGGAAAAGACGGTTTTGTGTTATTTGGGACTCATTACACATACTTTGCGATTTCTGGGTTTTATGTGCATTAACACCTAAGAACACGACTTGAAATAAGCGAAATACAAGATTCTTCATTCTATGTAGCTTGAACACAAAACAACCTGTTTGGGGAGGTTTAGGCTCATGACACTTCGCTTTGATATTTGTGCGTGGAAAGAACATGGAAAGAACAATCCAAACATTTTCGTCTGCTTTCTATTGACATGGAACCAAAACACCTATGCTTGATTAGGACTGTTAAGAAACATTTCACTCAGATTTTTGAGTGAATGTGCATTCTAACCCCCAAAACACCAATTTGCAACAAAACCCATCAGAGCTTTATCGTCTTTCTTTTTAAGTGGAAGGAACCCAAAAGACCTTTTTGCTTTGGTTGGAGGTGATTCTGGTGCACACCCATAAAACACCATGCGAATTGAAATAAGCCCTATCAAAGCTTATTCGGCTTCTTTCTAAGCATATCGAAGGGAAAAGACGGATTTGTGTTATTCGGGAATCATTACACATACTTTGCGATTTCTGGGTTAATGAGCATTAACACCACGGAACACGATTTGAAATAAGCGAAATCCAAAATTCTTCTTTCTATGTAGCTTGAACGCAAAACAACCTGTTTGGGGAGGTTTAGGCTCATTACACTTTGCTTTGCTATTTGTGCGTGGAAAGAACATCGAAAAAACAATCCAAACATTTTCGTCCGCTTTCTATTGAGATGGAACCAAAACACCTATGCTTGATTACGGCTGTTAAGAAACATTTAATTCTAAGATTTTTGGGTGAATGTGCATTCTAACCCCAAAAACACCATTTTGCAACAAAACCAATCAGAGCTTTATCTTCTTTCTTTTTAAGTGGATGGAACACAAAACACCTTTTTGCTTTGGCTGGAGTTGATTCCGGTGCACACCCATAAAACACCATGCGAATTGAAATAAGCCCTATCAAAGCTTATTCGTCTTCTTTCTACGCATATCGAAGGGAAAAGACGGTTTTGTGTTATTTGGGACTCATTACACATACTTTGCGATTTCTGGGTTTTATGTGCATTAACACCTAAGAACACGACTTGAAATAAGCGAAATACAAGATTCTTCATTCTATGTAGCTTGAACACAAAACAACCTGTTTGGGGAGGTTTAGGCTCATGACACTTCGCTTTGATATTTGTGCGTGGAAAGAACATGGAAAGAACAATCCAAACATTTTCGTCTGCTTTCTATTGACATGGAACCAAAACACCTATGCTTGATTAGGACTGTTAAGAAACATTTCACTCAGATTTTTGAGTGAATGTGCATTCTAACCCCCAAAACACCAATTTGCAACAAAACCCATCAGAGCTTTATCGTCTTTCTTTTTAAGTGGAAGGAACCCAAAAGACCTTTTTGCTTTGGTTGGAGGTGATTCTGGTGCACACCCATAAAACACCATGCGAATTGAAATAAGCCCTATCAAAGCTTATTCGGCTTCTTTCTAAGCATATCGAAGGGAAAAGACGGATTTGTGTTATTCGGGAATCATTACACATACTTTGCGATTTCTGGGTTAATGAGCATTAACACCACGGAACACGATTTGAAATAAGCGAAATCCAAAATTCTTCTTTGTATGTAGCTTGAACGCAAAACAACCTGTTTGGGGAGGTTTAGGCTCATTACACTTTGCTTTGCTATTTGTGGGTGGAAAGAACATGGAAAAAACAATCCAAACATTTTCGTCCGCTTTCTATTGAGATGGAACCAAAACACCTATGCTTGATTACGGCTGTTAAGAAACATTTAATTCTAAGATTTTTGGGTGAATGTGCATTCTAACCCCAAAAACACCATTTTGCAACAAAAACAATCAGAGCTTTATCTTCTTTCTTTTTAAGTGGATGGAACACAAAACACCTTTTTGCTTTGGTTGGAGGTGATTCTGGTGCACACCCATAAAACACCATGCGAATTGAAATAAGTCCGATCAAAGCTTATTCGTCTTCTTTCTACGCATATGGAAGTGAAAAGACGGTTTTGTGTTATTTGGGACTCATTACACATACTTTGCGATTTCTGGGTTAATGTGCATGAACACCTAAGAACACGACTTGAAATAAGCGAAATACAAGATTCTTCATTCTATGTAGCTTGAACACAAAACAACCTGTTTGGGGAGGTTTAGGCTCATGACACTTCGCTTTGCTATTTGTGGGTGGAAAGAACATGGAAAGAACAATCCAAACTTTTTCGTCTGCTTTCTATTGACATGGAACCAAAACACCTATGCTTGATTAAGGCTGTTAAGAAACATTTCACTCTGAGAATTTTGGGTGAATGTGCATTCTAACTCCAAAAATACAAATTTGCAACAAAACCAATCAGAGTTTTATCGTCTTTCTTTTAAAGTGGATGGAACCCAAAACACCTTTTTGCTTTGGTTGGAGGTGATTCTGGTGCACACCCATAAAACACCATGCGAATTGAAATAAGCCTTATCAAAGCTTATTCGTCTTCTTTCTACGCATATCGAAGGGAAAAGACGGTTTTGTGTTATTTGGGACTCATTACACATACTTTGCGATTTCTGGGTTAATGAGCATTAACACCACGGAACACGATTTGAAATAAGCGAAATCCAAAATTCTTCTTTCTATGTAGCTTGAACGCAAAACAACATGTTTGGGGAGGTTTAGGCTCATTACACTTTGCTTTGCTATTTGTGGGTGGAAAGAACATGGAAAAAACAATCCAAACATTTTCGTCCGCTTTCTATTGAGATGGAACCAAAACACCTATGCTTGATTACGGCTGTTAAGAAACATTTAATTCTAAGATTTTTGGGTGAATGTGCATTCTATCCCCAAAAACACCAATTTGCAAGAAAACCAATCAGAGCCTTATCGTCTTTCTTTTTTAGTGGATGGAACCCAAAACACCTTTTTGCTTTGGTTGGAGGTGATTCCGGTGCACACCCATAAAACACCATGCGAATTGAAATAAGCCCTATCAAAGCTTATTCGTCTTCTTTCTAGGGATATCGAAGGGAAAAGACGGTTTTGTGTTATTTGGGGCTCATTACACATACTTTGAGATTTCTGGGTTAATGAGCATTAACACCTAAGAACACGACTTGAAATAAGCGAAATCCAATTCTTTCTATGTAGCTTGAACGCAAAACAACCTGTTTGGGGAGGTTTAGGCTCATGACACTTCGCTTTGCTATTTGTGGGTGGAAAGAACATGGAAAGAACAATCCAAACTTTTTCGTCTGCTTTCTATTGACATGGAACCAAAACACCTATGCTTGATTACGGCTGTTAAGAAACATTTAATTCTCAGATTGTTGGGTGAATGCGCATTCTAACCCCAAAAACACCAATCTGCAAGAAAACCAATCAGAGCCTTATCGTCTTTCTTTTTTAGTGGATGGAACCCAAAACACCTTTTTGCTTTGGTTGGAGGTGATTCCGGTGCACACCCATAAAACACCATGCGAATTGAAATAAGCCCTATCAATGCTTATTCGTCTTCTTTCTATGCATATGGAAGGGAAAAGACGGTTTTGTGTTTTTTGGGACTCATTAAACATACTTTGCGATTTCTGGGTTAATGAGCATTAACACCACGGAACACGATTTGAAATAAGCGAAATCCAAAATTCTTCTTTCTATGTAGCTTGAACGCAAAACAACCTGTTTGGGGAGGTTTAGGCTCATGACACTTCGCTTTGCTATTTGTGGGTGGAAAGAACATGGAAAGAACAATCCAAACTTTTTCGTCTGCTTTCTATTGACATGGAACCAAAACACCTATGCTTGATTACGGCTGTTAAGAAACATTTAATTCTCAGATTTTTGGGTGAATGCGCATTCTAACCCCAAAAACACCAATCTGCAAGAAAACCAATCAGAGCCTTATCGTCTTTCTTTTTTAGTGGATGGAACCCAAAACACCTTTTTGCTTTGGTTGGAGGTGATTCCGGTGCACACCCATAAAACACCATGCGAATTGAAATAAGCCCTATCAATGCTTATTCGTCTTCTTTCTATGCATATGGAAGGGAAAAAACGGTTTTGTGTTATTTGGGACTCATTACACATACTTTGCGATTTCTGGGTTAATGTGCAAGAACACGAAATAAGCGAAATACAAGATTCTTCATTCTATGTAGCTTGAACACAAAACAACCTGTTTGGGGAGGTTTAGGCTCATGACACTTCGCTTTGCTATTTGTGCGTGGAAAGAACATGGAAAGAACAATCCAAACTTTTTCGTCTGCTTTCTATTGACATGGAACCAAAACACCTATGCTTGATTAGGACTGTTAAGAAACATTTCACTCAGAATTTTGGGTGAATGTGCATTCTTACCCCAAAAACACCATTTTGCAACAAAACCAATCAGAGCTTTATCTTCTTTCTTTTTAAGTGGATGGAACACAAAACACCTTTTTGCTTTGGCTGGAGTTGATTCCGGTGCACACCCATAAAACACCATGCGAATTGAAATAAGCCCTATCAAAGCTTATTCGTCTTCTTTCTACGCATATCGAAGGGAAAAGACGGTTTTGTGTTATTTGGGACTCATTACACATACTTTGCGATTTCTGGGTTTTATGTGCATTAACACCTAAGAACACG
Source organism: Podarcis gaigeae (assembly GCF_964106915.1). Taxonomy (NCBI): domain Eukaryota; kingdom Metazoa; phylum Chordata; class Lepidosauria; order Squamata; family Lacertidae; genus Podarcis; species Podarcis gaigeae. The sequence goes on along the minus strand of NC_139692.1, from coordinate 97,097 downwards.
ACTTGAAATAAGCGAAATACAAGATTCTTCATTCTATGTAGCTTGAACACAAAACAACCTGTTTGGGGAGGTTTAGGCTCATGACACTTCGCTTTGATATTTGTGCGTGGAAAGAACATGGAAAGAACAATCCAAACATTTTCGTCTGCTTTCTATTGACATGGAACCAAAACACCTATGCTTGATTAGGACTGTTAAGAAACATTTCACTCAGATTTTTGAGTGAATGTGCATTCTAACCCCCAAAACACCAATTTGCAACAAAACCCATCAGAGCTTTATCGTCTTTCTTTTTAAGTGGAAGGAACCCAAAAGACCTTTTTGCTTTGGTTGGAGGTGATTCTGGTGCACACCCATAAAACACCATGCGAATTGAAATAAGCCCTATCAAAGCTTATTCGGCTTCTTTCTAAGCATATCGAAGGGAAAAGACGGATTTGTGTTATTCGGGAATCATTACACATACTTTGCGATTTCTGGGTTAATGAGCATTAACACCACGGAACACGATTTGAAATAAGCGAAATCCAAAATTCTTCTTTGTATGTAGCTTGAACGCAAAACAACCTGTTTGGGGAGGTTTAGGCTCATTACACTTTGCTTTGCTATTTGTGGGTGGAAAGAACATGGAAAAAACAATCCAAACATTTTCGTCCGCTTTCTATTGAGATGGAACCAAAACACCTATGCTTGATTACGGCTGTTAAGAAACATTTAATTCTAAGATTTTTGGGTGAATGTGCATTCTAACCCCAAAAACACCATTTTGCAACAAAAACAATCAGAGCTTTATCTTCTTTCTTTTTAAGTGGATGGAACACAAAACACCTTTTTGCTTTGGTTGGAGGTGATTCTGGTGCACACCCATAAAACACCATGCGAATTGAAATAAGTCCGATCAAAGCTTATTCGTCTTCTTTCTACGCATATGGAAGCTGTCAGGGGTTCAGAAGGAGAGACACAGGAGGGGGAGCAAATGGAGAGTGAGGAGGAGGAGTACGAGGGGGGCGCAGGCAGTGACAGTGGCCAGAGTTATTCCACAAGCCTCTCTAGCGAATCGGAGGACTCACAGAAGGGAGCGCCGGTGGCCAGAGCAAGGGAGATTCCAAGGGAGAAACCTCAAGAGGGAGGGGCCAGCGGGGAGTCTCTGAACAGCAGCTGGAGATCAGGGCCAGCGTCTCCACCAGAGCGCAGTGGGGAGGGGGAGTCCCAGGAGTCGGGACCAGTGTCCTCACCACCAGAGGGAGGAGAGGAGTCAGGTTTGGCAACACCCACATCAGGAAGCGGGGAAACGGTCAGAAGGAAAGTCACCGGCTGGGCGCGCGCGCCAAGTTCAAATGTACAGGAGCGCGGCACAGCGGGGAGCCCGGGAAGGGAGCCAGGTCCTAAAGCCCGCCGGAGGGAGGGGCAAGACTCAGGAGGCTCCGCGTCAGAGGAGTCCAGGAAGGAGGGAACCCCAGAGGGCAGAAGGACCCAACGCAGGAAAGAGCAGCGCAAGAGGTGGAGCCAGGCTAGAATCTTAAACTGGTGTGGGTGGAGCAGTGAGTCAGAGGGGACTTAGCCGGTCTAGCGTTAAGACGTGGGCCTGCGCGCCCAGAGCTTGGAAATGGAAACTAAACTTCAATAAAGACTTTTGTATATAATATCCACTGGGCGTTGGTCCTCTGTGAGCTGGGACCTAGCGGCAGTCCTGACAGTAAGTCCCCTCTCCATTTTCACCAATTTTGCAACCTCGTGGAGTGCGGGAAAGCAGCGAGGGGTGAAGATTGGTGCTTCGCGAGCTCACGAAAAACAGGGAAATGACTACCGAAGAGAGGAGAGCGAGTTTGCAAAACGCAGTGACGCAGTTGACTGCAGAAATTGCGGCTTCCAGAAAGAAAGAACAGGAAGCAGCTGCTGCCTGCCAGGATCTGCGAACCAGGTTAGAAGTGCTAAGTACACAGAGGCTACCAGCCACCAGACCAGAAGGGATTGGGCTGGGAAACAGAGGAGGGAGCCTGGTATCTCACTTCAATGGGGACCTGCAGGAGTATCCTAACTTCAGAGCAGATGTGATTTATACATTGCAGCTGCTTGACAAAGACTTTAAAAATGAGGGAGAGAAAGTGGGATTTATTATTTCGCATTTGCGGGGGGAGGCAAAATCGTGGCTGCGCAATCTATGGAGAGACAAGGATCCAGCCCTCCAAAATGCGGCTGCCTTCATTAAAGTGATGGATGCGTGTTTTTTATCTGAGATTGATGTGGATATCGCTAGGAGGGAGATTCACGGACTAAGACAAGGTAAAGCCACTGTGAGGCAATATCATGCACGTTTTTTCGGATTGGTGAATGTACTAGCCTGGGAGAAAGAATCGCCTGCCGTCAGAGACCTGTTCTGGGAGGGGTTGAGCGGAGCTGTGAAAGATGAGATCGCAAGGGGGGGAAGACCCCAAACCACCAAGGAAGTGGTGGAACGGGCACTCTCCATTGGGGTTCGGTTGGAAGGACGCCCTTGGGGCAGGGAGGAAGGGCATTTGGGACGCACGCCAGCGAAAGGACTGCCTCCCTTCCCCAAGGAGGCGGCGCGCGCTCGATCCATGCCTCCGCTGGGAGGGGGAGAGGAGCCGATGGAGATAGGTGGTGCTAAGGCTCACTCCACAGTCGGAGCCCTAACTCCGGGAGCAGTCAAGATGAAGCCTCCTAGAGGAACCAGGAAGTGCTACATCTGCGACAGTGCTCAGCATATGGCAAAAGAGTGTCCCCAGCGGTTTCACAAGCATACTGCAGCCGCAGCGACAGTAACAGACGCAATTCAGCAGAGGGAGTCGCAGCAGGAAAACTCCACTGTCTGGCTGGAGATGGCGTCTCTGGGGACCAGCCAGACAAGTCAGTGAAGCAATCCCCAGGGATCTTACAGCCCACCGACCCCCTCCCACCCAAACCAGTAGTGCAGCTCACCGCATCCCTTCAGCTCCCCAATGGGCTACTGGTGGAAATTCCCATCACCGTAGACTCGGGGAGCAATGCAGATTTTATAGACATGCAGTTCCTCCAGCAACATGGCATAGCCCTTCTGCCAGCGGCGGTACCTCTGAAAGTCGTCACAGTGGACGGCAGGGAGCTACTGGGAGGGCAAGTGCTACAGCAGACGCCGCCAATGGTGATGCGCATTGGAAACCACCGTGAGGTCATCAGCTTCAACGTCACCCGCCTGTCAGACACGCCCATAGTGTTGGGAATGAGTTGGCTGGATAGGCACAGCCCGGCATTAGCTTGGTACCAGCGGCAACTGACCTTCGGCTCCTCTTACTGCGCAGAACACTGCATCCTGGCGGACTTGGAAGATGAGGGGCACGAGGATGGACCACAGCTGAACTTGGGCATGTTGCAAGCGGTGCCTAACAAATACAAGGAGTTTTTGGAGGTCTTCTGCGAGAAAGAGGCGGATAAGCTGCCACCCCACAGACCCTACGACTGCAAGATCGACCTCCTGCCCGGGGCGACGCTCCCGACGGGGAAACTGTACTCCATGTCTGAGGATGAATTGCAAGAGCTCAGGGAGTTCATAGATCACAACCTGAAGCGGGGATTCATCCGGGAGTCCAAGGCGGCAGGAGGCAGTCCCGTGTTCTTTGTAAAGAAGCGGGACACGCCCCAAAAGAGGCTGGTCGTTGATTTCCGCTTCTTGAACCTCAAGACCAAGCCCTCAGCATTCCCTATGCCCAAGATCGATGACCTGCTGGCGACGGTGAGGAAGGGTCGCATCTTTACCAAGTTGGATCTGCGCGGAGCGTATAATCACATTCGCGTACGGGAAGGCGACGAGTGGAAAACAACCATGTTTACGCCGCTGGGCACTTATGAATACAGAGTTATGCCTTTTGGATTAAAAAATGGTTCCCACTGCTTTCAAGCCTTCATGCATCATGTCTTGGCGGGTCTCCTCTACAAGAAGTGCGTCTGCTTCCTGGATGACATCCTAATCTTCTCGGAATCGCCGGAGGCTCACGAGAGAGATGTTAGGGAAGTTCTGCAGAGGCTGCGGGAGCACAGGCTGTACGCCAAGCTGGAGAAGTGCCAGTTCGACAAGACGGAGGTGGATTTCTTGGGCTACAAACTGTCCGACAAGGGACTGGCTATGGACGGTGCCAAGGTACGTGCAGTACTGGATTGGAAGAGCCCACGCAATAGGAAGGAAGTACAGAGGTTTGTCGGTTTTGCCAACTTTTATCGCAAGTTCATCAAGGGTTTCGCCATGCAGACAGCGGCCATCACCGACACCCTCAGTTCCAAGAAGAAGAGGTTCATCTGGACGGAGCAGGCAGAGCAGTCCTTTCAGAAGCTCAAGCAGCTCTTCGCTTCCGAAGAGAACCTACTGCACGTAAATCCCAGCAGGCCCATGAGAGTGGAGACGGACGCCTCAGACAGGGCCGTGGGAGCCGTTCTGTTGCAGCAAGACCACCAGGGGGACTGGAGGCCGTGCGCTTTCTACTCCAGAAAACTCAGCAAAGCGGAGCAGAACTACACCATTTGGGACAGGGAGTTGCTGGCCATACATGCAGCCTTCAAGGCGTGGCGGCACTTCCTCGTCGGAGCCAAGCACACGGTGCAGGTCCGCACAGACCATAAGAACTTGGAGTACTGGCGCACGGCGAGGTTCCTGAACCAGCGACACATCCGCTGGGCGGAGTTCTTTGCAGATTTCGACTTCAGAATTGAGTACATCCCAGGAAACAGCAACGTCTTGGCGGACGCGCTGTCCAGAAAACCGCAGTATCTGGAGGCAGAGGCACCGGCGGCGGCCAAGCACATTTTCACACCACAGGCGTGGGCATGCGCGTCAGCCACGGTGGACCTGGACGCGGTGCGCCGCGCGCTGCGAACAGACTCGTTCGCCCGAGCCAAGATGGAGGAGGTGTGCAGTGGCAAGGCGAGGGGCGACGAATTCCAAGTGCGAGACGGCCTGCTCCTACGCAAGGGAGTCCTCTACGTACCAGGAGACAGCCTCCGCGCGAAGGTCCTGCAACAGCTGCACGACGCGCCCAGCGCGGGGCACTTCGGCAAGGAGAAGACGGTGGACTTAGTAGCCAGAGACTTTTGGTGGCCTAAGATGCGGGGGGATGTCGCGGACTATGTCAATAGGTGCGACACCTGCCAAAGGGCTAAGCCTGTGCACCAGCCGCCGGCGGGCCTGTTGGAACCGCTACAGACACCGTTCGTACCGTGGGAGAGGGTAGCCCTGGACTTTGTCACAGATCTACCCAGCTCAAGGGGCAAGACGGCAGTGCTCGTGGTAGTGGACCTGTTCACCAAGATGGCCCACTTCATTCCGTGCGCGAAGGTGGCCACGGCCGAGCAGACCGCTAAGATGTTCATAGACCACGTGTTCAAGGTGCACGGCCTACCACGGTCTATTTTGTCCGACCGGGGGCGCCAGTTCATCTCCAACTTCTGGCAAAAGCTGATGGGATTCCTGAACGTCAAGGTCAGCCTGGCGTCGGCGAGACACCCGCAAACTAACGGGCAGGCGGAAAGGGTCAACGCCATCATGCAGCAGTACCTGAGATGCTACGCGAACCAGCAGCCATCGACCTGGGTGGACTATCTACCGTTGGCCGAGTTTGCCTACAACAACACGAAGCACGGGTCCACGGGGGTGACCCCATTTTTTGCCAACTACGGGAGGCATCCCAGAACCTTCCCGGGTCTGGACACAGTGCGGGAGGGGGAGCCACAGGGAGCAGAGGAAGTGGCAGCGGAGTTGCAGGAGATCCACGAGCAGCTCAGGAGGCAGTTAGAGTTGGCAAAACAGGCTTACAAAGTGCAGGCAGATCGACACAGGAGGGTTGGGGAGGACATCCAGGTGGGAGACTGGGTCTGGTTGGCAGCACAAGCAGTTCCAGCCAGATCGTTAGCCAAGAAGAAACTAGGGCACAAGCAGCTAGGGCCTTACCAAGTAGAGGCGCAGATCAACCCAGTGGCCTTCCGGTTGACACTCCCGGAGGGTTCCAGAATGCACCCGGTCTTTCATAGATCAGTGCTCACGCCCTACAGAGAGCCCCACAGGTTTCAAGCACCGGGGAAGGCGCCAGACCCGCTCAGAGAAGCGCCCAAAAAAGGGGGGTCGCCGAAAGGGGAGCCACTTAATGAAGCCACTGAGATTTTAGACTCAAGGTGGGGGGAGGACGGGATTGAATATCTTCTCGCCACGGAGGACACCCCGGCCAGCGCCAACAGGTGGGTGCCGGATTACGCAGTGGAAGAGCAGTTGCTCAAGGAAGAATTCCACACACTTTTCCCGCACAAGCCTATGCCGGCGGGCTTTTTCGAGGATTGTTTGTTCACACCCACACTCTCGGCCAGCACTTTCCGGGGTTTCTCGTCAGCTGAGGACTCGGCTCCGGGAGGCAGCTCTCCGGAGGGATCACTTTCAGGTTTTGGCACGGGGGGATCTTATTGGTGGGAGGACCAACCCGAGGTGGGCTGGCGCAGAGACATGCCGAAGGGGCCCTGGGAGGTGGACCCCCATCAAACAACTGGGGGAGGAGGGCTCTTGGGTGATTTGGGGTCGAGCGCAGATTTCGAGCACACCGCGCAGGAGATGGAAGCGGAGGAGGTCGTCGTCGACGAGCCCATGGGGGACTTCCCGGACTTATCTCGATGGTTGCAAGCCTCAGGGGACGAGCTGTATCCTGGACTCACCCCTACAACAATGGAGCACCCGGAACCCGCACCGGAAGAGGGGGAGGGGGGAAGGGGGGGCTTCGAGGGGGGGATGGATGTCAGGGGTTCAGAAGGAGAGACACAGGAGGGGGAGCAAATGGAGAGTGAGGAGGAGGAGTACGAGGGGGGCACAGGCAGTGACAGTGGCCAGAGTTATTCCACAAGCCTCTCTAGCGAATCGGAGGACTCACAGAAGGGAGCGCCGGTGGCCAGAGCAAGGGAGATTCCAAGGGAGAAACCTCAAGAGGGAGGGGCCAGCGGGGAGTCTCTGAACAGCAGCTGGAGATCAGGGCCAGCGTCTCCACCAGAGCGCAGTGGGGAGGGGGAGTCCCAGGAGTCGGGACCAGTGTCCTCACCACCAGAGGGAGGAGAGGAGTCAGGTTTGGCAACACCCACATCAGGAAGCGGGGAAACGGTCAGAAGGAAAGTCACCGGCTGGGCGCGCGCGCCAAGTTCAAATGTACAGGAGCGCGGCACAGCGGGGAGCCCGGGAAGGGAGCCAGGTCCTAAAGCCCGCCGGAGGGAGGGGCAAGACTCAGGAGGCTCCGCGTCAGAGGAGTCCAGGAAGGAGGGAACCCCAGAGGGCAGAAGGACCCAACGCAGGAAAGAGCAGCGCAAGAGGTGGAGCCAGGCTAGAATCTTAAACTGGTGTGGGTGGAGCAGTGAGTCAGAGGGGACTTAGCCGGTCTAGCGTTAAGACGTGGGCCTGCGCGCCCAGAGCTTGGAAATGGAAACTAAACTTCAATAAAGACTTTTGTATATAATATCCACTGGGCGTTGGTCCTCTGTGAGCTGGGACCTAGCGGCAGTCCTGACAGAAGCGAAAAGACGGTTTTGTGTTATTTGGGACTCATTACACATACTTTGCGATTTCTGGGTTAATGTGCATTAACACCTAAGAACACGACTTGAAATAAGCGAAATACAAGATTCTTCATTCTATGTAGCTTGAACGCAAAACAACCTGTTTGGGGAGGTTTAGGCTCATGACACTTTGCTTTGCTATTTGTGGGTGGAAAGAACATGGAAAAAACAATCCAAACATTTTCGTCCGCTTTCTATTGAGATGGAACCAAAACACCTATGCTTGATTACGGCTGTTAAGAAACATTTAATTCTAAGATTTTTGGGTGAATGTGCATTCTAACCCCAAAAACACCATTTTGCAACAAAAACAATCAGAGCTTTATCTTCTTTCTTTTTAAGTGGATGGAACACAAAACACCTTTTTGCTTTGGTTGGAGGTGATTCTGGTGCACACCCATAAAACACCATGCGAATTGAAATAAGTCCGATCAAAGCTTATTCGTCTTCTTTCTACGCATATGGAAGTGAAAAGACGGTTTTGTGTTATTTGGGACTCATTACACATACTTTGCGATTTCTGGGTTAATGTGCATGAACACCTAAGAACACGACTTGAAATAAGCGAAATACAAGATTCTTCATTCTATGTAGCTTGAACGCAAAACAACCTGTTTGGGGAGGTTTAGGCTCATGACACTTCGCTTTGCTATTTGTGGGTGGAAAGAACATGGAAAGAACAATCCAAACTTTTTCGTCTGCTTTCTATTGACATGGAACCAAAACACCTATGCTTGATTAAGGCTGTTAAGAAACATTTCACTCTGAGAATTTTGGGTGAATGTGCATTCTAACTCCAAAAATACAAATTTGCAACAAAACCAATCAGAGTTTTATCGTCTTTCTTTTAAAGTGGATGGAACCCAAAACACCTTTTTGCTTTGGTTGGAGGTGATTCTGGTGCACACCCATAAAACACCATGCGAATTGAAATAAGCCTTATCAAAGCTTATTCGTCTTCTTTCTACGCATATCGAAGGGAAAAGACGGTTTTGTGTTATTTGGGACTCATTACACATACCTTGCGATTTCTGGGTTAATGAGCATTAACACCACGGAACACGATTTGAAATAAGCGAAATCCAAAATTCTTCTTTCTATGTAGCTTGAACGCAAAACAACATGTTTGGGGAGGTTTAGGCTCATTACACTTTGCTTTGCTATTTGTGGGTGGAAAGAACATGGAAAAAACAATCCAAACATTTTCGTCCGCTTTCTATTGAGATGGAACCAAAACACCTATGCTTGATTACGGCTGTTAAGAAACATTTAATTCTAAGATTTTTGGGTGAATGTGCATTCTATCCCCAAAAACACCAATTTGCAAGAAAACCAATCAGAGCCTTATCGTCTTTCTTTTTTAGTGGATGGAACCCAAAACACCTTTTTGCTTTGGTTGGAGGTGATTCCGGTGCACACCCATAAAACACCATGCGTATTGAAATAAGCCCTATCAAAGCTTATTCGTCTTCTTTCTAGGGATATCGAAGGGAAAAGACGGTTTCGTGTTATTTGGGGCTCATTACACATACTTTGAGATTTCTGGGTTAATGAGCATTAACACCTAAGAACACGACTTGAAATAAGCGAAATCCAATTCTTTCTATGTAGCTTGAACGCAAAACAACCTGTTTGGGGAGGTTTAGGCTCATGACACTTCGCTTTGCTATTTGTGGGTGGAAAGAACATGGAAAGAACAATCCAAACTTTTTCGTCTGCTTTCTATTGACATGGAACCAAAACACCTATGCTTGATTACGGCTGTTAAGAAACATTTAATTCTCAGATTTTTGGGTGAATGCGCATTCTAACCCCAAAAACACCAATCTGCAAGAAAACCAATCAGAGCCTTATCGTCTTTCTTTTTTAGTGGATGGAACCCAAAACACCTTTTTGCTTTGGTTGGAGGTGATTCCGGTGCACACCCATAAAACACCATGCGAATTGAAATAAGCCCTATCAATGCTTATTCGTCTTCTTTCTATGCATATGGAAGGGAAAAAACGGTTTTGTGTTATTTGGGACTCATTACACATACTTTGCGATTTCTGGGTTAATGTGCAAGAACACGAAATAAGCGAAATACAAGATTCTTCATTCTATGTAGCTTGAACACAAAACAACCTGTTTGGGGAGGTTTAGGCTCATGACACTTCGCTTTGCTATTTGTGCGTGGAAAGAACATGGAAAGAACAATCCAAACTTTTTCGTCTGCTTTCTATTGACATGGAACCAAAACACCTATGCTTGATTAGGACTGTTAAGAAACATTTCACTCAGAATTTTGGGTGAATGTGCATTCTTACCCCAAAAACACCATTTTGCAACAAAACCAATCAGAGCTTTATCTTCTTTCTTTTTAAGTGGATGGAACACAAAACACCTTTTTGCTTTGGCTGGAGTTGATTCCGGTGCACACCCATAAAACACCATGCGAATTGAAATAAGCCCTATCAAAGCTTATTCGTCTTCTTTCTACGCATATCGAAGGGAAAAGACGGTTTTGTGTTATTTGGGACTCATTACACATACTTTGCGATTTCTGGGTTTTATGTGCATTAACACCTAAGAACACGACTTGAAATAAGCGAAATACAAGATTCTTCATTCTATGTAGCTTGAACACAAAACAACCTGTTTGGGGAGGTTTAGGCTCATGACACTTCGCTTTGCTATTTGTGGGTGGAAAGAACATGGAAAGAACAATCCAAACTTTTTCGTCTGCTTTCTATTGACATGGAACCAAAACACCTATGCTTGATTAAGGCTGTTAAGAAACATTTCACTCTGAGAATTTTGGGTGAATGTGCATTCTAACTCCAAAAATACAAATTTGCAACAAAACCAATCAGAGTTTTATCGTCTTTCTTTTAAAGTGGATGGAACCCAAAACACCTTTTTGCTTTGGTTGGAGGTGATTCTGGTGCACACCCATAAAACACCATGCGAATTGAAATAAGCCTTATCAAAGCTTATTCGTCTTCTTTCTACGCATATCGAAGGGAAAAGACGGTTTTGTGTTATTTGGGACTCATTACACATACTTTGCGATTTCTGGGTTAATGAGCATTAACACCACGGAACACGATTTGAAATAAGCGAAATCCAAAATTCTTCTTTCTATGTAGCTTGAACGCAAAACAACATGTTTGGGGAGGTTTAGGCTCATTACACTTTGCTTTGCTATTTGTGGGTGGAAAGAACATGGAAAAAACAATCCAAACATTTTCGTCCGCTTTCTATTGAGATGGAACCAAAACACCTATGCTTGATTACGGCTGTTAAGAAACATTTAATTCTAAGATTTTTGGGTGAATGTGCATTCTATCCCCAAAAACACCAATTTGCAAGAAAACCAATCAGAGCCTTATCGTCTTTCTTTTTTAGTGGATGGAACTCAAAACACCTTTTTGCTTTGGTTGGAGGTGATTCCGGTGCACACCCATAAAACACCATGCGAATTGAAATAAGCCCTATCAAAGCTTATTCGTCTTCTTTCTAGGGATATCGAAGGGAAAAGACGGTTTTGTGTTATTTGGGGCTCATTACACATACTTTGAGATTTCTGGGTTAATGAGCATTAACACCTGTCAGGACTGCCGCTAGGTCCCAGCTCACAGAGGACCAACGCCCAGTGGATATTATATACAAAAGTCTTTATTGAAGTTTAGTTTCCATTTCCAAGCTCTGGGCGCGCAGGCCCACGTCTTAACGCTAGACCGGCTAAGTCCCCTCTGACTCACTGCTCCACCCACACCAGTTTAAGATTCTAGCCTGGCTCCACCTCTTGCGCTGCTCTTTCCTGCGTTGGGTCCTTCTGCCCTCTGGGGTTCCCTCCTTCCTGGACTCCTCTGACGCGGAGCCTCCTGAGTCTTGCCCCTCCCTCCGGCGGGCTTTAGGACCTGGCTCCCTTCCCGGGCTCCCCGCTGTGCCGCGCTCCTGTACATTTGAACTTGGCGCGCGCGCCCAGCCGGTGACTTTCCTTCTGACCGTTTCCCCGCTTCCTGATGTGGGTGTTGCCAAACCTGACTCCTCTCCTCCCTCTGGTGGTGAGGACACTGGTCCCGACTCCTGGGACTCCCCCTCCCCACTGCGCTCTGGTGGAGACGCTGGCCCTGATCTCCAGCTGCTGTTCAGAGACTCCCCGCTGGCCCCTCCCTCTTGAGGTTTCTCCCTTGGAATCTCCCTTGCTCTGGCCACCGGCGCTCCCTTCTGTGAGTCCTCCGATTCGCTAGAGAGGCTTGTGGAATAACTCTGGCCACTGTCACTGCCTGCGCCCCCCTCGTACTCCTCCTCCTCACTCTCCATTTGCTCCCCCTCCTGTGTCTCTCCTTCTGAACCCCTGACATCCATCCCCCCCTCGAAGCCCCCCCTTCCCCCCTCCCCCTCTTCCGGTGCGGGTTCCGGGTGCTCCATTGTTGTAGGGGTGAGTCCAGGATACAGCTCGTCCCCTGAGGCTTGCAACCATCGAGATAAGTCCGGGAAGTCCCCCATGGGCTCGTCGACGACGACCTCCTCCGCTTCCATCTCCTGCGCGGTGTGCTCGAAATCTGCGCTCGACCCCAAATCACCCAAGAGCCCTCCTCCCCCAGTTGTTTGATGGGGGTCCACCTCCCAGGGCCCCTTCGGCATGTCTCTGCGCCAGCCCACCTCGGGTTGGTCCTCCCACCAATAAGATCCCCCCGTGCCAAAACCTGAAAGTGATCCCTCCGGAGAGCTGCCTCCCGGAGCCGAGTCCTCAGCTGACGAGAAACCCCGGAAAGTGCTGGCCGAGAGTGTGGGTGTGAACAAACAATCCTCGAAAAAGCCCGCCGGCATAGGCTTGTGCGGGAAAAGTGTGTGGAATTCTTCCTTGAGCAACTGCTCTTCCACTGCGTAATCCGGCACCCACCTGTTGGCGCTGGCCGGGGTGTCCTCCGTGGCGAGAAGATATTCAATCCCGTCCTCCCCCCACCTTGAGTCTAAAATCTCAGTGGCTTCATTAAGTGGCTCCCCTTTCGGCGACCCCCCTTTTTTGGGCGCTTCTCTGAGCGGGTCTGGCGCCTTCCCCGGTGCTTGAAACCTGTGGGGCTCTCTGTAGGGCGTGAGCACTGATCTATGAAAGACCGGGTGCATTCTGGAACCCTCCGGGAGTGTCAACCGGAAGGCCACTGGGTTGATCTGCGCCTCTACTTGGTAAGGCCCTAGCTGCTTGTGCCCTAGTTTCTTCTTGGCTAACGATCTGGCTGGAACTGCTTGTGCTGCCAACCAGACCCAGTCTCCCACCTGGATGTCCTCCCCAACCCTCCTGTGTCGATCTGCCTGCACTTTGTAAGCCTGTTTTGCCAACTCTAACTGCCTCCTGAGCTGCTCGTGGATCTCCTGCAACTCCGCTGCCACTTCCTCTGCTCCCTGTGGCTCCCCCTCCCGCACTGTGTCCAGACCCGGGAAGGTTCTGGGATGCCTCCCGTAGTTGGCAAAAAATGGGGTCACCCCCGTGGACCCGTGCTTCGTGTTGTTGTAGGCAAACTCGGCCAATGGTAGATAGTCCACCCAGGTCGATGGCTGCTGGTTCGCGTAGCATCTCAGGTACTGCTGCATGATGGCGTTGACCCTTTCCGCCTGCCCGTTAGTTTGCGGGTGTCTCGCCGACGCCAGGCTGACCTTGACGTTCAGGAATCCCATCAGCTTTTGCCAGAAGTTGGAGATGAACTGGCGCCCCCGGTCGGACAAAATAGACCGTGGTAGGCCGTGCACCTTGAACACGTGGTCTATGAACATCTTAGCGGTCTGCTCGGCCGTGGCCACCTTCGCGCACGGAATGAAGTGGGCCATCTTGGTGAACAGGTCCACTACCACGAGCACTGCCGTCTTGCCCCTTGAGCTGGGTAGATCTGTGACAAAGTCCAGGGCTACCCTCTCCCACGGTACGAACGGTGTCTGTAGCGGTTCCAACAGGCCCGCCGGCGGCTGGTGCACAGGCTTAGCCCTTTGGCAGGTGTCGCACCTATTGACATAGTCCGCGACATCCCCCCGCATCTTAGGCCACCAAAAGTCTCTGGCTACTAAGTCCACCGTCTTCTCCTTGCCGAAGTGCCCCGCGCTGGGCGCGTCGTGCAGCTGTTGCAGGACCTTCGCGCGGAGGCTGTCTCCTGGTACGTAGAGAACTCCCTTGCGTAGGAGCAGGCCGTCTCGCACTTGGAATTCGTCGCCCCTCGCCTTGCCACTGCACACCTCCTCCATCTTGGCTCGGGCGAACGAGTCTGTTCGCAGCGCGCGGCGCACCGCGTCCAGGTCCACCGTGGCTGATGCGCATGCCCACGCCTGTGGTGTGAAAATGTGCTTGGCCGCCGCCGGTGCCTCTGCCTCCAGATACTGCGGTTTTCTGGACAGCGCGTCCGCCAAGACGTTGCTGTTTCCTGGGATGTACTCAATTCTGAAGTCGAAATCTGCAAAGAACTCCGCCCAGCGGATGTGTCGCTGGTTCAGGAACCTCGCCGTGCGCCAGTACTCCAAGTTCTTATGGTCTGTGCGGACCTGCACCGTGTGCTTGGCTCCGACGAGGAAGTGCCGCCACGCCTTGAAGGCTGCATGTATGGCCAGCAACTCCCTGTCCCAAATGGTGTAGTTCTGCTCCGCTTTGCTGAGTTTTCTGGAGTAGAAAGCGCACGGCCTCCAGTCCCCCTGGTGGTCTTGCTGCAACAGAACGGCTCCCACGGCCCTGTCTGAGGCGTCCGTCTCCACTCTCATGGGCCTGCTGGGATTTACGTGCAGTAGGTTCTCTTCGGAAGCGAAGAGCTGCTTGAGCTTCTGAAAGGACTGCTCTGCCTGCTCCGTCCAGATGAACCTCTTCTTCTTGGAACTGAGGGTGTCGGTGATGGCCGCTGTCTGCATGGCGAAACCCTTGATGAACTTGCGATAAAAGTTGGCAAAACCGACAAACCTCTGTACTTCCTTCCTATTGCGTGGGCTCTTCCAATCCAGTACTGCACGTACCTTGGCACCGTCCATAGCCAGTCCCTTGTCGGACAGTTTGTAGCCCAAGAAATCCACCTCCGTCTTGTCGAACTGGCACTTCTCCAGCTTGGCGTACAGCCTGTGCTCCCGCAGCCTCTGCAGAACTTCCCTAACATCTCTCTCGTGAGCCTCCGGCGATTCCGAGAAGATTAGGATGTCATCCAGGAAGCAGACGCACTTCTTGTAGAGGAGACCCGCCAAGACATGATGCATGAAGGCTTGAAAGCAGTGGGAACCATTTTTTAATCCAAAAGGCATAACTCTGTATTCATAAGTGCCCAGCGGCGTAAACATGGTTGTTTTCCACTCGTCGCCTTCCCGTACGCGAATGAGATTGTACGCTCCGCGCAGATCCAACTTGGTAAAGATGCGACCCTTCCTCACCGTCGCCAGCAGGTCATCGATCTTGGGCATAGGGAATGCTGAGGGCTTGGTCTTGAGGTTCAAGAAGCGGAAATCAACGACCAGCCTCTTTTGGGGCGTGTCCCGCTTCTTTACAAAGAACACGGGACTGCCTCCTGCCGCCTTGGACTCCCGGATGAATCCCCGCTTCAGGTTGTGATCTATGAACTCCCTGAGCTCTTGCAATTCATCCTCAGACATGGAGTACAGTTTCCCCGTCGGGAGCGTCGCCCCGGGCAGGAGGTCGATCTTGCAGTCGTAGGGTCTGTGGGGTGGCAGCTTATCCGCCTCTTTCTCGCAGAAGACCTCCAAAAACTCCTTGTATTTGTTAGGCACCGCTTGCAACATGCCCAAGTTCAGCTGTGGTCCATCCTCGTGCCCCTCATCTTCCAAGTCCGCCAGGATGCAGTGTTCTGCGCAGTAAGAGGAGCCGAAGGTCAGTTGCCGCTGGTACCAAGCTAATGCCGGGCTGTGCCTATCCAGCCAACTCATTCCCAACACTATGGGCGTGTCTGACAGGCGGGTGACGTTGAAGCTGATGACCTCACGGTGGTTTCCAATGCGCATCACCATTGGCGGCGTCTGCTGTAGCACTTGCCCTCCCAGTAGCTCCCTGCCGTCCACTGTGACGACTTTCAGAGGTACCGCCGCTGGCAGAAGGGCTATGCCATGTTGCTGGAGGAACTGCATGTCTATAAAATCTGCATTGCTCCCCGAGTCTACGGTGATGGGAATTTCCACCAGTAGCCCATTGGGGAGCTGAAGGGATGCGGTGAGCTGCACTACTGGTTTGGGTGGGAGGGGGTCGGTGGGCTGTAAGATCCCTGGGGATTGCTTCACTGACTTGTCTGGCTGGTCCCCAGAGATGCCATCTCCAGCCAGACAGTGGAGTTTTCCTGCTGTGACTCCCTCTGCTGAATTGCGTCTGTTACTGTCGCTGCGGCTGCAGTATGCTTGTGAAACCGCTGGGGACACTCTTTTGCCATATGCTGAGCACTGTCGCAGATGTAGCACTTCCTGGTTCCTCTAGGAGGCTTCATCTTGACTGCTCCCGGAGTTAGGGCTCCGACTGTGGAGTGAGCCTTAGCACCACCTATCTCCATCGGCTCCTCTCCCCCTCCCAGCGGAGGCATGGATCGAGCGCGCGCCGCCTCCTTGGGGAAGGGAGGCAGTCCTTTCGCTGGCGTGCGTCCCAAATGCCCTTCCTCCCTGCCCCAAGGGCGTCCTTCCAACCGAACCCCAATGGAGAGTGCCCGTTCCACCACTTCCTTGGTGGTTTGGGGTCTTCCCCCCCTTGCGATCTCATCTTTCACAGCTCCGCTCAACCCCTCCCAGAACAGGTCTCTGACGGCAGGCGATTCTTTCTCCCAGGCTAGTACATTCACCAATCCGAAAAAACGTGCATGATATTGCCTCACAGTGGCTTTACCTTGTCTTAGTCCGTGAATCTCCCTCCTAGCGATATCCACATCAATCTCAGATAAAAAACACGCATCCATCACTTTAATGAAGGCAGCCGCATTTTGGAGGGCTGGATCCTTGTCTCTCCATAGATTGCGCAGCCACGATTTTGCCTCCCCCCGCAAATGCGAAATAATAAATCCCACTTTCTCTCCCTCATTTTTAAAGTCTTTGTCAAGCAGCTGCAATGTATAAATCACATCTGCTCTGAAGTTAGGATACTCCTGCAGGTCCCCATTGAAGTGAGATACCAGGCTCCCTCCTCTGTTTCCCAGCCCAATCCCTTCTGGTCTGGTGGCTGGTAGCCTCTGTGTAGTTAGCACTTCTAACCTGGTTCGCAGATCCTGGCAGGCAGCAGCTGCTTCCTGTTCTTTCTTTCTGGAAGCCGCAATTTCTGCAGTCAACTGCGTCACTGCGTTTTGCAAACTCGCTATCCTCTCTTCGGTAGTCATTTCCCTGTTTTTCGTGAGCTCGCGAAGCACCAATCTTCACCCCTCGCTGCTTTCCCGCACTCCACGAGGTTGCAAAATTGGTGAAAATTGAGAGGGGACTTACTGTCAGGACTGCCGCTAGGTCCCAGCTCACAGAGGACCAACGCCCAGTGGATATTATATACAAAAGTCTTTATTGAAGTTTAGTTTCCATTTCCAAGCTCTGGGCGCGCAGGCCCACGTCTTAACGCTAGACCGGCTAAGTCCCCTCTGACTCACTGCTCCACCCACACCAGTTTAAGATTCTAGCCTGGCTCCACCTCTTGCGCTGCTCTTTCCTGCGTTGGGTCCTTCTGCCCTCTGGGGTTCCCTCCTTCCTGGACTCCTCTGACGCGGAGCCTCCTGAGTCTTGCCCCTCCCTCCGGCGGGCTTTAGGACCTGGCTCCCTTCCCGGGCTCCCCGCTGTGCCGCGCTCCTGTACATTTGAACTTGGCGCGCGCGCCCAGCCGGTGACTTTCCTTCTGACCGTTTCCCCGCTTCCTGATGTGGGTGTTGCCAAACCTGACTCCTCTCCTCCCTCTGGTGGTGAGGACACTGGTCCCGACTCCTGGGACTCCCCCTCCCCACTGCGCTCTGGTGGAGACGCTGGCCCTGATCTCCAGCTGCTGTTCAGAGACTCCCCGCTGGCCCCTCCCTCTTGAGGTTTCTCCCTTGGAATCTCCCTTGCTCTGGCCACCGGCGCTCCCTTCTGTGAGTCCTCCGATTCGCTAGAGAGGCTTGTGGAATAACTCTGGCCACTGTCACTGCCTGCGCCCCCCTCGTACTCCTCCTCCTCACTCTCCATTTGCTCCCCCTCCTGTGTCTCTCCTTCTGAACCCCTGACAACACCTAAGAACACGACTTGAAATAAGCGAAATCCAATTCTTTCTATGTAGCTTGAACGCAAAACAACCTGTTTGGGGAGGTTTAGGCTCATGACACTTCGCTTTGCTATTTGTGGGTGGAAAGAACATGGAAAGAACAATCCAAACTTTTTCGTCTGCTTTCTATTGACATGGAACCAAAACACCTATGCTTGATTACGGCTGTTAAGAAACATTTAATTCTCAGATTTTTGGGTGAATGCGCATTCTAACCCCAAAAACACCAATCTGCAAGAAAACCAATCAGAGCCTTATCGTCTTTCTTTTTTAGTGGATGGAACCCAAAACACCTTTTTGCTTTGGTTGGAGGTGATTCCGGTGCACACCCATAAAACACCATGCGAATTGAAATAAGCCCTATCAATGCTTATTCGTCTTCTTTCTATGCATATGGAAGGGAAAAAACGGTTTTGTGTTATTTGGGACTCATTACACATACTTTGCGATTTCTGGGTTAATGTGCAAGAACACGAAATAAGCGAAATACAAGATTCTTCATTCTATGTAGCTTGAACACAAAACAACCTGTTTGGGGAGGTTTAGGCTCATGACACTTCGCTTTGCTATTTGTGCGTGGAAAGAACATGGAAAGAACAATCCAAACTTTTTCGTCTGCTTTCTATTGACATGGAACCAAAACACCTATGCTTGATTAGGACTGTTAAGAAACATTTCACTCAGAATTTTGGGTGAATGTGCATTCTTACCCCAAAAACACCATTTTGCAACAAAACCAATCAGAGCTTTATCTTCTTTCTTTTTAAGTGGATGGAACACAAAACACCTTTTTGCTTTGGCTGGAGTTGATTCCGGTGCACACCCATAAAACACCATGCGAATTGAAATAAGCCCTATCAAAGCTTATTCGTCTTCTTTCTACGCATATCGAAGGGAAAAGACGGTTTTGTGTTATTTGGGACTCATTACACATACTTTGCGATTTCTGGGTTTTATGTGCATTAACACCTAAGAACACGACTTGAAATAAGCGAAATACAAGATTCTTCATTCTATGTAGCTTGAACACAAAACAACCTGTTTGGGGAGGTTTAGGCTCATGACACTTCGCTTTGATATTTGTGCGTGGAAAGAACATGGAAAGAACAATCCAAACATTTTCGTCTGCTTTCTATTGACATGGAACCAAAACACCTATGCTTGATTAGGACTGTTAAGAAACATTTCACTCAGATTTTTGAGTGAATGTGCATTCTAACCCCCAAAACACCAATTTGCAACAAAACCCATCAGAGCTTTATCGTCTTTCTTTTTAAGTGGAAGGAACCCAAAAGACCTTTTTGCTTTGGTTGGAGGTGATTCTGGTGCACACCCATAAAACACCATGCGAATTGAAAAAAGCCCTATCAAAGCTTATTCGGCTTCTTTCTAAGCATATCGAAGGGAAAAGACGGATTTGTGTTATTCGGGAATCATTACACATACTTTGCGATTTCTGGGTTAATGAGCATTAACACCACGGAACACGATTTGAAATAAGCGAAATCCAAAATTCTTCTTTCTATGTAGCTTGAACGCAAAACAACCTGTTTGGGGAGGTTTAGGCTCATTACACTTTGCTTTGCTATTTGTGCGTGGAAAGAACATCGAAAAAACAATCCAAACATTTTCGTCCGCTTTCTATTGAGATGGAACCAAAACACCTATGCTTGATTACGGCTGTTAAGAAACATTTAATTCTAAGATTTTTGGGTGAATGTGCATTCTAACCCCAAAAACACCATTTTGCAACAAAACCAATCAGAGCTTTATCTTCTTTCTTTTTAAGTGGATGGAACACAAAACACCTTTTTGCTTTGGCTGGAGTTGATTCCGGTGCACACCCATAAAACACCATGCGAATTGAAATAAGCCCTATCAAAGCTTATTCGTCTTCTTTCTACGCATATCGAAGGGAAAAGACGGTTTTGTGTTATTTGGGACTCATTACACATACTTTGCGATTTCTGGGTTTTATGTGCATTAACACCTAAGAACACGACTTGAAATAAGCGAAATACAAGATTCTTCATTCTATGTAGCTTGAACACAAAACAACCTGTTTGGGGAGGTTTAGGCTCATGACACTTCGCTTTGATATTTGTGCGTGGAAAGAACATGGAAAGAACAATCCAAACATTTTCGTCTGCTTTCTATTGACATGGAACCAAAACACCTATGCTTGATTAGGACTGTTAAGAAACATTTCACTCAGATTTTTGAGTGAATGTGCATTCTAACCCCCAAAACACCAATTTGCAACAAAACCCATCAGAGCTTTATCGTCTTTCTTTTTAAGTGGAAGGAACCCAAAAGACCTTTTTGCTTTGGTTGGAGGTGATTCTGGTGCACACCCATAAAACACCATGCGAATTGAAATAAGCCCTATCAAAGCTTATTCGGCTTCTTTCTAAGCATATCGAAGGGAAAAGACGGATTTGTGTTATTCGGGAATCATTACACATACTTTGCGATTTCTGGGTTAATGAGCATTAACACCACGGAACACGATTTGAAATAAGCGAAATCCAAAATTCTTCTTTGTATGTAGCTTGAACGCAAAACAACCTGTTTGGGGAGGTTTAGGCTCATTACACTTTGCTTTGCTATTTGTGGGTGGAAAGAACATGGAAAAAACAATCCAAACATTTTCGTCCGCTTTCTATTGAGATGGAACCAAAACACCTATGCTTGATTACGGCTGTTAAGAAACATTTAATTCTAAGA
This sequence comes from Podarcis gaigeae, assembly GCF_964106915.1. NCBI lineage: Eukaryota > Metazoa > Chordata > Lepidosauria > Squamata > Lacertidae > Podarcis > Podarcis gaigeae. The sequence continues at coordinate 76,591 of NC_139692.1, read as the reverse complement.
TTTTTGGGTGAATGTGCATTCTAACCCCAAAAACACCATTTTGCAACAAAAACAATCAGAGCTTTATCTTCTTTCTTTTTAAGTGGATGGAACACAAAACACCTTTTTGCTTTGGTTGGAGGTGATTCTGGTGCACACCCATAAAACACCATGCGAATTGAAATAAGTCCGATCAAAGCTTATTCGTCTTCTTTCTACGCATATGGAAGTGAAAAGACGGTTTTGTGTTATTTGGGACTCATTACACATACTTTGCGATTTCTGGGTTAATGTGCATGAACACCTAAGAACACGACTTGAAATAAGCGAAATACAAGATTCTTCATTCTATGTAGCTTGAACACAAAACAACCTGTTTGGGGAGGTTTAGGCTCATGACACTTCGCTTTGATATTTGTGCGTGGAAAGAACATGGAAAGAACAATCCAAACATTTTCGTCTGCTTTCTATTGACATGGAACCAAAACACCTATGCTTGATTAGGACTGTTAAGAAACATTTCACTCAGATTTTTGAGTGAATGTGCATTCTAACCCCCAAAACACCAATTTGCAACAAAACCCATCAGAGCTTTATCGTCTTTCTTTTTAAGTGGAAGGAACCCAAAAGACCTTTTTGCTTTGGTTGGAGGTGATTCTGGTGCACACCCATAAAACACCATGCGAATTGAAATAAGCCCTATCAAAGCTTATTCGGCTTCTTTCTAAGCATATCGAAGGGAAAAGACGGATTTGTGTTATTCGGGAATCATTACACATACTTTGCGATTTCTGGGTTAATGAGCATTAACACCACGGAACACGATTTGAAATAAGCGAAATCCAAAATTCTTCTTTGTATGTAGCTTGAACGCAAAACAACCTGTTTGGGGAGGTTTAGGCTCATTACACTTTGCTTTGCTATTTGTGGGTGGAAAGAACATGGAAAAAACAATCCAAACATTTTCGTCCGCTTTCTATTGAGATGGAACCAAAACACCTATGCTTGATTACGGCTGTTAAGAAACATTTAATTCTAAGATTTTTGGGTGAATGTGCATTCTAACCCCAAAAACACCATTTTGCAACAAAAACAATCAGAGCTTTATCTTCTTTCTTTTTAAGTGGATGGAACACAAAACACCTTTTTGCTTTGGTTGGAGGTGATTCTGGTGCACACCCATAAAACACCATGCGAATTGAAATAAGTCCGATCAAAGCTTATTCGTCTTCTTTCTACGCATATGGAAGTGAAAAGACGGTTTTGTGTTATTTGGGACTCATTACACATACTTTGCGATTTCTGGGTTAATGTGCATGAACACCTAAGAACACGACTTGAAATAAGCGAAATACAAGATTCTTCATTCTATGTAGCTTGAACACAAAACAACCTGTTTGGGGAGGTTTAGGCTCATGACACTTCGCTTTGCTATTTGTGGGTGGAAAGAACATGGAAAGAACAATCCAAACTTTTTCGTCTGCTTTCTATTGACATGGAACCAAAACACCTATGCTTGATTACGGCTGTTAAGAAACATTTAATTCTCAGATTTTTGGGTGAATGCGCATTCTAACCCCAAAAACACCAATCTGCAAGAAAACCAATCAGAGCCTTATCGTCTTTCTTTTTTAGTGGATGGAACCCAAAACACCTTTTTGCTTTGGTTGGAGGTGATTCCGGTGCACACCCATAAAACACCATGCGAATTGAAATAAGCCCTATCAATGCTTATTCGTCTTCTTTCTATGCATATGGAAGGGAAAAAACGGTTTTGTGTTATTTGGGACTCATTACACATACTTTGCGATTTCTGGGTTAATGTGCAAGAACACGAAATAAGCGAAATACAAGATTCTTCATTCTATGTAGCTTGAACACAAAACAACCTGTTTGGGGAGGTTTAGGCTCATGACACTTCGCTTTGCTATTTGTGCGTGGAAAGAACATGGAAAGAACAATCCAAACATTTTCGTCTGCTTTCTATTGACATGGAACCAAAACACCTATGCTTGATTAGGACTGTTAAGAAACATTTCACTCAGAATTTTGGGTGAATGTGCATTCTTACCCCAAAAACACCATTTTGCAACAAAACCAATCAGAGCTTTATCTTCTTTCTTTTTAAGTGGATGGAACACAAAACACCTTTTTGCTTTGGCTGGAGTTGATTCCGGTGCACACCCATAAAACACCATGCGAATTGAAATAAGCCCTATCAAAGCTTATTCGTCTTCTTTCTACGCATATCGAAGGGAAAAGACGGTTTTGTGTTATTTGGGACTCATTACACATACTTTGCGATTTCTGGGTTTTATGTGCATTAACACCTAAGAACACGACTTGAAATAAGCGAAATACAAGATTCTTCATTCTATGTAGCTTGAACACAAAACAACCTGTTTGGGGAGGTTTAGGCTCATGACACTTCGCTTTGATATTTGTGCGTGGAAAGAACATGGAAAGAACAATCCAAACATTTTCGTCTGCTTTCTATTGACATGGAACCAAAACACCTATGCTTGATTAGGACTGTTAAGAAACATTTCACTCAGATTTTTGAGTGAATGTGCATTCTAACCCCCAAAACACCAATTTGCAACAAAACCCATCAGAGCTTTATCGTCTTTCTTTTTAAGTGGAAGGAACCCAAAAGACCTTTTTGCTTTGGTTGGAGGTGATTCTGGTGCACACCCATAAAACACCATGCGAATTGAAATAATCCCTATCAAAGCTTATTCGGCTTCTTTCTAAGCATATCGAAGGGAAAAGACGGATTTGTGTTATTCGGGAATCATTACACATACTTTGCGATTTCTGGGTTAATGAGCATTAACACCACGGAACACGATTTGAAATAAGCGAAATCCAAAATTCTTCTTTCTATGTAGCTTGAACGCAAAACAACCTGTTTGGGGAGGTTTAGGCTCATTACACTTTGCTTTGCTATTTGTGGGTGGAAAGAACATGGAAAAAACAATCCAAACATTTTCGTCCGCTTTCTATTGAGATGGAACCAAAACACCTATGCTTGATTACGGCTGTTAAGAAACATTTAATTCTAAGATTTTTGGGTGAATGTGCATTCTAACCCCAAAAACACCATTTTGCAACAAAAACAATCAGAGCTTTATCTTCTTTCTTTTTAAGTGGATGGAACACAAAACACCTTTTTGCTTTGGTTGGAGGTGATTCTGGTGCACACCCATAAAACACCATGCGAATTGAAATAAGTCCGATCAAAGCTTATTCGTCTTCTTTCTACGCATATGGAAGTGAAAAGACGGTTTTGTGTTATTTGGGACTCATTACACATACTTTGCGATTTCTGGGTTAATGTGCATGAACACCTAAGAACACGACTTGAAATAAGCGAAATATAAGATTCTTCATTCTATGTAGCTTGAACACAAAACAACCTGTTTGGGGAGGTTTAGGCTCATGACACTTCGCTTTGCTATTTGTGGGTGGAAAGAACATGGAAAGAACAATCCAAACTTTTTCGTCTGCTTTCTATTGACATGGAACCAAAACACCTATGCTTGATTAAGGCTGTTAAGAAACATTTCACTCTGAGAATTTTGGGTGAATGTGCATTCTAACTCCAAAAATACAAATTTGCAACAAAACCAATCAGAGTTTTATCGTCTTTCTTTTAAAGTGGATGGAACCCAAAACACCTTTTTGCTTTGGTTGGAGGTGATTCTGGTGCACACCCATAAAACACCATGCGAATTGAAATAAGCCTTATCAAAGCTTATTCGTCTTCTTTCTACGCATATCGAAGGGAAAAGACGGTTTTGTGTTATTTGGGACTCATTACACATACTTTGCGATTTCTGGGTTAATGAGCATTAACACCACGGAACACGATTTGAAATAAGCGAAATCCAAAATTCTTCTTTCTATGTAGCTTGAACGCAAAACAACATTTTTGGGGAGGTTTAGGCTCATTACACTTTGCTTTGCTATTTGTGGGTGGAAAGAACATGGAAAAAACAATCCAAACATTTTCGTCCGCTTTCTATTGAGATGGAACCAAAACACCTATGCTTGATTACGGCTGTTAAGAAACATTTAATTCTAAGATTTTTGGGTGAATGTGCATTCTATCCCCAAAAACACCAATTTGCAAGAAAACCAATCAGAGCCTTATCGTCTTTCTTTTTTAGTGGATGGAACCCAAAACACCTTTTTGCTTTGGTTGGAGGTGATTCCGGTGCACACCCATAAAACACCATGCGAATTGAAATAAGCCCTATCAAAGCTTATTCGTCTTCTTTCTAGGGATATCGAAGGGAAAAGACGGTTTTGTGTTATTTGGGGCTCATTACACATACTTTGAGATTTCTGGGTTAATGAGCATTAACACCTAAGAACACGACTTGAAATAAGCGAAATCCAATTCTTTCTATGTAGCTTGAACGCAAAACAACCTGTTTGGGGAGGTTTAGGCTCATGACACTTCGCTTTGCTATTTGTGGGTGGAAAGAACATGGAAAGAACAATCCAAACTTTTTCGTCTGCTTTCTATTGACATGGAACCAAAACACCTATGCTTGATTACGGCTGTTAAGAAACATTTAATTCTCAGATTGTTGGGTGAATGCGCATTCTAACCCCAAAAACACCAATCTGCAAGAAAACCAATCAGAGCCTTATCGTCTTTCTTTTTTAGTGGATGGAACCCAAAACACCTTTTTGCTTTGGTTGGAGGTGATTCCGGTGCACACCCATAAAACACCATGCGAATTGAAATAAGCCCTATCAATGCTTATTCGTCTTCTTTCTATGCATATGGAAGGGAAAAGACGGTTTTGTGTTTTTTGGGACTCATTAAACATACTTTGCGATTTCTGGGTTAATGAGCATTAACACCACGGAACACGATTTGAAATAAGCGAAATCCAAAATTCTTCTTTCTATGTAGCTTGAACGCAAAACAACCTGTTTGGGGAGGTTTAGGCTCATGACACTTCGCTTTGCTATTTGTGGGTGGAAAGAACATGGAAAGAACAATCCAAACTTTTTCGTCTGCTTTCTATTGACATGGAACCAAAACACCTATGCTTGATTACGGCTGTTAAGAAACATTTAATTCTCAGATTTTTGGGTGAATGCGCATTCTAACCCCAAAAACACCAATCTGCAAGAAAACCAATCAGAGCCTTATCGTCTTTCTTTTTTAGTGGATGGAACCCAAAACACCTTTTTGCTTTGGTTGGAGGTGATTCCGGTGCACACCCATAAAACACCATGCGAATTGAAATAAGCCCTATCAATGCTTATTCGTCTTCTTTCTATGCATATGGAAGGGAAAAAACGGTTTTGTGTTATTTGGGACTCATTACACATACTTTGCGATTTCTGGGTTAATGTGCAAGAACACGAAATAAGCGAAATACAAGATTCTTCATTCTATGTAGCTTGAACACAAAACAACCTGTTTGGGGAGGTTTAGGCTCATGACACTTCGCTTTGCTATTTGTGCGTGGAAAGAACATGGAAAGAACAATCCAAACTTTTTCGTCTGCTTTCTATTGACATGGAACCAAAACACCTATGCTTGATTAGGACTGTTAAGAAACATTTCACTCAGAATTTTGGGTGAATGTGCATTCTTACCCCAAAAACACCATTTTGCAACAAAACCAATCAGAGCTTTATCTTCTTTCTTTTTAAGTGGATGGAACACAAAACACCTTTTTGCTTTGGCTGGAGTTGATTCCGGTGCACACCCATAAAACACCATGCGAATTGAAATAAGCCCTATCAAAGCTTATTCGTCTTCTTTCTACGCATATCGAAGGGAAAAGACGGTTTTGTGTTATTTGGGACTCATTACACATACTTTGCGATTTCTGGGTTTTATGTGCATTAACACCTAAGAACACGACTTGAAATAAGCGAAATACAAGATTCTTCATTCTATGTAGCTTGAACACAAAACAACCTGTTTGGGGAGGTTTAGGCTCATGACACTTCGCTTTGATATTTGTGCGTGGAAAGAACATGGAAAGAACAATCCAAACATTTTCGTCTGCTTTCTATTGACATGGAACCAAAACACCTATGCTTGATTAGGACTGTTAAGAAACATTTCACTCAGATTTTTGAGTGAATGTGCATTCTAACCCCCAAAACACCAATTTGCAACAAAACCCATCAGAGCTTTATCGTCTTTCTTTTTAAGTGGAAGGAACCCAAAAGACCTTTTTGCTTTGGTTGGAGGTGATTCTGGTGCACACCCATAAAACACCATGCGAATTGAAATAAGCCCTATCAAAGCTTATTCGGCTTCTTTCTAAGCATATCGAAGGGAAAAGACGGATTTGTGTTATTCGGGAATCATTACACATACTTTGCGATTTCTGGGTTAATGAGCATTAACACCACGGAACACGATTTGAAATAAGCGAAATCCAAAATTCTTCTTTCTATGTAGCTTGAACGCAAAACAACCTGTTTGGGGAGGTTTAGGCTCATTACACTTTGCTTTGCTATTTGTGCGTGGAAAGAACATCGAAAAAACAATCCAAACATTTTCGTCCGCTTTCTATTGAGATGGAACCAAAACACCTATGCTTGATTACGGCTGTTAAGAAACATTTAATTCTAAGATTTTTGGGTGAATGTGCATTCTAACCCCAAAAACACCATTTTGCAACAAAACCAATCAGAGCTTTATCTTCTTTCTTTTTAAGTGGATGGAACACAAAACACCTTTTTGCTTTGGCTGGAGTTGATTCCGGTGCACACCCATAAAACACCATGCGAATTGAAATAAGCCCTATCAAAGCTTATTCGTCTTCTTTCTACGCATATCGAAGGGAAAAGACGGTTTTGTGTTATTTGGGACTCATTACACATACTTTGCGATTTCTGGGTTTTATGTGCATTAACACCTAAGAACACGACTTGAAATAAGCGAAATACAAGATTCTTCATTCTATGTAGCTTGAACACAAAACAACCTGTTTGGGGAGGTTTAGGCTCATGACACTTCGCTTTGATATTTGTGCGTGGAAAGAACATGGAAAGAACAATCCAAACATTTTCGTCTGCTTTCTATTGACATGGAACCAAAACACCTATGCTTGATTAGGACTGTTAAGAAACATTTCACTCAGATTTTTGAGTGAATGTGCATTCTAACCCCCAAAACACCAATTTGCAACAAAACCCATCAGAGCTTTATCGTCTTTCTTTTTAAGTGGAAGGAACCCAAAAGACCTTTTTGCTTTGGTTGGAGGTGATTCTGGTGCACACCCATAAAACACCATGCGAATTGAAATAAGCCCTATCAAAGCTTATTCGGCTTCTTTCTAAGCATATCGAAGGGAAAAGACGGATTTGTGTTATTCGGGAATCATTACACATACTTTGCGATTTCTGGGTTAATGAGCATTAACACCACGGAACACGATTTGAAATAAGCGAAATCCAAAATTCTTCTTTGTATGTAGCTTGAACGCAAAACAACCTGTTTGGGGAGGTTTAGGCTCATTACACTTTGCTTTGCTATTTGTGGGTGGAAAGAACATGGAAAAAACAATCCAAACATTTTCGTCCGCTTTCTATTGAGATGGAACCAAAACACCTATGCTTGATTACGGCTGTTAAGAAACATTTAATTCTAAGATTTTTGGGTGAATGTGCATTCTAACCCCAAAAACACCATTTTGCAACAAAAACAATCAGAGCTTTATCTTCTTTCTTTTTAAGTGGATGGAACACAAAACACCTTTTTGCTTTGGTTGGAGGTGATTCTGGTGCACACCCATAAAACACCATGCGAATTGAAATAAGTCCGATCAAAGCTTATTCGTCTTCTTTCTACGCATATGGAAGTGAAAAGACGGTTTTGTGTTATTTGGGACTCATTACACATACTTTGCGATTTCTGGGTTAATGTGCATGAACACCTAAGAACACGACTTGAAATAAGCGAAATACAAGATTCTTCATTCTATGTAGCTTGAACACAAAACAACCTGTTTGGGGAGGTTTAGGCTCATGACACTTCGCTTTGCTATTTGTGGGTGGAAAGAACATGGAAAGAACAATCCAAACTTTTTCGTCTGCTTTCTATTGACATGGAACCAAAACACCTATGCTTGATTAAGGCTGTTAAGAAACATTTCACTCTGAGAATTTTGGGTGAATGTGCATTCTAACTCCAAAAATACAAATTTGCAACAAAACCAATCAGAGTTTTATCGTCTTTCTTTTAAAGTGGATGGAACCCAAAACACCTTTTTGCTTTGGTTGGAGGTGATTCTGGTGCACACCCATAAAACACCATGCGAATTGAAATAAGCCTTATCAAAGCTTATTCGTCTTCTTTCTACGCATATCGAAGGGAAAAGACGGTTTTGTGTTATTTGGGACTCATTACACATACTTTGCGATTTCTGGGTTAATGAGCATTAACACCACGGAACACGATTTGAAATAAGCGAAATCCAAAATTCTTCTTTCTATGTAGCTTGAACGCAAAACAACATGTTTGGGGAGGTTTAGGCTCATTACACTTTGCTTTGCTATTTGTGGGTGGAAAGAACATGGAAAAAACAATCCAAACATTTTCGTCCGCTTTCTATTGAGATGGAACCAAAACACCTATGCTTGATTACGGCTGTTAAGAAACATTTAATTCTAAGATTTTTGGGTGAATGTGCATTCTATCCCCAAAAACACCAATTTGCAAGAAAACCAATCAGAGCCTTATCGTCTTTCTTTTTTAGTGGATGGAACCCAAAACACCTTTTTGCTTTGGTTGGAGGTGATTCCGGTGCACACCCATAAAACACCATGCGAATTGAAATAAGCCCTATCAAAGCTTATTCGTCTTCTTTCTAGGGATATCGAAGGGAAAAGACGGTTTTGTGTTATTTGGGGCTCATTACACATACTTTGAGATTTCTGGGTTAATGAGCATTAACACCTAAGAACACGACTTGAAATAAGCGAAATCCAATTCTTTCTATGTAGCTTGAACGCAAAACAACCTGTTTGGGGAGGTTTAGGCTCATGACACTTCGCTTTGCTATTTGTGGGTGGAAAGAACATGGAAAGAACAATCCAAACTTTTTCGTCTGCTTTCTATTGACATGGAACCAAAACACCTATGCTTGATTACGGCTGTTAAGAAACATTTAATTCTCAGATTGTTGGGTGAATGCGCATTCTAACCCCAAAAACACCAATCTGCAAGAAAACCAATCAGAGCCTTATCGTCTTTCTTTTTTAGTGGATGGAACCCAAAACACCTTTTTGCTTTGGTTGGAGGTGATTCCGGTGCACACCCATAAAACACCATGCGAATTGAAATAAGCCCTATCAATGCTTATTCGTCTTCTTTCTATGCATATGGAAGGGAAAAGACGGTTTTGTGTTTTTTGGGACTCATTAAACATACTTTGCGATTTCTGGGTTAATGAGCATTAACACCACGGAACACGATTTGAAATAAGCGAAATCCAAAATTCTTCTTTCTATGTAGCTTGAACGCAAAACAACCTGTTTGGGGAGGTTTAGGCTCATGACACTTCGCTTTGCTATTTGTGGGTGGAAAGAACATGGAAAGAACAATCCAAACTTTTTCGTCTGCTTTCTATTGACATGGAACCAAAACACCTATGCTTGATTACGGCTGTTAAGAAACATTTAATTCTCAGATTTTTGGGTGAATGCGCATTCTAACCCCAAAAACACCAATCTGCAAGAAAACCAATCAGAGCCTTATCGTCTTTCTTTTTTAGTGGATGGAACCCAAAACACCTTTTTGCTTTGGTTGGAGGTGATTCCGGTGCACACCCATAAAACACCATGCGAATTGAAATAAGCCCTATCAATGCTTATTCGTCTTCTTTCTATGCATATGGAAGGGAAAAAACGGTTTTGTGTTATTTGGGACTCATTACACATACTTTGCGATTTCTGGGTTAATGTGCAAGAACACGAAATAAGCGAAATACAAGATTCTTCATTCTATGTAGCTTGAACACAAAACAACCTGTTTGGGGAGGTTTAGGCTCATGACACTTCGCTTTGCTATTTGTGCGTGGAAAGAACATGGAAAGAACAATCCAAACTTTTTCGTCTGCTTTCTATTGACATGGAACCAAAACACCTATGCTTGATTAGGACTGTTAAGAAACATTTCACTCAGAATTTTGGGTGAATGTGCATTCTTACCCCAAAAACACCATTTTGCAACAAAACCAATCAGAGCTTTATCTTCTTTCTTTTTAAGTGGATGGAACACAAAACACCTTTTTGCTTTGGCTGGAGTTGATTCCGGTGCACACCCATAAAACACCATGCGAATTGAAATAAGCCCTATCAAAGCTTATTCGTCTTCTTTCTACGCATATCGAAGGGAAAAGACGGTTTTGTGTTATTTGGGACTCATTACACATACTTTGCGATTTCTGGGTTTTATGTGCATTAACACCTAAGAACACGACTTGAAATAAGCGAAATACAAGATTCTTCATTCTATGTAGCTTGAACACAAAACAACCTGTTTGGGGAGGTTTAGGCTCATGACACTTCGCTTTGATATTTGTGCGTGGAAAGAACATGGAAAGAACAATCCAAACATTTTCGTCTGCTTTCTATTGACATGGAACCAAAACACCTATGCTTGATTAGGACTGTTAAGAAACATTTCACTCAGATTTTTGAGTGAATGTGCATTCTAACCCCCAAAACACCAATTTGCAACAAAACCCATCAGAGCTTTATCGTCTTTCTTTTTAAGTGGAAGGAACCCAAAAGACCTTTTTGCTTTGGTTGGAGGTGATTCTGGTGCACACCCATAAAACACCATGCGAATTGAAATAAGCCCTATCAAAGCTTATTCGGCTTCTTTCTAAGCATATCGAAGGGAAAAGACGGATTTGTGTTATTCGGGAATCATTACACATACTTTGCGATTTCTGGGTTAATGAGCATTAACACCACGGAACACGATTTGAAATAAGCGAAATCCAAAATTCTTCTTTGTATGTAGCTTGAACGCAAAACAACCTGTTTGGGGAGGTTTAGGCTCATTACACTTTGCTTTGCTATTTGTGGGTGGAAAGAACATGGAAAAAACAATCCAAACATTTTCGTCCGCTTTCTATTGAGATGGAACCAAAACACCTATGCTTGATTACGGCTGTTAAGAAACATTTAATTCTAAGATTTTTGGGTGAATGTGCATTCTAACCCCAAAAACACCATTTTGCAACAAAAACAATCAGAGCTTTATCTTCTTTCTTTTTAAGTGGATGGAACACAAAACACCTTTTTGCTTTGGTTGGAGGTGATTCTGGTGCACACCCATAAAACACCATGCGAATTGAAATAAGTCCGATCAAAGCTTATTCGTCTTCTTTCTACGCATATGGAAGCTGTCAGGGGTTCAGAAGGAGAGACACAGGAGGGGGAGCAAATGGAGAGTGAGGAGGAGGAGTACGAGGGGGGCGCAGGCAGTGACAGTGGCCAGAGTTATTCCACAAGCCTCTCTAGCGAATCGGAGGACTCACAGAAGGGAGCGCCGGTGGCCAGAGCAAGGGAGATTCCAAGGGAGAAACCTCAAGAGGGAGGGGCCAGCGGGGAGTCTCTGAACAGCAGCTGGAGATCACGGCCAGCGTCTCCACCAGAGCGCAGTGGGGAGGGGGAGTCCCAGGAGTCGGGACCAGTGTCCTCACCACCAGAGGTTGGAGAGGAGTCAGGTTTGGCAACACCCACATCAGGAAGCGGGGAAACGGTCAGAAGGAAAGTCACCGGCTGGGCGCGCGCGCCAAGTTCAAATGTACAGGAGCGCGGCACAGCGGGGAGCCCGGGAAGGGAGCCAGGTCCTAAAGCCCGCCGGAGGGAGGGGCAAGACTCAGGAGGCTCCGCGTCAGAGGAGTCCAGGAAGGAGGGAACCCCAGAGGGCAGAAGGACCCAACGCAGGAAAGAGCAGCGCAAGAGGTGGAGCCAGGCTAGAATCTTAAACTGGTGTGGGTGGAGCAGTGAGTCAGAGGGGACTTAGCCGGTCTAGCGTTAAGACGTGGGCCTGCGCGCCCAGAGCTTGGAAATGGAAACTAAACTTCAATAAAGACTTTTGTATATAATATCCACTGGGCGTTGGTCCTCTGTGAGCTGGGACCTAGCGGCAGTCCTGACAGTAAGTCCCCTCTCCATTTTCACCAATTTTGCAACCTCGTGGAGTGCGGGAAAGCAGCGAGGGGTGAAGATTGGTGCTTCGCGAGCTCACGAAAAACAGGGAAATGACTACCGAAGAGAGGAGAGCGAGTTTGCAAAACGCAGTGACGCAGTTGACTGCAGAAATTGCGGCTTCCAGAAAGAAAGAACAGGAAGCAGCTGCTGCCTGCCAGGATCTGCGAACCAGGTTAGAAGTGCTAAGTACACAGAGGCTACCAGCCACCAGACCAGAAGGGATTGGGCTGGGAAACAGAGGAGGGAGCCTGGTATCTCACTTCAATGGGGACCTGCAGGAGTATCCTAACTTCAGAGCAGATGTGATTTATACATTGCAGCTGCTTGACAAAGACTTTAAAAATGAGGGAGAGAAAGTGGGATTTATTATTTCGCATTTGCGGGGGGAGGCAAAATCGTGGCTGCGCAATCTATGGAGAGACAAGGATCCAGCCCTCCAAAATGCGGCTGCCTTCATTAAAGTGATGGATGCGTGTTTTTTATCTGAGATTGATGTGGATATCGCTAGGAGGGAGATTCACGGACTAAGACAAGGTAAAGCCACTGTGAGGCAATATCATGCACGTTTTTTCGGATTGGTGAATGTACTAGCCTGGGAGAAAGAATCGCCTGCCGTCAGAGACCTGTTCTGGGAGGGGTTGAGCGGAGCTGTGAAAGATGAGATCGCAAGGGGGGGAAGACCCCAAACCACCAAGGAAGTGGTGGAACGGGCACTCTCCATTGGGGTTCGGTTGGAAGGACGCCCTTGGGGCAGGGAGGAAGGGCATTTGGGACGCACGCCAGCGAAAGGACTGCCTCCCTTCCCCAAGGAGGCGGCGCGCGCTCGATCCATGCCTCCGCTGGGAGGGGGAGAGGAGCCGATGGAGATAGGTGGTGCTAAGGCTCACTCCACAGTCGGAGCCCTAACTCCGGGAGCAGTCAAGATGAAGCCTCCTAGAGGAACCAGGAAGTGCTACATCTGCGACAGTGCTCAGCATATGGCAAAAGAGTGTCCCCAGCGGTTTCACAAGCATACTGCAGCCGCAGCGACAGTAACAGACGCAATTCAGCAGAGGGAGTCGCAGCAGGAAAACTCCACTGTCTGGCTGGAGATGGCGTCTCTGGGGACCAGCCAGACAAGTCAGTGAAGCAATCCCCAGGGATCTTACAGCCCACCGACCCCCTCCCACCCAAACCAGTAGTGCAGCTCACCGCATCCCTTCAGCTCCCCAATGGGCTACTGGTGGAAATTCCCATCACCGTAGACTCGGGGAGCAATGCAGATTTTATAGACATGCAGTTCCTCCAGCAACATGGCATAGCCCTTCTGCCAGCGGCGGTACCTCTGAAAGTCGTCACAGTGGACGGCAGGGAGCTACTGGGAGGGCAAGTGCTACAGCAGACGCCGCCAATGGTGATGCGCATTGGAAACCACCGTGAGGTCATCAGCTTCAACGTCACCCGCCTGTCAGACACGCCCATAGTGTTGGGAATGAGTTGGCTGGATAGGCACAGCCCGGCATTAGCTTGGTACCAGCGGCAACTGACCTTCGGCTCCTCTTACTGCGCAGAACACTGCATCCTGGCGGACTTGGAAGATGAGGGGCACGAGGATGGACCACAGCTGAACTTGGGCATGTTGCAAGCGGTGCCTAACAAATACAAGGAGTTTTTGGAGGTCTTCTGCGAGAAAGAGGCGGATAAGCTGCCACCCCACAGACCCTACGACTGCAAGATCGACCTCCTGCCCGGGGCGACGCTCCCGACGGGGAAACTGTACTCCATGTCTGAGGATGAATTGCAAGAGCTCAGGGAGTTCATAGATCACAACCTGAAGCGGGGATTCATCCGGGAGTCCAAGGCGGCAGGAGGCAGTCCCGTGTTCTTTGTAAAGAAGCGGGACACGCCCCAAAAGAGGCTGGTCGTTGATTTCCGCTTCTTGAACCTCAAGACCAAGCCCTCAGCATTCCCTATGCCCAAGATCGATGACCTGCTGGCGACGGTGAGGAAGGGTCGCATCTTTACCAAGTTGGATCTGCGCGGAGCGTATAATCTCATTCGCGTACGGGAAGGCGACGAGTGGAAAACAACCATGTTTACGCCGCTGGGCACTTATGAATACAGAGTTATGCCTTTTGGATTAAAAAATGGTTCCCACTGCTTTCAAGCCTTCATGCATCATGTCTTGGCGGGTCTCCTCTACAAGAAGTGCGTCTGCTTCCTGGATGACATCCTAATCTTCTCGGAATCGCCGGAGGCTCACGAGAGAGATGTTAGGGAAGTTCTGCAGAGGCTGCGGGAGCACAGGCTGTACGCCAAGCTGGAGAAGTGCCAGTTCGACAAGACGGAGGTGGATTTCTTGGGCTACAAACTGTCCGACAAGGGACTGGCTATGGACGGTGCCAAGGTACGTGCAGTACTGGATTGGAAGAGCCCACGCAATAGGAAGGAAGTACAGAGGTTTGTCGGTTTTGCCAACTTTTATCGCAAGTTCATCAAGGGTTTCGCCATGCAGACAGCGGCCATCACCGACACCCTCAGTTCCAAGAAGAAGAGGTTCATCTGGACGGAGCAGGCAGAGCAGTCCTTTCAGAAGCTCAAGCAGCTCTTCGCTTCCGAAGAGAACCTACTGCACGTAAATCCCAGCAGGCCCATGAGAGTGGAGACGGACGCCTCAGACAGGGCCGTGGGAGCCGTTCTGTTGCAGCAAGACCACCAGGGGGACTGGAGGCCGTGCGCTTTCTACTCCAGAAAACTCAGCAAAGCGGAGCAGAACTACACCATTTGGGACAGGGAGTTGCTGGCCATACATGCAGCCTTCAAGGCGTGGCGGCACTTCCTCGTCGGAGCCAAGCACACGGTGCAGGTCCGCACAGACCATAAGAACTTGGAGTACTGGCGCACGGCGAGGTTCCTGAACCAGCGACACATCCGCTGGGCGGAGTTCTTTGCAGATTTCGACTTCAGAATTGAGTACATCCCAGGAAACAGCAACGTCTTGGCGGACGCGCTGTCCAGAAAACCGCAGTATCTGGAGGCAGAGGCACCGGCGGCGGCCAAGCACATTTTCACACCACAGGCGTGGGCATGCGCGTCAGCCACGGTGGACCTGGACGCGGTGCGCCGCGCGCTGCGAACAGACTCGTTCGCCCGAGCCAAGATGGAGGAGGTGTGCAGTGGCAAGGCGAGGGGCGACGAATTCCAAGTGCGAGACGGCCTGCTCCTACGCAAGGGAGTCCTCTACGTACCAGGAGACAGCCTCCGCGCGAAGGTCCTGCAACAGCTGCACGACGCGCCCAGCGCGGGGCACTTCGGCAAGGAGAAGACGGTGGACTTAGTAGCCAGAGACTTTTGGTGGCCTAAGATGCGGGGGGATGTCGCGGACTATGTCAATAGGTGCGACACCTGCCAAAGGGCTAAGCCTGTGCACCAGCCGCCGGCGGGCCTGTTGGAACCGCTACAGACACCGTTCGTACCGTGGGAGAGGGTAGCCCTGGACTTTGTCACAGATCTACCCAGCTCAAGGGGCAAGACGGCAGTGCTCGTGGTAGTGGACCTGTTCACCAAGATGGCCCACTTCATTCCGTGCGCGAAGGTGGCCACGGCCGAGCAGACCGCTAAGATGTTCATAGACCACGTGTTCAAGGTGCACGGCCTACCACGGTCTATTTTGTCCGACCGGGGGCGCCAGTTCATCTCCAACTTCTGGCAAAAGCTGATGGGATTCCTGAACGTCAAGGTCAGCCTGGCGTCGGCGAGACACCCGCAAACTAACGGGCAGGCGGAAAGGGTCAACGCCATCATGCAGCAGTACCTGAGATGCTACGCGAACCAGCAGCCATCGACCTGGGTGGACTATCTACCGTTGGCCGAGTTTGCCTACAACAACACGAAGCACGGGTCCACGGGGGTGACCCCATTTTTTGCCAACTACGGGAGGCATCCCAGAACCTTCCCGGGTCTGGACACAGTGCGGGAGGGGGAGCCACAGGGAGCAGAGGAAGTGGCAGCGGAGTTGCAGGAGATCCACGAGCAGCTCAGGAGGCAGTTAGAGTTGGCAAAACAGGCTTACAAAGTGCAGGCAGATCGACACAGGAGGGTTGGGGAGGACATCCAGGTGGGAGACTGGGTCTGGTTGGCAGCACAAGCAGTTCCAGCCAGATCGTTAGCCAAGAAGAAACTAGGGCACAAGCAGCTAGGGCCTTACCAAGTAGAGGCGCAGATCAACCCAGTGGCCTTCCGGTTGACACTCCCGGAGGGTTCCAGAATGCACCCGGTCTTTCATAGATCAGTGCTCACGCCCTACAGAGAGCCCCACAGGTTTCAAGCACCGGGGAAGGCGCCAGACCCGCTCAGAGAAGCGCCCAAAAAAGGGGGGTCGCCGAAAGGGGAGCCACTTAATGAAGCCACTGAGATTTTAGACTCAAGGTGGGGGGAGGACGGGATTGAATATCTTCTCGCCACGGAGGACACCCCGGCCAGCGCCAACAGGTGGGTGCCGGATTACGCAGTGGAAGAGCAGTTGCTCAAGGAAGAATTCCACACACTTTTCCCGCACAAGCCTATGCCGGCGGGCTTTTTCGAGGATTGTTTGTTCACACCCACACTCTCGGCCAGCACTTTCCGGGGTTTCTCGTCAGCTGAGGACTCGGCTCCGGGAGGCAGCTCTCCGGAGGGATCACTTTCAGGTTTTGGCACGGGGGGATCTTATTGGTGGGAGGACCAACCCGAGGTGGGCTGGCGCAGAGACATGCCGAAGGGGCCCTGGGAGGTGGACCCCCATCAAACAACTGGGGGAGGAGGGCTCTTGGGTGATTTGGGGTCGAGCGCAGATTTCGAGCACACCGCGCAGGAGATGGAAGCGGAGGAGGTCGTCGTCGACGAGCCCATGGGGGACTTCCCGGACTTATCTCGATGGTTGCAAGCCTCAGGGGACGAGCTGTATCCTGGACTCACCCCTACAACAATGGAGCACCCGGAACCCGCACCGGAAGAGGGGGAGGGGGGAAGGGGGGGCTTCGAGGGGGGGATGGATGTCAGGGGTTCAGAAGGAGAGACACAGGAGGGGGAGCAAATGGAGAGTGAGGAGGAGGAGTACGAGGGGGGCGCAGGCAGTGACAGTGGCCAGAGTTATTCCACAAGCCTCTCTAGCGAATCGGAGGACTCACAGAAGGGAGCGCCGGTGGCCAGAGCAAGGGAGATTCCAAGGGAGAAACCTCAAGAGGGAGGGGCCAGCGGGGAGTCTCTGAACAGCAGCTGGAGATCAGGGCCAGCGTCTCCACCAGAGCGCAGTGGGGAGGGGGAGTCCCAGGAGTCGGGACCAGTGTCCTCACCACCAGAGGGAGGAGAGGAGTCAGGTTTGGCAACACCCACATCAGGAAGCGGGGAAACGGTCAGAAGGAAAGTCACCGGCTGGGCGCGCGCGCCAAGTTCAAATGTACAGGAGCGCGGCACAGCGGGGAGCCCGGGAAGGGAGCCAGGTCCTAAAGCCCGCCGGAGGGAGGGGCAAGACTCAGGAGGCTCCGCGTCAGAGGAGTCCAGGAAGGAGGGAACCCCAGAGGGCAGAAGGACCCAACGCAGGAAAGAGCAGCGCAAGAGGTGGAGCCAGGCTAGAATCTTAAACTGGTGTGGGTGGAGCAGTGAGTCAGAGGGGACTTAGCCGGTCTAGCGTTAAGACGTGGGCCTGCGCGCCCAGAGCTTGGAAATGGAAACTAAACTTCAATAAAGACTTTTGTATATAATATCCACTGGGCGTTGGTCCTCTGTGAGCTGGGACCTAGCGGCAGTCCTGACAGAAGCGAAAAGACGGTTTTGTGTTATTTGGGACTCATTACACATACTTTGCGATTTCTGGGTTAATGTGCATTAACACCTAAGAACACGACTTGAAATAAGCGAAATACAAGATTCTTCATTCTATGTAGCTTGAACGCAAAACAACCTGTTTGGGGAGGTTTAGGCTCATGACACTTTGCTTTGCTATTTGTGGGTGGAAAGAACATGGAAAAAACAATCCAAACATTTTCGTCCGCTTTCTATTGAGATGGAACCAAAACACCTATGCTTGATTACGGCTGTTAAGAAACATTTAATTCTAAGATTTTTGGGTGAATGTGCATTCTAACCCCAAAAACACCATTTTGCAACAAAAACAATCAGAGCTTTATCTTCTTTCTTTTTAAGTGGATGGAACACAAAACACCTTTTTGCTTTGGTTGGAGGTGATTCTGGTGCACACCCATAAAACACCATGCGAATTGAAATAAGTCCGATCAAAGCTTATTCGTCTTCTTTCTACGCATATGGAAGTGAAAAGACGGTTTTGTGTTATTTGGGACTCATTACACATACTTTGCGATTTCTGGGTTAATGTGCATGAACACCTAAGAACACGACTTGAAATAAGCGAAATACAAGATTCTTCATTCTATGTAGCTTGAACGCAAAACAACCTGTTTGGGGAGGTTTAGGCTCATGACACTTCGCTTTGCTATTTGTGGGTGGAAAGAACATGGAAAGAACAATCCAAACTTTTTCGTCTGCTTTCTATTGACATGGAACCAAAACACCTATGCTTGATTAAGGCTGTTAAGAAACATTTCACTCTGAGAATTTTGGGTGAATGTGCATTCTAACTCCAAAAATACAAATTTGCAACAAAACCAATCAGAGTTTTATCGTCTTTCTTTTAAAGTGGATGGAACCCAAAACACCTTTTTGCTTTGGTTGGAGGTGATTCTGGTGCACACCCATAAAACACCATGCGAATTGAAATAAGCCTTATCAAAGCTTATTCGTCTTCTTTCTACGCATATCGAAGGGAAAAGACGGTTTTGTGTTATTTGGGACTCATTACACATACCTTGCGATTTCTGGGTTAATGAGCATTAACACCACGGAACACGATTTGAAATAAGCGAAATCCAAAATTCTTCTTTCTATGTAGCTTGAACGCAAAACAACATGTTTGGGGAGGTTTAGGCTCATTACACTTTGCTTTGCTATTTGTGGGTGGAAAGAACATGGAAAAAACAATCCAAACATTTTCGTCCGCTTTCTATTGAGATGGAACCAAAACACCTATGCTTGATTACGGCTGTTAAGAAACATTTAATTCTAAGATTTTTGGGTGAATGTGCATTCTATCCCCAAAAACACCAATTTGCAAGAAAACCAATCAGAGCCTTATCGTCTTTCTTTTTTAGTGGATGGAACCCAAAACACCTTTTTGCTTTGGTTGGAGGTGATTCCGGTGCACACCCATAAAACACCATGCGTATTGAAATAAGCCCTATCAAAGCTTATTCGTCTTCTTTCTAGGGATATCGAAGGGAAAAGACGGTTTCGTGTTATTTGGGGCTCATTACACATACTTTGAGATTTCTGGGTTAATGAGCATTAACACCTAAGAACACGACTTGAAATAAGCGAAATCCAATTCTTTCTATGTAGCTTGAACGCAAAACAACCTGTTTGGGGAGGTTTAGGCTCATGACACTTCGCTTTGCTATTTGTGGGTGGAAAGAACATGGAAAGAACAATCCAAACTTTTTCGTCTGCTTTCTATTGACATGGAACCAAAACACCTATGCTTGATTACGGCTGTTAAGAAACATTTAATTCTCAGATTTTTGGGTGAATGCGCATTCTAACCCCAAAAACACCAATCTGCAAGAAAACCAATCAGAGCCTTATCGTCTTTCTTTTTTAGTGGATGGAACCCAAAACACCTTTTTGCTTTGGTTGGAGGTGATTCCGGTGCACACCCATAAAACACCATGCGAATTGAAATAAGCCCTATCAATGCTTATTCGTCTTCTTTCTATGCATATGGAAGGGAAAAAACGGTTTTGTGTTATTTGGGACTCATTACACATACTTTGCGATTTCTGGGTTAATGTGCAAGAACACGAAATAAGCGAAATACAAGATTCTTCATTCTATGTAGCTTGAACACAAAACAACCTGTTTGGGGAGGTTTAGGCTCATGACACTTCGCTTTGCTATTTGTGCGTGGAAAGAACATGGAAAGAACAATCCAAACTTTTTCGTCTGCTTTCTATTGACATGGAACCAAAACACCTATGCTTGATTAGGACTGTTAAGAAACATTTCACTCAGAATTTTGGGTGAATGTGCATTCTTACCCCAAAAACACCATTTTGCAACAAAACCAATCAGAGCTTTATCTTCTTTCTTTTTAAGTGGATGGAACACAAAACACCTTTTTGCTTTGGCTGGAGTTGATTCCGGTGCACACCCATAAAACACCATGCGAATTGAAATAAGCCCTATCAAAGCTTATTCGTCTTCTTTCTACGCATATCGAAGGGAAAAGACGGTTTTGTGTTATTTGGGACTCATTACACATACTTTGCGATTTCTGGGTTTTATGTGCATTAACACCTAAGAACACGACTTGAAATAAGCGAAATACAAGATTCTTCATTCTATGTAGCTTGAACACAAAACAACCTGTTTGGGGAGGTTTAGGCTCATGACACTTCGCTTTGCTATTTGTGGGTGGAAAGAACATGGAAAGAACAATCCAAACTTTTTCGTCTGCTTTCTATTGACATGGAACCAAAACACCTATGCTTGATTAAGGCTGTTAAGAAACATTTCACTCTGAGAATTTTGGGTGAATGTGCATTCTAACTCCAAAAATACAAATTTGCAACAAAACCAATCAGAGTTTTATCGTCTTTCTTTTAAAGTGGATGGAACCCAAAACACCTTTTTGCTTTGGTTGGAGGTGATTCTGGTGCACACCCATAAAACACCATGCGAATTGAAATAAGCCTTATCAAAGCTTATTCGTCTTCTTTCTACGCATATCGAAGGGAAAAGACGGTTTTGTGTTATTTGGGACTCATTACACATACTTTGCGATTTCTGGGTTAATGAGCATTAACACCACGGAACACGATTTGAAATAAGCGAAATCCAAAATTCTTCTTTCTATGTAGCTTGAACGCAAAACAACATGTTTGGGGAGGTTTAGGCTCATTACACTTTGCTTTGCTATTTGTGGGTGGAAAGAACATGGAAAAAACAATCCAAACATTTTCGTCCGCTTTCTATTGAGATGGAACCAAAACACCTATGCTTGATTACGGCTGTTAAGAAACATTTAATTCTAAGATTTTTGGGTGAATGTGCATTCTATCCCCAAAAACACCAATTTGCAAGAAAACCAATCAGAGCCTTATCGTCTTTCTTTTTTAGTGGATGGAACTCAAAACACCTTTTTGCTTTGGTTGGAGGTGATTCCGGTGCACACCCATAAAACACCATGCGAATTGAAATAAGCCCTATCAAAGCTTATTCGTCTTCTTTCTAGGGATATCGAAGGGAAAAGACGGTTTTGTGTTATTTGGGGCTCATTACACATACTTTGAGATTTCTGGGTTAATGAGCATTAACACCTAAGAACACGACTTGAAATAAGCGAAATACAAGATTCTTCATTCCATGTAGCTTGAACGCAAAACAACCTGTTTGGGGAGGTTTAGGCTCATGACACTTTGCTTTGCTATTTGTGGGTGGAAAGAACATGGAAAAAACAATCCAAACATTTTCGTCCGCTTTCTATTGAGATGGAACCAAAACACCTATGCTTGATTACGGCTGTTAAGAAACATTTAATTCTAAGATTTTTGGGTGAATGTGCATTCTAACCCCAAAAACACCATTTTGCAACAAAAACAATCAGAGCTTTATCTTCTTTCTTTTTAAGTGGATGGAACACAAAACACCTTTTTGCTTTGGTTGGAGGTGATTCTGGTGCACACCCATAAAACACCATGCGAATTGAAATAAGCCCTATCAAAGCTTATTCGTCTTCTTTCTAGGGATATCGAAGGGAAAAGACGGTTTTGTGTTATTTGGGGCTCATTACACATACTTTGAGATTTCTGGGTTAATGAGCATTAACACCTAAGAACACGACTTGAAATAAGCGAAATCCAATTCTTTCTATGTAGCTTGAACGCAAAACAACCTGTTTGGGGAGGTTTAGGCTCATTACACTTCGCTTTGCTATTTGTGGGTGGAAAGAACATGGAAAGAACAATCCAAACTTTTTCGTCTGCTTTCTATTGACATGGAACCAAAACACCTATGCTTGATTAAGGCTGTTAAGAAACATTTCACTCTGAGAATTTTGGGTGAATGTGCATTCTAACTCCAAAAATACAAATTTGCAACAAAACCAATCAGAGTTTTATCGTCTTTCTTTTTTAGTGGATGGAACCCAAAACACCTTTTTGCTTTGGTTGGAGGTGATTCCGGTGCACACCCATAAAACACCATGCGAATTGAAATAAGCCCTATCAATGCTTATTCGTCTTCTTTC
This sequence comes from Podarcis gaigeae, assembly GCF_964106915.1. NCBI lineage: Eukaryota > Metazoa > Chordata > Lepidosauria > Squamata > Lacertidae > Podarcis > Podarcis gaigeae. The sequence continues at coordinate 54,057 of NC_139692.1, read as the reverse complement.
TATGCATATGGAAGGGAAAAAACGGTTTTGTGTTATTTGGGACTCATTACACATACTTTGCGATTTCTGGGTTAATGTGCAAGAACACGAAATAAGCGAAATACAAGATTCTTCATTCTATGTAGCTTGAACACAAAACAACCTGTTTGGGGAGGTTTAGGCTCATGACACTTCGCTTTGCTATTTGTGCGTGGAAAGAACATGGAAAGAACAATCCAAACTTTTTCGTCTGCTTTCTATTGACATGGAACCAAAACACCTATGCTTGATTAGGACTGTTAAGAAACATTTCACTCAGAATTTTGGGTGAATGTGCATTCTTACCCCAAAAACACCATTTTGCAACAAAACCAATCAGAGCTTTATCTTCTTTCTTTTTAAGTGGATGGAACACAAAACACCTTTTTGCTTTGGCTGGAGTTGATTCCGGTGCACACCCATAAAACACCATGCGAATTGAAATAAGCCCTATCAAAGCTTATTCGTCTTCTTTCTACGCATATCGAAGGGAAAAGACGGTTTTGTGTTATTTGGGACTCATTACACATACTTTGCGATTTCTGGGTTTTATGTGCATTAACACCTAAGAACACGACTTGAAATAAGCGAAATACAAGATTCTTCATTCTATGTAGCTTGAACACAAAACAACCTGTTTGGGGAGGTTTAGGCTCATGACACTTCGCTTTGCTATTTGTGGGTGGAAAGAACATGGAAAGAACAATCCAAACTTTTTCGTCTGCTTTCTATTGACATGGAACCAAAACACCTATGCTTGATTAAGGCTGTTAAGAAACATTTCACTCTGAGAATTTTGGGTGAATGTGCATTCTAACTCCAAAAATACAAATTTGCAACAAAACCAATCAGAGTTTTATCGTCTTTCTTTTAAAGTGGATGGAACCCAAAACACCTTTTTGCTTTGGTTGGAGGTGATTCTGGTGCACACCCATAAAACACCATGCGAATTGAAATAAGCCTTATCAAAGCTTATTCGTCTTCTTTCTACGCATATCGAAGGGAAAAGACGGTTTTGTGTTATTTGGGACTCATTACACATACTTTGCGATTTCTGGGTTAATGAGCATTAACACCACGGAACACGATTTGAAATAAGCGAAATCCAAAATTCTTCTTTCTATGTAGCTTGAACGCAAAACAACATGTTTGGGGAGGTTTAGGCTCATTACACTTTGCTTTGCTATTTGTGGGTGGAAAGAACATGGAAAAAACAATCCAAACATTTTCGTCCGCTTTCTATTGAGATGGAACCAAAACACCTATGCTTGATTACGGCTGTTAAGAAACATTTAATTCTAAGATTTTTGGGTGAATGTGCATTCTATCCCCAAAAACACCAATTTGCAAGAAAACCAATCAGAGCCTTATCGTCTTTCTTTTTTAGTGGATGGAACCCAAAACACCTTTTTGCTTTGGTTGGAGGTGATTCCGGTGCACACCCATAAAACACCATGCGAATTGAAATAAGCCCTATCAAAGCTTATTCGTCTTCTTTCTAGGGATATCGAAGGGAAAAGACGGTTTTGTGTTATTTGGGGCTCATTACACATACTTTGAGATTTCTGGGTTAATGAGCATTAACACCTAAGAACACGACTTGAAATAAGCGAAATCCAATTCTTTCTATGTAGCTTGAACGCAAAACAACCTGTTTGGGGAGGTTTAGGCTCATGACACTTCGCTTTGCTATTTGTGGGTGGAAAGAACATGGAAAGAACAATCCAAACTTTTTCGTCTGCTTTCTATTGACATGGAACCAAAACACCTATGCTTGATTACGGCTGTTAAGAAACATTTAATTCTCAGATTTTTGGGTGAATGCGCATTCTAACCCCAAAAACACCAATCTGCAAGAAAACCAATCAGAGCCTTATCGTCTTTCTTTTTTAGTGGATGGAACCCAAAACACCTTTTTGCTTTGGTTGGAGGTGATTCCGGTGCACACCCATAAAACACCATGCGAATTGAAATAAGCCCTATCAATGCTTATTCGTCTTCTTTCTATGCATATGGAAGGGGAAAAACGGTTTTGTGTTATTTGGGACTCATTACACATACTTTGCGATTTCTGGGTTAATGTGCAAGAACACGAAATAAGCGAAATACAAGATTCTTCATTCTATGTAGCTTGAACACAAAACAACCTGTTTGGGGAGGTTTAGGCTCATGACACTTCGCTTTGCTATTTGTGCGTGGAAAGAACATGGAAAGAACAATCCAAACTTTTTCGTCTGCTTTCTATTGACATGGAACCAAAACACCTATGCTTGATTAGGACTGTTAAGAAACATTTCACTCAGAATTTTGGGTGAATGTGCATTCTTACCCCAAAAACACCATTTTGCAACAAAACCAATCAGAGCTTTATCTTCTTTCTTTTTAAGTGGATGGAACACAAAACACCTTTTTGCTTTGGCTGGAGTTGATTCCGGTGCACACCCATAAAACACCATGCGAATTGAAATAAGCCCTATCAAAGCTTATTCGTCTTCTTTCTACGCATATCGAAGGGAAAAGACGGTTTTGTGTTATTTGGGACTCATTACACATACTTTGCGATTTCTGGGTTTTATGTGCATTAACACCTAAGAACACGACTTGAAATAAGCGAAATACAAGATTCTTCATTCTATGTAGCTTGAACACAAAACAACCTGTTTGGGGAGGTTTAGGCTCATGACACTTCGCTTTGATATTTGTGCGTGGAAAGAACATGGAAAGAACAATCCAAACATTTTCGTCTGCTTTCTATTGACATGGAACCAAAACACCTATGCTTGATTAGGACTGTTAAGAAACATTTCACTCAGATTTTTGAGTGAATGTGCATTCTAACCCCCAAAACACCAATTTGCAACAAAACCCATCAGAGCTTTATCGTCTTTCTTTTTAAGTGGAAGGAACCCAAAAGACCTTTTTGCTTTGGTTGGAGGTGATTCTGGTGCACACCCATAAAACACCATGCGAATTGAAAAAAGCCCTATCAAAGCTTATTCGGCTTCTTTCTAAGCATATCGAAGGGAAAAGACGGATTTGTGTTATTCGGGAATCATTACACATACTTTGCGATTTCTGGGTTAATGAGCATTAACACCACGGAACACGATTTGAAATAAGCGAAATCCAAAATTCTTCTTTCTATGTAGCTTGAACGCAAAACAACCTGTTTGGGGAGGTTTAGGCTCATTACACTTTGCTTTGCTATTTGTGCGTGGAAAGAACATCGAAAAAACAATCCAAACATTTTCGTCCGCTTTCTATTGAGATGGAACCAAAACACCTATGCTTGATTACGGCTGTTAAGAAACATTTAATTCTAAGATTTTTGGGTGAATGTGCATTCTAACCCCAAAAACACCATTTTGCAACAAAAACAATCAGAGCTTTATCTTCTTTCTTTTTAAGTGGATGGAACACAAAACACCTTTTTGCTTTGGTTGGAGGTGATTCTGGTGCACACCCATAAAACACCATGCGAATTGAAATAAGTCCGATCAAAGCTTATTCGTCTTCTTTCTACGCATATGGAAGCGAAAAGACGGTTTTGTGTTATTTGGGACTCATTACACATACTTTGCGATTTCTGGGTTAATGTGCATTAACACCTAAGAACACGACTTGAAATAAGCGAAATACAAGATTCTTCATTCTATGTAGCTTGAACGCAAAACAACCTGTTTGGGGAGGTTTAGGCTCATGACACTTCGCTTTGCTATTTGTGGGTGGAAAGAACATGGAAAGAACAATCCAAACTTTTTCGTCTGCTTTCTATTGACATGGAACCAAAACACCTATGCTTGATTAAGGCTGTTAAGAAACATTTCACTCTGAGAATTTTGGGTGAATGTGCATTCTAACTCCAAAAATACAAATTTGCAACAAAACCAATCAGAGTTTTATCGTCTTTCTTTTAAAGTGGATGGAACCCAAAACACCTTTTTGCTTTGGTTGGAGGTGATTCTGGTGCACACCCATAAAACACCATGCGAATTGAAATAAGCCTTATCAAAGCTTATTCGTCTTCTTTCTACGCATATCGAAGGGAAAAGACGGTTTTGTGTTATTTGGGACTCATTACACATACTTTGCGATTTCTGGGTTAATGAGCATTAACACCACGGAACACGATTTGAAATAAGTGAAATCCAAAATTCTTCTTTCTATGTAGCTTGAACGCAAAACAACATGTTTGGGGAGGTTTAGGCTCATTACACTTTGCTTTGCTATTTGTGCGTGGAAAGAACATGGAAAAAACAATCCAAACATTTTCGTCCGCTTTCTATTGAGATGGAACCAAAACACCTATGCTTGATTACGGCTGTTAAGAAACATTTAATTCTAAGATTTTTGGGTGAATGTGCATTCTATCCCCAAAAACACCAATTTGCAAGAAAACCAATCAGAGCCTTATCGTCTTTCTTTTTTAGTGGATGGAACCCAAAACACCTTTTTGCTTTGGTTGGAGGTGATTCCGGTGCACACCCATAAAACACCATGCGAATTGAAATAAGCCCTATCAAAGCTTATTCGTCTTCTTTCTAGGGATATCGAAGGGAAAAGACGGTTTTGTGTTATTTGGGGCTCATTACACATACTTTGCGATTTCTGGGTTAATGAGCATTAACACCTAAGAACACGACTTGAAATAAGCGAAATCCAATTCTTTCTATGTAGCTTGAACGCAAAACAACCTGTTTGGGGAGGTTTAGGCTCATGACACTTCGCTTTGCTATTTGTGGGTGGAAAGAACATGGAAAGAACAATCCAAACTTTTTCGTCTGTGTCAGGGGTTCAGAAGGAGAGACACAGGAGGGGGAGCAAATGGAGAGTGAGGAGGAGGAGTACGAGGGGGGCGCAGGCAGTGACAGTGGCCAGAGTTATTCCACAAGCCTCTCTAGCGAATCGGAGGACTCACAGAAGGGAGCGCCGGTGGCCAGAGCAAGGGAGATTCCAAGGGAGAAACCTCAAGAGGGAGGGGCCAGCGGGGAGTCTCTGAACAGCAGCTGGAGATCAGGGCCAGCGTCTCCACCAGAGCGCAGTGGGGAGGGGGAGTCCCAGGAGTCGGGACCAGTGTCCTCACCACCAGAGGGAGGAGAGGAGTCAGGTTTGGCAACACCCACATCAGGAAGCGGGGAAACGGTCAGAAGGAAAGTCACCGGCTGGGCGCGCGCGCCAAGTTCAAATGTACAGGAGCGCGGCACAGCGGGGAGCCCGGGAAGGGAGCCAGGTCCTAAAGCCCGCCGGAGGGAGGGGCAAGACTCAGGAGGCTCCGCGTCAGAGGAGTCCAGGAAGGAGGGAACCCCAGAGGGCAGAAGGACCCAACGCAGGAAAGAGCAGCGCAAGAGGTGGAGCCAGGCTAGAATCTTAAACTGGTGTGGGTGGAGCAGTGAGTCAGAGGGGACTTAGCCGGTCTAGCGTTAAGACGTGGGCCTGCGCGCCCAGAGCTTGGAAATGGAAACTAAACTTCAATAAAGACTTTTGTATATAATATCCACTGGGCGTTGGTCCTCTGTGAGCTGGGACCTAGCGGCAGTCCTGACAGTAAGTCCCCTCTCCATTTTCACCAATTTTGCAACCTCGTGGAGTGCGGGAAAGCAGCGAGGGGTGAAGATTGGTGCTTCGCGAGCTCACGAAAAACAGGGAAATGACTACCGAAGAGAGGATAGCGAGTTTGCAAAACGCAGTGACGCAGTTGACTGCAGAAATTGCGGCTTCCAGAAAGAAAGAACAGGAAGCAGCTGCTGCCTGCCAGGATCTGCGAACCAGGTTAGAAGTGCTAAGTACACAGAGGCTACCAGCCACCAGACCAGAAGGGATTGGGCTGGGAAACAGAGGAGGGAGCCTGGTATCTCACTTCAATGGGGACCTGCAGGAGTACCCTAACTTCAGAGCAGATGTGATTTATACATTGCAGCTGCTTGACAAAGACTTTAAAAATGAGGGAGAGAAAGTGGGATTTATTATTTCGCATTTGCGGGGGGAGGCAAAATCGTGGCTGCGCAATCTATGGAGAGACAAGGATCCAGCCCTCCAAAATGCGGCTGCCTTCATTAAAGTGATGGATGCGTGTTTTTTATCTGAGATTGATGTGGATATCGCTAGGAGGGAGATTCACGGACTAAGACAAGGTAAAGCCACTGTGAGGCAATATCATGCACGTTTTTTTCGGATTGGTGAATGTACTAGCCTGGGAGAAAGAATCGCCTGCCGTCAGAGACCTGTTCTGGGAGGGGTTGAGCGGAGCTGTGAAAGATGAGATCGCAAGGGGGGGAAGACCCCAAACCACCAAGGAAGTGGTGGAACGGGCACTCTCCATTGGGGTTCGGTTGGAAGGACGCCCTTGGGGCAGGGAGGAAGGGCATTTGGGACGCACGCCAGCGAAAGGACTGCCTCCCTTCCCCAAGGAGGCGGCGCGCGCTCGATCCATGCCTCCGCTGGGAGGGGGAGAGGAGCCGATGGAGATAGGTGGTGCTAAGGCTCACTCCACAGTCGGAGCCCTAACTCCGGGAGCAGTCAAGATGAAGCCTCCTAGAGGAACCAGGAAGTGCTACATCTGCGACAGTGCTCAGCATATGGCAAAAGAGTGTCCCCAGCGGTTTCACAAGCATACTGCAGCCGCAGCGACAGTAACAGACGCAATTCAGCAGAGGGAGTCGCAGCAGGAAAACTCCACTGTCTGGCTGGAGATGGCGTCTCTGGGGACCAGCCAGACAAGTCAGTGAAGCAATCCCCAGGGATCTTACAGCCCACCGACCCCCTCCCACCCAAACCAGTAGTGCAGCTCACCGCATCCCTTCAGCTCCCCAATGGGCTACTGGTGGAAATTCCCATCACCGTAGACTCGGGGAGCAATGCAGATTTTATAGACATGCAGTTCCTCCAGCAACATGGCATAGCCCTTCTGCCAGCGGCGGTACCTCTGAAAGTCGTCACAGTGGACGGCAGGGAGCTACTGGGAGGGCAAGTGCTACAGCAGACGCCGCCAATGGTGATGCGCATTGGAAACCACCGTGAGGTCATCAGCTTCAACGTCACCCGCCTGTCAGACACGCCCATAGTGTTGGGAATGAGTTGGCTGGATAGGCACAGCCCGGCATTAGCTTGGTACCAGCGGCAACTGACCTTCGGCTCCTCTTACTGCGCAGAACACTGCATCCTGGCGGACTTGGAAGATGAGGGGCACGAGGATGGACCACAGCTGAACTTGGGCATGTTGCAAGCGGTGCCTAACAAATACAAGGAGTTTTTGGAGGTCTTCTGCGAGAAAGAGGCGGATAAGCTGCCACCCCACAGACCCTACGACTGCAAGATTGACCTCCTGCCGGGGGCGACGCTCCCGACGGGGAAACTGTACTCCATGTCTGAGGATGAATTGCAAGAGCTCAGGGAGTTCATAGATCACAACCTGAAGCGGGGATTCATCCGGGAGTCCAAGGCGGCAGGAGGCAGTCCCGTGTTCTTTGTAAAGAAGCGGGACACGCCCCAAAAGAGGCTGGTCGTTGATTTCCGCTTCTTGAACCTCAAGACCAAGCCCTCAGCATTCCCTATGCCCAAGATCGATGACCTGCTGGCGACGGTGAGGAAGGGTCGCATCTTTACCAAGTTGGATCTGCGCGGAGCGTACAATCTCATTCGCGTACGGGAAGGCGACGAGTGGAAAACAACCATGTTTACGCCGCTGGGCACTTATGAATACAGAGTTATGCCTTTTGGATTAAAAAATGGTTCCCACTGCTTTCAAGCCTTCATGCATCATGTCTTGGCGGGTCTCCTCTACAAGAAATGCGTCTGCTTCCTGGATGACATCCTAATCTTCTCGGAATCGCCGGAGGCTCACGAGAGAGATGTTAGGGAAGTTCTGCAGAGGCTGCGGGAGCACAGGCTGTACGCCAAGCTGGAGAAGTGCCAGTTCGACAAGACGGAGGTGGATTTCTTGGGCTACAAACTGTCCGACAAGGGACTGGCTATGGACGGTGCCAAGGTACGTGCAGTACTGGATTGGAAGAGCCCACGCAATAGGAAGGAAGTACAGAGGTTTGTCGGTTTTGCCAACTTTTATCGCAAGTTCATCAAGGGTTTCGCCATGCAGACAGCGGCCATCACCGACACCCTCAGTTCCAAGAAGAAGAGGTTCATCTGGACGGAGCAGGCAGAGCAGTCCTTTCAGAAGCTCAAGCAGCTCTTCGCTTCCGAAGAGAACCTACTGCACGTAAATCCCAGCAGGCCCATGAGAGTGGAGACGGACGCCTCAGACAGGGCCGTGGGAGCCGTTCTGTTGCAGCAAGACCACCAGGGGGACTGGAGGCCGTGCGCTTTCTACTCCAGAAAACTCAGCAAAGCGGAGCAGAACTACACCATTTGGGACAGGGAGTTGCTGGCCATACATGCAGCCTTCAAGGCGTGGCGGCACTTCCTCGTCGGAGCCAAGCACACGGTGCAGGTCCGCACAGACCATAAGAACTTGGAGTACTGGCGCACGGCGAGGTTCCTGAACCAGCGACACATCCGCTGGGCGGAGTTCTTTGCAGATTTCGACTTCAGAATTGAGTACATCCCAGGAAACAGCAACGTCTTGGCGGACGCGCTGTCCAGAAAACCGCAGTATCTGGAGGCAGAGGCACCGGCGGCGGCCAAGCACATTTTCACACCACAGGCGTGGGCATGCGCATCAGCCACGGTGGACCTGGACGCGGTGCGCCGCGCGCTGCGAACAGACTCGTTCGCCCGAGCCAAGATGGAGGAGGTGTGCAGTGGCAAGGCGAGGGGCGACGAATTCCAAGTGCGAGACGGCCTGCTCCTACGCAAGGGAGTCCTCTACGTACCAGGAGACAGCCTCCGCGCGAAGGTCCTGCAACAGCTGCACGACGCGCCCAGCGCGGGGCACTTCGGCAAGGAGAAGACGGTGGACTTAGTAGCCAGAGACTTTTGGTGGCCTAAGATGCGGGGGGATGTCGCGGACTATGTCAATAGGTGCGACACCTGCCAAAGGGCTAAGCCTGTGCACCAGCCGCCGGCGGGCCTGTTGGAACCGCTACAGACACCGTTCGTACCGTGGGAGAGGGTAGCCCTGGACTTTGTCACAGATCTACCCAGCTCAAGGGGCAAGACGGCAGTGCTCGTGGTAGTGGACCTGTTCACCAAGATGGCCCACTTCATTCCGTGCGCGAAGGTGGCCACGGCCGAGCAGACCGCTAAGATGTTCATAGACCACGTGTTCAAGGTGCACGGCCTACCACGGTCTATTTTGTCCGACCGGGGGCGCCAGTTCATCTCCAACTTCTGGCAAAAGCTGATGGGATTCCTGAACGTCAAGGTCAGCCTGGCGTCGGCGAGACACCCGCAAACTAACGGGCAGGCGGAAAGGGTCAACGCCATCATGCAGCAGTACCTGAGATGCTACGCGAACCAGCAGCCATCGACCTGGGTGGACTATCTACCGTTGGCCGAGTTTGCCTACAACAACACGAAGCACGGGTCCACGGGGGTGACCCCATTTTTTGCCAACTACGGGAGGCATCCCAGAACCTTCCCGGGTCTGGACACAGTGCGGGAGGGGGAGCCACAGGGAGCAGAGGAAGTGGCAGCGGAGTTGCAGGAGATCCACGAGCAGCTCAGGAGGCAGTTAGAGTTGGCAAAACAGGCTTACAAAGTGCAGGCAGATCGACACAGGAGGGTTGGGGAGGACATCCAGGTGGGAGACTGGGTCTGGTTGGCAGCACAAGCAGTTCCAGCCAGATCGTTAGCCAAGAAGAAACTAGGGCACAAGCAGCTAGGGCCTTACCAAGTAGAGGCGCAGATCAACCCAGTGGCCTTCCGGTTGACACTCCCGGAGGGTTCCAGAATGCACCCGGTCTTTCATAGATCAGTGCTCACGCCCTACAGAGAGCCCCACAGGTTTCAAGCACCGGGGAAGGCGCCAGACCCGCTCAGAGAAGCGCCCAAAAAAGGGGGGTCGCCGAAAGGGGAGCCACTTAATGAAGCCACTGAGATTTTAGACTCAAGGTGGGGGGAGGACGGGATTGAATATCTTCTCGCCACGGAGGACACCCCGGCCAGCGCCAACAGGTGGGTGCCGGATTACGCAGTGGAAGAGCAGTTGCTCAAGGAAGAATTCCACACACTTTTCCCGCACAAGCCTATGCCGGCGGGCTTTTTCGAGGATTGTTTGTTCACACCCACACTCTCGGCCAGCACTTTCCGGGGTTTCTCGTCAGCTGAGGACTTGGCTCCGGGAGGCAGCTCTCCGGAGGGATCACTTTCAGGTTTTGGCACGGGGGGATCTTATTGGTGGGAGGACCAACCCGAGGTGGGCTGGCGCAGAGACATGCCGAAGGGGCCCTGGGAGGTGGACCCCCATCAAACAACTGGGGGAGGAGGGCTCTTGGGTGATTTGGGGTCGAGCGCAGATTTCGAGCACACCGCGCAGGAGATGGAAGCGGAGGAGGTCGTCGTCGACGAGCCCATGGGGGACTTCCCGGACTTATCTCGATGGTTGCAAGCCTCAGGGGACGAGCTGTATCCTGGACTCACCCCTACAACAATGGAGCACCCGGAACCCGCACCGGAAGAGGGGGAGGGGGGAAGGGGGGGCTTCGAGGGGGGGATGGATGTCAGGGGTTCAGAAGGAGAGACACAGGAGGGGGAGCAAATGGAGAGTGAGGAGGAGGAGTACGAGGGGGGCGCAGGCAGTGACAGTGGCCAGAGTTATTCCACAAGCCTCTCTAGCGAATCGGAGGACTCACAGAAGGGAGCGCCGGTGGCCAGAGCAAGGGAGATTCCAAGGGAGAAACCTCAAGAGGGAGGGGCCAGCGGGGAGTCTCTGAACAGCAGCTGGAGATCAGGGCCAGCGTCTCCACCAGAGCGCAGTGGGGAGGGGGAGTCCCAGGAGTCGGGACCAGTGTCCTCACCACCAGAGGGAGGAGAGGAGTCAGGTTTGGCAACACCCACATCAGGAAGCGGGGAAACGGTCAGAAGGAAAGTCACCGGCTGGGCGCGCGCGCCAAGTTCAAATGTACAGGAGCGCGGCACAGCGGGGAGCCCGGGAAGGGAGCCAGGTCCTAAAGCCCGCCGGAGGGAGGGGCAAGACTCAGGAGGCTCCGCGTCAGAGGAGTCCAGGAAGGAGGGAACCCCAGAGGGCAGAAGGACCCAACGCAGGAAAGAGCAGCGCAAGAGGTGGAGCCAGGCTAGAATCTTAAACTGGTGTGGGTGGAGCAGTGAGTCAGAGGGGACTAAGCCGGTCTAGCGTTAAGACGTGGGCCTGCGCGCCCAGAGCTTGGAAATGGAAACTAAACTTCAATAAAGACTTTTGTATATAATATCCACTGGGCGTTGGTCCTCTGTGAGCTGGGACCTAGCGGCAGTCCTGACAGTCTGCTTTCTATTGACATGGAACCAAAACACCTATGCTTGATTACGGCTGTTAAGAAACATTTAATTCTCAGATTTTTGAGTGAATGCGCATTCTAACCCCAAAAACACCAATCTGCAAGAAAACCAATCAGAGCCTTATCGTCTTTCTTTTTTAGTGGATGGAACGCAAAACACCTTTTTGCTTTGGTTGGAGGTGATTCCGGTGCACACCCATAAAACACCATGCGAATTGAAATAAGCCCTATCAATGCTTATTCGTCTTCTTTCTATGCATATGGAAGGGAAAAAACGGTTTTGTGTTATTTGGGACTCATTACACATACTTTGCGATTTCTGGGTTAATGTGCAAGAACACGACTTGAAATAAGCGAAATACAAGATTCTTCATTCTATGTAGCTTGAACACAAAACAACCTGTTTGGGGAGGTTTAGGCTCATGACACTTCGCTTTGCTATTTGTGCGTGGAAAGAACATGGAAAGAACAATCCAAACTTTTTCGTCTGCTTTCTATTGACATGGAACCAAAACACCTATGCTTGATTAGGACTGTTAAGAAACATTTCACTCAGAATTTTGGGTGAATGTGCATTCTTACCCCAAAAACACCATTTTGCAACAAAACCAATCAGAGCTTTATCTTCTTTCTTTTTAAGTGGATGGAACACAAAAGACCTTTTTGCTTTGGCTGGAGTTGATTCCGGTGCACACCCATAAAACACCATGCGAATTGAAATAAGCCCTATCAAAGCTTATTCGTCTTCTTTCTACGCATATCGAAGGGAAAAGACGGTTTTGTGTTATTTGGGACTCATTACACATACTTTGCGATTTCTGGGTTAATGTGCATTAACACCTAAGAACACGACTTGAAATAAGCGAAATACAAGATTCTTCATTCTATGTAGCTTGAACGCAAAACAACCTGTTTGGGGAGGTTTAGGCTCATGACACTTTGCTTTGCTATTTGTGGGTGGAAAGAACATGGAAAGAACAATCCAAACTTTTTCGTCTGCTTTCTATTGACATGGAACCAAAACACCTATGCTTGATTAAGGCTGTTAAGAAACATTTCACTCTGAGAATTTTGGGTGAATGTGCATTCTAACTCCAAAAATACAAATTTGCAACAAAACCAATCAGAGTTTTATCGTCTTTCTTTTAAAGTGGATGGAACCCAAAACACCTTTTTGCTTTGGTTGGAGGTGATTCTGGTGCACACCCATAAAACACCATGCGAATTGAAATAAGCCTTATCAAAGCTTATTCGTCTTCTTTCTACGCATATCGAAGGGAAAAGACGGTTTTGTGTTATTTGGGACTCATTACACATACTTTGCGATTTCTGGGTTAATGAGCATTAACACCACGGAACACGATTTGAAATAAGCGAAATCCAAAATTCTTCTTTCTATGTAGCTTGAACGCAAAACAACCTGTTTGGGGAGGTTTAGGCTCATTACACTTTGCTTTGCTATTTGTGGGTGGAAAGAACATGGAAAAAACAATCCAAACATTTTCGTCCGCTTTCTATTGAGATGGAACCAAAACACCTATGCTTGATTACGGCTGTTAAGAAACATTTAATTCTAAGATTTTTGGGTGAATGTGCATTCTAACCCCAAAACCACCATTTTGCAACAAAAACAATCAGAGCTTTATCTTCTTTCTTTTTAAGTGGATGGAACACAAAACACCTTTTTGCTTTGGTTGGAGGTGATTCTGGTGCACACCCATAAAACACCATGCGAATTGAAATAAGTCCGATCAAAGCTTATTCGTCTTCTTTCTACGCATATGGAAGTGAAAAGACGGTTTTGTGTTATTTGGGACTCATTACACATACTTTGCGATTTCTGGGTTAATGTGCATTAACACCTAAGAACACGACTTGAAATAAGCGAAATACAAGATTCTTCATTCTATGTAGCTTGAACGCAAAACAACCTGTTTGGGGAGGTTTAGGCTCATGACACTTCGCTTTGCTATTTGTGGGTGGAAAGAACATGGAAAGAACAATCCAAACTTTTTCGTCTGCTTTCTATTGACATGGAACCAAAACACCTATGCTTGATTAAGGCTGTTAAGAAACATTTCACTCTGAGAATTTTGGGTGAATGTGCATTCTAACTCCAAAAATACAAATTTGCAACAAAACCAATCAGAGTTTTATCGTCTTTCTTTTAAAGTGGATGGAACCCAAAACACCTTTTTGCTTTGGTTGGAGGTGATTCTGGTGCACACCCATAAAACACCATGCGAATTGAAATAAGCCTTATCAAAGCTTATTCGTCTTCTTTCTACGCATATCGAAGGGAAAAGACGGTTTTGTGTTATTTGGGACTCATTACACATACTTTGCGATTTCTGGGTTAATGAGCATTAACACCACGGAACACGATTTGAAATAAGTGAAATCCAAAATTCTTCTTTCTATGTAGCTTGAACGCAAAACAACATGTTTGGGGAGGTTTAGGCTCATTACACTTTGCTTTGCTATTTGTGGGTGGAAAGAACATGGAAAAAACAATCCAAACATTTTCGTCCGCTTTCTATTGAGATGGAACCAAAACACCTATGCTTGATTACGGCTGTTAAGAAACATTTAATTCTAAGATTTTTGGGTGAATGTGCATTCTATCCCCAAAAACACCAATTTGCAAGAAAACCAATCAGAGCCTTATCGTCTTTCTTTTTTAGTGGATGGAACCCAAAACACCTTTTTGCTTTGGTTGGAGGTGATTCCGGTGCACACCCATAAAACACCATGCGAATTGAAATAAGCCCTATCAAAGCTTATTCGTCTTCTTTCTAGGGATATCGAAGGGAAAAGACGGTTTTGTGTTATTTGGGGCTCATTACACATACTTTGCGATTTCTGGGTTAATGAGCATTAACACCTAAGAACACGACTTGAAATAAGCGAAATCCAATTCTTTCTATGTAGCTTGAACGCAAAACAACCTGTTTGGGGAGGTTTAGGCTCATGACACTTCGCTTTGCTATTTGTGGGTGGAAAGAACATGGAAAGAACAATCCAAACTTTTTCGTCTGCTTTCTATTGACATGGAACCAAAACACCTATGCTTGATTACGGCTGTTAAGAAACATTTAATTCTCAGGTTTTTGAGTGAATGCGCATTCTAACCCCAAAAACACCAATCTGCAAGAAAACCAATCAGAGCCTTATCGTCTTTCTTTTTTAGTGGATGGAACCCAAAACACCTTTTTGCTTTGGTTGGAGGTGATTCCGGTGCACACCCATAAAACACCATGCGAATTGAAATAAGCCCTATCAATGCTTATTCGTCTTCTTTCTATGCATATGGAAGGGAAAAAACGGTTTTGTGTTATTTGGGACTCATTACACATACTTTGCGATTTCTGGGTTAATGTGCAAGAACACGACTTGAAATAAGCGAAATACAAGATTCTTCATTCTATGTAGCTTGAACACAAAACAACCTGTTTGGGGAGGTTTAGGCTCATGACACTTCGCTTTGCTATTTGTGCGTGGAAAGAACATGGAAAGAACAATCCAAACTTTTTCGTCTGCTTTCTATTGACATGGAACCAAAACACCTATGCTTGATTAGGACTGTTAAGAAACATTTCACTCAGAATTTTGGGTGAATGTGCATTCTAACTCCAAAAATACAAATTTGCAACAAAACCAATCAGAGTTTTATCGTCTTTCTTTTAAAGTGGATGGAACCCAAAACACCTTTTTGCTTTGGTTGGAGGTGATTCTGGTGCACACCCATAAAACACCATGCGAATTGAAATAAGCCTTATCAAAGCTTATTCGTCTTCTTTCTACGCATATCGAAGGGAAAAGACGGTTTTGTGTTATTTGGGACTCATTACACATACTTTGCGATTTCTGGGTTAATGAGCATTAACACCACGGAACACGATTTGAAATAAGCGAAATCCAAAATTCTTCTTTCTATGTAGCTTGAACGCAAAACAACATGTTTGGGGAGGTTTAGGCTCATTACACTTTGCTTTGCTATTTGTGGGTGGAAAGAACATGGAAAAAACAATCCAAACATTTTCGTCCGCTTTCTATTGAGATGGAACCAAAACACCTATGCTTGATTACGGCTGTTAAGAAACATTTAATTCTAAGATTTTTGGGTGAATGTGCATTCTATCCCCAAAAACACCAATTTGCAAGAAAACCAATCAGAGCCTTATCGTCTTTCTTTTTTAGTGGATGGAACCCAAAACACCTTTTTGCTTTGGTTGGAGGTGATTCCGGTGCACACCCATAAAACACCATGCGAATTGAAATAAGCCCTATCAAAGCTTATTCGTCTTCTTTCTAGGGATATCGAAGGGAAAAGACGGTTTTGTGTTATTTGGGGCTCATTACACATACTTTGCGATTTCTGGGTTAATGAGCATTAACACCTAAGAACACGACTTGAAATAAGCGAAATCCAATTCTTTCTATGTAGCTTGAACGCAAAACAACCTGTTTGGGGAGGTTTAGGCTCATGACACTTCGCTTTGCTATTTGTGGGTGGAAAGAACATGGAAAGAACAATCCAAACTTTTTCGTCTGCTTTCTATTGACATGGAACCAAAACACCTATGCTTGATTACGGCTGTTAAGAAACATTTAATTCTCAGATTTTTGAGTGAATGCACATTCTAACCACAAAAACACCAATCTGCAAGAAAACCAATCAGAGCCTTATCGTCTTTCTTTTTTAGTGGATGGAACCCAAAACACCTTTTTGCTTTGGTTGGAGGTGATTCCGGTGCACACCCATAAAACACCATGCGAATTGAAATAAGCCCTATCAATGCTTATTCGTCTTCTTTCTATGCATATGGAAGGGAAAAAACGGTTTTGTGTTATTTGGGACTCATTACACATACTTTGCGATTTCTGGGTTAATGTGCAAGAACACGACTTGAAATAAGCGAAATACAAGATTCTTCATTCTATGTAGCTTGAACACAAAACAACCTGTTTGGGGAGGTTTAGGCTCATGACACTTCGCTTTGCTATTTGTGCGTGGAAAGAACATGGAAAGAACAATCCAAACTTTTTCGTCTGCTTTCTATTGACATGGAACCAAAACACCTATGCTTGATTAGGACTGTTAAGAAACATTTCACTCAGAATTTTGGGTGAATGTGCATTCTTACCCCAAAAACACCATTTTGCAACAAAACCAATCAGAGCTTTATCTTCTTTCTTTTTAAGTGGATGGAACACAAAACACCTTTTTGCTTTGGCTGGAGTTGATTCCGGTGCACACCCATAAAACACCATGCGAATTGAAATAAGCCCTATCAAAGCTTATTCGTCTTCTTTTTACGCATATGGAAGGGAAAAGACGGTTTTGTGTTATTTGGGACT
The DNA here is from genome assembly GCF_964106915.1 of Podarcis gaigeae. Taxonomy (NCBI): domain Eukaryota; kingdom Metazoa; phylum Chordata; class Lepidosauria; order Squamata; family Lacertidae; genus Podarcis; species Podarcis gaigeae. The sequence goes on along the minus strand of NC_139692.1, from coordinate 37,291 downwards.
CATTACACATACTTTGCGATTTCTGGGTTTTATGTGCATTAACACCTAAGAACACGACTTGAAATAAGCGAAATACAAGATTCTTCATTCTATGTAGCTTGAACACAAAACAACCTGTTTGGGGAGGTTTAGGCTCATGACACTTCGCTTTGATATTTGTGCGTGGAAAGAACATGGAAAGAACAATCCAAACATTTTCGTCTGCTTTCTATTGACATGGAACCAAAACACCTATGCTTGATTAGGACTGTTAAGAAACATTTCACTCAGATTTTTGAGTGAATGTGCATTCTAACCCCCAAAACACCAATTTGCAACAAAACCCATCAGAGCTTTATCGTCTTTCTTTTTAAGTGGAAGGAACCCAAAAGACCTTTTTGCTTTGGTCGGAGGTGATTCTGGTGCACACCCATAAAACACCATGCGAATTGAAATAAGCCCTATCAAAGCTTATTCGGCTTCTTTCTAAGCATATCGAAGGGAAAAGACGGATTTGTGTTATTCGGGAATCATTACACATACTTTGCGATTTCTGGGTTAATGAGCATTAACACCACGGAACACGATTTGAAATAAGCGAAATCCAAAATTCTTCTTTCTATGTAGCTTGAACGCAAAACAACATGTTTGGGGAGGTTTAGGCTCATGACACTTCGCTTTGCTATTTGTGGGTGGAAAGAACATGGAAAGAACAATCCAAACTTTTTCGTCCGCTTTCTATTGAGATGGAACCAAAACACCTATGCTTGATTACGGCTGTTAAGAAACATTTAATTCTAAGATTTTTGGGTGAATGTGCATTCTAACCCCAAAAACACCATTTTGCAACAAAAACAATCAGAGCTTTATCTTCTTTCTTTTTAAGTGGATGGAACACAAAACACCTTTTTGCTTTGGTTGGAGGTGATTCCGGTGCACACCCATAAAACACCATGCGAATTGAAATAAGTCCGATCAAAGCTTATTCGTCTTCTTTCTACGCATATGGAAGTGAAAAGACGGTTTTGTGTTATTTGGGACTCATTACACATACTTTGCGATTTCTGGGTTAATGTGCATTAACACCTAAGAACACGACTTGAAATAAGCGAAATACAAGATTCTTCATTCTATGTAGCTTGAACGCAAAACAACCTGTTTGGGGAGGTTTAGGCTCATGACACTTCGCTTTGCTATTTGTGGGTGGAAAGAACATGGAAAGAACAATCCAAACTTTTTCGTCTGCTTTCTATTGACATGGAACCAAAACACCTATGCTTGATTAAGGCTGTTAAGAAACATTTCACTCTGAGAATTTTGGGTGAATGTGCATTCTAACTCCAAAAATACAAATTTGCAACAAAACCAATCAGAGTTTTATCGTCTTTCTTTTAAAGTGGATGGTACCCAAAACACCTTTTTGCTTTGGTTGGAGGTGATTCTGGTGCACACCCATAAAACACCATGCGAATTGAAATAAGCCTTATCAAAGCTTATTCGTCTTCTTTCTACGCATATCGAAGGGAAAAGACGGTTTTGTGTTATTTGGGACTCATTACACATACTTTGCGATTTCTGGGTTAATGAGCATTAACACCACGGAACACGATTTGAAATAAGCGAAATCCAAAATTCTTCTTTCTATGTAGCTTGAACGCAAAACAACATGTTTGGGGAGGTTTAGGCTCATTACACTTTGCTTTGCTATTTGTGGGTGGAAAGAACATGGAAAAAACAATCCAAACATTTTCGTCCGCTTTCTATTGAGATGGAACCAAAACACCTATGCTTGATTACGGCTGTTAAGAAACATTTAATTCTAAGATTTTTGGGTGAATGTGCATTCTATCCCCAAAAACACCAATTTGCAAGAAAACCAATCAGAGCCTTATCGTCTTTCTTTTTTAGTGGATGGAACCCAAAACACCTTTTTGCTTTGGTTGGAGGTGATTCCGGTGCACACCCATAAAACACCATGCGAATTGAAATAAGCCCTATCAAAGCTTATTCGTCTTCTTTCTAGGGATATCGAAGGGAAAAGACGGTTTTGTGTTATTTGGGGCTCATTACACATACTTTGCGATTTCTGGGTTAATGAGCATTAACACCTAAGAACACGACTTGAAATAAGCGAAATCCAATTCTTTCTATGTAGCTTGAACGCAAAACAACCTGTTTGGGGAGGTTTAGGCTCATGACACTTCGCTTTGCTATTTGTGGGTGGAAAGAACATGGAAAGAACAATCCAAACTTTTTCGTCTGCTTTCTATTGACATGGAACCAAAACACCTATGCTTGATTACGGCTGTTAAGAAACATTTAATTCTCAGATTTTTGAGTGAATGCGCATTCTAACCCCAAAAACACCAATCTGCAAGAAAACCAATCAGAGCCTTATCGTCTTTCTTTTTTAGTGGATGGAACCCAAAACACCTTTTTGCTTTGGTTGGAGGTGATTCCGGTGCACACCCATAAAACACCATGCGAATTGAAATAAGCCCTATCAATGCTTATTCGTCTTCTTTCTATGCATATGGAAGGGAAAAAACGGTTTTGTGTTATTTGGGACTCATTACACATACTTTGCGATTTCTGGGTTAATGTGCAAGAACACGACTTGAAATAAGCGAAATACAAGATTCTTCATTCTATGTAGCTTGAACACAAAACAACCTGTTTGGGGAGGTTTAGGCTCATGACACTTCGCTTTGCTATTTGTGCGTGGAAAGAACATGGAAAGAACAATCCAAACTTTTTCGTCTGCTTTCTATTGACATGGAACCAAAACACCTATGCTTGATTAGGACTGTTAAGAAACATTTCACTCAGAATTTTGGGTGAATGTGCATTCTTACCCCAAAAACACCATTTTGCAACAAAACCAATCAGAGCTTTATCTTCTTTCTTTTTAAGTGGATGGAACACAAAACACCTTTTTGCTTTGGCTGGAGTTGATTCCGGTGCACACCCATAAAACACCATGCGAATTGAAATAAGCCCTATCAAAGCTTATTCGTCTTCTTTTTACGCATATGGAAGGGAAAAGACGGTTTTGTGTTATTTGGGACTCATTACACATACTTTGCGATTTCTGGGTTTTATGTGCATTAACACCTAAGAACACGACTTGAAATAAGCGAAATACAAGATTCTTCATTCTATGTAGCTTGAACACAAAACAACCTGTTTGGGGAGGTTTAGGCTCATGACACTTCGCTTTGATATTTGTGCGTGGAAAGAACATGGAAAGAACAATCCAAACATTTTCGTCTGCTTTCTATTGACATGGAACCAAAACACCTATGCTTGATTAGGACTGTTAAGAAACATTTCACTCAGATTTTTGAGTGAATGTGCATTCTAACCCCCAAAACACCAATTTGCAACAAAACCCATCAGAGCTTTATCGTCTTTCTTTTTAAGTGGAAGGAACCCAAAAGACCTTTTTGCTTTGGTCGGAGGTGATTCTGGTGCACACCCATAAAACACCATGCGAATTGAAATAAGCCCTATCAAAGCTTATTCGGCTTCTTTCTAAGCATATCGAAGGGAAAAGACGGTTTTGTGTTATTTGGGACTCATTACACATACTTTGCGATTTCTGGGTTAATGAGCATTAACACCACGGAACACGATTTGAAATAAGCGAAATCCAAAATTCTTCTTTCTATGTAGCTTGAACGCAAAACAACATGTTTGGGGAGGTTTAGGCTCATGACACTTCGCTTTGCTATTTGTGGGTGGAAAGAACATGGAAAGAACAATCCAAACTTTTTCGTCCGCTTTCTATTGAGATGGAACCAAAACACCTATGCTTGATTACGGCTGTTAAGAAACATTTAATTCTAAGATTTTTGGGTGAATGTGCATTCTAACCCCAAAAACACCATTTTGCAACAAAAACAATCAGAGCTTTATCTTCTTTCTTTTTAAGTGGATGGAACACAAAACACCTTTTTGCTTTGGTTGGAGGTGATTCCGGTGCACACCCATAAAACACCATGCGAATTGAAATAAGTCCGATCAAAGCTTATTCGTCTTCTTTCTACGCATATGGAAGTGAAAAGACGGTTTTGTGTTATTTGGGACTCATTACACATACTTTGCGATTTCTGGGTTAATGTGCATTAACACCTAAGAACACGACTTGAAATAAGCGAAATACAAGATTCTTCATTCTATGTAGCTTGAACGCAAAACAACCTGTTTGGGGAGGTTTAGGCTCATGACACTTCGCTTTGCTATTTGTGGGTGGAAAGAACATGGAAAGAACAATCCAAACTTTTTCGTCTGCTTTCTATTGACATGGAACCAAAACACCTATGCTTGATTAAGGCTGTTAAGAAACATTTCACTCTGAGAATTTTGGGTGAATGTGCATTCTAACTCCAAAAATACAAATTTGCAACAAAACCAATCAGAGTTTTATCGTCTTTCTTTTAAAGTGGATGGTACCCAAAACACCTTTTTGCTTTGGTTGGAGGTGATTCTGGTGCACACCCATAAAACACCATGCGAATTGAAATAAGCCTTATCAAAGCTTATTCGTCTTCTTTCTACGCATATCGAAGGGAAAAGACGGTTTTGTGTTATTTGGGACTCATTACACATACTTTGCGATTTCTGGGTTAATGAGCATTAACACCACGGAACACGATTTGAAATAAGCGAAATCCAAAATTCTTCTTTCTATGTAGCTTGAACGCAAAACAACATGTTTGGGGAGGTTTAGGCTCATTACACTTTGCTTTGCTATTTGTGGGTGGAAAGAACATGGAAAAAACAATCCAAACATTTTCGTCCGCTTTCTATTGAGATGGAACCAAAACACCTATGCTTGATTACGGCTGTTAAGAAACATTTAATTCTAAGATTTTTGGGTGAATGTGCATTCTATCCCCAAAAACACCAATTTGCAAGAAAACCAATCAGAGCCTTATCGTCTTTCTTTTTTAGTGGATGGAACCCAAAACACCTTTTTGCTTTGGTTGGAGGTGATTCCGGTGCACACCCATAAAACACCATGCGAATTGAAATAAGCCCTATCAAAGCTTATTCGTCTTCTTTCTAGGGATATCGAAGGGAAAAGACGGTTTTGTGTTATTTGGGGCTCATTACACATACTTTGCGATTTCTGGGTTAATGAGCATTAACACCTAAGAACACGACTTGAAATAAGCGAAATCCAATTCTTTCTATGTAGCTTGAACGCAAAACAACCTGTTTGGGGAGGTTGAGGCTCATGACACTTCGCTTTGCTATTTGTGGGTGGAAAGAACATGGAAAGAACAATCCAAACTTTTTCGTCTGCTTTCTATTGACATGGAACCAAAACACCTATGCTTGATTACGGCTGTTAAGAAACATTTAATTCTCAGATTTTTGAGTGAATGCGCATTCTAACCCCAAAAACACCAATCTGCAAGAAAACCAATCAGAGCCTTATCGTCTTTCTTTTTTAGTGGATGGAACCCAAAACACCTTTTTGCTTTGGTTGGAGGTGATTCCGGTGCACACCCATAAAACACCATGCGAATTGAAATAAGCCCTATCAATGCTTATTCGTCTTCTTTCTATGCATATGGAAGGGAAAAAACGGTTTTGTGTTATTTGGGACTCATTACACATACTTTGCGATTTCTGGGTTAATGTGCAAGAACACGACTTGAAATAAGCGAAATACAAGATTCTTCATTCTATGTAGCTTGAACACAAAACAACCTGTTTGGGGAGGTTTAGGCTCATGACACTTCGCTTTGCTATTTGTGCGTGGAAAGAACATGGAAAGAACAATCCAAACTTTTTCGTCTGCTTTCTATTGACATGGAACCAAAACACCTATGCTTGATTAGGACTGTTAAGAAACATTTCACTCAGAATTTTGGGTGAATGTGCATTCTTACCCCAAAAACACCATTTTGCAACAAAACCAATCAGAGCTTTATCTTCTTTCTTTTTAAGTGGATGGAACACAAAACACCCTTTTGCTTTGGCTGGAGTTGATTCCGGTGCACACCCATAAAACACCATGCGAATTGAAATAAGCCCTATCAAAGCTTATTCGTCTTCTTTCTACGCATATCGAAGGGAAAAGACGGTTTTGTGTTATTTGGGACTCATTACACATACTTTGCGATTTCTGGGTTTTATGTGCATTAACACCTAAGAACACGACTTGAAATAAGCGAAATACAAGATTCTTCATTCTATGTAGCTTGAACACAAAACAACCTGTTTGGGGAGGTTTAGGCTCATGACACTTCGCTTTGATATTTGTGCGTGGAAAGAACATGGAAAGAACAATCCAAACATTTTCGTCTGCTTTCTATTGACATGGAACCAAAACACCTATGCTTGATTAGGACTGTTAAGAAACATTTCACTCAGATTTTTGAGTGAATGTGCATTCTAACCCCCAAAACACCAATTTGCAACAAAACCCATCAGAGCTTTATAATCTTTCTTTTTAAGTGGAAGGAACCCAAAAGACCTTTTTTCTTTGGTTGGAGGTGATTCTGGTGCACACCCATAAAACACCATGCGAATTGAAATAAGCCCTATCAAAGCTTATTCGGCTTCTTTCTAAGCATATCGAAGGGAAAAGACGGATTTGTGTTATTCGGGAATCATTACACATACTTTGCGATTTCTGGGTTAATGAGCATTAACACCACGGAACACGATTTGAAATAAGCTGTCAGGACTGCCGCTAGGTCCCAGCTCACAGAGGACCAACGCCCAGTGGATATTATATACAAAAGTCTTTATTGAAGTTTAGTTTCCATTTCCAAGCTCGGGGCGCGCAGGCCCACGTCTTAACGCTAGACCGGCTAAGTCCCCTCTGACTCACTGCTCCACCCACACCAGTTTAAGATTCTAGCCCGGCTCCACCTCTTGCGCTGCTCTTTCCTGCGTTGGGTCCTTCTGCCCTCTGGGGTTCCCTCCTTCCTGGACTCCTCTGACGCGGAGCCTCCTGAGTCTTGCCCCTCCCTCCGGCGGGCTTTAGGACCTGGCTCCCTTCCCGGGCTCCCCGCTGTGCCGCGCTCCTGTACATTTGAACTTGGCGCGCGCGCCCAGCCGGTGACTTTCCTTCTGACCGTTTCCCCGCTTCCTGATGTGGGTGTTGCCAAACCTGACTCCTCTCCTCCCTCTGGTGGTGAGGACACTGGTCCCGACTCCTGGGACTCCCCCTCCCCACTGCGCTCTGGTGGAAACGCTGGCCCTGATCTCCAGCTGCTGTTCAGGGACTCCCCGCTGGCCCCTCCCTCTTGAGGTTTCTCCCTTGGAATCTCCCTTGCTCTGGCCACCGGCGCTCCCTTCTGTGAGTCCTCCGATTCGCTAGAGAGGCTTGTGGAATAACTCTGGCCACTGTCACTGCCTGCGCCCCCCTCGTACTCCTCCTCCTCACTCTCCATTTGCTCCCCCTCCTGTGTCTCTCCTTCTGAACCCCTGACATCCATCCCCCCCTCGAAGCCCCCCCTTCCCCCCTCCCCCTCTTCCGGTGCGGGTTCCGGGTGCTCCATTGTTGTAGGGGTGAGTCCAGGATACAGCTCGTCCCCTGAGGCTTGCAACCATCGAGATAAGTCCGGGAAGTCCCCCATGGGCTCGTCGACGACGCCCTCCTCCGCTTCCATCTCCTGCGCGGTGTGCTCGAAATCTGCGCTCGACCCCAAATCACCCAAGAGCCCTCCTCCCCCTGTTGCTTGATGGGGGTCCACCTCCCAGGGCCCCTTCGGCATGTCTCTGCGCCAGCCCACTTCGGGTTGGTCCTCCCACCAATAAGATCCCCCCGTGCCAAAACCTGAAAGTGATCCCTCCGGAGAGCTGCCTCCCGGAGCCGAGTCCTCAGCTGACGAGAAACCCCGGAAAGTGCTGGCCGAGAGTGTGGGTGTGAACAAACAATCCTCGAAAAAGCCCGCCGGCATAGGCTTGTGCGGGAAAAGTGTGTGGAATTCTTCCTTGAGCAACTGCTCTTCCACTGCGTAATCCGGCACCCACCTGTTGGCGCTGGCCGGGGTGTCCTCTGTGGCGAGAAGATATTCAATCCCGTCCTCCCCCCACCTTGAGTCTAAAATCTCAGTGGCTTCATTAAGTGGCTCCCCTTTCGGCGACCCCCCTTTTTTGGGCGCTTCTCTGAGCGGGTCTGGCGCCTTCCCCGGTGCTTGAAACCTGTGGGGCTCTCTGTAGGGCGTGAGCACTGATCTATGAAAGACCGGGTGCATTCTGGAACCCTCCGGGAGTGTCAACCGGAAGGCCACTGGGTTGATCTGCGCCTCTACTTGGTAAGGCCCTAGCTGCTTGTGCCCTAGTTTCTTCTTGGCTAACGATCTGGCTGGAACTGCTTGTGCTGCCAACCAGACCCAGTCTCCCACCTGGATGTCCTCCCCAACCCTCCTGTGTCGATCTGCCTGCACTTTGTAAGCCTGTTTTGCCAACTCTAGCTGCCTCCTGAGCTGCTCGTGGATCTCCTGCAAATCCGCTGCCACGTCCTCTGCTCCCTGTGGCTCCCCCTCCCGCACTGTGTCCAGACCCGGGAAGGTTCTGGGATGCCTCCCGTAGTTGGCGAAAAATGGGGTCACCCCCGTGGACCCGTGCATCGTGTTGTTGTAGGCAAACTCGGCCAACGGTAGATAGTCCACCCAGGTCGATGGCTGCTGGTTCGCGTAGCATCTCAGGTACTGCTGCATGATGGCGTTGACCCTTTCCGCCTGCCCGTTAGTTTGCGGGTGTCTCGCCGACGCCAGGCTGACCTTGACGTTCAGGAATCCCATCAGCTTTTGCCAGAAGTTGGAGATGAACTGGCGCCCCCGGTCGGACAAAATAGACCGTGGTAGGCCGTGCACCTTGAACACGTGGTCTATGAACATCTTAGCGGTCTGCTCGGCCGTGGCCACCTTCGCGCACGGAATTAAGTGGGCCATCTTGGTGAACAGGTCCACTACCACGAGCACTGCCGTCTTGCCCCTTGAGCTGGGTAGATCTGTGACAAAGTCCAGGGCCACCCTCTCCCACGGTACGAACGGTGTCTGTAGCGGTTCCAACAGGCCCGCCGGCGGCTGGTGCACAGGCTTAGCCCTTTGGCAGGTGTCGCACCTATTGACATAGTCCGCGACATCCCCCCGCATCTTAGGCCACCAAAAGTCTCTGGCTACTAAGTCCACCGTCTTCTCCTTGCCGAAGTGCCCCGCGCTGGGCGCGTCGTGCAGCTGTTGCAGGACCTTCGCGCGGAGGCTGTCTCCTGGTACGTAGAGGACTCCCTTGCGTAGGAGCAGGCCGTCGCGCACTTGGAATTCGTCGCCCCTCGCCTTGCCACTGCACACCTCCTCCATCTTGGCTCGGGCGAACGAGTCCGTTTGCAGCGCGCGGCGCACCGCGTCCAGGTCCACCGTGGCTGACGCGCATGCCCACGCCTGTGGTGTGAAAATGTGCTTGGCCGCCGCCGGTGCCTCTGCCTCCAGATATTGCGGTTTTCTGGACAGCGCGTCCGCCAAGACGTTGCTGTTTCCTGGGATGTACTCAATTCTGAAGTCGAAATCTGCAAAGAACTCCGCCCAGCGGATGTGTCGCTGGTTCAGGAACCTCGCCGTGCGCCAGTACTCCAAGTTCTTATGGTCTGTGCGGACCTGCACCGTGTGCTTGGCTCCGACGAGGAAGTGCCGCCACGCCTTGAAGGCTGCATGTATGGCCAGCAACTCCCTGTCCCAAATGGTGTAGTTCTGCTCCGCTTTGCTGAGTTTTCTGGAGTAGAAAGCGCACGGCCTCCAGTCCCCCTGGTGGTCTTGCTGCAACAGAACGGCTCCCACGGCCCTGTCTGAGGCGTCCGTCTCCACTCTCATGGGCCTGCTGGGATTTACGTGCAGTAGGTTCTCTTCGGAAGCGAAGAGCTGCTTGAGCTTCTGAAAGGACTGCTCTGCCTGCTCCGTCCAGATGAACCTCTTCTTCTTGGAACTGAGGGTGTCGGTGATGGCCGCTGTCTGCATGGCGAAACCCTTGATGAACTTGCGATAAAAGTTGGCAAAACCGACAAACCTCTGTACTTCCTTCCTATTGCGTGGGCTCTTCCAGTCCAGTACTGCACGTACCTTGGCACCGTCCATAGCCAGTCCCTTGTCGGACAGTTTGTAGCCCAAGAAATCCACCTCCGTCTTGTCGAACTGGCACTTCTCCAGCTTGGCGTACAGCCTGTGCTCCCGCAGCCTCTGCAGAACTTCCCTAACATCTCTCTCGTGAGCCTCCGGCGATTCCGAGAAGATTAGGATGTCATCCAGGAAGCAGACGCACTTCTTGTAGAGGAGACCCGCCAAGACATGATGCATGAAGGCTTGAAAGCAGTGGGAACCATTTTTTAATCCAAAAGGCATAACTCTGTATTCATAAGTGCCCAGCGGCGTAAACATGGTTGTTTTCCACTCGTCGCCTTCCCGTACGCGAATGAGATTGTACGCTCCGCGCAGATCCAACTTGGTAAAGATGCGACCCTTCCTCACCGTCGCCAGCAGGTCATCGATCTTGGGCATAGGGAAGGCTGAGGGCTTGGTCTTGAGGTTCAAGAAGCGGAAATCAACGACCAGCCTCTTTTGGGGCGTGTCCCGCTTCTTTACAAAGAACACGGGACTGCCTCCTGCCGCCTTGGACTCCCGGATGAATCCCCGCTTCAGGTTGTGATCTATGAACTCCCTGAGCTCTTGCAATTCATCCTCAGACATGGAGTACAGTTTCCCCGTCGGGAGCGTCGCCCCGGGCAGGAGGTCGATCTTGCAGTCGTAGGGTCTGTGGGGTGGCAGCTTATCCGCCTCTTTCTCGCAGAAGACCTCCAAAAACTCCTTGTATTTGTTAGGCACCGCTTGCAACATGCCCAAGTTCAGCTGTGGTCCATCCTCGTGCCCCTCATCTTCCAAGTCCGCCAGGATGCAGTGTTCTGCGCAGTAAGAGGAGCCGAAGGTCAGTTGCCGCTGGTACCAAGCTAATGCCGGGCTGTGCCTATCCAGCCAACTCATTCCCAACACTATGGGCGTGTCTGACAGGCGGGTGACGTTGAAGCTGATGACCTCACGGTGGTTTCCAATGCGCATCACCATTGGCGGCGTCTGCTGTAGCACTTGCCCTCCCAGTAGCTCCCTGCCGTCCACTGTGACGACTTTCAGAGGTACCGCCGCTGGCAGAAGGGCTATGCCATGTTGCTGGAGGAACTGCATGTCTATAAAATCTGCATTGCTCCCCGAGTCGATGGTGATGGGAATTTCCACAAGTAGCCCATTGGGGAGCTGAAGGGATGCGGTGAGCTGCACTACTGGTTTGGGTGGGAGGGGGTCGGTGGGCTGTAAGATCCCTGGGGATTGCTTCACTGACTTGTCTGGCTGGTCCCCAGAGACGCCATCTCCAGCCAGACAGTGGAGTTTTCCTGCTGCGACTCCCTCTGCTGAATTGCGTCTGTTACTGTCGCTGTGGCTGCAGTATGCTTGTGAAACCGCTGGGGACACTCTTTTGCCATATGCTGAGCACTGTCGCAGATGTAGCACTTCCTGGTTCCTCTAGGAGGCTTCATCTTGACTGCTCCCGGAGTTAGGGCTCCGACTGTGGAGTGAGCCTTAGCACCACCTATCTCCATCGGCTCCTCTCCCCCTCCCAGCGGAGGCATGGATCGAGCGCGCGCCGCCTCCTTGGGGAAGGGAGGCAGTCCTCTCGCTGGCGTGCGTCCCAAATGCCCTTCCTCCCTGCCCCAAGGGCGTCCTTCCACCCGAACCCCAATGGAGAGTGCCCGTTCCACCACTTCCTTGGTGGTTTGGGGTCTTCCCCCCCTTGCGATCTCGTCTTTCACAGCTCCGCTCAACCCCTCCCAGAACAGGTCTCTGACGGCAGGCGATTCTTTCTCCCAGGCTAGTACATTCACCAATCCGAAAAAACGTGAATGATATTGCCTCACAGTGGCTTTACCTTGTCTTAGTCCGTGAATCTCCCTCCTAGCGATATCCACATCAATCTCAGATAAAAAACACGCATCCATCACTTTAATGAAGGCAGCCGCATTTTGGAGGGCTGGATCCTTGTCTCTCCATAGATTGCGCAGCCACGATTTTGCCTCCCCCCGTAAATGCGAAATAATAAATCCCACTCTCTCTTCCTCATTTTTAAAGTCTTTGTCAAGCACCTGCAATGCATAAATCACATCTGCTCTGAAGTTAGGATACTCCTGCAGGTCCCCATTGAAGTGAGATACCAGGCTCCCTCCTCTGTTTCCCAGCCCAATCCCTTCTGGTCTGGTGGCGGGTAGCCTCTGTGTACTTAGCACTTCTAACCTGGTTCGCAGATCCTGGCAGGCAGCAGCTGCTTCCTGTTCTTTCTTTCTGGAAGCCGCAATTTCTGCAGTCAACTGCGTCACTGCGTTTTGCAAACTCGCTCTCCTCTCTTCGGTAGTCATTTCCCTGTTTTTCGTGAGCTCGCGAAGCACCAATCTTCACCCCTCGCTGCTTTCCCGCACTCCACGAGGTTGCAAAATTGGTGAAAATGGAGAGGGGACTTACTGTCAGGACTGCCGCTAGGTCCCAGCTCACAGAGGACCAACGCCCAGTGGATATTATATACAAAAGTCTTTATGGAAGTTTAGTTTCCATTTCCAAGCTCTGGGCGCGCAGGCCCACGTCTTAACGCTACACCGGCTAAGTCCCCTCTGACTCACTGCTCCACCCACACCAGTTTAAGATTCTAGCCCGGCTCCACCTCTTGCGCTGCTCTTTCCTGCGTTGGGTCCTTCTGCCCTCTGGGGTTCCCTCCTTCCTGGACTCCTCTGACGCGGAGCCTCCTGAGTCTTGCCCCTCCCTCCGGCGGGCTTTAGGACCTGGCTCCCTTCCCGGGCTCCCCGCTGTGCCGCGCTCCTGTACATTTGAACTTGGCGCGCGCGCCCAGCCGGTGACTTTCCTTCTGACCGTTTCCCCGCTTCCTGATGTGGGTGTTGCCAAACCTGACTCCTCTCCTCCCTCTGGTGGTGAGGACACTGGTCCCGACTCCTGGGACTCCCCCTCCCCACTGCGCTCTGGTGGAGACGCTGGCCCTGATCTCCAGCTGCTGTTCAGGGACTCCCCGCTGTTCAGGGACTCCCCTCTTGAGGTTTCTCCCTTGGAATCTCCCTTGCTCTGGCCACCGGCGCTCCCTTCTGTGAGTCCTCCGATTCGCTAGAGAGGCTTGTGGAATAACTCTGGCCACTGTCACTGCCTGCGCCCCCCTCGTACTCCTCCTCCTCACTCTCCATTTGCTCCCCCTCCTGTGTCTCTCCTTCTGAACCCCTGACAATATGGAAGGGAAAAGATGGTTTTGTGTTATTTGGGACTCATTACACATACTTTGCGATTTCTGGGTTAATGTGCATTAACACCTGTCAGAGCCACCCGAGGTCCCAGCTCACAAGAGACCAAAATCCAGTCCAAGTTATATACAAAAGGTTTTATTGAAGAACATTGTTGTCGTTACATCCAAGCTCCGTGGCTCAGCATCTGTTACCCTTAGATGTTAGAAGTCCCCTCTGAGTCAGTCCCGCCCCTGCACCAGCTTAAGAGGCTTGTACTGCTCCACCTTTTCCTCTCCTTCCTTTTCCGCAGGGTCTTCCTGCCCCCCTGTGCTCCCTCCCTCCGGGACTCCCCCAAGGCTGAGTCTTCTGACGCCTGCTCCCCCCTCCTTCGTGCTTTGGGACCAGGCTCCTCCTCAGGGCTCTCCTCATTTCCGCACGCCTCCACATTTGAACTTGGCGCGCGTACGTTGCTTCTGACCTTCCTTTCGACCGTTACGCTACTCTCGGTACTACACTCCTCCCCTTCCGGCAGGACGTTCTGCTCCGAACTCCTTCCCCTCTCTGCTTCCTGTTCTGCTCTTTCTGACACACTGGCAACTCCACCCCCTTCACTCCGTTCTGACGGAGAGGCCGGTCCCGATCTCCAACCCCCACTGGGGATTCCCTCTTCATTCCCCTGCTTCTGACTGCTTCCCTCTCTACTGCCCCTTGGCCTGACCAGGGGGGCTCCCTTTTGGGAATCCTCGGATTCACTTGACGGACTCACTGACAACCTCGGGTCGTCGTCGTCCTCTTCCTGGTCGCCCTGGGACCCCTCCCCCTTGCTCTCTGTCCCTGAAACCCTGACATCCATCCCCCCCTCGAAGCCCCCCCTTCCCCCCTCCCGCCCATCGGGTGCAGGTTGTAGGAGCTGTAGCTCTTCGGAGGTGGATGCAGGATACAGGTTGTGTACCTCCATATCCTCTGCTTGCAGTTCGGTGTATGAGTGTTCGAATGCGGGTTCTTGACCCAAAGTGTTCTCTTCTCCCTCTTCCATTGGTACCTCGTCTGGTGCTGCCGGCCAAGGTCCCGTCAGCCATTTCCTGCGCCAGTCCTCCTCTGGTTGCTCGTCCCACCAATAAGAGGGTTCTGTGTCCACCCCTGAGCACGATCCCCTGGGCGGGCTAGATTCTGGCGTTCTCTCCTCGGCTGAAGAAAAACCCCGGAAAGTACTGCCTGAGAGTGTGGGCGTAAAGAGCCAGTCATCAAAGTACTCGGCTGGCATGGGTCTATGCGGGAAAAGGGCATGGAACTCGTCTTTTAGAAGAGGTTCGTCTAAAGCGTAGCCCGGCACCCAACCGTTGGCACTGGCTGGAGTGCCCTCTGTGGCTAGAAAGTATTCTACCCCCTCTTCCCCCCATCTCGAGTCCAGGATTTCTGTGACCTCGTTGAGTGGTTCGGCCCTAGGCGCCTTCTCCCTCTCCTGTGACGTAGTGTGTAGTTGCGGGACTGTTTCAGACTCCTGAAACCTGTGCGGTGCCTTGTAGGGGGTGAGCACCGACCTATGAAATACCGGATGCACTCTGGAACCTTCGGGGAGGGCTAGTCGAAAGGCTACAGGGTTGATCTTAGCCTCCACTTGGTACGGCCCTAACTGCCTGTGCCCTAGCTTCTTCTTGGCCAACGACTTGGCTGGCATCGCTTGGGCGGCTAACCACACCCAGTCCCCCACCTGGATCTCCTCCCCCGCTCTCCTGTTTTTGTCTGCCTGCACCTTATATGCCTGCTTGGCCAGCTCCAAATGTCTCCGCAACTCTTCGTGCACCTCCTGCAGCTCCGCTGCAAACTGGTCGGCTTCTTGCGGCACCCCCTCTCCCGGTGCCCCGAACCCCGGGAAGGTTCTGGGATGACGACCATTGTTCGCGAAGAACGGCGTCACCCCCGTGGACGCGTGCTTCGTGTTGTTATAGGCAAACTCTGCCATCGGCAGGTAGTCCACCCAAGCTGCGGGTCGCTGATTGGCGTAACATCTCAGGTACTGCTGCATGATCGCGTTGACCCTCTCAGCTTGGCCGTTGGTCTGTGGGTGTCTCGCCGACGTAAGGTTGATCTTGACGTTCAGAATACCTAAAAGCTTCTGCCAAAAATTGGAAACAAAGTGGCGCCCCCTGTCGGACAGGATGGACTGCGGCAGCCCATGCACCTTGAACACGTGATCAATGAAGAGTTTGGCAGTCTGTTCCGCCGTCGCCACCTTTGCGCACGGAATGAAGTGCGCCATCTTGGTGAACAGGTCCACAACCACCAGTACCGCCGTCTTCCCTCTGGAGCTGGGCAGGTCAGTAACGAAGTCCAGGGCTACCCTCTCCCACGGTTGCTGTGGCGTTTCCAGCAGTTCCAACAGCCCCGCTGGCTTCTGGTGTACTGGCTTGGACCTTTGACAAGTGTCACACCTGGCGACGTAATCCGCTACCTCTCCATGCATCCGAGGCCACCAAAAGTCCCTTGCCACCAGTTCCATTGTCTTCTCCTTGCCGAAGTGGCCCGCACTGGGGGCGTCGTGCAACTGCTGCAGAACCTTTGCGCGAAGCTCGTCGCTTGGCACGTAGAGGGCACCTTTGCGAGTTAGCAGCCCGTCGCATAGTTGGAAATCTTCGCCACTCTGCACACCTCTGCGCAACTCCTCCATTTTGGACTGTGCGAACTGATCCACTTGCAACGCGTGTCGCACCGCGTCCAGATCTACTGTGATGGCAGCGCACGACCACGCCTGCGGTGCGAAAATGTGCCTGGCTGCTACTGGCGCCGCTTCATCGAGATATTGCTGTTTCCTGGATAGCGCATCGGCTATAACGTTGGAATCTCCTGGGATGTACTCTATCCGAAAGTCGAAATCCGCGAAGAATTCCGCCCAGCGCATGTGTCTCTGGCTTTGGAGCTTCGCCGTGCGCCAATACTCTAGGTTCTTGTGATCCATGCAGACCTGTACTGTGTGCTTGGCTCCTATGAGGAAGTGTCGCCACGCTTTGAAAGCTGCGTGAATGGCTAACAGCTCCCTGTCCCATATGGTGTAGTTTTGCTCCGCCTTGCTGAGCTTTCGGGAGTAAAAGGCACCGGGTCTCCAGTTTCCATGTGGATCTTCTTGCAGGAGTACGGCTCCAACCGTTCTGTCTGACGCGTCGGTCTCCACTCGCATGGGCCTGCCTGGATTCACGTGCAGCAGCTGCTCCTCGGAGGCGAAAAGGCTTTTAAGCTTCCGAAAAGAGCGCTCCGCCTGTTCCGTCCACACGAACCTCTTCTTCTTGGAACTCAGAGTGTCCGTGATCGCTGCTGTCTCCTTTGCAAAACCTCTGATGAATTTGCGGTAGAAGTTGGCGAAGCCGACGAATCTCTGGACTTCCTTCCGATTGCGTGGGCTCTTCCAGTCCAACACCGCGCGGACCTTGACGCTGTCCATGGCGAGCCCCTTGTCGGACAGCTTGTAGCCTAGGAAATCCACCTCCGTCACATCAAACTGGCACTTCTCTAACTTGGCGTAGAGCCTGTTCTCCCGTAGTCTCTGCAGGACTTCTTTTACGTCCTTCTCATGGGCCTCTTCCGTTTCCGAAAAGATCAGGATGTCGTCGAGGAAACACAAACATTTCTTGTAGAGAAGTCCCGCTAGCACGTGATGCATAAAGGCTTGGAAGACGTGAGATCCATTTTGGAGACCAAACGGCATAACTCTGTATTCATACGTGCCCAGAGGCGTGAACATGGCCGTCTTCCACTCATCGCCCTCCCGGATGCGTATGAGGTTATACGCTCCACGCAAATCCAATTTGGTGAAGATCTTCCCCTTCCTCACGGTTGCTAGGAGATCATCTATCTTGGGCATGGGGAAGGCCTTGGGCTTGGTCATACTGTTTATGAACCTATAGTCCACAATGAGTCTTTTTTGGGGCGTGTCCTTCTTCTTTACAAAGAACACAGGACTGCCCCCCACTGCTTTCGATTCCCGGATGAATCCACTCTTCAAATTGTGCTCTATGAACTCCCTGAGCTCTTGCATCTCGTCCTCAGACATGGAATACAGTTTTGCAGTCGGCAACTGCGCCCCCGGCACCAGGTCGATGGCACAATCATAAGGTCTGTGGGGCGGCAACTGGTCAGCTTCCTTCTCGCAGAAAACCTCCAGGAACCCTTCGTACTTGCTAGGTACTGCCTGCACCATGCCAAGTCGCAGCTGCTGCTCAGCCCCCTCCTCCTGGCAGGATTGGATGCAATTTTGAGCACAGTACGATGAGCAAAAGGTGATCTGGCGTTGGTACCATGCTACAGCAGGACTGTGTCTCTCCAGCCAACTCATGCCTAATACTATAGGCGTGTCAGACAGGTGGGTGACATTGAAGCTAATGACTTCTCGGTGATCTCCTATCCGCATCACCATGGGAGGTGTCTGTTGCACAACTTGCCCTCCAAGCAATTTCCTGCCATCCACCGTGACTACGTTCAGAGGCGTTGTGGCGGGCAGAAGCGCTATGCGATGCTGCTTGACGAATTGCATCCCCACGAAATCGGCGTTGCTCCCAGAATCGATCATGATGGGCACTTCTAGGGTGGTCCCATTTGGCAACTGAAGTGTTGCGGTGAGCTGCACCGCTGGCTTGGGTGGTAAAGGGTCTGTGGGTTGCAAAGACGCTGGGGACTGTTCTATAGATCCGCCTGGCTGAGCCCCAGCATTCGTGCTTACAGCCAGGCACTTTCGTTTCCCCTGAGGCTCCTCTTCTTGGATCACTTCTGCTGCTACCGTTGCTAAAGCTGCAGTGTGTTTCTGGAGCCTCTGGGGGCACTCTTTCGCCATGTGCAGTGCACTGTCGCAAATGTAACACTTCCTGGTCCCTCTAGGAGGCTTCGCCTTTACTGCACCGGAAGCTGGGGCTCTGGCTGTTGCTTGAGCCTTAGCACCACCAAGTTCCATCGGCTCCTCCCCCTGCCTCCCCAGCGGCGAGGGATGTGACTGACTGAACTCCCTGGGGATGAAAGAAGACGTCCTCGCTGGTGGACGCACCTGACGTTCTTCCTCATTGTGCCAAGGACGTCCCTCGTGACGTATCCCAATCGCCAGAGCCCTCTGCACCACCTCCTCCAGGGTCTGAGGTCTGTCTCCCCTGGCAAGTTCGTCCTTTACGGGACCGCTGAGACCCTCCCAGAACAAATCCCTCACAGGTGTTGTCAGGACTGCCGCTAGGTCCCAGCTCACAGAGGACCAACGCCCAGTGGATATTATATACAAAAGTCTTTATTGAAGTTTAGTTTCCATTTCCAAGCTCTGGGCGCGCAGCCCCACGTCTTAACGCTAGACCGGCTAAGTCCCCTCTGACTCACTGCTCCACCCACACCAGTTTAAGATTCTAGCCCGGCTCCACCTCTTGCGCTGCTCTTTCCTGCGTTGGGTCCTTCTGCCCTCTGGGGTTCCCTCCTTCCTGGACTCCTCTGACACGGAGCCTCCTGAGTCTTGCCCCTCCCTCCGGCGGGCTTTAGGACCTGGCTCCCTTCCCGGGCTCCCCGCTGTGCCGCGCTCCTGTACATTTGAACTTGGCGCGCGCGCCCAGCCGGTGACTTTCCTTCTGACCGTTTCCCCGCTTCCTGATGTGGGTGTTGCCAAACCTGACTCCTCTCCTCCCTCTGGTGGTGAGGACACTGGTCCCGACTCCTGGGACTCCCCCTCCCCACTGCGCTCTGGTGGAGACGCTGGCCCTGATCTCCAGCTGCTGTTCAGGGACTCCCCGCTGGCCCCTCCCTCTTGAGGTTTCTCCCTTGGAATCTC
The DNA here is from genome assembly GCF_964106915.1 of Podarcis gaigeae. Classification (NCBI taxonomy): domain Eukaryota; kingdom Metazoa; phylum Chordata; class Lepidosauria; order Squamata; family Lacertidae; genus Podarcis; species Podarcis gaigeae. Next base: position 18,242 of record NC_139692.1, on the reverse strand, counting down.
CCTTGCTCTGGCCACCGGCGCTCCCTTCTGTGAGTCCTCCGATTCGCTAGAGAGGCTTGTGGAATAACTCTGGCCACTGTCACTGCCTGCGCCCCCCTCGTACTCCTCCTCCTCACTCTCCATTTGCTCCCCCTCCTGTGTCTCTCCTTCTGAACCCCTGACATCCATCCCCCCCTCGAAGCCCCCCCTTCCCCCCTCCCCCTCTTCCGGTGCGGGTTCCGGGTGCTCCATTGTTGTAGGGGTGAGTCCAGGATACAGCTCGTCCCCTGAGGCTTGCAACCATCGAGATAAGTCCGGCAAGTCCCCCATGGGCTCGTCGACGACGACCTCCTCCGCTTCCATCTCCTGCGCGGTGTGCTCGAAATCTGAGCTCGACCCCAAATCACCCAAGAGCCCTCCTCCCCCTGTTGCTTGATGGGGGTCCACCTCCCAGGACCCCTTCGGCATGTCTCTGCGCCAGCCCACTTCGGGTTGGTCCTCTCACCAATAAGATCCCCCCGTGCCAAAACCTGAAAGTGATCCCTCCGGAGAGCTGCCTCCCGGAGCCGAGTCCTCAGCTGATGAGAAACCCCGGAAAGTGCTGGCCGAGAGTGTGGGTGTGAACAAACAATCCTCGAAAAAGCCCGCCGGCATAGGCTTGTGCGGGAAAAGTGTGTGGAATTCTTCCTTGAGCAACTGCTCTTCCACTGCGTAATCCGGCACCCACCTGTTGGCGCTGGCCGGGGTGTCCTCTGTGGCGAGAAGATATTCAATCCCGTCCTCCCCCCACCTTGAGTCTAAAATCTCAGTGGCTGCATTAAGTGGCTCCCCTTTCGGCGACCCCCCTTTTTTGGGCGCTTCTCTGAGCGGGTCTGGCGCCTTCCCCGGTGCTTGAAACCTGTGGGGCTCTCTGTAGGGCGTGAGCACTGATCTATGAAAGACCAGGTGCATTCTGGAACCCTCCGGGAGTGTCAACCGGAAGGCCACTGGGTTGATCTGCGCCTCTACTTGGTAAGGCCCTAGCTGCTTGTGCCCTAGTTTCTTCTTGGCTAACGATCTGGCTGGAACTGCTTGTGCTGCCAACCAGACCCAGTCTCCCACCTGGATGTCCTCCCCAACCCTCCTGTGTCGATCTGCCTGCACTTTGTAAGCCTGTTTTGCCAACTCTAACTGCCTCCTGAGCTGCTCGTGGATCTCCTGCAACTCCGCTGCCACGTCCTCTGCTCCCTGTGGCTCCCCCTCCCGCACTGTGTCCAGACCCGGGAAGGTTCTGGGATGCCTCCCGTAGTTGGCGAAAAATGGTGTCACCCCCGTGGACCCGTGCTTCGTGTTGTTGTAGGCAAACTCGGCCAACGGTAGATAGTCCACCCAGGTCGATGGCTGCTGGTTCGCGTAGCATCTCAGGTACTGCTGCATGATGGCGTTGACCCTTTCCGCCTGCCCGTTAGTTTGTGGGTGTCTCGCCGACGCCAGGCTGACCTTGACGTTCAGGAATCCCATCAGCTTTTGCCAGAAGTTGGAGATGAACTGGCGCCCCCGGTCGGACAAAATAGACCGTGGTAGGCCGTGCACCTTGAACACGTGGTCTATGAACATCTTAGCGGTCTGCTCGGCCGTGGCCACCTTCGCGCACGGAATGAAGTGGGCCATCTTGGTGAACAGGTCCACTACCACGAGCACTGCCGTCTTGCCCCTTGAGCTGGGTAGATCTGTGACAAAGTCCAGGGCCACCCTCTCCCACGGTACGAACGGTGTCTGTAGCGGTTCCAACAGGCCCGCCGGCGGCTGGTGCACAGGCTTAGCCCTTTGGCAGGTGTCGCACCTATTGACATAGTCCGCGACATCCCCCCGCATCTTAGGCCACCAAAAGTCTCTGGCTACTAAGTCCACCGTCTTCTCCTTGCCGAAGTGCCCCGCGCTGGGCGCGTCGTGCAGCTGTTGCAGGACCTTCGCGCGGAGGCTGTCTCCTGGTACGTAGAGGACTCCCTTGCGTAGGAGCAGGCCGTCGCGCACTTGGAATTCGTCGCCCCTCGCCTTGCCACTGCACACCTCCTCCATCTTGGCTCGGGCGAACGAGTCCGTTTGCAGCGCGCGGCGCACCGCGTCCAGGTCCACCGTGGCTGACGCGCATGCCCACGCCTGTGGTGTGAAAATGTGCTTGGCCGCCGCCGGTGCCTCTGCCTCCAGATATTGCGGTTTTCTGGACAGCGCGTCCGCCAAGACGTTGCTGTTTCCTGGGATGTACTCAATTCTGAAGTCGAAATCTGCAAAGAACTCCGCCCAGCGGATGTGTCGCTGGTTCAGGAACCTCGCTGGTGCGCCAGTACTCCAAGTTCTTATGGTCTGTGCGGACCTGCACCGTGTGCTTGGCTCCGACGAGGAAGTGCCGCCACGCCTTGAAGGCTGCATGTATGGCCAGCAACTCCCTGTCCCAAATGGTGTAGTTCTGCTCCGCTTTGCTGAGTTTTCTGGAGTAGAAAGCGCACGGCCTCCAGTCCCCCTGGTGGTCTTGCTGCAACAGAACGGCTCCCACGGCCCTGTCTGAGGCGTCCGTCTCCACTCTCATGGGCCTGCTGGGATTTACGTGCAGTAGGTTCTCTTCGGAAGCGAAGAGCTGCTTGAGCTTCTGAAAGGACTGCTCTGCCTGCTCCGTCCAGATGAACCTCTTCTTCTTGGAACTGAGGGTGTCGGTGATGGCCGCTGTCTGCATGGCGAAACCCTTGATGAACTTGCGATAAAAGTTGGCAAAACCGACAAACCTCTGTACTTCCTTCCTATTGCGTGGGCTCTTCCAGTCCAGTACTGCACGTACCTTGGCACCGTCCATAGCCAGTCCCTTGTCGGACAGTTTGTAGCCCAAGAAATCCACCTCCGTCTTGTCGAACTGGCACTTCTCCAGCTTGGCGTACAGCCTGTGCTCCCGCAGCCTCTGCAGAACTTCCCTAACATCTCTCTCGTGAGCCTCCGGCGATTCCGAGAAGATTAGGATGTCATCCAGGAAGCAGACGCACTTCTTGTAGAGGAGACCCGCCAAGACATGATGCATGAAGGCTTGAAAGCAGTGGGAACCATTTTTTAATCCAAAAGGCATAACTCTGTATTCATAAGTGCCCAGCGGCGTAAACATGGTTGTTTTCCACTCGTCGCCTTCCCGTACGCGAATGAGATTGTACGCTCCGCGCAGATCCAACTTGGTAAAGATGCGACCCTTCCTCACCGTCGCCAGCAGGTCATCGATCTTGGGCATAGGGAAGGCTGAGGGCTTGGTCTTGAGGTTCAAGAAGCGGAAATCAACGACCAGCCTCTTTTGGGGCGTGTCCCGCTTCTTTACAAAGAACACTGGACTGCCTCCTGCCGCCTTGGACTCCCGGATGAATCCCCGCTTCAGGTTGTGATCTATGAACTCCCTGAGCTCTTGCAATTCATCCTCAGACATGGAGTACAGTTTCCCCGTCGGGAGCGTCGCCCCGGGCAGGAGGTCGATCTTGCAGTCGTAGGGTCTGTGGGGTGGCAGCTTATCCGCCTCTTTCTCGCAGAAGACCTCCAAAAACTCCTTGTATTTGTTAGGCACCGCTTGCAACATGCCCAAGTTCAGCTGTGGTCCATCCTCGTGCCCCTCATCTTCCAAGTCCGCCAGGATGCAGTGTTCTGCGCAGTAAGAGGAGCCGAAGGTCAGTTGCCGCTGGTACCAAGCTAATGCCGGGCTGTGCCTATCCAGCCAACTCATTCCCAACACTATGGGCGTGTCTGACAGGCGGGTGACGTTGAAGCTGATGACCTCACGGTGGTTTCCAATGCGCATCACCATTGGCGGCGTCTGCTGTAGCACTTGCCCTCCCAGTAGCTCCCTGCCGTCCACTGTGACGACTTTCAGAGGTACCGCCGCTGGCAGAAGGGCTATGCCATGTTGCTGGAGGAACTGCATGTCTATAAAATCTGCATTGCTCCCCGAGTCGATGGTGATGGGAATTTCCACAAGTAGCCCATTGGGGAGCTGAAGGGATGCGGTGAGCTGCACTACTGGTTTGGGTGGGAGGGGGTCGGTGGGCTGTAAGATCCCTGGGGATTGCTTCACTGACTTGTCTGGCTGGTCCCCAGAGACGCCATCTCCAGCCAGACAGTGGAGTTTTCCTGCTGCGACTCCCTCTGCTGAATTGCGTCTGTTACTGTCGCTGTGGCTGCAGTATGCTTGTGAAACCGCTGGGGACACTCTTTTGCCATATGCTGAGCACTGTCGCAGATGTAGCACTTCCTGGTTCCTCTAGGAGGCTTCATCTTGACTGCTCCCGGAGTTAGGGCTCCGACTGTGGAGTGAGCCTTAGCACCACCTATCTCCATCGGCTCCTCTCCCCCTCCCAGCGGAGGCATGGATCGAGCGCGCGCCGCCTCCTTGGGGAAGGGAGGCAGTCCTCTCGCTGGCGTGCGTCCCAAATGCCCTTCCTCCCTGCCCCAAGGGCGTCCTTCCACCCGAACCCCAATGGAGAGTGCCCGTTCCACCACTTCCTTGGTGGTTTGGGGTCTTCCCCCCCTTGCGATCTCGTCTTTCACAGCTCCGCTCAACCCCTCCCAGAACAGGTCTCTGACGGCAGGCGATTCTTTCTCCCAGGCTAGTACATTCACCAATCCGAAAAAACGTGAATGATATTGCCTCACAGTGGCTTTACCTTGTCTTAGTCCGTGAATCTCCCTCCTAGCGATATCCACATCAATCTCAGATAAAAAACACGCATCCATCACTTTAATGAAGGCAGCCGCATTTTGGAGGGCTGGATCCTTGTCTCTCCATAGATTGCGCAGCCACGATTTTGCCTCCCCCCGTAAATGCGAAATAATAAATCCCACTCTCTCTTCCTCATTTTTAAAGTCTTTGTCAAGCACCTGCAATGCATAAATCACATCTGCTCTGAAGTTAGGATACTCCTGCAGGTCCCCATTGAAGTGAGATACCAGGCTCCCTCCTCTGTTTCCCAGCCCAATCCCTTCTGGTCTGGTGGCGGGTAGCCTCTGTGTACTTAGCACTTCTAACCTGGTTCGCAGATCCTGGCAGGCAGCAGCTGCTTCCTGTTCTTTCTTTCTGGAAGCCGCAATTTCTGCAGTCAACTGCGTCACTGCGTTTTGCAAACTCGCTCTCCTCTCTTCGGTAGTCATTTCCCTGTTTTTCGTGAGCTCGCGAAGCACCAATCTTCACCCCTCGCTGCTTTCCCGCACTCCACGAGGTTGCAAAATTGGTGAAAATGGAGAGGGGACTTACTGTCAGGACTGCCGCTAGGTCCCAGCTCACAGAGGACCAACGCCCAGTGGATATTATATACAAAAGTCTTTATTGAAGTTTAGTTTCCATTTCCAAGCTCTGGGCGCGCAGCCCCACGTCTTAACGCTAGACCGGCTAAGTCCCCTCTGACTCACTGCTCCACCCACAACAGTTTAAGATTCTAGCCCGGCTCCACCTCTTGCGCTGCTCTTTCCTGTGTTGGGTCCTTCTGCCCTCTGGGGTTCCCTCCTTCCTGGACTCCTCTGACGCGGAGCCTCCTGAGTCTTGCCCCTCCCTCCGGCGGGCTTTAGGACCTGGCTCCCTTCCCGGGCTCCCCGCTGTGCCGCGCTCCTGTACATTTGAACTTGGCGCACGCGCCCAGCCGGTGACTTTCCTTCTGACCGTTTCCCCGCTTCCTGATGTGGGTGTTGCCAAACCTGACTCCTCTCCTCCCTCTGGTGGTGAGGACACTGGTCCCGACTCCTGGGACTCCCCCTCCCCACTGCGCTCTGGTGGAGACGCTGGCCCTGATCTCCAGCTGCTGTTCAGGGACTCCCCGCTGGCCCCTCCCTCTTGAGGTTTCTCCCTTGGAATCTCCCTTGCTCTGGCCACCGGCGCTCCCTTCTGTGAGTCCTCCGATTCGCTAGAGAGGCTTGTGGAATAACTCTGGCCACTGTCACTGCCTGCGCCCCCCTCGTACTCCTCCTCCTCACTCTCCATTTGCTCCCCCTCCTGTGTCCCTCCTTCTGAACCCCTGACAGGTGTGCAGTCTTTCTCCCAGCGTAACGCAGTCAGTAAAGCAAAAAATCTGGAATGGTACTGACGCACAGTGGCTTTGTCTTGCCGCAGTCCAAATATCTCCCTGCGTGCAAGATCCAAATCTACGGTTGACTGGAAGCAGGCATCCATCGCTTTAATGAATTCATCAGAATCGCGGCGGGCAGGGCCATCTTCACACCACAAATTGCGCAACCAGTCTCTGGCCGCCCCATACAAGTGAGAAACAATAAACCCCACTTTCTCCTCCTCATCTTTAAAGTCATGACGAAGCAAGTGCAATGCATACAAAACGTCTGCTCTGAAACTGGGGTAGTGCTTCAGGTTCCCATCGAAGTGGGTGACTAGGCTGCCCCCCCCGCCTTCCAAGTCCAATTCCCTCTGATCTGGACCCTGGGAACCCTTCCCTGCTTGCACGCTCCCACCTTGTTTGCAGGTCTTGGCAGCGCTTCTCCATTTCGTCATGCTTCTTCTGAGACGCAAGGACTGCAGCGGTGAGTTCGGAAACTGTAGTTCGCAGTGCTGTCAGCTGATCCTCCGCACTCATGGCTGTCACCGTTTGTGAGCTTTGCAAAAAAAAATTTTGCGTTCTTTGGGGGGGGACTTACTGTCAGAGCCACCCGAGGTCCCAGGTCACAAGAGACCAAAGTCCAGTCCAAGATATATACAAAAGGTTTTATTGAAGAACATTGTTGTCGTTACATCCAAGCTCCGTGGCTCCGCATCTGTTACCCTTAGATGTTAGAAGTCCCCTCTGAGTCAGTCCCGCCCCTGCACCAGCTTAAGAGGCTTGTACTGCTCCACCTTTTCCTCTCTTTCCTTTTCCGCAGGGTCTTCCTGCCCCCCTGTGCTCCCTCCCTCCGGGATCCCCCAAGGCTGAGTCTTCTGCCGCCTGCTCCCCCCTCCTTCGTGCTTTGGGACCAGGCTCCTCCTCAGGGCTCTCCTCATTTCCGCGCGCCTCCACATTTGAACTTGGCGCGCGTACGTTGCCTCTGACCTTCCTTTCGACCGTTACGCTACTCTCGGTACTACACTCCTCCCCTTCCGGCAGGATGTTCTGCTCCGAACTCCTTCCCCTCTCTGCTTCCTTTTCTGCTCTTTCTGACACACTGGCAACTCCACCCCCTTCACTCCGTTCCGACGGAGAGGCCGGTCCCGATCTCCAGCCCCCACTGGGGATTCCCCCTTCGTTCCCCTGCTTCTGACTGCCTCCCTCTCTACTGCCCCTTGGCCTGACCAGGGGGGCTCCCTTTTGGGAATCCTCGGATTCACTTGACGGACTCACTGACAACCTCGGGTCGTCGTCGTCCTCTTCCTCGTCGCCCTGGGACCCCTCCCCCTCGCTCTCTGTCCCTGAAACCCTGACATCCATCCCCCCCTCGAAGCCCCCCCTTCCCCCCTCCCGCCCATCGGGTGCAGGTTGTAGGAGCTGCAGCTCTTCGGAGGTGGATGCAGGATACAGGTTGTGTACCTCCATATCCTCTGCTTGCAGTTCGGTGTATGAGTGTCCGAATTCGGGTTCTTGACCCAAAGTGTTCTCTTCTCCCTCTTCCATTGGTACCTCGTCTGGTGCTGCCGGCCAAGGTCCTGTCAGCCATTTCCTGCGCCAGTCCTCCTCTGGTTGCTCGTCCCACCAATAAGAGGGTTCTGTGTCCACCCCTGAGCACGATCCCCTGGGCGGGCTAGATTCTGGCGTTCTCTCCTCGGCTGAAGAAAAACCCCGGAAAGTACTGTCTGAGAGTGTGGGCGTAAAGAGCCAGTCATCAAAGTACTCGGCTGGCATGGGTCTATGCGGGAAAAGGGCATGGAACTCGTCTTTTAGAAGAGGTTCGTCTAAAGCGTAGCCCGGCACCCAACCGTTGGCACTGGCTGGAGTGCCCTCTGTGGCTAGAAAGTATTCTACCCCCTCTTCCCCCCATCTCGAGTCCAGGATTTCTGTGACCTCGTTGAGTGGTTCGGCCCTAGGCGCCCTCTCCCTCTCCTGTGACTTAGTGTGTAGTTGCGGGACTGTTTCAGACTCCTGAAACCTGTGCGGTGCCTTGTAGGGGGTGAACACCGACCTATGAAATACCGGATGCACTCTGGAACCTTCGGGGAGGGCTAGTCGAAAGGCTACAGGGTTGATCTTAGCCTCCACTTGGTACGGCCCTAACTGCCTGTGCCCTAGCTTCTTCTTGGCCAACGACTTGGCTGGCATCGCTTGGGCCGCTAACCACACCCAGTCCCCCACCTGGATCTCCTCCCCCGCTCTCCTGTTTTTGTCTGCCTGCACCTTATATGCTTGCTTGGCCAGCTCCAAATGTCTCCGCAACTCTTCGTGCACCTCCTGCAGCTCCGCTGCAAACTGGTCGGCTTCTTGCGGCACCCCCTCTCTCGGTGCCCCGAACCCCGGGAAGGTTCTGGGATGCCGACCGTTGTTCGCGAAGAACGGCGTCACCCCCGTGGACGCATGCTTCGTGTTGTTATAGGCAAACTCTGCCATCGGCAGGTAGTCCACCCAAGCTGCGGGTCGCTGATTGGCGTAACATCTCAGGTACTGCTGCATGATCGCGTTGACCCTCTCAGCTTGGCCGTTGGTCTGTGGGTGTCTCGCCGACGTAAGGTTGATCTTGACGTTCAGGATACCTAAAAGCTTCTGCCAAAAATTGGAAACAAAGTGGCGCCCCCTGTCGGACAGGATGGACTGCGGCAGCCCATGCACCTTGAACACGTGATCAATGAAGAGTTTGGCAGTCTGTTCCGCCGTCGCCACCTTTGCGCACGGAATGAAGTGCGCCATCTTGGTGAACAGGTCCACAACCACCAGTACCGCCGTCTTCCCTCTGGAGCTGGGCAGGTCAGTAACGAAGTCCAGGGCTACCCTCTCCCACGGTTGCTGTGGCGTTTCCAGCGGTTCCAACAGCCCCGCTGGCTTCTGGTGTACTGGCTTGGACCTTTGACAAGTGTCACACCTGGCGACGTAATCCGCTACCTCTCCACGCATCCGAGGCCACCAAAAGTCCCTTGCCACCAGTTCCATTGTCTTCTCCTTGCCGAAGTGGCCCGCACTGGGGGCGTCGTGCAACTGCTGCAGAACCTTTGCGCGAAGCTCGTCGCTTGGCACGTAGAGGGCACCTTTGCGAGTTAGCAGCCCGTCGCGTAGTTGGAAATCTTCGCCACTCTGCACACCTCTGCGCAACTCCTCCATTTTGGACTGTGCGAACTGATCCACTTGCAACGCGCGTCGCACCGCGTCCAGATCTACTGTGATGGCAGCGCACGACCACGCCTGCGGTGCGAAAATGTGCCTGGCTGCTACTGGCGCCGCTTCATCGAGATATTGCGGTTTCCTGGATAGCACATCGGCTATAACGTTGGAATCTCCTGGGATGTACTCTATCCGAAAGTCGAAATCCGCGAAGAATTCCGCCCAGCGCATGTGTCTCTGGCTTTGGAGCTTCGCCGTGCGCCAATACTCTAGGTTCTTGTTATCCGTGCGGACCTGTACTGTGTGCTTGGCTCCTATGAGGAAGTGTCGCCACGCTTTGAAAGCTGCGTGAATGGCTAACAGCTCCCTGTCCCATATGGTGTAGTTTTGCTCCGCCTTGCTGAGCTTTCGGGAGTAAAAGGCACCGGGTCTCCAGTTTCCATGTGGATCTTCTTGCAGGAGCACAGCTCCAACCGCCCTGTCTGATGCGTCGGTCTCCACTCGCATGGGCCTGCCTGGATTCACGTGCAGCAGTTGCTCCTCGGAGGCGAAAAGGCTTTTAAGCTTCCGAAAAGAGCGCTCCGCCTGTTCCGTCCACACGAACCTCTTCTTCTTGGAACTCAGAGTGTCCGTGATCGCTGCTGTCTCCTTTGCAAAACCTCTGATGAATTTGCGGTAGAAGTTGGCGAAGCCGACGAATCTCTGGACTTCCTTCCGATTGCGTGGGCTCTTCCAGTCCAACACCGCGCGGACCTTGACGCTGTCCATGGCGAGCCCCTTGTCGGACAGCTTGTAGCCCAGGAAATCCACCTCCGTCACATCAAACTGGCACTTCTCTAACTTGGCGTAGAGCCTGTTCTCCCGTAGTCTTTGCAGGACTTCCTTTACGTCCCTCTCGTGGGCCTCTTCCGTCTCCGAAAAGATCAGGATGTTGTCGAGGAAACACACACATTTCTTGTAGAGGAGTCCCGCTAGCACGTGATGCATAAAGGCTTGGAATACGTGAGATCCATTTTGGAGACCAAACGGCATAACTCTGTATTCATACGTGCCCAGAGGCGTGAACATGGCCGTTTTCCACTCATCGCCCTCCCGGATGCGTATGAGGTTATACGCTCCATGCAGATCCAATTTGGTGAAGATCTTCCCCTTCCTCACGGTTGCTAGGAGATCATCTATCTTGGGCATGGGGAAGGCCTTGGGCTTGGTCATACTGTTTATGAACCTGTAATCCACAATGAGTCTTTTTTGGGGCGTGTCTCTCTTCTTTACAAAGAACACAGGACTGCCCCCCACTGCTTTCGATTCCCGGATGAATCCACGCTTCAAATTGTGCTCTATGAACTCCCTGAGCTCTTGCATCTCGTCCTCAGACATGGAATACAGTTTTGCAGTCGGCAACTGCGCCCCCGGCACCAGGTCGATGGCACAATCATAAGGTCTGTGGGGCGGCAACTGGTCAGCTTCCTTCTCGCAGAAAACCTCCAGGAACCCTTCGTACTTGCTAGGTACTGCCTGCACCATGCCAAGTCGCAGCTGGTGCTCAGCCCCCTCCTCCTGGCAGGACTGGATGCAATTTTGAGCACAGTACGATGAGCAAAAGGTGATCTGGCGTTGGTACCACGCTACAGCAGGACTGTGTTTCTCCAGCCAACTCATGCCTAATACTATAGGCGTGTCAGACAGTTGGGTGACATTGAAGCTAATGACTTCTCGGTGATCTCCTATCCGCATCACCATGGGAGGTGTCTGTTGCACAACTTGCCCTCCTAGCAATTTCCTGCCATCCACCGTGACTACGTTCAGAGGCGTTGTGGCGGGCAGAAGCGCTATGCGATGCTGCTTGACGAATTGCATCCCCACGAAATCGGCATTGCTCCCCGAATCGATCGTGAGGGGGACTTCTAGGGTGGTCCCATTTGGCAACTGAAGTGTTGCAGTGAGCTGCACCGCTGGCTTGGGTGGTAAAGGGTCTGTGGGTTGCAAAGACGCTGGGGACTGTTCTACAGATTCACCTGGCTGAGCCCCAGCAATTCTGCTTGCAGCCAGGCATTGTCGTTTCCCTGAGGTTCCTCTTCCTGGATCACTTCTGCAGCTACCGTCGCTAAAGCTGCAGTGTGTTTCTGGAGCCTCTGGGGGCACTCTTTCGCCATGTGCAGTGCACTGTCGCAGATGTAACCCTTCCTGGTCCCTCTAGGAGGCTTCGCCTTTACTGCACCGGAAACTGGGGCTCTGGCTGTTGCTTGAGCCTTAGCACCACCAAGTTCCATCGGCTCCTCCCCCTGCCTCCCCAGCGGCGAGGGATGTGACTGACTGAACTCCCTGGGGATGAAAGAAGACGTCCTCGCTGGTGGACGCACCTGACGTTCTTCCTCATTGTGCCAAGGACGTCCCTCGTGACGTATGCCAATCGCCAGAGCCCTCTGCACCACCTGCTCCAGGGTCTGAGGTCTGTCTCCCCTGGCAAGTTCGTCCTTTATGGGACCGCTGAGACCCTCCCAGAACAAATCCCTCACAGGTGTGCAGTCTTTCTCCCAGCATAACGCAGTCAGTAAAGCAAAAAATCTGGAATGGTACTGACGCACAGTGGCTTTGCCTTGCCGCAGTCCAAATATCTCCCTGCGTGCAAGATCCAAATCTACGGTTGACTGGAAGCAGGCATCCATCGCTTTAATGAATTCATCAGAATCGCGGCGGGCAGGGCCATCTTCACGCCACAAATTGCGCAACCAGTCTCTGGCCGGCCCATGCAAGTGAGAAACAATAAACCCCACTTTCTCCTCCTCATCTTTAAAGTCATGACGAAGCAAGTGTAATGCATACAAAACGTCTGCTCTGAAACTGGGGTAGTGCTTCAGGTTCCCATCGAAGTGGGTGACTAGGCTGCCCCCCCGCCTTCCAAGTCCAATGCCCTCTGATCTGGACCCTGGGAACCCTTCCCTGTTTGCACGCTCCCACCTTGTTTGCAGGTCCTGGCAGCGCTTCTCCATTTCGTCATGCTTCTTCTGAGACGCAAGGACTGCAGCGGTGAGTTCGGAAACTGTAGTTCGCAGTGCTGTCAGCTGATCCTCCGCACTCATGGCTATCAACGTTTGTGAGCTTTGCAAAAAAAATTTTTGCGTTCTTTGGGAGGGGACTTACTGTCAGAGCCACCCGAGGTCCCAGCTCACAAGAGACCAAAATCCAGTCCAAGTTATATACAAAAGGTTTTATTGAAGAACATTGTTGTTGTTACATTCAAGCTCCGTGGCTCAGCATCTGTTACCCTTAGATGTTAGAAGTCCCCTCTGAGTCAGTCCCGCCCCTGCACCAGCTTAAGAGGCTTGTACTGCTCCACCTTTTCCTCTCCTTCCTTTTCCGCAGGGTCTTCCTGCCCCCCTGTGCTCCCTCCCTTCGGGACTCCCCCGAGGCTGAGTCTTCTGACGCCTGCTCCCCCCTCCTTCGTGCTTTGGGACCAGGCTCCTCCTCAGGGCTCTCCTCATTTCCGCGCGCCTCCACATTTGAACTTGGCGCGCGTACGTTGCCTCTGACCTTCCTTTCGACCGTTACGCTACTCTCGGTACTACACTCCTCCCCTTCCTGCAGGACGTCCTGCTCCGAACTCCTTCCCCTCTCTGCTCCCTGTTCTGCTCCTTCTGACACACTGGCAACTCCACCCCCTTCACTCCGTTCCGACGGAGAGGCCGGTCCCGATCTCCAACCCCCACTGGGGATTCCATCTTCGTTCCCCTGCTTCTGACTGCTTCCCTCTCTACTGCCCCTTGGACTGACCAGGGGGGCTCCCTTTTGGGAATCCTCGGATTCACTTGACGGACTCACTGACAACCTCGGGTCATCGTCGTCCTCTTCCTCGTCACCCTGGGACCCCTCCCCCTCGCTCTCTGTCCCTGAAACCCTGACAGTTAGGGTTAGGGATAGGGATAGGGATAGGGTTAGAGTTAGGGTTAGGGTTAGGGTTAGGGTTAGGGTTAGGGTTAGGGTTAGGGTTTAGGGTTTAGGGTTAGGGGTTAGGGTTAGGGTTAGGGTTAGGGTTAGGGTTAGGGTTAGGGTTAGGGTTAGGGTTAGGGTTAGGGTTAGGGTTAGGGTTAGGGTTAGGGTTAGGGTTAGGGTTAGGGTTTAGGGTTTAGGGTTTAGGGTTTAGGGTTAGGGTTAGGGTTAGGGTTAGGGTTAGGGTTAGGGTTTAGGGTTTAGGGTTAGGGTTAGGGTTAGGGTTAGGGTTAGGGTTAGGGTTAGGGTTAGGGTTAGGGTTAGGGTTAGGGTTAGGGTTAGGGTTAGGGTTAGGGTTAGGGTTAGGGTTAGGGTTAGGGTTAGGGTTAGGGTTAGGGTTAGGGTTAGGGTTAGGGTTAGGGTTAGGGTTAGGGTTAGGGTTAGGGTTAGGGTTAGGGTTAGGGTTAGGGTTAGGGTTAGGGTTAGGGTTAGGGTTAGGGTTAGGGTTAGGGTTAGGGTTAGGGTTAGGGTTAGGGTTAGGGTTAGGGTTAGGGTTAGGGTTAGGGTTAGGGTTAGGGTTAGGGTTAGGGTTAGGGTTAGGGTTAGGGTTAGGGTTAGGGTTAGGGTTAGGGTTAGGGTTAGGGTTAGGGTTAGGGTTAGGGTTAGGGTTAGGGTTAGGGTTAGGGTTAGGGTTAGGGTTAGGGTTAGGGTTAGGGTTAGGGTTAGGGTTAGGGTTAGGGTTAGGGTTAGGGTTAGGGTTAGGGTTAGGGTTAGGGTTAGGGTTAGGGTTAGGGTTAGGGTTAGGGTTAGGGTTAGGGTTAGGGTTAGGGTTAGGGTTAGGGTTAGGGTTAGGGTTAGGGTTAGGGTTAGGGTTAGGGTTAGGGTTAGGGTTAGGGTTAGGGTTAGGGTTAGGGTTAGGGTTAGGGTTAGGGTTAGGGTTAGGGTTAGGGTTAGGGTTAGGGTTAGGGTTAGGGTTAGGGTTAGGGTTAGGGTTAGGGTTAGGGTTAGGGTTAGGGTTAGGGTTAGGGTTAGGGTTAGGGTTAGGGGTTAGGGTTAGGGTTAGGGTTAGGGTTAGGGTTAGGGTTAGGGTTAGGGTTAGGGTTAGGGTTAGGGTTAGGGTTAGGGTTAGGGTAGGGTTAGGGTTAGGGTTAGGGTTAGGGTTAGGGTTAGGGTTAGGGTTAGGGTTAGGGTTAGGGTTAGGGTTAGGGTTAGGGTTAGGGTTAGGGTTAGGGTTAGGGTTAGGGTTAGGGTTAGGGTTAGGGTTAGGGTTAGGGTTAGGGTTAGGGTTAGGGTTAGGGTTAGGGTTAGGGTTAGGGTTAGGGTTAGGGTTAGGGTTAGGGTTAGGGTTAGGGTTAGGGTTAGGGTTAGGGTTAGGGTTAGGGTTAGGGTTAGGGTTAGGGTTAGGGTTAGGGTTAGGGTTAGGGTTAGGGTTAGGGTTAGGGTTAGGGTTAGGGTTAGGGTTAGGGTTAGGGTTAGGGTTAGGGTTAGGGTTAGGGTTAGGGTTAGGGTTAGGGTTAGGGTTAGGGTTAGGGTTAGGGTTAGGGTTAGGGTTAGGGTTAGGGTTAGGTTAGGGTTAGGGTTAGGGTTAGGGTTAGGGTTAGGGGTTAGGGTTAGGGTTAGGGTTAGGGTTAGGGTTAGGGTTAGGGTTAGGGTTAGGGTTAGGGTTAGGGTTAGGGTTAGGGTTAGGGTTAGGGTTAGGGTTAGGGTTAGGGTTAGGGTTAGGGTTAGGGTTAGGGTTAGGGTTAGGGTTAGGGTTAGGGTTAGGGTTAGGGTTAGGGTTAGGGTTAGGGTTAGGGTTAGGGTTAGGTTAGGGTTAGGGTTAGGGTTAGGGTTAGGGTTAGGGTTAGGGTTAGGGTTAGGGTTAGGGTTAGGGTTAGGGTTAGGTTAGGGTTAGGGTTAGGTTAGGGTTAGGGTTAGGGTTAGGGTTAGGGTTAGGGTTAGGGTTAGGGTTAGGGTTAGGGTTAGGGTTAGGGTTAGGGTTAGGGTTAGGGTTAGGGTTAGGGTTAGGGTTAGGGTTAGGGTTAGGGTTAGGGTTAGGTTAGGGTTAGGGTTAGGGTTAGGGTTAGGTTAGGGTTAGGGTTAGGTTAGGGTTAGGGTTAGGGTTAGGGTTAGGGTTAGGGTTAGGGTTAGGGTTAGGGTTAGGGTTAGGGTTAGGGTTAGGGTTAGGGTTAGGGTTAGGGTTAGGGTTAGGGTTAGGGTTAGGGTTAGGGTTAGGGTTAGGGTTAGGGTTAGGGTTAGGGTTAGGGTTAGGGTTAGGGTTAGGGTTAGGGTTAGGGTTAGGGTTAGGGTTAGGGTTAGGGTTAGGGTTAGGGTTAGGGTTAGGGTTAGGGTTAGGGTTAGGGTTAGGGTTAGGGTTAGGGTTAGGGTTAGGGTTAGGGTTAGGGTTAGGGTTAGGTTAGGGTTAGGGTTAGGGTTAGGGTTAGGGTTAGGGTTAGGGTTAGGGTTAGGGTTAGGGTTAGGGTTAGGGTTAGGGTTAGGGTTAGGGTTAGGGTTAGGGTTAGGGTTAGGGTTAGGGTTTAGGGTTAGGGTTAGGGTTAGGGTTAGGGTTAGGGTTAGGGTTAGGGTTAGGGTTAGGGTTAGGGTTAGGGTTAGGGTTAGGGTTAGGGTTAGGGTTAGGGTTA